>NC_089854.1:35455724-36077224 GCF_036373705.1 Amia ocellicauda | reverse complement strand
GAGGATGGGTACATGGTGGTCATAAAGGGATGGACATGGTCAGAAACAATGCTCAAGTAGGCCGTGGCATTTAAACGATGCCCAATTGGCACTAAGGGGCCTAAAGTGTGCCAAGAAAACATCCCCCACACCATTACACCACCACCACCAGCCTGCACAGTGGTAACAAGGCATGATGGATCCATGTTCTCATTCTGTTTACGCCAAATTCTGACTCTACCATCTGAATGTCTCAACAGAAATCGAGACTCATCAGACCAGGCAACATTTTTCCAGTCTTCAACTGTCCAATTTTGGTGAGCTTGTGCAAATTGTAGCCTCTTTTTCCTATTTGTAGTGGAGATGAGTGGTACCCGGTGGGGTCTTCTGCTGTTGTAGCCCATCCGCCTCAAGGTTGTACGTGTTGTGGCTTCACAAATGCTTTGCTGCATACCTCGGTTGTAACGAGTGGTTATTTCAGTCAAAGTTGCTCTTCTATCAGCTTGAATCAGTCGGCCCATTCTCCTCTGACCTCTAGCATCAACAAGGCATTTTCGCCCACAGGACTGCCGCATACTGGATGTTTTTCCCTTTTCACACCATTCTTTGTAAACCCTAGAAATGGTTGTGCGTGAAAATCCCAGTAACTGAGCAGATTGTGAAATACTCAGACCGGCCCGTCTGGCACCAACAACCATGCCATGCTCAAAATTGCTTAAATCACCTTTCTTTCCCATTCAGACATTCAGTTTGGAGTTCAGGAGATTGTCTTGACCAGGACCACACCCCTAAATGCATTGAAGCAACTGCCATGTGATTGGTTGGTTAGATAATTGCATTAATGAGAAATTGAACAGGTGTTCCTAATAATCCTTTAGGTGAGTGTATATACGTGTTCAGTCACCACTAAGAAGTTAAAGAAAAAGCAAAGCCACATCAATGATCATACTCCCATCAGATCACTAACGCCCAAGATCTGCAATGGAGTACCTCAAGGAATCTCTCCAGATCTCTTCACAACCACACTGGCAGAAGTCCGTGTGGGTCCACAAGCTGAGGGTGTGTGTGTGTAGAGACAATACTACAACCTCATTGGTGTTCAATCACAAAGGGAGAGTTATATTGACTGTATTAAGAGGGAGGGAGGGATGATATGAGGTTATATGTAATGGTTGGTTGTGGCTTTGGTTCACACTTATGTCACTAAAGCAATTTATGAGAAAGATTAGTGCTCGGTCATCAAATCTTCAGTAAGTCTCGGGTGCACGTAGGCTAGCTGTGTGCATATGAATATCTTGCCAAATCAGCAGTGAAGATTCACAAGTGCCTCAGAGATATAGTATGTGAATGCAAAAATGGAAAATAAACATTGCTTTGTCAGGACACTCAGCTGGCAAAAGATACAAGCGGAAACTAAAGCAATTGAAAAAGCTACTGTTTTCTTTGTTTTTTGATAGGTTATTTGATCTAGAATAGCAAGATTAAAACTATTTTTTTACATAATTGTTTCACTTGTTAGAAAAAATAGCGGTGAGGAGACATACAAGTTGGATAAAGAAATCAATCAGCTGGGCCCAGTTTTTCAAAACTTCTGATGGGATTTAAGTAATCAGATTGGATTAAATTGGAGAATTGGGTATTTCAAAACTGAAAAAGGAGATTCTGACCTTTGAGATCTGGTAATCCAATCCTACATTTAATCAAGCTTAAAGGTTGTTTTTGGGTTTTTCAGAACTCAAGGGTGAGATAAGGATAGTTTTGATGATGAAAATCAGGATAATCTTGATCGCACTTAAAGGGTGAATTCAGGATGGATTTAGACACATATTGTGATATCCTTACTACAAGGAATCTTGGAAAAGATGTAAAACTTGACTATAAATCATTAACAGTACTTAATATTTACATTTTATTAAATTGACACAAGAAATAAGATGTTCCAATAATTAACAAATGCCTCAATATACACCGATCAGCCATAACATTATGACCACTGACAGGTGAAGTGAATAACACTGATAATCTCGTTATCATGGCACCTGTCAGTGGGTGGGATATATTAGGCAGCAAGTGAACATTTTGTCCTCAAAGTTGATGTGTTAGAAGCAGGAAAAATGGGCAAGTGTAAGGATCTGAGCGACTTTGACAAGGGCCAAATTGTGATGGCTAGACGACTGGGTCAGAGCATCTCCAAAACTGCACTCTTGTTGGGTGTTCCCGGTCTGCAGTGATCAGTACCTATCAAAAGTGGTCCAAGGAAGGAAAAGCGGTGAACCAGCGACAGGGTCATGGGCGGCCAAGGCTCATTGATGCACGTGAGGAGCGAAGGCTGGCCCGTGTGGTCCAATCCAACAGACGAGCTACTGTAGCTCAAATTGCTGAAAAAGTGAATGTTGGTTCTGATGGAAAGGTGTCAGAACACACAGTGCATCGCAGTTTGTTGCGTATGGGGCTGCGTAGCTGCAGACCAGTCAGGGTGCCCATGCTAACCCCTGTCCACTGCCGAAAGCACCTACAATGGGCACGTGAGCATCAGAACTGGACCACGGAGCAGTGGAAGAAGGTGACCTGGTCTGATGAATCACGAGTTCAAGGTGTTGACTTGGCCTCCAAATTCCCCAGATCTCAATCCAATCGAGCATCTGTGGGATGTGCTGGACAAACAAGTCCGATCCATGGAGGCCCCACCTCGCAACTTACAGGACTTAAAGGATCTACTGCTAACGTCTTGGTGCCAGATACCACAGCACACCTTCAGAGGTCTAGTGGAGTCCATGTCTCGACGGGTCAGGGCTGTTTTGGCGGCAAAAGGGGGACCTACACAATATTAGGCAGGTGGTCATAATGTTATGGCTGATCGGTGTATGAACAAAAATGTACAATTTAAGCAACGGAAAATAATAGTTGCAATAAAACAATTGTCTAAAGTTCTTCATCAGAAATATTAACTCAAGCATCTTGCAGTTGTTTTTGAAGAAGATGAATGTGCAATTTTGTGTCTTTCTTTTGGAGCAAGGTCAGCTTGATTTGCTCTTCAGTTTTTCAGTTTCCATCTTCACCAGTTCCCCATAAGCATCATTATTGTTGTTGTTTTTCTCAACATGTTTTCTTCTTTTGGGGGGTGGTTCTACCTCTGGAGAATTAGGATCCTCTGATTGTTGTGGTGTGCCACTAGCTGGTGGGTCTCCAGACAGGAGTTAGGATGATGGAGGTCAGGAGGTGGTCTTCTGACTCATTAAGAGGATCAGAATCCCTAACATCATTTTCAGTCCCACAAAGCCCTGACTCACCTCCTTGTGAGGCAGATGAAATGCCATGCAGAGCCTGAGATCTTGGTCCACCAGTGATGTCACTAATGAGATCTATGAATTATCCTTGTTTGTGGGGCTTGTTCCCTATTTGAGGGTATTTTGACTCACTGTGGTCTTTGGTGATCTTCTGCTTTAAATTCTTCCACATAATGTTTAATGTGTGTTTCTGCTTTCATAGCAATTTTAAAATAGATGCCCTGCTACAAGTATTTAATAGAATTATGTTGTCTTTCTTGTTGAAATCTAATATTCTGCTTTGGGTTTTTATAGCGAGCACATGGTTGCTGCCTCTCAATGTCTCTCAACAGTCTGCTTTGGAAACATTTGGAGTCTTGAATGTGCAACTACTTGAGGCTCAGGAGAAATTTGTACCAAAACTTAGCAAATTGAAGACCAAAAAACATTGGCCAAATTGGTTTAATAGAAGTATGCAAAAAAATATCAAGAGAAAGAAAATGTTGTATAGCCCATACAAAAGGTATAGAGACGAAACAAAATACAAAGAATATGTTGAACTGCAAAGAGATCTTAAGGAAGGGAAACAGAAAGAAACATAGCTCTTGGAGCTAAAACTAATACAAAGAGCTTTTTTCCATACTACAACAGCAATAAAGGAGGAAGTGAAACCAATAAAGGGCAAAAATTTAATACAAACTTGGAAAACAAACAAGATGTAGCAAATGTTCTAAATGAATATTTCATAGAGGTTTTTACAAAAGAAAAAATTGATACCATGTCATAGGTTAACAACCAGTCCAGTCAAACCCTAAGAGAGATCAGGATACATGAGGAGGAGGTACTAAAGGGACTAGCAGAATTAAAACAAACAGATCACCTGGGCCAGATGGTATATTTCCAACAGTACTTAAAGAAATTAGGGAAATTATTTAAAGGCCGCTAACTCAAATATTCCAAATGACACTTAGAACAGGGGATGTGCCGACTGACTGGAAGACGGCAAATGTCATACCAATCCACAAGAAAGGGGACAAAACTGAGCCAGTTTTCCAATCAGTCTCACCTGCATCACTTGTGGAAATTGAGGAGCATCTTAATGAAAACTATATTCTTGGAGATAGTCAACATGGGTTTAGACGAGGCAGATCATGTCTTACTAATTTATTCGAATTTTTTGAACATGCAACTGCAGCTGTAGATCACGTGAAAGCATATGATATGATATACTTAGATTTTCAGAAAGCTTTTGATAAGGTTCCACACCAAAGACTGATCCTCAAATTGGAAGCTGTAGGGATTCAGGGTAATGTAAGTAGATGGATTATGAACTGGCTGATGTATAGGAAACAGAGGGTGTCGATTAGAGGAGTCGCTTCTAACTGGAGTGAGGTTGTTAGTGGAGTTCCACAGGGATCAGTACTAGGGCCTTTGCTTTTTCTAATCTATATTAATGATCTGGACTCTTGGATAGTTAGCAAACTTGTCAAATTTTCAGATGATACTAAAATAGGTGGGTAAGCAGATACAATCTCGGCAGCACAGGATATTCAAAGGGACTTAGATAATATTCAGTTGTGGGCCGACACCTGGCAGATGAAATTCAATGTGAACAAGTGCACGGTATTGCATGTAGGTAACAAAAATGTCCACTATAATTACACTATGGGAGGAATAGAATTAGATTAAGTAACGCATGAGAAAGACATAGGAGTCTACGTGGACTCCTCATTTTCTCCATCCAAACAATGTGGGGAAACAATTAAAAAAGGCAAACAGCATGTTAGGGTATATTGTCAAAAGTGTAGAATTTAAAACAAGGGCAGTAATGTTCAGACTGTACAATGCACTAGTTAGACCTCATCTGGAATACTGTGAGGGAACTGAACCTTTTCACCCTGGGACAGAGGAGACTATGTGGGGACTTGATTCAAGTCTTCAAAATCATGAAAGGCATCGACCACATCAAACCAGAGGAGCTTTTCCAGATCAGCAGGGACACATGCACCCGGGGCACAAATGGAAATTGGGCTTCAGTGCATTCAAGACAGAAAACAGGAGACACTTCTTCACACAGAGAGTCGTCACAATCAGACTCCATAGTATCCTTGGATCACTTAGTTATTAATGGACACCAAACGAGCATGATTGGTTGAATGGCCTCCTCTCGTTTGTAAACTTTCTTATGTTTCTTATGTAACTGAGATCAGTGAACAAAATTGCAGTGCTGAGTACACAGCCTGTAGACTACAGTGCTCACTCTGTTTAGTTGCCATTTGCCTCTTTCAGGCAAATGAGTCACCAACTGATAAATAATCTTGACTAGTGTAATGCGCAGTGTGTCTTTCTTAGCTTGATTATATTTCTTAGCAGACGTCCTTATCCAGGGTGACTTACAATTGTTACAATACAGTGGCGATAGGAAGTATTCACCCCCTTGGACTCTTTCATATTTTGTTGTTACAACCTTAAATTGTAATGCATTTAAATTAGATTTTTTTTCCCTTTGATTTACACAACCTACTCCATACTTTCAATGTGGGTTAGAAAACACATATAAATTCAAAATAAAAACCTGAAAAGTCTTCATTAAATAGGTGTTCACCTCATATGATAATCCTAAATAAGCTCAGGTGCAACCAATTGCATTCAGATTTCACACAATAAATTGACTGGAGTCAATATGTGTGCAATAAAAGGGGTTTACATGATTTCAGGTTAAATACACATGTATCTGTGAGGTCCCACATTTGGGAAGTGCCTTCAAAGGATAGTATCGTGAAGACCAATAAGCTTTCAAAACAACACTGGAATAATGTTGTGGAAAGGGGCAGATCAGGGCAGGGGTATAAAAATACTTTAAAGGCATTCAGACATTTCCTCTTTTAATTTGTTTCAAAATATAAATGCTCTTGCCTCTTCAAAGTGTTGTAAGTTGTATAAATCAAAGGAACAGAATTCTACTGAAATGCATTACAATGTTGGGTTATAACACAACACAGTGTGAAAAGCCCAAGGGGGTGAATACTTCCTATAGCCACTTTATATCCCATTATACATACAATTACTCATTTATACAGATGGGCTTTCTTAGCTTGACTGGCTGGCTGCAGTAGTGGGTTTAAAACAGTGGCATGCTTGGTTTTAAATGTACTGATGATGTTCCAGATCATTTAATATGTTCTGCACAGTATAATGATAAATTAATGTTACCAGTTAACGTTCCTTACAGATTAACACAAATGTCTTCTTCTTTTGCTCCTGAGTTAACTATAATTCCTTCTGTCTGTTGTTTTTCCAGAAACCAGAAATACATGCCATGGAGCCACAAGAAATAACCTCCTTGGGAAAAGCCAGGTCCACCATTAAGGGAATAAACTTATTTCAAGTTGTTAAAATAAGGCTTAAGGACAAAAGGAACTGCGCCCAAATAGAGTAAGTCACCAACACTTTGGAGTCACTCATTGCAATATTTGCTGGTTGAGGATTATTGTGTCCCCCTGCAGGGCCGTTTCTAGCCTTTTGGGGGCCCTAAGCAGGATTTGATTTGGGCCCCCCCATCCTCACTTTTTTACTGATCCCATTTTTTACAATGACATACGTTTAGTGATTTACACATTTTTTGCCCCATGCTTAGTCATAGTCAGCAGCACCCCATCATGTGTAGTCTGAAGTCTGTCAGTCAACAAAGGTCCTGACTGATATTTATTACACACTTTGCAGGTTTAAAGAAGGCTATCAAGACTAGGGGTTCTCAAACTTTGTCAAAATCAGCCTACCTGAACAATGACAAGCAATTACTGTGCCTCTTCATAGTTTACTAAAACAGCACAGCAATATGTTGGAAAATCATGAATAAAAATGTAGGGATATGATCAATCTAGGGCAGAAGTGTGGAGTAGTGGTTAGGGCTCTGGACTCTGGGGTGGAGAGTTGTGGGCTCAATCCCTGTTATAATAAAACACTATTTGGTGGCAGGTAAGTTGAGCTTGAACTGTCCAGTTAAAGTAATGTAGCTAAACATATGTAGCCTATTGTATCCAGCCTACACAGAATACCCATAAATTAATACTAATGAAAAAATGAATAAAACTCACATGCTTTAATACTCCTCAATCTTCCTGCAAATGTGCATCCGTTGTTTATTTCACTCACAAACGAATTGGAAACAGTGGCCATAACCACTTCCAGCCCAGTCTTACTAGAGAAACACCAACAGGCATGGGCCCTTTGGTGGCTCTGGCCCTGGTAAGCCCTTGCATTAAGTAGGGCCTGCTAAAACCAGATTGATGGCAGGTTTCTAGAGCATAACTTATGTTTCATTCCATTATCAAACATAAAATCCAATCTGAAAACTGATCATTGTGATCAATTATAGAAAATAATTGAATTTATTAATTGTTAGTTTTTGCTAGGGGCCTAATGGCCGCTTATGTCACTTGTGAAATGGCTCTGGCCCCCTGGATCTATAAGAAGCCAATATTTTTAACTTGGGTTTAACTCTCCTGCTCTGCCCTCTTTCAGGCTCCCTGTATAAAAGAATCAGGCTTTGTATAAAAGAGCTGATTGGCTATTGTAGCAGCTGCAGAAGCTGATTGGCTATTGTAGCAGGTGATGGCTTATCTGTGGGTTAAGTATAGTTTTCCCTTCTCTGTACAGTGGCAGGAGGATGATCAATATGGCTGCATGGTGTGTCATCTGCGGTCTACATGCAGCAGTGATGCTAATCATTGCCCGGCTTTCATGTTTGCCAGATACAATGTGCAACTGAGAACTGGGTTTCTTAGCCTCAGCACCACAGAACATTTAACTGTTCTTTTGGGGGCTACTGGAGGGTTGTAAGACTGCCTTTATTACAGATTTGCTTTTGCATCCTCAGGATACCAGTCCTGATGGCCACGGACACAGAAGTGCAGTTCTCCATCCCTAGAGTCAGCAAGGGTGTGAGGACCGTGTGTGTGGCTCTGAGGGATGGCAGCTGTTATGGGTCTGTTCGAATGGCGGTTAAATCTTTGCCATCCTGCCAAAGCATATCCCCAAGGACCACGTGGGCCAGGTACTGCTTTAGTTGCCACAGAGACATGCCAGCTTTTCTAGCTTCTTATTTCCATATGTATATCATCCATCAAGTCCGACAACAGGAGACAGAAAGTAGAAGTGGGTGTAGTGTTAAAACTGAAATGAAAAACAAAAGTATTATTAAGAAACATAAGAAAGTTTACAAACAAGAGGAGGCCATTCGACCCATCGTGCTCGTTTAGTGTCTATTAATAACTAAGTGATCCAAGGATCCAATCCAGTCTGTTTTTAAATTTTCCCAAACTTTCAACTTCTACCACATTGCTGGGAAGTTTGTTCCAGATTGTGATGACTCTCTGTGTGAAGAAGTGTCTCCTGTTTTCCGTCTTGAATGCCTTGAAGCCCAATTTCCATTTGTGTTCACGGGTGCATGTGTCCCTGTTGATCTGGATCTCGATGCCCTATATTATTATTATTATTATTATTATTATTATTATTATTTTTATTATTATTATTATTATTATTATTATTATTATTATTGATCTGTTTGTCCTTTGCCTTTGACCAAGACTCCCAGTCCTCAAACCTGTACGAAGTTACATAAAGTACATATTGCAGCAGATAAGTCTTGGTGATTTAGATTCTAGTGCAGATTATTTATCTGTGGTAAAAGTGGTTTTAGGTTGATTGAAAAAACAAGATAATGTTGACTGGCTTATGAAACTAAGGCATTTCAACTTTGTGTTTCATGTTTGTATTTCCATGCTGTGAAAATGTTGTAATTATGTATTTGAATGTATCAACCAGTGGGAAAAGAGGTATAACGATTGTTGGACAGCACCTTAATTTGGTGGACTCTGTGAAAACTGGACATGATTATCAAGTGTACACTTATTCAGTAAGTTATTTATTTTGTTTGACCAACTAATTATATACTGGCAGAAATCTTACTGAAATCCTTCTTGGAAATGAATACAATATGTACTGAAACTTTGACTTGTGATATCTTTTATCATAATTCAGTATATATTTACGTCAGATACTTGGATTTAGTAGGTCTGTCTGTTATAATCTGTTGTACCGTGATGGGTTGGACCCGATACCGGGGATTTTAGGCGGGGACTTAGGAGACCAGGAGACTGGGTTATGGTGCATAAGTGAGGTTTATTGTACATTGTGCTCGCTCAAAACAAACAAAACCCTAGCTCCTTGTTGAGCCTAAACTAAGTGTGGTCACAGATCCCTACCTACACATATAGCTAATGAAACACAAACAGCAATCAATCCAAAATCCGTAATCCATAATCAAAGTCTTAAGTCCATGCACATTTCGTTATCCAAAGCACTCCTTCTTCTCACAATCGTCAAACAATAACAATACTCGCCGCTCCTACACCATGGCTCTCCTCCTGCCTCTCCACAACAGGAAGCAGATCTTATCCTTGTTGTATTGAGGATGGGAGTCATTGATTGGGCAGCAGCGCATCAGCTACTGCTTTCTGTAGATCGCCCCCACCTGGGTCTGGGGAGTGCCAGTGCCTCACAGGGTGGTCTGTCACTGCACCACCCGTCACTGCATCACAATGCCATAAATTAGGTTGTTTATTGAGGAATGAAACACCTTCCATCTCAGGAGGTAGTCTGAGTACAGTTCGATTCAGGTCCATGGTGTGATTCGCTTAACCTGTGCATTGAGGACATAGCCCACATGACACAACCTTGGGACGACAGCACTCCTACAGATATGGAATAAGGACCACATCAATAATAAAAAAATAACAAACATGTATATATATATTATGATGTGTGTACACAATAACACACATGCAAGCTTATTTTAGTGTATGATTTTTGGCTTTTCATATTTTTAAATAATAATGTAATTACCAGGTGAAATTATATTAATTTAACCTACATAAAAAACTGTGAATATTTTTAATAACCAAAATAACATTATTATTATTATTATTATTATTATTATTATTATTATTATTATTATTATTATTATTATTATTATTGTTTTTGTTGTTGTTATTATTCTCATTATTATATTAGACTATATTGGTTCTTTTCAAGTGGACTACATATGAAAACACCCTAAGATGACCCTCTGATGTAATCACTTTCGAGCTTAGGGACAGTGTTATCATTGGACACAATTCATACTGTGACTGGATGACAATTGTTTATTGTGGATTTCACGGCCCACTATCAAACAATTTTCTTCTGAAAGTAACCAATAGTGCTTCTGTTGTTTCAGTCACATAACACAATTATCTATGAAGAACCTCCCCTAAAAGACACAACAACAGTGATCCCCATTGCACTGGTGGTGGAGAGTCACAGCATTCTCTGTGGTAACATCACCTACCATCCACATCCAGAGTTTATAGGCTTCTCAACCACAGCGATGGGAAACATTTTACAAATAACTATTCAGGTAAAACTTTTTGACGTTTGCTAATGATAAAAGCAGTTAATATTGTTCTCTAAATGCTGTGCCTTGTATGCTAACTAAATCATATCTGTTTTGTTTTTTAGAAAAAGAAGGATTTATTGAACATTACAGAAAAAGAATTATCAATTAGTGTCATCAGTGATAAAATACATGAGTGTGACTCTATAGAAATCATGCCAAATCACAATTCAGAGCTGGATTCAATAGTCTGTACAATAAACAATAATCCCAGTTTATCAGTACAAAAAATAGAGGTAAGTATCAAAACCTCATATTAAGTTGATATCTGTAAAATTGTAAACATTGCATTTAAATGACAACAATAGTAAAGCCTAAAGCTTGTTATGATATGGGTAAGGAATATAAATTTAAAATGTTTTTTTTTTAATAAATCACAAAGAATATGTAATATTAATTTACTATATTATAATATATGTATATATACTGTATATGTACACTATCTGTCAAAAGTTTTAGAACACCTACATTTTTCCAGTTTTTATTGAAATTTACGCAGTTTAATATCTCAATGTATTATTTCTACAATGGAAATCAAATATTGTTCGGAAAGTTCTTCCCAAAACTGTTGCAGAAGTTCCCACAAATGTGTTGCACTTCTAGGTTGCTTTTTCACCCTTCTGTCCAGTTCATCATATGTTTTGGGTCATTAGTTGCTTTATGATGAACCCCTGACCAACTAGGCGTATACTACAGGGTATTGATTGGCACTGCAAAATGCTGTGGTAGCGGTTTTGGTTCAGGGTGCCACTCACTCTGTGCTAGTTGCCGACTCTGGATCCAGCAAAAGAGCCCCAGGCCATCACCTCCTTCATGTTTGACAGTTGGTGTCACACACTGAGGAACCATCCTTTCACCTACTAGACAGCATACAAAAACCCTACGTGATGAACCGAAGATTTCAAATTTTGATTAATCGGTCCATAAGACCTTCTTCCAGTCTCCATGCTCCATGGCCCATGCCAGCTTCTTTTTATTATTTTGCCATCTTAGCAATGGCTTTCTTACTACCATTTGACCTGTCAAACCTGCAGCTGTAAGTCTTCTCTTCACAGTTGAAACTGAGACTTGATTACTTCGACAAGTGTTAAGCTGTGCTTGAAGCTTTTGTCCTGCGAGCCGCCTATCACACAAGCTGTTGACTCTCAGAAACTTGTCTTCTGATTTTGTTGTGGCTTTGGGTCTGCCAGACCTCTTCCTGTCAGACTGTTTCCTCCAGTTTCCAAGTGCCTTTTGATGGTGTAGGAAACTGTATTTAAAAACTGCTTACATTTCAATAAAAACTGGAAAAATGGGGGTGTTCTAAAACTTTTGACCGGTAGTATATGTATATGTGTATATATAATATGTATATAATATGTATATAATATGCGTATGAAGAACCCCAAAGGGTTAAAAGTCTTGCAATTTGTCTACAAGACATTTAGCTTATATTAAATGTCAGCTTTCTGTCTGATTGACTGTTTGCTAGAGCAACAACAGGTTTCCCATGTCTGTAAAAAGGAGCATATATATGCCTTAGAAGGATAATTAAATGTATCTTCCTATAAGCTAAACTTAACCTTGTTGTTGGGTAGAATTGATGGTCCAGCCTTTGGTGCTTGATGTCATATTCACTATACAAATCCCTGAAAAATCTCATTGAGACGTTCTGCGAGATTTTCTCACAGGGAGTCTCCCCTGCATACTTGAATTAAAAAATCAATCTTCAACACAGACAACATGTACAGAATTCCTTAATTGAATATATATATACACCGATCAGCCATAACATTATGACCACCTGCCTAATATTGTGTAGGTCCCAAAACAGCCCTGACCCGTCGAGACATGGACTCCACTAGACCTCTGAAGGTGTGCTGTGGTATCTGGCACCAAGACGTTAGCAGCAGATCCTTTAAGTCCTGTAAGTTGCGAGGTGGAGCCTCCATGGATCGGACTTGTTTGTCCAGCACATCCCACAGATGCTCGATTGGATTGAGATCTGGGGAAAGTCAACACCTTGAACTCGTGATTCATCAGACCAGGCCACCTTCTTCCATTGCTCTGTGGTCCAGTTCTGATGCTCATGTGCCCATTGTAGGCGCTTTCGGCAGTGGACAGGGGTCAGCATGGGCACCCTGACTGGTCTGCGGCTACGCAGCCCCATACGCAACAAACTGCGATGCACTGTGTGTTCTGATACCTTTCTATCAGAACCAGCATTCACTTTTTCAGCAATTTGAGCTACAGTAGCTCGTCTGTTGGATCGGCCCACACATCAACTTTGATGACAAAATGTTCACTTGCTGCCTAATATATCCCACCCACTGACAGGTGCCATGATAACGAGATTATCAGTGTTATTCACTTCACCTGTCAGTGGTCATTATGTTATGGCTGATCGGTGTGTGTATATATAGGTCACCTGACTTCATGCTCTGTGGTTCATTTCTTTGACATGTTTTAAGTAAAAGTTTCTCTACCAAACTGAAAGAACTGAATAACAACAATCTGAACATGTTGGTTTTACTAAATCAGTTCAGATTATTAAGTCCTGTTCCCAGAAAAGGAAGATTCAGAAATAAATCATAATATTATAACATACAACATATATTTCCAAGGTTAGTTGTTCATGTCCTTCATGTAGTGAACAGTCATTTCTCTGATATTTACAATTTGACTAGACAGTACAACTGTAATGATTACAATTTACCACTGCAACTACATACATATAGTCCTTTAAATACTCCCATAATATAATAACCATTCTTATTGTTTTTTCTTGTAGGTGACACTAGGGGGGATCTCAACTGTTGTGGGGAAACCATTTAATTATATCTGGACGTTGGTGATCGTTCTTATCTTTTTAGCTGTGCTTCTGGGTGAGTTATGTAAGCCTGCACACATTTTACTGTAAAACACCAGGCAAAATGCAGTTCTTGGAAAGCTACCAGACAATACATAAGAAGTGTGTTGAGTTGATGGACAAACAGAAGGCCCGCCTGCTGACACATCCGTCCATACTGTCTTCTGTTTCTCTCACTGTGTGAAGCACTCTGTAACACTAACATACTACCCTGAACTCACACAGTGGTGTATGTTCTCTATGTCACTGCGCATACAGTATATTATGAGTATAACTATAGACAACTATACTGAAAGTAGTAAACAGGGTTGCCGTATTAAATTTGAATGTGAGTAAGCTGTATGGTCCATAGCGAGCACCGAGAGGCGCAATCCTCGGCGGCCCTCCCACATCAAATTGTGAAAATTAGTATTTGAAACTTTTTATATATATAACAAGATTATCCCAAAACTGTACACTTCAAACTCTATCAGTACATATTAAGTGTCCAGGGTTTTTTAGTTAATATGGCTTGAACTGGATTAAGTTCACTAAGAGTGGCAGGGTGGTTTACATGGGATCTGGCATTTGTTTCATCTTGATTTTTGAGTAACCAGCTATTCATTAACCTTCCAAAGATGGGTCGGCAGTCTGTTGTTGGATATGAACATGTGGCTCGAGAGGTTTGGGACCAGCAGCAGGTTCCACAGTGGAGTGAGAATTAGGTTCATAATTGAAAATCCCTTCTCAGCTTCGGCCGAGCTAATTGCTGTTGTTTTCTGCAGTCCAGTTATCACATCGTTTATTTGACTATTTGGTTGTCTAGAGTCCTGACTTCACGGAACGCTGACTTTGTAAGCATTTGGAAAATTGAATCTGTCACATAAGGTGATCAGTCTCTCCTCACCTTAGAACCAAGGCAGTTCCAGATCATAATCGGGTGCTATTTCCTCAAGTTCTCTTTGGTATTTTGGGGATCAGAAATAGACAGTGTAAATTTTATCAAAGATACTCTGTATGTGGAAGACAACTTGGACTTCAGAGATTGTGTCCCCAACTGACAGTTCGAGATGGTGGTTGAGACAGTGGCACAATATAATTTGTGTAGAATGCCTTTTCAGTCTGGTGCCTACACCATTCACTGAACCCAGCATAAGGCTGGCAACATCTGAAGTATAGTTCACAAAATTACGCTTCAGGTATTCATTTTTGCAAGACATTGCAGAGTATTCTTCTCCACAGTTTCTGAATCCTGTCCATCTAGCTCAATCATCTCCAGGAAGAAATTCTGAGGTGCACCATCATTCTCAATTTGTGCCCTGGTAAAAAACACACACGTTTTATTTGAAGTACCTCTATACCTGACTGAGCCCATTCAGTGCTATTATGTAATCCCTGAGATGAACTTGTTGAGCATCCAATGAAGTTGCAGTTCAGACAGATTTTTAACCAACTGTATTTATCGGTTAATTGTTTTTTTTGTTCTGCAGTCCAACTGTAGTCCAACATTTCAGTGACTGTAACGCTTGGCTCTCCCTCCAGCTCCATTTCCACACATTTCCAGGAACATGGTCTCTAGGTGTGGGCTCTAGCGACTGTACTGGTGTTGGGTATTGATCTTCATCTGTCTGGCCCAGATAATAGATAGGGTTCTTCTAATGAGGAACATATGACATACCTATCAATGCACATACATTGAATCAAGTCACAGCTGAAAAGTCTGGTTCATGAACTAAAAATGGCAGTGATATGAAGCATGCATGAGAGCAATTTATCAACTCACCTAATTTTTCTTACTCAAACTCAAGAACTTCATCATGGGTCCTTCTTTACATTTCTTCAGTGGTGGAGAATCTGACATTTTTCGTTAGTTTATTTAATGGAAACTTTTATGGAAATCGAAACAGAAAGTCGTCATCGCTGAATGAGCCAGCCCAGAGACCAGGCGCTGGGAACACTGGACACATGAAGTGAAGTCTGTCAGTGAAATTCTGATATTGGACAGCGTCAAAGCTTTTCCCAGGGTGGGCCTCACAGGGCCTATGCACCTTTTGTCTCCAAATACCGTGGTAGTAAATACTAAAGACACCGGAACACAGTAACCTTAACGTTTGGGTTAACTATAATAAAAAGACTCCGTTCTACAGTTCTGAGTTTGTCAACATTATATATTTTTCAGTATATTATTAGTATCATTATTATTATTTATATAATGGGTCAGTTGCAACGAACTTGCAGAGTTAGTACAGAGCTGCATACAAAACATGTGATCATCTCCAGTCCGCTGCTTCAGTTCTATGCAATTGACCTATTAAGCCTTAAAAATAATACATAATAATTTAAACTTAGGTTGGTTAAATTATCCCAGAGATTGCTTGACCCTGCTTGATATAGCCTACCAATTTTCAGTAGCAAATTTACATTAAGCTTTCTCTGGGTCTTCTGTGCATTGAGCAAACAAAATCCAAACAGCTGATGTTTCTCTAAACATTTGTTTTGTCTTACGTATCCATTATATTGCACAACACTTTGCTGTAAAGATCGCGGATAAAGAAACAACAAGCAGAAAAATCCAGAGTGGTCCAAAGGCATGCTGGCTGGGGGATAATGCTCTTTCAGAAAAATTAAAAAAAATTATCAGTGCAATATTATATTTTCAAAACACATTGTTTACATTTAATCTGGTCCACCTGCTGACATGACAGTGGCAATTGAGGGGCTTTTTATGACGTTTTCGAAATAAGTTATATACAGATACTTTTATTTAATTAATGCTAATATACAATTCAAATGTTTTAATTTAGAAAGAGGGACATCTGAAATATGGATTAGTATTGTAATGTTTGCAGGAGTTTCCAAGGAGTAGACCCACCTCATCATTGCGGGTGCAACAACAAATGGTTTTATTGATTATTACTGCAGCACACACAGGTCTCAGGGACTGAACATACTGACTTGTTCTTCCGCCTCCCTTCACCTCTTGTGTCGTCTCCCTACGCTCCTCCCCACTGCACAGCCTTTACCCCATTGACACTTAGGGTGCGGTGACATGCTATAGTATTCAAACATTGTTAATTTCTAAGATACAAAAAATCGATGTGCTTGTCAATCCCACAAAGATTTGTATGAAACAGAGGTCTGGAGACTGAACAAACCATCAAACGTTGGAACATTAATGTTATTAACGTTGTCTGCACCTATCACAGGCCCCTCTCTGGATCCATACTTGTAGCACAACTGTAGATTATTTTTTCATTCCACTTTCATTGCACATTCCTACCTGTTTATTAAGTATGTTATGAGTTTGCTTGTGAATATTTGCTCTCCTCAATAGAGTTATACATGTCAATTTATGATGCTGTTGTAAAATGTTTTGACAAATCCCCTCAGATCGACACATTTCTGTTGCCACAATCCTTTGTGTGTGTTCACTGTATTGCAATGATGCCACAACATTATCGGGTTAGCTGGGACGTGTCAAGGAAAACCTTCTTAATGGTTTTGGAAGATACCGTTTTTATACACATATAGTACATGTTTAATAGAAATGAATGAAATTAGATTGTGGTTTAATTTCTATAATATTATGAAAGTATACTTTGATGCTGTGATGGAATTTTTCCAAAATAATGTTTCATTTTTGTTTTTGCCTCTGTATAATACAAAGCCATATTGTGCTTTAAACGATGGAAGAACCTAAGAGAAAACGTGGGCGTATTGGAACGTGACAATCAGACAGACATTTGTGAAGGTTAGTTTCTCAACACTCGCATCCAAGAGACTATCCTACAGAGAGCATTGAATCAGCATTTCACTACAGGAGGGATCCACACCCAATATTCAAGAGTAACAGGTCCTATCAGGTTTGGGCTCAGTACAGAAAGTCCCACAAGTCAGACAGGGGCAGCACAGCAAGTGGTACTTAAGTGGCTTAAAAATTTTAATTAATTATTTTGAATTAGAAAGAGGAAAAATAATGACTTCCTTGTTTTCAAATATGCATAGAATATATTTCAAATTGTATACCCATAGAATAGCATACACAGTAAATTCACCAGTGTTGAATTAACTCCAACAGTGTTAATATTAACTCTAAAAAAATGTTTATATAATCCACACTCACCAGAGTACAATTAACACTTTCAACAGAGTTGGCATTTTTACACTGCCTCAGAGTTAAAATTTTGCTCTCAGGGAGTTAAATAAGCAACTCTTATAAGTGTTTATTTTATATTATTTAACACTGCACTACTCTCACCAGTGTTAATTCTATTAGTCCATTAAATTGTTAAACCCCTGTTTACTCTGCTTTTATCAATCAAACGATAACTAGCATTACCACAAGATTTGCTTCTATACACTCTGGATGATCAGAAATGTGTGCATGTGTATAATTGATACTGTGTCTTAAAATCTAACAGTCCTTTGTGAGAGAGAGAGAGAGAATAGATATATTGGTTTACAATTTACTTTTCAGTAAATAAATACCCAGACCCAATCAAACACGCAAACTGGTCAGGCATATACAGCGAATGCTTACAAGCACCACCACAAACCGATAAATAGCCGAACATTCTGGTCTGGTGTTGACTCAAGACGTGATTTATTGGTTAGGGTAGAAAAATCTGTCAACACAAATATAAATACATTGGTGGGTAAAGATACATTTTACCCTCAAACAGTAATTAATGTACAATATTTAACATTTATACAATTATTAGAAAAAATAAAACCATAAAACAACAATTATTCAGGAAACTACCACAATGCATTGTGGGTATGGTAAATTGTTTGGTTTTACACCAGTACAGTGTAAAATCAACACTCTTTAATTTGACACCCAGTATTAACACTGACTCTCAAGATGATTTGACTCTCAAAGTGTCAACTGAATCTTTTTAGTGTTGAAACAACACTGATTTTAACACTATATTATTAACACTGGGATTTCAACACTACAGATTTTGCTGTGTAGGATCCCGTCTTTTCATCACCAGCATCAGTTCATCACCAATTTGCATATTCATCAGCAAATTCCATATTCAGTTACAAATTACACATGGAGTTTTAGCCTAGCAGTTGTAGTCGGAAGGTACATATTCAATTCAGTAAATAAGTATGGAGGCTAATATGTGCTAAAATAAATAAATTCATATATATATATATATATATATATATATATATATATATATATATATATATATTTTTTTTTTTTTTTTTAATGTAAGTCATTTTTTATTAATCTGTGTATTTATTTATATTGTATTTTATGAAAATAAAATCACAATTTTCACAATGATGTTGTATACAAGGAAATAGAGTATTTAACAAATACTGAAACCACTCCACACAGGTCCCCTTCAGTTAAAGGAAGAATATTGACGTGTGAGTCAAAAAGATGCCCCAAAGAGCAAGATATTCACACAATAGAATACAATTAATAAGTAGGTCAGATAAAAGGAGCAGACAATAACATTGAAAACAGTTTAACACCAGAACCGCAATAGCCATTTTTTGTGCAGCTTTTGTAATTTAAAAGTAAATATCTATTCATATGTAAATTTCTTCTGCATATCCATTCTTAGGCCTATATGTTAACAACCCCCGCAAACTCTGCAAACACTGTCAAGCACCCCCGCAAACTCTTCTCCACCTTCTCCTCCCTCCTTGCCCCCCCTTCCTCCTCCCCATCTCTCACTACTGATGATTTCGCCTCCTTCTTCTCCTCCAAGATTGCAGACATCCGCAGGCTCTTCAATACTCCACCCTCATCTCCCATCACACCGAAACCTCCCACCGATCAAGCTTCCTTTTCTTCATTCTCACCTGTCTCAGATGCTGAAGTTTCCGCTCTCCTCCTACGTCACAAACCCACAACGTGTGCCCTGGACCCTCTCCCTTCTCATCTCTTCCAAGCGACCGCTCCTGATCTTCTCCCCTTTATCTCCTCCCTCCTCAACTCCTCACTCCTCTCTGGCTGTTTCCCCTCTGCATTTAAACAAGCTGCTGTCATCCCACTGCTCAATAAACCAACCCTTGATGCCACCTCTCCTCAGAACTACTGCCCTGTCTCCCTACTCCCCTTCCTCTCCAAGACTCTCGAGCGGGCGGTCCACCGTCAGCTCTCGGATTTTCTGTCCCAACACTCACTCCTTGATCCTCTGCAATCCGGCTTCCGCACAGCTCACTCCACTGAGATGGCTCTCCTGGTTGTCACTGACTCCCTCAGCTGTGCTCGGGCGGCCTCCCTCTCCTCAGTCCTCATCCTCCTTGACCTCTCCGCAGCATTTGACAGAGTTGATCACTCCATCATCCTCTCCTGCCTTGCCGACCTTGGGATCTCTGGGACTGCTCTCACCTGGTTCTCTTCCTACCTCAGTGACCGGTCCTACCAAGTGACATGGCGAGGCTCCTCATCCACCCCCCAACCTCTCCTCACAGGCGTTCCTCAAGGCTCCGTCCTGGGCCCGCTCCTGTTCTCTCTCTACACTCGCTCCCTGGGCCCCCTCATCGCTTCCCATGGTTTCTCCTACCACTTCTACACTGATGATGCCCAGATCTTCCTGTCTTTTCCCTCTTCTGACCTTCTCATCCCCTCTCGCATCTCTTCCTGCTTGTCTGCTATTTCCGCCTGGATTCACTCGCACCACCTCAAGCTCAACCTCTCCAAATCAGATCTCCTCTTTTTCCCCCACTCTTCCTCACCTTCTGCTGACCTCCCCATCTCGATCCCCTTGGAATCCATCACACTCTCTCCTTCTTCCACTAAAAATCTAGGAGTCACCCTCGATCCTGCTCTCTCCTACACCCAACACATCACCACGCTGACACGCACCTGTAGATTCTTCCTGAGCAACATACGCCGGATCCGTAACTTCCTCACCGACTACTCGACTCAACTACTCGTCCAGTCACTGGTCCTCTCCCGCCTGGACTACTGCAACTCCCTGCCTGCATCTACTACCCACCCACTCCAGCTCATCCAGAACTCTGCATCTCGTCTGGCATTCTCTCTGCCACGATTTGCACACGCTACTCCACTGCTCCGCTCCCTCCACTGGCTCCCGATACCGGCATGCATTCAGTTCAAGACTTTGACCCTCACCTACCGCTGTCTCGACCATACTGCACCAAGCTACCTTCAGTCACTCGTCTCTCCTTACATCCCCTCCAGATCACTGTGCTCCTCCAGTGCCAGAAGACTAACTCTGCCTCCTCTCCACTCCCCTTCCTCCAGAGCCCCTCCTTCTCATCCCTGGCCCCTAAATGGTGGAACGACCTGCCCACCGAAGTCAAAACAGCAGAGTCCTTGACCTCATTCCGGCGTTTACTCAAGACGCATCTTTTCTGACAGTACTTGTAAAATTAGTCCTCTATCCCTGCTAGATCGCACTTCACAGTTCTTATTATGCTTCTTGCGTTCTTGATTGTTTTCCTCCTTGATCCCTTTCCCGTAGCCCTTGTCTGTGACCCTACATATTGACAGCACTTAGCTTTCACCGTCCAGGATGTAGGAAGTCACTTACTGTACTTGTGTAAATTGTAAATTGGAATTTGTAAAATGTATTATTTTGAATTGCTGTTTTAAGTAAATTGAATATGTAATGATTGATGCCTTGTACTTCACTGTATTTTTGCTAGATAAGGGCGTCTGCCAAGAAATAATAATAATAATAATAATAATAATAATAATAATAATAATAATAATAATAATAATACACATTTTAATTAAATACATATATAGCGTTTCAGCTGTAAACGCCTAAAAATTAATAATTTATAAATATGTTCTCCTCCAGCTGGACCCGCAGTTTATGTGATATACTGAATAAACTGAATATAATATAGCCGACAATCTGGGCTTTATCATAACATTAGTAATTGTGAAAGAGTTATAATAACGTTAATTTCTGAATCAAGTGATTTTCTACACATCATTCACATGTAGCTATTATTATTATTATTACGTATCTTATTTGCAGATTTGCACCTGATATACAGTGAGGGAAAAAAGTATTTGATCCCCTGCTGATTTTGTATGTTTGCCCACTGACAAACAAATGATCAGTCTATAATTTTAATGGTAGGTGTATTTTAACAGTGAGAGACAGAATAACAACAAAAAAATCCAGAAAAACACATTTCAAAAAAGTTGTACATTGATTTGCATGTTAATGAGGGAAATAAGTATTTGACCCCTTCCACTTAGTACTTGGTGGCAAAACAATTGTTGGCAATCACAGAGGTCAGACGTTTCTTGTAGTTGGCCACCAGGTTTGCACACATCTCAGGAGGGATTTTGTCCCACTCCTCTTTACAGATCCTCTCCAAGTCATTAAGGTTGCAAGGCTGACGTTTGGCAACTCGAACCTTCAAGTCCCTCCACAGATTTTCTATGGGATTAAGGTCTGGAGACTGGCTAGGCCACTCCAGGACCTTAATGTGCTTCTTCTTGAGCCACTCCTTTGTTGCCTTGGCTGTGTGTTTTGGGTCATTGTCATGCTGGAATACCCATCCACGACCCATTTTCAATGCCCTGGCTGAGGGAAGGAGGTTCTCACCCAAGATTTGACGGTACATGGCCCCGTCCATCGTCCCTTTGATGCGGTGCAGTTGTCCTGTACCCTTAGGCAGCATTCCTCCTCCTCCAAACACGGCGAGTTGAGTTGATGCCAAAGAGCTCGATTTTGGTCTCATCTGACCACAACACTTTCACCCAGTTCTCCTCTGAATCATTCAAATGTTCATTGGCAAACTTCAGACGGGCCTGTACATGTGCTTTCTTGAGCAGGGGGACCTTGCGGGCGCTGCAGGATTTCAGTCCTTCACGGCATAGTGTGTTACTAATTGTTTTCTTGGTGACTATGGTCCCAGCTGCCTTGAGATCATTAACAAGATCCTCCCGTGTAGTTCTGGGCCGATTCCTCACCGTTCTCATGATCATTGAAACTCCACGAGGTGAGATCTTGCATGGAGCCCCAGACCGAGGGAGTTTCTTCCATTTGCGAATAATCGCACCAACTGTTGTCACCTTCTCACCAAGCTGCTTGGCGATGGTCTTGTAGCCCATTCCAGCCTTGTGTAGGTCTACAATCTTGTCCCTGACATCCTTGGACAGCTCTTTGGTCTTGGCCATGGTGGAGAGTTTGGAATCTGATTAATTGATTGCTTCTGTGGACAGGTGTCTTTTATACAGGTAACGAGCTGAGATTAGGAGCACACACACTCCTAATCTCAGCTCGTTACCTGTATAAAAGACACCTGGGAGCCAGAAATCTTGCTGATTGATAGGGGATCAAATACTTATTTCCCTCATTAACATGCAAATCAATTTATAACTTTTTTGAAATTCGTTTTTCTGGATTTTTTTGTTGTTATTCTGTCTCTCACTGTTAAAATACACCTCTGATAATTTATTTGTCAGTGGGCAAACGTACAAAATCAGCAGGGGATCAAATACTTTTTTCCCTCACTGTAAGTAGTTCAGGAAGAATCGGCAGGTGTGTGTCAGCGTGGAGTAGAATACTCTGTGGAATAGGAAGGAGCCCTGCACAGAGCCTTGGGGCACACCTGTTAGGAGGAGTTACAGTGTGAATGAAGTTCTGCGCCATGTCACCTGGTAGGTGCATCCATTGAGGTAGGAGGACAACCAGGCGAGAGCAGTTCCAGTGATTCCAAGGTTGGCAAAGGAAGGGGAGGAGAATGGAGTTATTGACAGTGTCAAAGGCTGCAGAGAGATCAAGGAGGATTAGGGCAGATAAGAGGGAGGCCACACAAGCAGAGTTAAGCAGTGTAGATAGTCAGATTGCAGAGGGTCCAGGAGTGAGTGGTGAGATAGAAATTAAGAGAGCTGATGAATTTCCTGCTCAAGGGTTTTAGAGAGGAAGGGTAGAAGGGAGGCAGGACAGTAATTCTGAGGAGAGGTAGGGTCGAGGGTGTTTTTTTTTTAGAAGTGGAATTGCCGAAGTTTGTTTTGAAAGCAGAGTGGAAACGGCCAAAGAGGAGTGGTGAGCTGAGGATGGAGGAGATGAAGGGGAGTAGAGCAGGAGCAGTCTCCTGCCTGGAGGTGGCAAGTGGGTGGTGGTGGTGGGTGTGTGACCTTGAAGCAGAGAGGAGAGCTCAGAGTCAGACAGAGGCGATGAAGAATTGTACATTAAAACATCTGAATGTTGCTGAGAACATTTCAGTCTTGCATTTTCTGTCTGTGTTTAGAAGACCAATGAAAAACATTAATAAAAATTAAAACAGGATTAAAGCTGAAAATACAGATCTGGAAAAAATTAAGAGACCACTCCAAGTTCAGAAATCAATGTTAGGTTATTTTTTTCCAGAGCTGCATGTGCCACTTTTCAACTGACCTATTTAATGTTAAAATGCTTTGGTTGTATTTGGCTCAATTGATAACCTATATTATTTTCTTGCTCCAGGCTACCAAAAATTAAGACAGAACGAGCATGAGGAGTCAGAAGGTCAGTAGACTTCTTAGTTGTTGCATATTTAATTATGTAAATCGATAGGTTGCGAATGCAGCCCATGTAATCTGAGAAAGATGTCCGCCGAAGCCAGAAAACAGCGGGGAAGCACACCTCGGTGCATTTCCACAGTGCAGCTCAGTTCTGCTAAAAAATAGAAACTCCACTCCTAAAGCCTTAGAAGGAGACAGATCTGGGCTATAGTCGAAGTTGTGGGCTATAGTAAGTGTCATGCCAGTAGAGGAGCCCCTATAGGTGCAACGGATCTCTGTGGCAGAATGGGGACCCAGCCCAGCGGATTTAATTCCATGGGTTTCTTGCCTCCTGCAAGGAAAAAATCACCTGCAAGGAAAAGGTTATACAGCAAGGAAAGTTTTGCCTTGCTTTTCACACATATAAAAAGTTCCAGTTCATTTTACAAATGTTGACTAGTGCAGTAGGGAACTCAGTCACTCATTTCCTCAGCCACGTCTACTGCCGCCTTCTTCAGGCCTTGGGTAAATTCTCAAAGCACATAATTCCGGTCAGCCTCTAGAGGACTCTGCCCCCACTGCGGCTGCTCCCGTCTCCTCTGCTGGTCACACTGCAGGGGATGGGAGCTCCTGGGCAGTGGGAGGCAGGATGTGGGGTGCCATGGGGTGTTCGGCCCCACCTCACCAATTTCCCGGGCCCTCCGTGGATGGTTAGGGGCACCGTGCCCCGATTTTTCAATCACCTAGCCGAGCTTCTCCTCCCCCTTCTCACCTGGGCACCAACTTCACCCCTGCCCCTCCTACACTGCACAGCAACACACTCACCAGGGCGACCTCTGTCCTGCAAATGTGTTCTAATATTGTTTTCTGGATGTTAGACAGATGGGCAGTAGAACACCATCGTTCCAAGCAACTCATTCATTTCAAACAGAATAAACGAGACAAATGCAGGTTTGGCGATTTATATTTCATAGTTCAGTGAAGTGTCTTGTGACAACATATACATCATAATATTAAGGGCATTCTTTTACATTTGAACAATACGGCTTAGAAAGATAAATATTTTGGTCATTTCATTTTTTCTTTCCTTGGTATAGACTATCAAAATGTACTGCTGGAGAATTGTGGAGAAACAGGGCAGGAGCCTGGTAAGGTACTAAACCCAGCTGTGTTCTATTTATTACTGGGTTCATAGTTACTCTGCCCTCACTGATATTTAATAATATTACAGGTGTTGGTCAACCTAAGAGCAGCTCACACACAACGGTTAGAAACAACGAAACTATGGATGAATCGGGTTAATGAACGTGTGGCAAGATCACTGGGTAAGATGATGAAGGAGAAGGAAATGTTGCAGATTGGGGAAGGGATTGTGTTGCAGATGGGGGAACTCATAACAGTCTGGAACTGATGCTGTCAAATTATATTTTGCATTTGCTTTGCCTGGCTGTGCCCAGTGTAGTTGTAGTTGTATGCTACTATATATTATTAACTCTGCAATTAATCACATTTAACCAGTTAGTTTTACATGTTCACTTCTTACAATTGGGAATGAGTAAATGATTTATATGTGTGCCATGAATGTGTTTTTATGAGAATGTATTATTTTTGTTACGTTTTGTACCTCATTCTTACTTGTTTGATATTTGCTTGGTTGACTAAAGAATACAGGCCGATGGTTGTCTCATACATACTGATTGTTAATGTACATATCCTGTTCCTATACCTACCCCACCCATTAGCACAGAGAATGGACAGAACTCTTATCATGTCTTCACTTGTTAGTTAATTTGTACTGGGATGAATACTTATTGAATTGTATAGTGATTGCATTGTCTGCACTTCTCTGCACTTATTTTGAAAATGTAAGTCCCCTTGGGTAAGGGCATCTACTAATAAATCAATAATCCTAACGGAGTGGTCTGGAGTTTATGGTGAACTATTGCTGGAATGTGCACACCATTACATAGTAGTCCAGAGGCAAATCATACCTTTGCAACACATTTGATTCGGTTAAAAGTAGTTAGTTGCCCAATCTCATGCAACCAGTTAGTGTTGCATTGTCAGGGATTTTCCCATGTGGACTTTATTACTGAAGACCTGAAGAGCAATGAGCACAGAGGTAACTTTGCAGGGTCCTTGTGTTTATGCAGAACCACCACACTGTCAACTGTAGGAAACCTGTTAATGTACTAACCCCCAAGAAGGCGATTAAATTCTGCATAACCTACTATTGTACATTTGGGGTCTCTTTATAATGTGTTATAAAAATCATGCTGATACAAACAAGAGCTCAGTGTACCTTAGTTTGAAGGCACAGTGGTTGTTGCAGTGCAAAGCCCCCCCTGTCTCCATTATCAACAGGAAATTGAAATGTTCATACATCTGTACCCCCACCACCCACTTCTGCGACAGAAAAAGCTCTCTGTCTCTGATGTTCTGAACCAGTGATTGGAATTTATAATCGAATTTCGGAAGTAGAAAACTCCAATTGAGATTTCTCGCTTCCACCCAATAAAGTATAAATAAAGTCCTTATCACACGCCCCCAGCGTTCATCATTTTGCATCCCACCACCACCTGCTACCGCCTTTGCAGCTGCTCCTTGGCTCAATAATAAAATCAGCACGTCAAGCGAAGTGTACACTTGTCGAAGGGTGTAGGGAGCAAGTGTGCGATTTGGCCCTTGTCTGTTGTGCCGCCTCACAGGAAGGATTGCGGAGCACAGAGACAGCGATCCACCCCGGAAGTGACATCAAAACACAGCAACTTGTGTCAGCCTGACTGAACAATGGAAAGTTTTGAGCAATATAAAGACTGCTCAACTGCTGCTGCTGCCAAGCCAGAGAGGAAGCATGGCAAAAATCGCTTCATTTTATATATATATATATATATATATATTTTACACAGGCTATGTATTTACCCCAATACAATAATTTCACACACATCCAATTTAAATCTGCATGCTTGTAGTAATGGAATGTTTGCTGCATCAGAATCGTTACCTATCTATTGTTTTGTCATATTTTGCCATTGTTCTTTTTAAATATATAATATAATTAATCTTTCTGATAAAAAAAAGTCTATAAAAAACAAGTCTGAAGTTGACCCCTCTGTGAAAAGCCGAGCTCGCTCGAAGCTGCGGCTAATTTATGTGACGTCATACCAAGTATTGCTCGACATCTCTCAGGCTGTTTTGCTGTATTAACGCTAACAAAAATCCGTTACCAAACAATAATAATAACGCACCCAGAGGAGAGATTTGATGGTAAATATGTGTATAATATAAGGTTGCATCCAGGTACATAACAAGTGTCTCTGCATTATTAAGGCCCTAATAAACTTACAGTGAAGAAACAAGATTTCTATTTTGCACAGGATTCCCGAGCTAGGAGACGCACCTCTCTGAGATGCGCTGCTCTGTAGGGCTGCAACATGACCCGAAATCCCGGGACATTTTGAGACAGGACGGGGTTCAAAAATAGCTGCTAAATTTCAATAAATGAACATGTTAATTATCCCTACACTTTCGCTATTTGCACGTTATGGCAATTTATTACTGTATTTAATACAGTAAACTACTTTAACGTATTAGTGTCTGCATATGAACAAAGGGAATATTATAATTCATAATAGTGCAATACATACAAAGTATATTGTAAATATATTATTATTATTATTATTATTATTATTATTATTATTATTATTATTATTATTATTATTCCATTCTTTGCCATGCATGATAATTAAGCACTATTATTAATTTGAGTGAAGGTATAGGAGCTAATTATCAGGTTAATTTATCTCAGTTAAGGAGTCTGTCTCAAAAGTTCCCCGGTGTTCTGACAAACTGAGGTTCCCTATCAGGATGAGCTGCCCCGATTGAAACATTAGGAAGCTCATCCTGTTAGACATGCTATAGCCCATTCTGACAAGTCCTTTCTGTCTGGCAGGATAAGCTTCCTAACTCAGAAAGGGTTATTTGAGTTATCGCTCTGGTAGGAATTACAGACCTTTGTGAACATAGTGCCCTCATTTTAGCTGATTAAAAGTTTTATATATATATATATATATATATATATATATATATATATATATATATATATATATATATATATACACCGGCTACGCAGCCCCATACTCAACAAACTGCGATGCACTGTGTGTTCTGACACCTTTCTATCAGAACCAGCATTAACTTTTTCAGCAATTTGAGCTACAGTAGCTCGTCTGTTGGATCGGACCACACGGGCCAGCCTTCGCTCCCCACGAAACATTATAAATCCAGCAGTCTCAGTGCCGCACTGAGGAGTCTGGACACAAAGTTTGACCCCGACTAGAAAGTGAATACCAGTTTGTTTAAAAAAAAGTTTGTGAAAAATATATAGGTTACAATATCACATTACATACCAACAATTTTGATTATAGAGCTATGATCACCTCTAGTTTCACTAGGTTTCCCAGTGTCTCTGAGTGTATTTTACATATATGAATCAACAATAAATTAGGCTATATATTTTCGTATTTTAATCAGGATACATTCAAAGTTGCAAGTAAAAGTAAACGAGACTGGTTGACACACTTTTTACTCAATGTCTGGCCCCATACATCATAGGCCACTATTTTCAATTCCACATGAAATAATAATATGATGTGTACAAATGGACATTGTTTAGATATTCACTCTTCACTTCAACATGAATGTATACATGTTTAAATAGACAGTGAGCACTTGTCTGTCACACACACATACTCCTTCAGCGTTTGACTTGGGATAAAATAAGGAACTGACAAATTGTACATTACACTATGTTGATCAAAATGTATGTGTTAAGAAGGCTTGTTCCATTTAAGTAGCCTATCAAACAGAAGTAATATACAGTTAAGGCCTATACACGTACACAGCTTATAATGTGCATAACAAGAGTCAAGGTCAATAGTTTGATAAAAATAAAACTTATATCTCAAATCCACAACAATTATAATCAAAAGCCTGCATGCCAGGATCAAATATAACACTGGGAAAAATTAAGTAAACATTAAGATTCTGGAGGGCTGAGACAATTAGGCTATAACACATCGCTGTCCCGGAGCTATAACTTCGAGAGGAACAAAACATCTGCAAATAATATTTAAGAACAGAACATCTGCGAAAGCAAATAGTATAAACTGGTAATGCCTATACAATTATAAAGGCCTTATACATGCATAACAAGTCTAAATGTCAAAAGTTTGGTAAAAAATAAAAAAATACGTATCAAATCCACAACAGAATAATAATCAAAAACCTGCATGCCAGTACAGAATATAACGCTGGTAAAAATTAAGTAAGCGTTGAAATTCTGGAGGGCTGAAACATAACAATAATGTTTAACAAATCGCTGTCCATGTGCTGAAACATTGAGGTGAACGGAACATCTGCCAAGGCTGATGCGTAAAGTAGATTAGCTAGTCTCCACTTCTGCCCAACCCTAACGATAAATAAACAATGGATTAAATGTAGGCGGCCTATTAGCAGATAATTGTCAAATGTTTTGATTAAGAAGAAACGGCATTTAATCATTTGTCTTACCCTATCAACACAAGCTCCACATACTGTAGGCTTGTTGTCTATATGTTCTATGGCAGCAGCAGGGCATCCATTGTGTTGGCGTGTCATCTTCCTTTACTCAGCCATGGTTTCACATATGGCAAAGGTTGGAACAGCTGGAGTGGTGGCCCATTGCGTTTAAGGAAAAGCAGATTTGAAAGCTGCTGCATTGCAAGTGCATTTCGCTTGCTTGTCGGTATGTCATTCATGCTGCTAAAAGCACGTTCACATTCACTGGTGGATATGACAATGGTATTCATGGCCTTCATCAGAGGTGACAAAGAAATTGGCATTTGTGTAGCTTTGTAGTGTTTGAATTCTCAGAATCCCCGAACACTCGCAGTTCCATCTACTCTGAACACCTCGCACAGGTGTCTTACCGCTTTATCTCCAAACTGAATGTCCAGCTCTTCAAGCCACGATTCTGGAAACAGGACCCTTCCGTCTTCTATTATCTGTCTGTCTCTTTGTCTGCTCTCGGTGTCTGTTGGCGCAAACGTGGGAGGAGGTAGTTGGGGTTAGTCTGCTCCTCATGTTGTCTGACAGACTTCTGAAGAATTGGGATGCATTTATCCTCATCGCCAATTTGTTTTCATGGAGCTCCACACCCTTGAAGGCCATTCCCTTGAATGCTGTGCTTACCTGCTCAGCATGGGCACCTGGAATGTTGACCATTGACTTGAACACCCATACCGTTCGATCAAGCTGCTTGTCAGCTAAAGGGAGATTCATGTCCCGCTGCTGGAATTGGCAGGAGAGGTCACTTTGCTCCACCAAAGCATCATACATCAGTCCTAAATTGATGACAAAGGTGACAGACGTAAGGATGTCATCAAGGCCTTTGTACTTTGCCCTCTCTTTGCACTCCCTCTCAGCATCGGTGGAAGCTTTACAGAAGTGATCATGGAGCACAGCGTAATTTACCCAGACCGCACGGACACTTCTTTCGTTGGATGCCACCCAACGGATGGAGAGAACACGGCCAATGGTAAGGATGCACTGTCCCACTTCCCGTGCGCACTCATTTAGCTCTCTTTCATTTTTTGGGGAGGCATGGTAGAGGGAGTACAACTTATCAAAAAATATTTGGCAATTATTAATTCCCATCAGCTCTTTGGCAACGTCTCTGACAGCCAACTCTATTCTGTGATTAGAGCAGTGCCACACAGACAGATTTGGGAATCTATTGCGTAGCTGTGTGGCAACCCCAGCTCGCTTGCCCAGCATGACAGAGGCTCCATCACAGGCAAACACAACCAAGCACTGCCCTAAGAATTCATCAGTAAAACCGTGTCCATGAAGACATTGTAGCAGTGCTTGTTAATGTCTTCTGCTGAGGTTCAATCCAGGTCAAGCATATCAAAGAAAAACATATCTGGGTCAGCCTCTGTGACTCCTGACCTCAGAAACACAACAAGTGTGGACTTTCGGCTTACTGTTGTGGACTCGTCGATCAAAAGACAAACTTTCCTTTTATTTTTCACAATGTCATCCACCACTTTCTTCCTCATTTCCTCTGCAATATGGTATGTGCCAATGTGATTGAAGAACCCTCCCCATCTCCAGTCCATTTAGCTTTTGCAACACTATATCAGTCGGCAGGGCAGTGTAGGGGCGCACATTCTTAGCTATTTTGTAAGCTGTACAAAAGACACATGCAGTAGTGTGTATCTCTTCTCTAGACAGCTTGTCAATTTGCTGTTGCATGTTGTTCTTCTGAGCTGCACGTGTTATTTCTGCAAACTGCTTTTTGCATGAGAAGCAGAATGTTTGTTCTCAAATATCTTTTTTCGTAGAGAACACTGCTGCTTCTCTATCGGTGCCGCAATGTGATATGGTGCACTCTCCCCATTCCAATGACAGCTTGAGCCCTTGTGTTGTGTTAGCTCCAAAAGACTTAGTACCTTCACACACAGTACAGCCCAGCCTCATGTTTAACTACAAACCGTTCATTCACTTTGGAGAAATATGCGGTTTGCTCATCTGACCAACAAGCTGGTGGTAGGCCTTCATTTTTGTTGTGTGCTGATGGCTTTGTTGGACAGTTGTGGCCATGAATATCTGGAATGTGATGTCCAGGTTGAGGCAAATGGTCAGAAATGTCAGCGTTGTCTGAATCAAGCAATATATTCTCTTTATCCACTGCACTTACTAATGTCATAATTGTCTTTTTGTTTCATTTCCCCCCACTCTTAATCCAGGCCAACAATGCTAAATGTTAACACGGTCGATAATTAACTACTATACTCTGCTAGACTGTTGCGATACATGATGCATCCCACACGATTGTAAGCAGTTTCTTCGATCAGCTCTGGTCTGTCGGCCACATGGGGTTTTATTGTGCACCATGTGGTCACCAGATGTCATTGTAGTGCTATGTTTCAAAAGATCAATTTTTTTTTTCCGAATCAATCCTTTCATTTGTTTTGATCACTCAAAAGCCCAATTTTTGCCATCAGTAACAGTTGCTATACCATGTATCGACCAGCAGATGTCACTTTGTAGAGCATTGTCAAGAACTTGGAAGCAGTGACTATTTTTCAGGACAACAGGTGGAATGCTTCGGAACACTTCATTTCTCACCCCCCTCACTAGTCAATGGTACATGGACAGGCACCACCGTGCTATACAGCTCCTGCTAATACTAGGCATAATCAAGACCTCACAAACAGTATGTGAAGCAAAGGGGTATATATATATATATATATATATATATATATGTGTGGAGCAGAGGGTGGTCGGAGTTGCAGGAGAGTGTAGACCAATGGGAGAAGGGGGTTGCTGGAACAAGTGCACATGGTGATGAGGAATGTTAATTGGATGATTGCACATGTTGCTGTAGAATGTCAAAAGCTGGGTTTAGAATTCTGGGGATGATGAACACATTTACATTTGAACTACATTTGAATTTCTCAGTATTTGCATTCATTCTACCAACATGATTTATATATGAATTACTGATATAACCTGCCTTTCTAATTTCTGTAGATTTGTTTTTTAAAAGCTAAGTAAATTCCCATGAACATTTATTAGAGTACTTAAAAAAACATATTTAATAAATGCTTTTCAGACATTACTGTGGGTGTTGATCACATTTCCCCACTTGTGCAGGAGTAACACACAGCTTATAAGAGCAGAAGCCAAAAAAATATTGCAGAGCAATTAAGCTTTTGTTTCAACACTCAAAGAAGATGCTGTGCAGTGTGCATTGGGTGCAAACATGTGCAAGAACTCTGGTATGAATTCTCTACCTTACAAAACATATTAACTCACTGTTCACAGGTGTCATTTAACAGTTGACTAATAGAAAATGGTATTTTTCCATTTCAGTCCTCTCCATAGAGCTAAAAAAAAAACAGAGGCAAAAAAACACTGAAAAAAATGTAACTACTTAACATGCTTCACTTGTAATGTGATCCATGGGCAGCTCTGTTGGCATGAGACACAAAGGGTTGAGCAGTATGTTGAGCTTCACAACAGACTGATTTCAAAGCCAGGACCTTTCTCTTGTACTGACCAGAGAGGACCAGCAGAGGGGTGGCAACTGATTGTGTGTATCAACCCCTACAGGTGTGGGAAGTTGCACCCCCTCACATCGAAGAGTACAGGAAACACTGCTGTACACACACCTCTTCTAATGCCCCCAATTCGTCAGCCAGAGACCACTGAAGAAGCACAGCCAGTCGCTTGTGCCTTGATATTTAAATCAATCATTTTACTGAGGGCCATTCTGAGTGCCAGCAACCCTCAACATATCTCATATATATATATTATATAATTATTCTAGTGTTATTCTTTGGACAACTTTCAATCTGCTACATATTTAGAACTGATCTATTATACTTATCTAGGGTCATTATCATTTAGTTCTCACAATGTGGAGGTTTACGTGATGTTTTCCAAATTCAAGAGGAAATGGTAAGTTTCCTCTCAAGCCACAGGGGGGCAGCAGAATGTTTATTCAATTTACCATATTTCCTTTTTCTCCTGTGTTTATAAACCTAAAATGGCATTTCCAGAGAGTGGAGGTCATACTTTAGTGTGTGGTGCATCTCTTGCATTCACCCGTGTGTGACCATATTGAATTTTTTTTATAAATGTGTTCATAGTGATATTGATAATACAGTTAATGAACCAGTTTCACCTCTAATTGATATTGCTTAATTATATAGTCCTCTATCCTGAAGAGTAGCTGAGGAAGGATCTAATCAAGAAAAATTATGACTTAAAAGAAAAGTCAGACTAATTTATTTTCAAAATCCACAGCAAATCAGTGTTTTGCCTGTAGTTACATTTTGAAATACAGTTGTGACAAGGAAAAATATACATGCAAGAATGTATTTATTAGTACATTGAAACATTTACTCCCTTACTGATGAGAATGTACTCAGAAACAATATGATATCCTGCCAATAATTACAGGTGGATCCAAGATTGATAAAATCATGTTAGATCTGCTCCTGTGAGTGAAGTGCACAATACCTTGATTGAACGGGAGGAAATTGCAAAGGGAGATAATGAACAGATCTTTAGATATAGACTCATATTTTGGTGAAACAGGAGGAAGTAGGATGAATCTCAGGATATAGAGGACAAATGAGTATTCACTTTTACAGTCAAGGTCTAGTAGACATCAAAAAAATGTAGTTACCTGTCCCAAAAATGTGCTTCACCACCGCTTTGAATTTCTCTCACAAAACAATAAATGAAATGGTTACACTTTGATTAAAGAAATAAAACTATATATATCCTGTGTGACTGATTTATTGACAATCATGCCTATTTGTCTCATGCAAGAGACGTACACTCACCTAAAGGATTATTAGGAACACCATACTAATACTGTGTTTGACCCCCTTTCGCCTTCAGAACTGCCTTAATTCTACGTGGCATTGATTCAACAAGGTGCTGAAAGCATTCTTTAGAAATGTTGGCCCATATTGATAGGATAGCATCTTGCAGTTGATGGAGATTTGTGGGATGCACATCCAGGGCACGAAGCTCCCGTTCCACCACATCCCAAAGATGCTCTATTGGGTTGAGATCTGGTGACTGTGGGGGCCAGTTTAGTACAGTGAACTCATTGTCATGTTCAAGAAACCAATTTGAAATGATTGGACCTTTGTGACATGGTGCATTATCCTGCTGGAAGTAGCCATCAGAGGATGGGTACATGGTGGTCATAAAGGGATGGACATGGTCAGAAACAATGCTCAGGTAGGCCGTGGCATTTAAACGATGCCCAATTGGCACTAAGGGGCCTAAAGTGTGCCAAGAAAACATCCCCCACACCATTACACCACCACCACCAGCCTGCACCAGACTCTACCATCTGAATGTCTCAACAGAAATCGAGACTCATCAGACCAGGCAACATTTTTCCAGTCTTCAACTGTCCAATTTTGGTGAGCTTGTGCAAATTGTAGCCTCTTTTTCCTATTTGTAGTGGAGATGAGTGGTACCCGGTGGGGTCTTCTGCTGTTGTAGCCCATCCGCCTCAAGGTTGTACGTGTTGTGGCTTCACAAATGCTTTGCTGCATACCTCGGTTGTAACGAGTGGTTATTTCAGTCAAAGTTGCTCTTCTATCAGCTTGAATCAGTCGGCCCATTCTCCTCTGACCTCTAGCATCAACAAGGCATTTTCGCCCACAGGACTGCTGCATACTGGATGTTTTTCCCTTTTCACACCATTCTTTGTAAACCCTAGAAATGGTTGTGCGTGAAAATCCCAGTAACTGAGCAGATTGTGAAATACTCAGACCGGCCCGTCTGGCACCAACAACCATGCCACGCTCAAAATTGCTTAAATCACCTTTCTTTCCCATTCAGACATTCAGTTTGGAGTTCAGGAGATTGTCTTGACCAGGACCACACCCCTAAATGCATTGAAGCAACTGCCATGTGATTGGTTGATTAGAAAATTGCATTAATGAGAAATTGAACAGGTGTTCCTAATAATCCTTTAGGTGAGTGTACATTGAGAACATCCTGCAGGTAAAACATTAGAAATTGAGAAGAGCCCTTGAACAAGTACATATTTGTTTAAATACATTCACTCAAGTTCACCTTATTGGACAATCAAAACGTTAGTGCTAATGCTGACTTCACTCCAGTCTAAATCAGTTCAGAAGGATCTCCTCCACACTTGCTACTGCAGTACTGAATTCTGATTTAACTGATTTAATACTGCTACAACTACTTTGGCTTCCAAACAGAATGACTGCAAGGTATAGTGCATGGGCACCTTTCACTGCACTTTGTAGTTGGTTGCCTGACATTGGACAACTAACTGCTTTTAACCAAATCAAATGCGTTACATACGTATGATTTGCCTCTGGAATATTATGTAATTGTGTGTGCATCCATTCTGTGAAAGTTTACCATAAACTCCACAACACTCCATTTGTATTATTGATTTATTAGCAGATGCCCTTACCCAAGGGGACTTACAAAATACAACTTACAAAACTCTTCAAAATATTACAATGCAGAAAATACAAATCAGTACAAAATACAATAAGCATTCATCCCAGTACAAATGAGCTAACAAGTGCAGACATGATAAGAGTTCTGTCCCTGCTATGTGCTAAGGGGTGGGGTAGGAACAAAAAATTTTAGTTAAATTATAAAAGTGCTGAACATATACTAGTATACACTATAATACACTAGTGACACTGTCCCCTTCCCCAATCTACAATGCTTCCTTCTTTCATCTCCTTCTTGCCTAGTGATCTTGCCACAAGTTCATTAACCCAATTTATGTGTAGTTCCGTTTTTTGCGTTGTATGTTCGTAGGGTACTCGTAGGGTGACCAGCACCTGTAATATGCAAAATCAATGAGAGCAGTGAACATTTGAACACTGAATACATATAGTACAGCTGGGTTTGGTAACTTACCAGCCTGCTTACCTGTCGTTCCACACTTCAACCGTACATTTTGGTAGACTGTGCCAAGGAAAGAACAAAAACAAATATCTGGCTTGAGTTGTGTGAGACAATCACCAAACTTGCATTCCAAACTTCTACTCACACATTTAGAAAGAATATAAGAAAGGAAATAATTTGCAGGACAGAGGAGTGCAAAACAGCAGTGAAGACTCTAAACAGCTCAGGTTAAACCTGGACAGGTTAAAGTTTTCATTTGATCTAGGCCCAATAAATATTGTAATCTAAATGATTTTTTTGTCCCTATATAAATGAGTGTAATATTTCTTCCCGCAAATACTGTACAGGTACTGTTATTAAATTTAGATTTGATAAACTTAAATGCAACCTACGGTGGCCCTGAAGTGCAACTTCTGAAAAAATAAAGTAGCGGCTGCAGCATTTTCAGAAGCAATTATGGCAAGGGAGGGTCAAATATATTTGACTGATGCCATTGGACAGCAAGCAAGTCACGTCAGCCGAGCTGCTTCTCAGAAGAGTCAACAGAATCTGAGAAACGGGCGCCAACTGCGCAGTGCATGAAGTATCATATTAATAGTGTTGTGATCTTCTGCTCTCTGTCCACTTTGTAGTGACATATTAAGAGTTATAGGGCTGTCCTAAAATGTATTAGAAATTATTAAAGGTTAGGTAGGAGACAGAATAGGGTTTTAAAGTAGCTAGATTTACTAAATTAACAACAGTACTTAATTATTACAAGGCAGTGTGACAGTGCTTTATTGAAAACATAAATCACATTTTTATTATTCCATCAGAAGGAGCAGTTTACTGATTTAATAGATAAGAGCATGAGCTAATTTGGGAAATGCAAAATTAGAGAGAAGGCTTTAACAAATATGAATAACTCCAAAAAATCTAAGAAACAATAATAAATAAAATATAAAATCGTATTTTTACTTTATTAAGGACTTTTGCATTGTTTCTCTAACTTATCTTAATTCTACATGTGTTTTATACTGAAATGTACTTTTATGCGTATCTTTAACTTTAAAACCATGTCCTGTCTGTAGTGTTCTGTACAAAACCTGTTGGGAACCTTACCCTTTGTTGTATTGGTTACTTCAAATAAACCATTTACAAATTTGCCTGCACAATGTACATTATAAAGCAAACAAAATAAAAATATATATATAATTAACCCATTTACACAATAACACTGTAAGAAAAGTATCTTTAATTTATATAAACATCAACATATTTTATTATTATTAATGAGTGTTATTCTATCTTTTGGAATTGTTCTCAAATTAGCCTGCCCCACTTATGCGTGACCAGACATTGTAATTTACATTGCATCAGGACTACTTTACTTTTTTAAATGTAAAATCTTTCAAATACAGTTAACAGAAAATAAAGCTTCTACAGTAAATTAATAACTGTAACAGAAAAAACACCAACCGAGTACATGGGTTTGTTTAAGAACCGCGAGGTCCGTGGTAAACACAAGTTATCATTTAAGAACCCTTTTTCATCATGATCGTGATTGATTTAACATAAGGTTTTTTTAAGGATCCTTGTTTGCAAGGAACCTTGGTAAATGGTTCTAATAAGAACCTTAATACACCTTATTAGAACCTTCATTATATATTTTTTTTATAGATAGGCTGAGAACTGTGATTGTATAAGAAAATGTTTAGGTAAATTAGTGTTACCATAAGCTTTCATAAATTTCTAATACATTTTAGGACAGCCCTATAACTCTATTAATATGTCACCACAAAGTGGATAGAGAGCAGAAGATCACAACAATATTAATAGGAATACTTACCACTTGTGTTTAGCCTTCACGCACTGCGCAGTTTGCGCCCCTTTCTCAAATTCTGTTGACTTGTTTCAGCAGTTGCACTTCAGGGCCACCGTATGCAACCCTTCTCTCAGACATGCATTGAAAATACAGTGCTCACTGGTTCAAAGGGGTCATAGCTAATCTTTGATATAAATACCTTGAAAACATACTCACTGTCTGAGTTGTGGTTCTATTTAGTCACATTACCCTTGAATTCTGGGGGTGCTCTATGATTTGCTGGGAGATACAGATATACACTGAAGCACATCAGAAGAAACACATTTTCATTTTTAAATGACACTTATGTCTACTGACCTGACTCCCCACACTCTTTCAGTGTTAATGTTTGGCTGCCTTGTGCTAGAGAAGATAAGGATATAGGTTAGATACAGACAAATAATCAATGCATTTTTAACATTAAATAGGTCAGTTGGAAAGGAGCACAAGTTCCCAAACACCGAACCCCAGTTCGCCTACAGAGGTCCTCATCACCTGACTCTAACACGGTCTCTCACATTCCCAGCACAATGAGCAGTCACCCAATTAACATTCCTAAGTACCATGTGCACATGCACCATTAACTCTACTCCCATTGGACCAGCACTACAAGTGAAATGTCTCCTGCTTGCCTCTGCTCTGTATTTAAACCCCCTTTTAGCTACATACAATGTTAAGTCCTGTTAGTTTTCCTGTATTTCTAAGTGTTCCTCCTGGTTATGGATCGCACGGTTTCTTGACCTTTGTTTACTGCCCGTGTTTTGACTTCTGGAATGCCCTCTGACTGTTTGAATGCCTGATCGAGCGACTGCCTGTGACCCCAACTACTGCTTTTGTGTTGCCCCTATTGCCTTGTTTGCTGGCTCTTTGACCTGGACTGTTGCACACCTGCTTCTTCCTGCACTTGGTTCCTCCACTTCTATGGCTGTTCGCACAGTCATGATATTATGACTTATACAAATCCTTAATGCCCAGACAGGTAAACCAAAAAAATGAAATGCTCATTCTGCTGGGTTTTTATACTTTTCAGCCGTTATCCTGAGTTATTCGTGGATTATATTGGTCTTTTAAAACGCAGACAGAAGAGTGAAATGTTGACAGCAGTGTTCAGCAGCAGAAATTAGATGCAGATCACTCGTGGACACGTCAGTGTCTATGCAGTGCTCCACGTCATGCTAATGAACCCCCACGTTTTACAAAAAACAAAACATCTGTATGTTATTCTATGGGTATGAAACTTGAAGTGTATGCATGCTGGAAAACAATTATATTTATGCAATACGCTGGCTTATGGTGATTTAAAATGGGAATTATGGTGCTACAGCCCCAATAAAACTATAAGAAAGTCCTTATTTCTTCTCCAATTCAAAATAATTTACTCTTCTTACGCCATTTAAGTACACCTTGCTATGCTGCCGCCACTCAGTTTTGGGATGTTCACTAATGAGCCCAATCCTGACAGGCCTCTGTTACTCTTGAATACTGGGTGTGGATCACTCCTGTAGTGAAATGCTGCTTCTTTGCTCTCTGAGGGATAGTGTCTCAGATGTTGAGTGTGTTGAGAGACTAACCTTTACAAATGTCTGCCTGGTTGTCACGTTCCAATACTCCCACGTTTACTCTTGGGTTCTTCCATCGTTTAAAGCCGAATATGGCTTTGTATTATACAGAGGCAAAAACAAAACATTTATTATTTAGAAACAATGATTCTGTCACAGTAACAATGGATACATTAATATTAGAGAATTTAAAACAATCTAATTTCATGCATTACTATTAATCATTTACTATTTGTATAAAAACGATTTTCCTCAGCAAAACTTAAAGATAAAGAGGTTAAGTGTAATAAGAAAATCTACAGTTGCGCTCGACATGTATGGTTCCAGAGAGGGGCCTGTGATGAATGCAGACAATGTTGTTATAAACAGTCAGAGAACATACACCACTGCATGAGCTCAGCGTAGTTAGTGTTACAGAGTGCTTCACACAATGAAAGAAACAGAAGACAAAATGGACGGATGTGTCGGCACACTTCTTATGTATTGTGTGGTAGCTTTCCAAGAACTGCATTTTGCCTGCTGTTTTACAGTAAAATGTGTGCAGGCTTACAGAACTCACCCAGAAGCACAGCCAGAACGAGAAGAACGATCACCAATGTCCAGATATGATTAAATGGTTTCCCCACAACAGTTGACACCCCCCCCAGTGTCACCTAAAATAAAGTGATTATATTATGGATGTATTTTTTGGAATATATGTATGTATTTTCAGTGGTAAAGTGGAATTGTTACAGTACTGCCTAGTCAAATTGTATATATCAGAGAAATTGCTGGTGACAAATTCACTACATTAAGCACTTGAACAACTATATCCTTTCTAAATCTTCCTTTTCTGGGAAAGGGCTTTAATAATCCAAACTGACATAATAAATTCAAGCGGTTCACATTGCTGTTATTACGCTCTTTGTTTGACAGAAACTTTTACATAAAAGTTGTCAAATAAGTAAACCACTGAGCATGAAGTCAGGTGAACTATATATATATTATACACACACACAATTATATAATAGTGAATTAATATCACATTAAATTGTATGCAATTTAATTAACAGTAAAAAAACTATATTCCATACTAATATTTGAAAAAAGCTTTAAGGTTTACTATTGTCATTTAAATGTGATGGTTTTCAATTTTACCTAAATTAACTACATTAATATGAAGTTTTGATACTTACCTCTATTTTTTGTACTGATAAACTGGGATTATTGTTTATTGTACAGACTATTGAATCAGGCCCCGTATTGTGACTTGGCATGATTTCTAAAGAATCACACTGATGTCTTTCATCACTGACGACACTAATTGATAATTCATTTTCTGTAATGTTCAATAAATCAATCTTTTTCTAAAAAATAAAAATAAATAGTCAGCATTAAACAAGTAGCATTTAGAGAAATTAACCACTTTTACAGTAGCAAATGTATAAACAGTTTTACCTGAATAGTTATTTGTAAATTGTTTCCCACAGTCACGGCTGAGAAGCCAATAAACTCTGGATCTGGATGGTAGGTGATGTTACCACAGAGAACAGTGTGACTGTCCACCACCAGTGCAATGGGCAACACTGTCACTGTGTCAACTTTTAGGGGAGGTTCATCATAGATAATGATGTTATGTGACTGAAATTACAAATGCATTATGGGTTACTTTAATGAAAACACAATCAAGAATACTGTTTGATAGTGGGCTGTGAAATCCACAATAAAAGTGTCATCCTGTTTAAATTGTGTCCAATCTAGGCATAGAAGCAGAGGATTAAAACTTCCTTTTATACTGTCCTATGAAACAATGCAATGTTGACAATACTACAACAGCAAGAGGTCAATAAAGGAGGAAGTGAAAGAGATAAAGGATAAAAACAGAAGTATCTTAGAAAACTAACATGATGTGGAAAATGTTCTAAATTAGTATTTTACAGGTTTTTACAAAAGAAAAACACATAACATGCCACAGATTAACAATCAGTCCAGTCAAACAGAGATCAGGATAGATGGAGAGGAGGTACTAGCATAATTAAAAACAAACCACCTGGGCCGGATGGTACATTTCCAACAGTACTTAAAGAAATTAGGCCGCTAACTCAAATATTCCAATTGACACTTAGAACAGGGGATGTGCCAACTGACTGGAAAACTGCTAATGTCATACACTATCCACAAGAAAGGGGACAAAACTGAGCCAGGAAATTACAGACCAATCAGTCTCACCTGCATTACCTGAAAAAATTAGACAAAGCGAAGGAGCATCTTAATGAAAGCCATATTCTTGGAGATAGTCTACATGGATTTAGACGAGGCAGATCATGTCTTACTAATCTATTCAAGTTTTTTTAACATGCAACTGCAGCTGTAGATCATGTGAAAGCATATGATATGATATACTTAGATTTTCAAAAAGCTGTTGATAAGGTTCCACACCAGAGACTGATCCTCAAATTGGAAGCTGTAGGCATTCAGGGTAATGTAATGGATTATGAAATATTATGTGGAGATCCACAGGGATCAGTACTAGAGCCTTTGCTTTTTCTAATCTATATTAATGATCTGGACTCTGGGATAGTTAGCAAACTTGCAAACTCAAATTAGCAGATGATACTAAAATAGGTGGCACAGCAGATACAAACTTGGCAGCTCAGGTTATTCAAGGACTTGGATAATATTCAGTTGTGGGCCGACACCTGGCAGATGAAATTCAATGTGGACAAGTGCAAGGTATTACATGCAGGTAATAAAAATGTCTGCTATAATTACACTATGGGAGGAATAGAACTAGAAGTCATGCATGAGAAAGACCTAGGAGTTTGTGGACTCCTCACTCCTCCTCCAAATCCAAACAATTTGGGGAAGCAATACAAAAGGCAAACAAAATGCTAGGGTATATCGTCAAAAGTGTACAATTTAGAACAAGGGCAGCAATGTTAAGATTGTACAATGAGGACTATGAACATAAGAACATAAGAAAGTTTACAAACGAGAGGAGGCCATTCGACCCATCGTGCTCGTTTGGTGTTCATTAATATCTAAGTGATCCAAGGATCCTATCCAAACTTTCAGCTTCTACCACATCGCTGGGTAGTTTATTCCAGATTGTGACGACTCTCTGTGTAAAGAAGTGTCTCCTGTTTTCCGTTTTGAATGCCTTGAAGCCCAATTTCCATTTGTGTCCCTGGGTGTGTGTGTCCCTGCTGATCTGGAAAAGCTCCTCTGGTTTGATGTGGTCGATGCCTTTCATGATTTTGAAGACTTGGATCAAGTCCCCACGTAGTCTCCTCTGTTCCAGGGTGAAAAGGTTCAGTTCCCTCAGTCTCTCAGTAGGACATTCCCTTCAGACCTGGAATAAGTCTGGTTGCTCTCCTCTGAACTGCCTCTAAAGCAGCGATATTCTTCTTCAAGTGTGGAGCCCAGAACTGTACACAGTATCCAGATGAGCTCTAACTAGCACATTGTACAGTCTGAACATCACTGCCCTTGTTCTCAATTCTACACTTTTGACAATATACCCTAACATTGCGTTTGCCTTTTTTATTGCTTCCCCACATTGCTTGGATGGAGAAAGTGAGGAGTCCACATAGACTCCTAGGTCTTTCTCATGCGTTACTTCATCTAGTTCAATTCCTCCCATAGTGTAATTATAGTGGACATTTTTGTTACCTGCACGTATGACCTTGCACTTTTCCACATTGAATTTCATCTGCCAGGTGTCAGCCCACAACTGAATATTATCCAAGTCCTTGAATAGCCTGTGCTGCCAAGATTGTATCTGCTGAGCCACCTATTTTAGTATCATCTGAAAATGTGACAAGTTTGCTAACTATCCCAGAGTCCAGATCATTAATATAGATTAGAAAAAGCAAAGGCCCTAGTACTGATCCCTGTGGAACTCCACTAACAACCTCACTCCAGTTAGAAGCGACTCCTCTAATCGACACCCTCTGTTTCCTATACATCAACCAGTTCATAATCCATCTACTTACATTACCCTGAATGCCTACAGCTTCCAATTTGAGGATCAGTCTTTGGTGTGGAACCTTATCAAAAGCTTTTTGGAAATCTAAGTATATCATATCATATGCTTTCACATGATCTACAGCTGCAGTTGCATGTTCAAAAAATTCTAATAAATTAGTAAGACATGATCTGCCTCGTCTAAACCCATGTTGACTATCTCCAAGAATATGGTTTTCATTATGATGCTCCTCTATTTTCTGTCTAATCATTTTTTCCAACATTTTACCAGTGATGCAGGTGAGACTGATTGGTCTGTAATTTCCTGGCTCAGTTTTGTCCCCTTTCTTGTGGATTGGTATGACATTTGCTGTCTTCCAGTCAGTTGGCACATCCCCTGTTCTAAGTGTCATTTGGAATAATTGAGTTAGCAGCCTATAAATAATTTCCGTCAGTTCTTTAAGTACTGTTGGAAATATCCCATCTGGCCCAGGTGATCTGTGTTTTAATTCTGCTAGTCCCTTTAGTACCTCCTCCTCATTTATCCTGATCTCTCTTAGGGTTTGACTGGACTGGTTGTCAACCTGTGGCATGTCATCTGTTTTTTCTTTTGTAAAAACCTCTGTGAAATACTCATTTAGAATATTTGCCAAGATACCTCCATTTTTGCCCTTTATCTGTTTCACGTCCTCCTTTATTGACCGCTTGCTGTTGTAATATTGAAAAAAGCTCTTTGCATTGGTTTTAGCTCCAAGAGCTACGTTTCTTTCTATTTCCCTCTTTGCTTTCCTGATCCCTTTCTTAAGATCTCTTTGCAGCTCAACATATTCTATGTATTTTGTTTCGTCACCATCCCTTTTGTATGCGCTATACAACATTTTCTTTCTCTTGATATTTTTTTGCATACCTCTATTAAACCATTTTGGCCAGTGTTTTTTGGTCCTCAATTTGCTAAGTTTTGGTACAAATTGCTCCTGAGCCTCAAGTAGTATATTCTTAAAATATACCCATCCATTTTCAACTGACTCTGCATCCAATGTGCTCCAGTCTACCTCTTATAAGTGCCATCTCATACCTTCAAGGTTAGCTTTTGTAGACTATTGTTTTAGACTTGGACCTTGTTTTTTGAAAGAATGCCTCAAAGCTAACCATATTGTGATCACAATTTGCCATTGGTTCTCTAACTAATGTCACCCTGACTATCTTGGTCATTTGAAAATATCAAGTCAATACATGTGCTCTCTCTGGTTGGTTCCCTGACAAATTGAGTTAGAAAGCAGTCATTTACCATCTCAACCATTTCTATTTCTGCTTCTGTAGTCCCCACTGGGCTTTCCCAGTCTTAGTTTGGGAAGTTGAAATCCCCCATTATAACAGCCACATCCTTGCTACATGCAGTATGATTACACTGTACAATGCAGCATCTTTCTGAATATCTGAGTTTGGTGGCCTGTAACACACTCCTACCGCTAATCCTCCAGATCTCTTGTTCAAAAGTTTCACCCACAAAGATTCTGTTACGTTACTGGGATCTAATACAAGTTCTTCTGCCTCAATGTCATTTTTCACATATAATGCTACCCCACCCCCTCTTCGATTTTGCCTGTCTCTCTTAAACTGTGTGTATCCTTCCAACTTGTATTCATCCCCATCATTTTCTGTAAGCCATGTTTCTGTCACTCCTACAACATCATAGTCACATGCCAGTACTGTGGCTTCCAAGTCTAACATCTTGTTCCTTATACTCCTGGCATTGAGGTACAAACATTTCAGGACTTTCATACTAGCAGTTTCCCTTGGTTTTCTTTCCTTAGTGGAACATCTCCCATTGTCAGAGCTCCCTGCCCTCCTGGTTCCTAGTTTAAATGATTCTCAATTTCACTACACATACGCTCTCCCAATGCATTGGTTTGTACAGGTCCCATCTATCCCAGAAGAAAGACCAATGCTCCATAAACCTAAAACCCTCTTCCCTACACCAAGCTTTCAACCACATGTTAAACTTTCTAATCTCAGCCTGCCTCCCTGGCCTGGCACGTGGTACCGGACGTATTTCAGAGAAAACTACCGTGGAGGTTCTGCTCTTTAGTTTTGTTCCTAACTCTTTAAATTTGTCTTGCAGAACCTCTGTCCTACCTTTTCCTATGTCATTGGTTCCAATGTGGACCATGACCAGTGGATTCCCCCCGGCTTTGGCCAGTAGCCCGTCTACTAGTTTAGGGAGATCTGCAACCTGAGCACCAGGCAGGCAAGATACCATGCGGGTCTCCTTGTCACTAGAACACACTGTGTGATCTACACCTCTAAGAATTGAGTCTCCTACTATAACTACCTCCTTCTTCTGGGGGGGAGTTGGCACCATGGTGCTCTGGTGCTCAACTGCCCCCCCATCACCCTCTGAGCTGTCACTGTCCAACTCGGTGTCCAGCAGTTGGAACCTGTTGGGCAATTCAAGCTCTTGGGGTGTCTCTAAGGGTTGTGTACGTCCTTTTCTGCGGTTACGACCTACTGTAACCCAGCAGTTCTCTACGCTGTCCTGCTCTAAGGTCTCAACTCTCCTAGGTTTTGGCGTGCACACCATCTCTCTCATGGGCTGATTGACCAATTTTTCTATATCCCTAATACATCGCAGATCGACAAGGTGAGCCTCAAGATCACGAACCTTGATCTCTAGGATTTCAACCTGCCGACAACATTCACAAATGAAGCCTTCTTGGACGAGTTCATCCAGGAAGGCAATCATTCTGCAAACCTGACACTGTAGTGGCCACATGCTTCTAAATGTTACTTTTTTTTTTTTTTTCTTTATACTTCTCTTGGTTCCTGCTGCTAGTCAACTGTCTAACTTTTGTCAGCGAGAAACAGCACAGCTCTTTCTCAACAGCTGCTTTAAGTAGCTTTTGTCTACCTACCCCCAATTCACACCTAACTGGCCCCACCTGGCTCCTCCTGCAACAGAATTCCTGCTAGTCCTAGACAGAAACTCCCTTCTACAACCTGTTTACTTTCACCAACTCAGCAGCTGAACTGAATTGACTTCAATTTAGGCAAACTACAGACAATGCTAACGTCAATTAAGGTAAATTTAAAACAAAATGAGCAATGCTAAGACTGGTCTGAAACTAGTCAAACAACAAGATGGCTGCCTCTCACCTGTACTCTCCTGTCTCCCTCTGTGGCAACTTGTAAAACATAAGCCCCCGGCCACTAAATATTGAAGATATTTTCAATATGTTCTATAATTGATTTTCATACATGATCACTTAGTTTAAGAATGTACATATTTTGTTTATGAACGAATTGTGCTCATGGCATAATGGAATCAAACATAATGTATGCACTAGGAACCTGCCATTGATCTGCATCTGCATAGCGTATGCTTCCTAATGGTTTGGGTGTGGAACAAAATAAAATGTATTTTAGGATTACTCAACCACATTATAATCTGATGCAAAAAAAGCATATAAATAAATTAAACTTAGAAAAACAAGCACACAAGAAAGATCATTTAATATGATTTGGTTATATTTTGTTTTTATTGCTTTACATTAGCTGTCAAAAGTAGCTTTAGTTTTAATGATGAAGACCTTAAATGAGTAGCTAAACCAGATGGCTGGCTGTGTGGGGTTTTTTTCTGATTACTTTAACTAGACATCCAAGTTCACTTTACCTGCCTCCAAAAAGCGTTTTAATATAACACGGCTTTGTATTTGCGAATTTTAACTTTAATAGGATCTGCAAGAAGTTTGTTCAACTCACAGAAAGCTCTTCCTTAACGTTCTACTGTTCCAAAGCAGCAGTGTCCTCGGGTATCCTGGTAGGTGCTTATATTTTATTATTATACATACACTGTATAATTTCTGCGATAATTAAACAGATCAGCAACGCACTCAGAGAGAAGTAGCTGTGAGAAATTGATAAATTTTCTGAGAAAGGCAGAAAAGTGTCCAATACAAGCCGAAGTGAGGGCAGCAGCAGAGGTTCCAGCAAAATGCAAAACCCGAAAATATGATGAAGCTTATTTAAAACTGGGCTTTACATGGAGTGGCTTCTCAGCATTAACTGCAATTAAAACAATATAGCTCCCAGCTTCTTTGGAAGATGACTTGCGACTTCCCGTCTAAATTGCAACCCCAAATTCCACTACTTTTTGCAATGAGGAAACAAACACACCACGCCCACTGATAAGGTAGGAATAATGAAAATTATACTGAATTAATCTATCATTGGTTTGTGTCATGTTTCTTAAATGGTTGTAAAGTTGTATTTTAGCTGCTTCCATTTCTACTGTTTTTGATCTCAAAATGTATACAGCAACTCGTATGGATATCTATATTTATCAAATACCTACTTTTTATTCATGATTTTGCAACATATTGTTGTATTGTTTTAGTAAACTGAGGAGGCAGTCATTTTTTGTCATTGCTCAGTGAGGCTTATTTTGACAGTTTGAGAACCCCTGGTCTAGACAGACTAATTGTGTAATATTAGGCAGGACCTTTGTTGACTGACAGACTTCAGACTACACATGATGGGGTGCTGTGACTAAGCCTCATGCAAAATAAATAATGTAAACCACTAAACGTATGTCATTGTAAAAAATAGGATCTGGGGAATAAAGTGTTGGGCCCCACCCAAATCAAATTATGCTTCGGGCCCCCAAAAGGCTAGAAATGGCCCTGGACAAAATTTACCCAATCTGTATTGTGTGTACCTAGTTAAATGTTTTCATACTCAGGAGAGTAGGATTCTAGTAGCATTTTTGCCAGTATATAACCAATTGCTCTTGAAACATATTCTTTAGCTCAAGTGTGAAACAGATCATTCTTTTTTCCAGTGAATTTTTTACAGAAACAACCAAAATAACTTACCGAATAACTGTACACCTGATAATTATGTCCAGTTTTCACCGAGTCCACCAAATGAAGGTCCTGTCCAACAATCATTATCCCTCTTTTCCCACTGGTTGACACATTCAAATGCATAATTACAACATTTTCATATTTCATGGAAATACAAGCCGTGCAGTGAAAAACATCGATAAAAGCTTTTTTTACACTATCTTATGTTTTCAAATCAAACCTCAAAAAAAATATAAAATTTTTTACCACAGATAAATAATCTGAAGTAGAATCTAAAGACTTGTCTGCTGCAATATGTACTTTATGTAACTTTTTACCGTTTTTTTTTTTTTGACAAAGATCAATCAATGAACAACAAAATTGTTCAGTTTTAACACTACCAACCCACTTCTGCTTTCCATTTCCTGTGGTTGGTTTTTATGGATGATATGCATATTGAAATAAGCGACAAAAAAGGCTGGCATTGGAGAGGCCTTGTGGCAGCTAAAGCAGTACCTGGCCCACGTGGTCCTTGGGGATATGCTTTGGCAGGACGGCAGAGATTTAACGGTCATTTGAACAGACCCATAACAGCTGCCGTCCCTCAGAGCCACACACACGGTCCTCACACCCTTGCTGACTCTGGGGATGGAGAACTGCACTTCTGTGTCCGTGGCCATCAGGACTGGTACTCTGAGCATGCAAAATACATGTTTTATATATATTCTTTTTTCAGTTCTCAGCTGCACACTGTATCTGACATAAATATGAAAGTCACACAACTATTAGCGTCACTGCTCCATATAGACTGCAGCTGAAACACCATACAGCCATTTTGATCATCCTCTTGCTGTCCTACTGAGATGGGAAAACTATACTTAACCAACTGTGTACTGGAGCAGTTTAATATCCATTTCAAAATCAAATTCAGGGGAGACAATGTGCTGGAGTTACTCCCTCATAATGGAGGGTGTTTCCATCTCAGTCAGGTGGACTAGACAAAGCTCTCAGACCTAATTCACAGCACAAAGGTGTGAACATCTAAATTAAACCCAGTTGGCTTTGAATTTGAATTCTTACTGACAAAACATGTCCCTCTCATATTGGTGCAGGGGGCCACAATAATCCTCAACAAGCAATGAGTGACTCCAAAGTGTTGGTGACTTACTCTATTGGGGCGCAGTTCCTTTTGTCCTTAAGCCTTATTTCAACAACTTGAGATAAGTTTCTTCCCTTAATGGTGGACCTGGCTTTTCCCAAGTAGGTTATTTCCTGCGGCTCCATGGAATGTATTTCTGGTTTCTGGAAAAACAGACAGAAGGAATCATAGTTAATCCAGGACCAAAAGACGACATTTGTGTTCATGAAAGTTAATTGATAACATTCACTGATCATTATACTGCACAGAAAATATTAAATGATCTGGAATATCATCAGAACATTTAAAACCAAGCATGCCCCTGTTTTAAATGCACTGCTAGAGCCAAACAAGCTAAAAAAAACACTGTGCATGATACCAGTCAAGATTATCAGTTGGTGACTTTTGCCTTAAAGAGACAAATGGCAGATAAACAGAGTACTGCAGTTTGCAAGCTGTGTTCTCAGACAGTATTATTAACTGATCTCAGTGGTACATTCAAGACTCGAAAAACTTTTCCAGACAGTTAATTGAGAGGCCGCGACCACATGCTTGATATAAAAACACGAAGCAGAATATTAGATTGCAACAAGAAAGACACCATAATCCTATTAAATACTTGAGGCAGGGATTGTTTTTAACATGCTACAAAATAGGTGTTTTTGTATTCATACTAAAAGGTAAATGGAATAGTATTTTGGGGGGAAAAAATCTTAATACACATTATCCTTAAATGATATAATGTAGCACTTGATTGCTTTATCAAGGTCTACTTTTAAATGATTATTACATATACAGATTGAGAACTTAAACTTTTATTCACTTTTCATTGCGTCATAGAAGTATATTTCTGCTGCCACAGTGGAAGTAATTTCTGCACAACTCAATATCAAAACCAATATGATTACAGTATCCAGAATACTGGCCCAAATTGAAGTAGAATAGAGTTATAATGTGGAGGATCGACTTACCAACACAGTGCTATTATCACCAGGGATGTCTATTATTGGACAGGAGTTCTGAAGAAAACAAATCAAATGATAATAATTGTACATTACAGTATTATACAATACAGAACAAGAATCAGGGATGAGAATGGTGGTTTGAAAAAAGCTCGGAAAATAAGTTGGTGCTAATTTGCATAATTTATCGACATCACACTAGCTACTAGTGTATGGGTTTGGATGAAAATCTTTTTCTTTTGTTTCTTTTACAGGTAATCCATATAAACAAGATAAAACATGCCCATGGTGTTTAAAATAATAATAATCTCAAACAGAAATCATTTAAACAAACACATAGTTTATGTATAGGTATTGATTTTACTTGCATGAAACATGTTAATCTTCCAGTTAAAGTGCTTACTCATAATAAACTGTATGTGTGGTGATGTATGTATGTTAACTTTAATTTGTATTTTATTCAGTTATGGAAAAAAATATATATATTTCAGTCACAAAACAAAGTCTTGGAAATCCGCACATCCGCCGGAAGATTTTAATCACTGAAGACTAAAAGCACAAGCGTAGGCAAATCAAATAGAGACAACTGAAAGTATTCGATACTTTTCTGGTGCTAAAATAAAATATGGTTTGTAACAATTGAAGCAGCATAATATATTTTACTCCAACTAATATAGACAAATATTTAAATGCTGTGGTTACACCAAGTCAGAGACAAAGTATTTCAAACTATACAAAGCTCAATTTTCTTAGTCATTACAGTACAGGCCTCAGATTAGGGGTAACGAATGTAAATTGCCCTGGACTGGTCAGGAAAATCAACAGCTTTTAGAAGAAGCATTACCCTTCGGACACAAAGCTGGGCCTGTTGTAAGGAAGCCCACTGGCCTGACAGGTCCAGTCTGCCTGCAGCTCACAGCCTTACCTGAGTCTGAGTGACGTGTGAGGGGGCCGGTGAGGAGGAGCACCTCTGCTTTCTCAGGGACCAGGAACAGCCGGCGGCGATGCAGGCAGTACACCTGTGGGGAGAGCAAGGCTCATCAAGCTGGAGTTAAGGAATGGCTGTATGGTTTTATTAAGACCCACCCCAGGACACACACACACACACACAGGACATCACTCACGGGGCCGACGTGGGGGGCTGTCCAACATGAGAACAGTTCCTCAGAGTCAGTGTCTCTGACAAATCCACTGAGTTTATCACCATCTTCACTGTTACATTGAGGCCTACAAAAAAGAAAAGAGCTCACTGAACGGCATTGTCTCTCACTCCACACACAGGAACAGACATGTCAAGGGCTCCTGCTGCTGCCTCAGCACACCAGCACTAGGGCCCCCAGGGGCCACATAGCAGCAGCCTCAGCTCAGAGCACAGGTCAAGGCCTAATGTCCAGAAACACCTGCTCTGAATCTGGGCTTCTTCATAGTCCACTGGGACCAGCAATACCACAGAGGGGGTGTAACCACTGAGCTGCTGAGGCTGCCTGACTGAAATGGGTCAGAGCTTCCTCAGATTGCTGCACACGGTCTGTGGCTCTGCAGGCTTATGTGTCTCAGTGGAGCTGCATTCATCCTCCCTATGATACCAGAGCTGTGCTCTTTAAAAACCTGCACATTCCTATTGATCTGTAAGTGCAGGATTTTCTACATTGTGTTACTGGTCTTTCACGGGCCACTGAGTGAGGTGGCTCTACTGCTGTCAGGAGAGACTGTTACCCCTGAGTGTGCACTTCTCTGTCTGCACAGCGGCTTGGTGGAAATGGGAGTCTGCCTCAGTATACCATCTCCGCCCTCATGAAAATATCCACACTGTTCACAGAGAGCTTTGCTTCTTCGGGTGTTTGTTTTCATACGGTGGGTACCGAATGCAGTACAGCGTTTCAGTGTTTCTCCTCTGGACCGCTGAGCAGCGTGTGAGGAGGCACTCACCTCCAGGAACAAGCCTGTGGTTTGGGAAGATGCAGGAACACATGGGAAACACTGCAGAGCTGCTGGCAGCATCACAGAGATCCCCATCTCCAGAGAGGGTGAAGCGACAGGTGAAAGAAGCTACTCCTGAAGGCATGACTTTCAGGTGAGCCCTCACTTGCACCTGAATATCAGGAAATAAAAAAATAGCAATTGACCAGTTCTGTAAAGTAAAAATAATAATAATAATAATAATAATAATAATAATAATAATAATAATAATAATAATAATCATCACCTTCAGCTTTTCTGAACTGTTGACTTCCACTTGATATGAAGTAATTCGCCTGGTCTCTTTGAAGGACCCGTCTGGGATGGAGATCCACATAGAGCCTGAACACTCCTCCTCAAACGAGCATCTAGTCAGTCAGAGAGTGAGAGGGGCTCAGACACACACACACACAGAGTGAGAGGGGCTCAGACACACACAGATGTGTGTTTAATTAAAAGATGATCTAGAGTACAAATCTAGAATTAAATACTTCTCACAGAACCAAAGCTGTGAAATTTAGGGTCTTTCCACATTTTAATAGCTGATCCAGTCCTCCGGGTGACTAAGACCACGAATGGGAATTCTGCACAAGATCAAGCAAAATATTAAGAATATAATCATTAAGCCAAATTGTCATACATCAATGCATTTGTTAATTTCTTGTTACACTGATTCATAAAATGTAAATGTTCCACATAATGTGTGACATTTTACAAAGCATTTTCCAACCCGTGACAATCTTGTGAGAAAGCATGTGCTCTGAGCCTCCTCCCTGTGATTTGCATGAATGAAAACCGGCCAGGAAAGAACTCATTGTGCCCAGTGGCAGTGTGGAAGAGAGCAAGTACATCAAACATCAACGTCTTCAAAAACTATGCAAACTACAGACCTGTTCCTACGAGCGCACCATCCACAGTACGGGTCCTGTGCAGACCAGCAGGCTGCCAGTGTCCCAAATTTGGAGCAGTTTGCCACTCTTATTCTGCTGAGCTGCAACACAAACACATGATGGTAACACTTGAACAGTAATGGGTTACACCACATTTACTACGACTGAATAAAATGGTGGGAAAGAAAAGGCACCTTATTCTCAGATGCCATAAAAATGTAGGTTTTATCCACTGGGTCCAACAGCATTCTGGGAAAGATTGCTCTGTCCCCAGAGGATTCGTATAAGATGTCAGGGCAGCCAAATTGTAGATCCTGATCCATGACAATCTGAAACACAGAGGACAGCATGAGCTCTACTGCCAGAGTCGTGATCAAACAGTCAATACCAACGGCTGCTGTCCTGTCCATCTCATCACAGGAGCACTGGAGACAATCCACTTTAATACAAAACAGAAAACAATCTCTGCACAATCTCTGACTTGCTGTCTGAAGAAGGCTGCAAACCTTTGTTTTAGCATCTTAAATTAATAAATAAAATGAAGCTGAGATATTTCACCCTCAGTACCTCAGTACAGTAAAGCAGGTTAAACTTACAGTATGGCATGACAGATAACACAAGCAGTACTTTCAGTTAATTGTCTGCTTTTCATTAAAAGATAAGATGCATACAATGGCCATATCAGTTAGACCATAACTAGAGAACAGGAAGACAGAAATGCACATTCACTGGTGCAAGTTTTACAGACATAGGATTAGGAACAACAGTCATTCATCTGAAAGAAGCAGAAGTAGTTAGTCAAGAAGTGTGTCAGTAAGAACCCAACCTACAGCGTTACAATGTGGGGGTCCGATTCTCATACAAGAGTTTTACAGTGTCCTCTGACACCGGACATCTAGCTCTCACAGGTGACAGGAGGCAGCAATGAGACGTTGGTGCCAAGATATCAAAGCGATGTAGCCAGGACCTCTGAGAGAGTAAAGGGTATCTAAAGCACAGTGACCTCGGGGGACTCTTCAGGGACTTTTCTCTCTGGCATGCTCCTGCCTCACAGGGCAGCGAACCCGTCCCCCAGGCTGCGCTGCGCAAATGATGGGCTGAGGTCAACAACGGCTGACAGGGCCGGCTTGGGTCCCCAACCATAGTATATAGGTTAACACACACAGCACACAGAGCTAGGCAAAGTGTCAATACATGGAAATTGGACTTCAAGGCATTCAAGACTGAAAACAGGAGGCACTTTTTCAAACAGAGAGGCGTCACAATCTGAAACAAACTCCCCAGCGATGTGGTTGAAGCTGAAAATTTGGGAACATTTAAAAATAGACTGGATAGGATCCTTGGATCACTTAGTTATTAATGGACACTAATGCCTCGGTTCCACTGGCTTAAGCATCGTGTCTGCCATGCCGTCCTCAGACGTGTCCCAGAGCTTTTACTGTAAAGCAGCGGCTGAGATCCGTCCCCCTGATGAGCAGCAGCGACTGTGGGTTTGGTTTGTTTCGTTTTAAACAGAGACAGAGAACAACAGTGCGAGCGACACAGAGGACTTGTGTGTCTGTTTTATTCTTTGTGCTTTACATGATTGTAAACAGCGTAATAAATACACGTTTCTGTTCAGAGATATTAGGAAGAGCTGAACGTGTAGACAACATTATATTCCCATAACAATACGTTTCCATGCGCAACAATAAAATAAATAGCAAATATGTATTGTTATCGTCATCATTTGTGCTGGTATATATGTATTTTAAACGGCACAGCGTGACTCCCTTCATTTATTCCTTACTACAGATTTGTAACTGCAAACCATACTATTTGCCGTATTATTAATAATGTACTTATCAGACGTCCTTAACCCGGGCAAGTTACAGTTGAGACAAAATACACACGTTTCACGATGAATCATCCGGATACAATATAGCAGCTTTAATTGAACTAAAGTGCGCGTCTCAGTCATGGCGTTTGTGGACGCATTTATTAATCCAGTCCTTATGTTTTAGAGGGAAACCCAGATCTGCTGTATTAATGTATTCATTCATTGATCTTGTCAATGGACACGTTAACTGAATCGTGTTCCTTCACACTGACTGTCTCTGGATTGTCCTGCACACATTCACTCACACAGCCTGGACACCAGCTGGCATACAGTATTAATACCATTATTATCCTTCAGTTTATTGTGACTAGTCTGTGAATCACAGTGTTTAATGCACTCGGATATGAACTGTATCTGCCATCGTGTCCTCAGTGGACGGACGTTACGGCGCGTCCAGCAGCGGCCAGTTAACCGGCTGTGAACACGGCGCGTCCGGACGCTCCGCCACTGGAAACGGGGCATAAACGAGCACGACGGGTCTAATGGCCTCCTCTCGTTTGTAAACTTTCTGATACTCTTATGTTCTTAATGATGATAATAATAAAAATACATCTTTACTGCTCTGGCCTTTACTGCACAGTAACCCGTAAAAAGCATGGATGCTAGTTTGTTATGACACGTCTCTATAGTTTACACTGGTGCAGTACAGAAAGTTAGAGAATGAAAGATGCAAGAGAGTGCAACCTACATGTGTTCATTAATGAATACACGCATACAGGACACTAAACCAGTCAGTAATGCTTAGAACTACATAGATTTCTATTCACATAAAATGAGGTTGTGTTTAATTTTCTCAAAAATATAAAAGAAACTGTTCTACAAGCAGATGGACTCACGGACTCACCTGCTCCTGTCCTGCCATGGTCAGGCTACATCTTCAGACAGCAGCCTGCTTGGCTCTGTGTATAAACCCGGGCGAGCCAGGATTCAGGGCCCCACTGGCCACATAACGCCAATGTGATCGAGGCTCAGTGTTGTGAAGATGTGAAGTAGACTAGAGAGCTTTCATCATGTTGTCTGGACACAGTGGAGACAGGAGACAAAGGGAAGCTGCTGCCTGTCTCACACTGAGCTTCAGTAACTGTCACTCTGTCTGTCTCACACTGAGCTTCAGTAACTGTCCCTCTGTCTGTCTCACACTGAGCTTCAGTAACTGTCCCTCTGTCTGTCTCACACCGACCTTCAGTAACTGTCCCTCTGTCTGTCTCACACTGAGCTTCAGTAACTGTCCATCTGTCTGTCTCACACTGAGCTTCAGTAACTGTCCCTCTGTCGGTCTCACACTGAGCTTCAGTAACTGTCCCTCTGTCTGTCTCACACCGACCTTCAGTAACTGTCCCTCTGTCTGTCTCACACTGAGCTTCAGTAACTGTCCCTCTGTCTGTCTCACACCGACCTTCAGTAACTGTCCCTCTGTCTGTCTCACACTGAGCTTCAGTAACTGTCCCTCTGTCTGTCTCACACCGACCTTCAGTAACTGTCCCTCTGTCTGTCTCACACTGAGCTTCAGTAACTGTCCCTCTGTCTGTCTCACACCGACCTTCAGTAACTGTCCGTCTCCTGTCCCGATGAACAGCACAGTCCAGGCGCTCACAGTGGCAGTGGCGACTGACATCATCTTGGGGTGAAGAAACGCCACTCCCTTGGGCTCTATCTGCTCTGGATTTTTTCCACCCTGAAAGGAAAAAGCAGATCAGCTAATCAATATTCTCTGTTAATCTGACTACTGCTGCAGTACCCAGTAGCTGCACTGTGTAAATACTGATCGCTCAGTAAACAGGGATCATTAACAATACACACACCTCACACATAGACTGAGCTGATCAGGAATCAAGTAGAAGCATCTCTCACTAAGAACTGCCCTCAGAGCCAAGAATGATGCAAAATGATGTTACAATGATCCTGTTTGAGTTCAGGCTAGGGTTAGGCTATGGGTTAGCTAGGGAACAAATCCAACATCATCCCTGACACACACAGCCCAACACCATCTCACTCCAGTGCCCAGTATCCACAGTCCGAGTTCATCTGAATTGGAAAAAAGCTGAATGGAGGAGCAACTAGATGTTTTAAAAAGTCAATTACATCGTTTCTCAGGATCATATCGTGATTTGGGTGGAATGAGGAGATAAGAGGTGCGCATTACTGTCAACAACGCAGCAATTAAAGCAAATTACAATTCAGTAAATTCACAGCTTATACGTTATAAACCCTATATTTAGTCTCATAACAGCACAATACGTACACGTAGTTTTAAAACATTTGGTAAAAACAGTCCTAGTAGAAAATAACAACGACACTAACGTTACAGGTGCTGAAGCAGAAATCCGGGTCTCTGTCTGTTGGCACATCTTTGTCCATGGAGGTGATGTTGAAGATGCCCAGCGCCGTGTTGTCCGGGTCTCTGCGGTCCCCGGCTGTGAAAACCCCGGCCCACAGCACCGCGGTCCCGCCGCGGACCAGCGAGGAGGACAGCAGGGCGGCCCTGGCTTTATCCCCGCAGCACTGGAGGGTAGCGCCGCGCAAAGTCCCTAAAGACCGGCCTTTATCATCCTGGACTTGTATCCAAAGGAGCCGCACTTTCTCAGAGGAGGACTTTTTCACATTTAAAACAAAGAAAATTCTGTCTGACACCTGGAAACCGTCTATAAACTGTAGGGTTTGTGTGGGATTGTTAGTGGAATTAATTAATTTAATGGAAGGTGTGTCGCCACTACCCACAGCTGAGAATATATTCTCCCCTGTCGTGTCTCTCAGTGTTATCAGCTGATCTCGGTTCACATGCCGACAGTCCTGGTCCTCCAGCGCATGAGCAGCTCCGACTGCCAGGTATGTTTGCTGGCCGGGAGTTTTGACCAGGAACCCCACAGAAGAGGTGTCAGCACCGACAGGGACAACTGGAGAGACATCGGCGAATATAGTTTTTGAGATATTATTCAAATCCAGCACTTCGCAAGCCCCGCAGTTTCTGCTGCCACAGGCCACCAGTGTGCGGTTGTGCTCGTACGGCAGCAGCATGTTGGTCCGCGGGGCCGAGACGCGCTTTCTCAGCTCGCAGTGCAAAGTGCGGCTCAGCTGGTAGATGTCAGCGGCCGCGGCGACGTACACGGCATTGTTCCCGACCACCAGCTGATTGATTTCTGTGTCAAACCTGTATGTCTCCTCCCCGCTAGCTTCGCTTATAAGTGACAGAAATATGTAAAAAATGTAACATAGGGCTATCATCTTGCCATTCCAGATAAAATAACCCATCAAAAACAAAGAAAACAGAAGATGCTTTTTCAATTGCGATAGTTTCCTGTCGTATCTATTGTTGTATTTATTTCCCGGAATAAAACAGCCCCTCTTGTGAATCTTCACTGATGATTTGGCTAGCCGGCCTATATTAACAAATGTAGATATAGCAGTTGTGAGTGGTGAGCGGAAGTGATCACAATCTAAAACCTGTTATAGTTACTTTACTGAGTTTCATATATATTGGTATTAGGTAGTAAAGTGTTTAAACCACTTCCCCTCCTCTTAGGACAGTTTACGCATTTGCAAGATGTATGAGCACAGAGCACTGGTGTGTGTGTGTGTGTGTGTGGCAGGGTCACTCAGGAGTACACATAGCGCAAAACTGGGAACAAGGTAGAAAACAGACCAGCCCGCCTATTGTCGGTACAGAGAAAGAAAACAATCCAATCCAATTAACACGACATAAAGATTGAAACATAGCGGTATACGTAAATGTAAACAGTATTGTTGCAATGTAGCCCTATGTAAAACAGATGCAATGCAATGGTAGCGCGACTAAATTAACTGGAGGGAAAAACAAAGATCCAAGAATGCACCGTGTAAACAAGGAACATTAATATTCACGACTCACGGGGATATTATTATCGCCATTATAGCTGTGGTGTATGCTAATTACACTAAATACTTAGTGGCTGAAATGAGTTTCACTTATCTTATTCCCTTCCCTTGCCATTTTAAAGTCTCAAGATCTGGAGAGATTCCTAGACTTTTACTTTATTAAAATCTTTGTTCCACTGTTTCATTCGCAAAAGCGGACAAAACAATTACCCATTTAAGAAAAAGTATTAGTCAAATTAATAGCCTAATTAATATTGTTCAACAGGAAGGCCCCAAAACCACTGACACAAAGATTAAATCACTCTAAGGACACAGTGATGCATGGATTGAACAATATTCTCACTGCATTGAACTCAACTGATGGTAAAGCCAACGAATTACATGATTTTAAATGTAGATTGCAAAGTTCAAAATTAGATAAAACTATTTCTTATATTTTTACATATGTATTATCTCACACATGTATAATTGCATGATTGACACATGTTTCCACATAGTCAGGTGAAACACTGAACCAGGACCATGTTTGTCAGTTTCACTTGGTTTCAGTTAATCAGGAAAAAAAAAAAAAAAAGTATAAATATATAAAAAATACATCTGATTTTCAATAAAAGCAAAACAAACAGTGATGGTAGAGGGTCATTTTGTACACCTTGTTCATATTCATTACACAAGAACACAGCACCACTCTTATTAAGGGTATTACCTTATTCCTTCTTCTCTGCACTGAATGGATAAGGTGTCAAATTATCTCTCTGCTTCTTCAATGGTATTGCTCTGGGTGATGTTGTTCCCTGGAGCAATAACACACACCGAGTCTGGCTGTTTGACCATGGTGGTGTTCAGTCTTCCTGTTGGAGTATCACTGCACAGGCACCTGGTGTGCAGCTGAATCCAAAGTTAAGGTCACTGTTTGACATCTTGACTTGACCATCAACCAGACTCCTCAGGTGGGAATCTTCAATAACCATCACAAACTGATTTGGGAGAAATACATATTTATTTGTTGAATGTGTGTAAATATATATATATATATATATATATTATTATTATTATTTTTTATTTTTTTTCTTGGCAGACGCCCTTATCCATATATAATATGTATGTGTATATATGCATGTACTAAAATTCATGTATTGTATTCTTTACAAACTTTTGAAGTCGCTTCCATGTTGTCTGGAATGATGGTCTTATGGAAGTGGTTCGTGATGGCTGATCTTGGCCACTTGAAGATTCTGTGTCTCACTTATTTAAGAAAAAAAAAAAACTTCACCGGAAGTCATTAATGTTGCTAGCTTCACACTTCTGAAAACAAACTTCACCAGAAGATAGTTTTACCACCGGAAGCTTAATGTTGCCAGCTTCACACTCTTAGTTGTGGGCTCTATTCAAAAGCCAGCAACGCTTACAGTGAAGAGAAACTGTTAAACATATTCTATTCAGTATGTAGCAGCCCTTCGGCATCGAAAGAAGGAGGTAGAGAGTTTCCTACGGGTGTCTTTGTTTATTTTGCTTCAGTTGCAATAAACTTTAACGTTCAAGAATGCCTTTGTTTGAATTCAATTATTTTTATGCATCACATTCCTCTGCAGCACTGTATTGAATGCAGTGATTCGTCATATATCATCACAGCACCTCAAATCACTTCAAAGCACTGTAAAGTACCGTAAAACTCACTCCACTTTCCAAAGGGTAACTAAAACAAAAAATATTCACATATTTAAATGATATTTAGAGCTTCTTTGTGTAAGCTCTTGTAACACATATGAACTCTCTTCCGTGTTACAAAATCCCCTTACGTACCTTACGCCTTCTAGTGGAGACGTAAAGCAAAATTGAATTAAAGAAAAAAGGGGAGGGCGGTCATTACACAGTAGGTGTCTGTACATTACATTTCACCCCCCTTTGCAGGGTGCACAATTCTTAGTTTTTTTGGTAAAATATATATATATGTATACACCCCATAGGTGGGAACGGGAGCACATTTATTTTGAAATGACAACAGCCATCTAGCTGTATTGGTTACCAGAAGTAGAACTCTTATTGTTGCTTAATGTTGCTAGCTTCACACTACTAAAAGTCTCCTCCTGCTAGCTGCAACCTGTCATTTCTTCTTTCACCTGACAAGTGATAGAGCTTTAGTTTTGTTTTGTGCTGAAGTTTGGAGAAGTGCAACTCCCCTGCTTGTTTGAGCTGGTTTGTTTTTTGGATTATCTCTGGATATTATAAAAAAAAATTGCTGCAACTTTGGTCTGTTTTGAGGAGCTTTTACTTCTCTACGGAGATAAGTATTGTACATCAGTAGTCTCGCTTTTAGAGCTAGCTTTGGTCACTCTACAGAGATCTGCTGTGTGATTGCCTCTTTTGTACCTTTCAGAAATTAAAAAAGAGCCAGTTTTGACTGATCTACGGATCAAATACAGACTCCAGGGGTCATGGGAGAGTGTCTCGCTAAAACTCGATCATCGGTTCATGTCTCCCTCTTCATATATTGAAGAGGGAGACACAGGGAAAGGAGAGCATCTCGGCTGAGAGTCGATCCGCAAATCCCCCCCATCTGGGTCTTCAGGACAGGAGAGTGTCTCTCAGGACCACAACCGTCTCAAAGACCTTGCCCTCGACATCGACGCCCAAGATGCCAACAGGCAGAGGTAAACACAGACTCCTTGGATAGGATCTGCTATGAGGAGGTGGGTGAGGTTGTCCTGCTGAAATTGACGGCTTTTCAGGAGGGATGACAAGAGGACGAGATCAGGACCAAGCTCCCGACACCCAGCAGGATGCAACCACAGGGAGCCTTCCACCACTGCGCCCAGTGTGAAGCCAAACTCCCATGAGCTGTGCGTAAGGTGCCTGGGAGAGGACCACGCACTTCAGCTGCTCAGAGGAGAGGGGGACTGCACTCACTGTAGCCTTCACAAGGCAGACGAGGCGTAGGAGGGCAGGGAACTCCCAAGCCTCCTCCAGGGCTGATCACAGAAGCTGAGGAAGATCGACTGGAAGGTTTTCCACCAGCTCAAACAGCCATACACTTGTGCTCAACAACACATGCTTCTCCTCACCACTACTCCCCTGTCACTCTCCTCATCACCCCCCGCAACACACCCCTCCATGCCACTCCTCTCCAAGAAACAGGAGGGAGAGACCATCCCCCAGGCAGAGGGAAGGAAAGGAGAGTTTCCAACAGAGTCTCTAATGCGTCAGGTCGCTACAGCCATGAGCAGCCAGAAGACTATTATTATTATTTATTAGTAGACGCCCTTATCCAGGGTGAAATACAAAACAGAAAAGCATTAGAAAAGTGCAATAAAGTCTAGAATTACAGATCAAAGCATAGTACAAATTACAAGTTCCAAATTACTTAAGAGAAATATACAGTTAATACAAGTCCTAGATCCTAGATTTGTGAGCTAATAATTGCAGACAAGATGTGAAGCCACAGTTAATAGCACATGGGTAAGGGACATAGGGGTAAACAATACCAACAACATGAGTACAAGCAATGTAAAAGCAAGTTGTAAAACACAAACTAGATAAAGTGCAATTTAATAGGAGAGCTGAGTCACAGATATAGTCTGAATAGGTGTGTCTTGAGTAATCGCCAGAAGGTGGTCTCGGACTCTGCTGTCCTGATTTCAGTGGGATGGTCGCTCCACCAATAGGGAGTGGGGATGGAAAGGAGCAGGCTCTGGAGGAAGGGGAGTGGAGGCAAATTTAGTCTTCTGCCCCTGGTAGGCCGGAGAAGATGTACGGTGAGGTCAGGGTCTGAAGGTAGCTCAGTGCAGTCTGGTCGAGACAGCTGTAGGTGAGGGTCAGTGTCTTGAACTGGATGTGTGCTGGGGTGAGGAGCCAGTGGAGGGAGCAGAGCAGTGGAGTAGCGTGTGCAAATCGGGGCAGAGAGAATACCAGACGAGCCGCAGACTGCAAGATAAGCTGGAGTGGGTGGGTAGTAGTTGCGGGCAGGCTGGCCAGGAGGGAGAGGACATGGGACTGGACAAGCAGCGGAGTCAAGTAGTTGGTGAGGAAGGGTCGGCGGGTGTGTGTCAGTGTGGTGATGTGCTGAGTGTAGGAGAGCAAATTCCTGAAGGGGCGAGATGGCTGAGACCGTCCCCATTGAGACCCCATTGAAAGGCACATTTTCAGCCTGGGACTTGAAACTAATGTTTCAAGGGCTTAGCAGAGCTCCCTTCGAGCCCATTTCCACAATGGAGCTCTGCTGTCTCTTGCGTAAGGTTTACTTCCTTTTAGCGATTACTTGGGCAAGGAGAATCAGTGAAATTCATGTCTAGTCTGTGAATAAAGTCTGTCCAATCTTTGAAGAACCTTTCTTTAAGTGGAGAAGTAAAGCAATATAATATTTATTACAAGCTAGTAGGGAAGAATGACATTTGAACAATCCAAGGGTCAGTCTTAAAAGCTTACAACTTTGCCATAGGTTTTATACTTGTAGTTGGGCAACTTCCATCACAGAAAAAGATGTATTCTTTATCTTCGGTAAAAAGCCAGAAGTCAGCAACACTTGCTGACCTAGTTTAACTTGTTGACCAGGTTTAACTTGCCAGTATTTTTAATACTAATGTTAAGACAAAATAATTTCAGTTAATATTAATCTTCTCAGGAAGCAACGACTGGGTCATACTGAGGACGATCCCAGACTCCTTACCCAAGGTTGTGTCAGCTTTCCATATCAAATCAACCTATTGTCCTGGAGCCATTCCACATTAATTGGATGAGGACTGTAGACTACACACACTATGTCCAGTCAGGGCTTTGATGTGTTATATGGAGAGGACTGCACACCTTTCCGTTCTGATCAACTTTTGGTCTGCTATGGGTCTACCACCAGAGGGCGTGCTGTGACTAAACAACTGGCTCACTGGTTGGCAGATGTGATCCATCTCACCCATGAAAATGCAGATTCCCATACCACATACCACCAGAGCACATCTCGGCACACTCCACAAGGGGAAAGGCCATGTGTGGATTCTCTTATTTAGACTTTACCTGGTATGTTAAACAAAATTAAAAACAAACTGTTTTATGTATTTTTTTTGTACTATACTTGTCTTCAAGTATACTGTTATCTAGGCACCCACAGGAATGCACAAATTACAATAACCCAGAAATGAAAGCAATAAAATATATATAGGACAAAAAATACACAATGAGTGTGCGTGTGAATGGGTGCATTTCCTTATTAAACACACAAACACACTAAAATGTGACAAATGTGTTCAGTACTGTGGAAAGTGCTTCTGCGCATGACTATTTTGGAGCCTTCATGTGAGTCTGCAGTTCTATGTACAGTACTGGTCAATGGTGCCCCCTGCTGGCAATGAGGTGTGAAGGCTCTTTCTTGCTGCATTTTTTAAGCTGCAAACAATGTTCACATTTTCTCACACATACTCAGCTGATTGAAATGTTTTTAAAATACAATACTTAAAAAAAATCTGTACAAGTTCTGCCATTTTCACAAATGAATCATTTAGCTTAAGAAATATTTTACATAGAATTCAAACAAAGATCTCAGAAAAGGTTACTTACCAGTATAACCAGTATAACCATCCCTTTATAGCAGTGTTAGAGACATTTAATCATTAGAATCTGTCACCTACAGCTTCAGATGGGGTACAAGACCCAGGTGCGGAGATCAAGCAGCATCTTACAAACAAAGGGTCTAGGGCCGGCAATCAAGAACAAATAATAATAATAACATAGGAAGTCTGGCAAAAGGCGTGGTCAGAAGACAGGCAGGGGTCAGGCGATCAAGCAAACAAAATATACTGGGAAATCCTAGAAGACAGGGTCGTAGAAACAAGCAAAGGTCAGTGAACAGAGCTCAGTCTAGTAACCAGGCTTAGGATTGCTACAGGACGTAAACAAAAAATTGGGAAGACTTGTGGGAGCAGAGCGGAATATATAGTGGCGTAAAGAGCAGGTGAAACTAGAAACAGATGTGTGGGGCAAAGTGATGATAGAGTAGTTGAGTAGAAAAGGTAAGCAGTGTGTGAATGGTGACCTCAAGTGGTGCCAAACGGGAAAACATGGGGGAATGTTACAGAATCAGTGGCTGCAGGTGGGTTCCCTTACAAATCGAAAGACAGCCATTACCTAATGGGAAGAGCCTTCTGACCTGCCAATCATGGAAAACATGTACCAAAGCTGCCCAATAGGGGCCCTGCTGTCAGGAGAGACCTACCCCCCGGCATCTGTGAAAAGTCTCCTCCTGACACAGCTCCCTGCCATTTCTTCTTTCACTTGCCAGTGAATGTGCTGACGGTTTCGCTTATGATCCTAAAGAGAAGTGCACTCCCCTACTCTTCGGAGTTAGGTTCCTCATCAGATTATATCCTTTGATTATTCTTTATTACCTTTTCTCTTTGGAGCTCAGACTACGGTCTTTTCCTTTGTATTCTTCTCTTGTGTTTTCTCTCGGAGGTAAGTGTACATTAGGAGTCTCGCTTGGAGCCAGCTCCGTTCCCTCCTCTGAGCTCTACTGCAGGATTTTACCTTCTGTACCATTTATATTCTTTTTTACAGATTCGAGTGTCGTAGGAGAGGGTAGAGAAGGAGACTACTCCAAGGAACAGTCTCCCCGTGGTTGTACTGCCCACTCTATCCTGGGATCTCGACCTCTGTCGGCGGATTTTAACCCACTCCACACACGGAAAAAAGGCACTCGACACACCGAGCTCATCAATCCCTCGACCTTTTGTCGACATCGACCAACCCCACTGATCCCTTGTCCCTGCTGCTCGACATGAATCAACCTTGTTGATCCCTTGACCCTGCTGTCAACATTGATCAACCTCATCGAATCCTCAACCGCTGTCGACATCGTCCAACCTCATTGATCCCTCGACCCTTCTGTCAACATCGACAAACCTTATCGATCCCTTGACCCTTCTCTAGAGATCGATCGACCTCGGCAATTCCTTCGACCCTTCTGATAACATCGACCAACCTCATCGATTCCTCAACTATCGACCTCTTGACAAACTCACGTTGACTCGCTCTCGACCCATGGACGTCCGTGTCGACCTCTTGGACCTCGACGTCGAAAACCTCAACTTCATCATCGAGGGGGACAGTATCAGAGCGGAGGAGTTTGGTGGAGTGCTTCTATCACAAGAGCTGTTGCTATACTTGGAGGGTCTGGACGTGGACGATCTAGAGATGGATCTTCTCACAGGCATGAAGCCAAAAGGGGCTTTCCATCGCTGTTCCGGATGCCAGGGCAAGGTGCCCTCGGACAATGGACACGTATACATTGTGCGGCTTTTACAGAGGCAACACGCAGTAGGAGGGCTAGAAACTCCCCGTCTGCTAGCTGTTGCAGCAGAAGCTCCGCTCCCCCACCACTCCTCTGTGGGCTCTGCTCTGCGAGGGTCCGTAGAGAGCGCTTCTCCAGGGTGGAGACGCTCATCCTCATCTTGTGCCTCTTCATCAAGAGTGCGGTTGGCCTCCCCATCTCCACCTCCTCACAGATGCTCCCCTGAGAGGAGAACACGCTCTCCTAGACACAGATCCCCGAGGGTGAGCTGCTCCTGCTCCCGATTGGCTCTGTGAACCCCTCTGCGCCGCAGGAGACAAGAGACAGAAGGGATTGCATATCTAATCAAAACATATGGGGTGCTAGCGGACAGGCTGGACTCTCAACAACAAATACTGAACATGGTGGTGGCCCGTCTTTGGACTGGAGAGGAAGCCCCCCATCTTCCCCAGCTGCCACCCCGACTACCACCACCACCGGAAGAGATGCTATCTCATGTGGCTTCTCATTCTGATATCTCGGATGCACTTTCCTTTGCGGAGGAGACCAAGTGAGCTCAGTGTCGGAACAGTTTCAAGGGCCGAGCGTGGCGTTCAAGGCCCTGATGAGGCAGGCGGCTACGGCGGTGGACATCCCATGGTGCACCCAAGAAAAGGTTCCCAAAAACTGATTAGTCAGGGAGAAGACCGCGAAGCCCGTGGAAACTCTCCCCTTGCTTGACGACTGTATGGATATCGTACAGTCCACATGGAACCAGCCGGAGTCGGCCCCTGCAACTTCTATGCAACGGTGGCGGCGGAACAAAAGGGACTGGGATCTTTCCCACCAATCGGGGCCTGGTGTCCAGGCTGGTCCAAGTGAGTGCTGTTTTGGGCAAGGAGCTGCTCTGCCCTAATAAACAGTGCAGGACGACGGACGTGATGCTGAAGAAGGCATATGCTGTGGAAACATCAGTGGTCCGAGCCAATAATGCGCAGGGTAGCCTCATCTTGTACATGGGACACCTGACGGGATGCATGAGGGAGCGTCAATCTATGGCAGATGTGGAGGAGATGGAGCTTGTTAACGCTTAAATGACAGATTTGCTGTGAGAGGGAGCGAAGGCTATGGGGAGATCTCTCGCAGCTATCTCACCCCGTCCAGACATTTGGAGAGTCGGTGGACCTCTCCATTGAGCGGTCAAATCCAAATATGCTGACCTCCAACAGACTAGACGGCCACCACAACACTGTCTATGGGGACATCAGCAACCCAACAGACCGTGGCCAAGGCAGGGGAGGCCTCAAGCTAGACCGCAACAGCCCAGTGGCTCACAGCCTGAGCAGCGCCGCAGGGGCCAGCTGCTGGTGAGGGGAAAGAACAGACTCTCCGGCTGGAAGCCTAGGGGCAAAACAGATGCCCAGCAGCCCCCTGCGAAGCCGCACGAGCATCCCTGAAGGGACGTGGCCGCCATCGCCAACCCCACCATCCAACAGACTGACCGGATTTGACCTATGGCAAGCCTGCACCCAGGACTCCTTACCTACCTGTCCAGAGACAGACTCGAGTCGTTGGAGAAGTGCCTGGCATCATTCAGAAATGCATTGACTCTCCAGCTGGTGAAATTTCAAAAACTGTTGGGGCTGATGGCGGCTACCCCGAATATTCTCCATCTGGGCCTGATGCACATGCCCCCATTGCAATGCTAGGTAAATGCCCACAAGCTACACCCAGCGAGACACAAACACTACCTACTTACGGTGACCACAGCGTGCTGCAGGGCACTGTCCTGGTGGAAAAACCGCAACAACCTGCGCCTCACCCCCCACCTCAGATGTCCACACAGATGGGAAGTCATCACCATGGACACCTCCGGAACAGGCTGGGGCGCTGTCTGGAATGGGAAGGGAGTCCAAGGAGTGTGGGCAGCCGCACACATCAATGTACAGGAGCTACAAGTGGTGCGGCTGGTGCTGCACCACTTCCGCCATGGTCTGACAGACAAACATGTCCTGGTCCGGATGGACAACACGTCAGTGGTGGCCTACATCAACTACCAGGGGGGTTTATGCTCCCCCAGACTACATCGTGTGTCGTCCAGACTTCTCCTGTGGGCGCAAGACAATCTCTGCTCCATATGGGCAATACAGCGGCGGACGTCCTCTCCAGAGGAGGTCCGGACAGCTCAGAGTGGAGACTGAATCCTCAGGTGGTAGAACAGATCTGGGAGAGGCTGGGATGAGCTTGGGTCGACCTTTTTGCTACACAGGCAACAACTCACTGTCCTCTGTGGTTCTCCCTGGAGACGGGAGGCGCCCCCCTGAGTGTGGATGCCTTTGCTAACCCATGGCCACAGGAACTGCTGTATGCCTTCCCCCCACTGCCACTTCTTCCACTGACACTGGAGAGGATTCATCAGGAAGGAGCTCAAGTTCTCCTGATTGTCCCCCGATGACCGAGACAATTGTGGTTCGCAACGATGGCACAGATGATCAGCGTGGACCTATGGCAGCTTCCGCTTTAATGGGACTTACTGACTCAAGCAGAGGGACTGTTGTGGCACCCCAACCCAGCACAGCTGCAGTTGTGGGTTTGGCCCCTGAAAGGCATCTTCTGATGTCTCTAGGGCTGCCTGGAAATGCTGCCCTCCACCAGGGCCAAATATACTTACAAGTGTGTCAGTTTTTCAGAACTGGTTTATAGAGAGGCATGTGGATCCCATGTCATGTCCCATATCAGCAATCCTGTGCTTCATGCAACAGCTGCTTGAAGATGGGAAATCTGTATCTACATTGAAAGTTTATCTGGCTGCCATATCGGCATAAAATTGACGATAAAATTGACAATGTCTCCCCAGGAATGCATGTCCTGGTGATCCAGTTTCTGAAAGGGGCAAAACGCTTGAGACCACTGATAAAGGACACAATTCCAGCCTGGGATTTGGAATTAGTGCTGAAAGGAATGAGCGGTGCTCCCTTTGAGGCCATCTCCACAACAGAGCTCCACTTCCTCTCGCTTAAGGTAGCCTTCCTTGTAGCGATAACGTCGGCAAGGAGAATTAGTGAAATTCAAGCCTTGTCTGTGGATAAAGCCTGTCTGATCTTCTCGGGAAGCCACAACAGAGTCACTCTCAGGACGTCCTGGAGTCTTTCCATCCACCTCCACATGAATCAGATGAGGACCACAGACTACACACACTCTGCCCTGTCCGGGCTTTGGGGTGCTATATGCGGAGGACTGCGCAGAGCCGCAAATCCGACCAGCTGTTTGTCTGCTATGGTTCCACCACCAGAGGGTGGGCTGTTTTAAAACAGCGACTGGCGCATTGGGTGGCAGACGCGATCCGGCTCACCTACAAGACTGCTAATGTTCCCATGCCTGAACACATCTCAGGGCACTCAACGAGGGGACAAGTCACATTGTGGGCTCTTTTTCACAGTGCCACCCTGCAAGAACTGTGCGATGCTGTGGCCTGGTCTGGTCAACAGACCTTCGCAAGGTTCTACCGCCTCAACGTGGCAGACCGGCTGCGCCCAGGCTTAGGCACTCAGGTACTGCAAACTGCTAGCCCTCAGGTGCCGTGAGGTTCTGCTATCCTTGTCATTATGGGTTTAGGCTTAGTCAGGTGTAAGGACTCGCGACAGCTCTGGTATAGTCTTCCCATTAGGTAATGGCTGTCTTTGATTTGAAAGGGAATGAAAGGTTATTATCATAACCCCGGTTCCCTGAAAAAGAAAGACAGCCATTACTTTTCAGGGGTCGCTCGGCCAGACGACCTTCCTGATGAAGAAATGGCAGGGAGATGTGTCAGGATGAGACTTTTCACAGACGCCGGGGGCAGGTCTCTCCTGACAGCAGGGCCCCTATTGGGCAGCTTTGGTACATGTTTTCAATGATTGGCAGGTCAGAAGGCTCTTCCCATTAGGTAATGGCTGTCTTTCTTTTGTTATGTCACGGTATGCCATACTGATTCTGAGTTTTCGAGTCAATAATCGTGAGAAAGCATATTTAAAAAGACAATAAACATTAATAATTAAAAACAAAAAACACTATCAATTGTAAATTATTTGCAGATTATTTTGAGGACCCCCTAGGAAGTCTCTAAGGGCCCCCAGGGGTCTGCGAACCGCAGCTTGAGAAAGTCTGTGTTAAAGGAGTGGATGGGTATTCCCAATGTCTTTGAAGCTAGGTATCAAATATACTTGTATTTTAAAAGTAATTCAATCAATTTTAAAAATGTAACTGAAATGTTATTGTGTGGTCTTGTATCAATGTGGAAATGGGGTAATAGTCTTATTAAACATTAATATCCTTCCAAAAGGATGAAATAAGCTAGACACAAGAAAATGCTGCATTTCAGTTTATATATTTGATACAGTTCAGGTAAAATATAAAGAGAGAATACACACAGGGATACCAATCATCATCACCAGTTAGTGCGCTGCTTTCAGTTCGTTGCAATTGACTCTTTTGGTTTTGACAAGGCGCTATAAGTTAATACATTATTATTAGGAATATTATAAATGCCATTTTAACATGTACACTCTTTCAATTATGTAATTATTCTTAACCAAAAGACATAGAAAACAAAATGAATGGATCCAAGAACAAACCGATATATATATATGAAAATGCTGGCAGAAGCCATTGTCAGTGCAGTGTCCTCTCTGTCTCCTGGCCACACAGCTGCACAGAGGGGCTTCTACCGGTATTTGCATAACGGGACAGAGGCATGGGGAGAGCGCCCCCTGCAGGGAACAGGACCCTGCTGGACAGGACTGGGGCGACTGGTCAGCCTGTAAATAGTTGTATGGACATTATAATGATCTGTAAGCAGATATTTAAAGATCGATGGCCTCCATTACCTTTGCCCAAGGGTAAAAGATGGGCGTGGCCAAGGCCAGGGGTCATGACCTCGAGCTGCCGACAACGTCCTGTGTAGTTATCCACGCCCCTCTGTTGTGTGCAGGCAACGTCACAATGGTATCTCCATGGTGAACCGGCTTATAGCGCGCTGAAGACTCTATTGCTCATTCGGATTAAACCTGCGGACGAAGGAAGAAGCGTAAAGACTGCCATCCTCTGGTTCATCCATGAATTACAGAAAAAGAGAGAAAGCTGTGAGTTTGTCCTTCACTGGTGTGTCGCTGTGTTGCTAATGAAGTGCTGGGTGTATTAGTGCTTTTATCCCCGCTAGATGGCGCTGCAGTTTTATTATGCTTCTTGTGTTTCGATACGGTTCCTCCTTGCTCCCTTTCCCGGAGCCCTTGACTGTGAGCTACATCTCCGCAGCACTGTTACCGTCCAGGATGTAGGACCTCACTTACTGCACTCACCTGTGTACATTGGACATTGCAATTTGAAAACGGTATTATTTTGAATTTGTGTTGACTGATGCCTTTTACTTAACTGTATTTGTGCACTTTGTTTTGCACTTATGTTGTAAGTCGCCCTGGATAAGCGCGTCTGCCAAGAAATGATGATGATGATGATGATGACGATGATACTCATGTGTGTGCGGTGTTTGTTGCTGTTGCAGTACTACGCTACGCTACGCAGCGCCTCTGCCGCCCTGCCCGTCGCGGACTTGTTCTCCTGCGCGGAGTGCGGCGGCTTCGTGCAGCCGCCCATCCTGCAGTGCCGGGCCGGGCACCTGATCTGCCGCCAGTGCCGGCCTAAGCTGCGCCGCTGCCCGGGCTGCTGGAGCCGCCTGAAGAGCAGCGCCCGCAACCTGGCCATGGACAAGCTGGCTGCGGTGCTCGGCCTGCCTTGTGAGGAGGTGAGTCCGGGCTTCAGCCTCTGATTGCAGCTTCGTCATCCGGAAAACATCGCTCTGTCTCTGTCTTACTCGTGGATGTTGCTCTGCGCTTTCTGACTCCTGTTGATTTATTGTGGAAAAACAGCTGCTTGGATGTGGCGCTATTTGTGCTCCGTTTCCTTCACTAATGACTGATGTGTTTTTCCTGCATTGCATTAGCGCTGCAGCGTTTCAGCCGCCGCTGCCCTGTCGGCCCAGGCGGCGGAAGTGACGGACCTGCTGGAGTGTCCGGCCTGTTTCCACTTCGTGATGCCGCCGATCGTGCAGTGCCAGGCCGGGCATCTGATCTGCCAGCAGTGTCGGCCGAAGCTGCGCCGCTGCCCGGCCTGTGAGGGCTCTCTTGAGGTCCCCATCAGGAACTTGGCCCTGGAGAAAGTGGCCGCGACGCTTCCCATCCCCTCCGAGGTGAGACTGCACTTCGGCCCGAGTGAAGCTCCTCCTCCGGCAGCCCGGGCAGCTCGCTTGTACGAGCACAGATTGAGAGGCTGACACTGAGCATGCGCCGTGTGCGCTGCCTCAGTCACTGAGATCTCATTACAGTGGAGTTTGCTGTCTGTAGCTGCCAGTCTCTGGCAAAAACCCCATCTTAGAGAAAAAGTCTCTGAAGTCGCTTCACAGAGTCAGTGGCTCTTATCTGCGTGTTGCTGAGGTTTGCGCAGGTTTTCGCTGCTTGTGCGCAACCGCAATGCGAACCGATTTCCAAATACGACTTGATGCGCTGCAAGGACTACTACACAGCTCCGTGCTAATAAGTGTGAACCCACATGCAGGTGGATCCGGAGTGGGACAATGCCTGGAGGCAATTCTATATCTCGGGCACCGAGGTCATCCTCAAGAAGACGTTTCTGCACCGGGCCAGAGAGGCGCTCACGGTGCCAGGCTGGAGAAGGAAGACCCACACAGAGGTACATTGTACTGTCTGTCCCTCTCTCATATTTAAGCTGCTTTATTGTCGTGACTGACAGATATCCAGCAATTACAGCAATTAAACATGACATATATATATATGGGAAACAATAAATGAATCACAATGTTTTATAAAGTGTATTACAGAATAAATACAATCGTAGTATACATAAACATTTACTTTTTAATTATTATGAATCAAACTGAACTAACTAACCCCTATGGTAGGGGCCTCTGTATTGGGCATCCAGTGCTCTCTCTCTCTCTCTCTCTCTCTCTCTCTCTCTCTCTCTCTCTCTCTCTCTCTCTCTCTCTCTATGCGGTGTTCATGTACTGCAGTGTCCGGTCAGTCAGAGTGTCTCTGCTGTACTGGATTAACTCCCCTCTCTCTCTCTCAGGTCAGGTACACGTTACTACACAACACCATGGAGGATGAGGAGCAGATTCCCGCCGGCCTGGATGTGACGCCCGCCTGCCTGGATGTGACGCCCGCCTGCCTGGTTGTGTCGCCCGCCAGCCTGCATGCAGCACCCGCTGTGGTACGTACAGTGGAGCAGTCCAGCCCTGGAGCTGCATAAACAAGGACACACTGATTGAGCCAATGGATGGATTATGATCCTCTTCCTCTGCTCTGTGGCGTTCGTACTGAGAGACTCTGCCCTGTCTGCACACAGGACCCGGCCACACAGCCAGGAGCAGCGGCCCCGGCCACAACCCCCTCCATATGGAAGCGCGCCCGTACCATCCTCTCCAGTGTGTGCAGTGTGATTTTCCGGAGACGAGGGACCAGGAACTGATAGGAGAGGAGTCTGCGGACGTCCCATCAGTTATTGCTGGGGGAAGGGGGACAGATCCTGCGGAGACACCAGCCCCGACCACAAAACCCTCCCAGTGGAAGCGGGTCCGAGACTTCGTCTCCCACCTGTTCAGGGCGAGGGACGAGAGAGCGTGATCTGGACTAGTGTACTGGAGTGCACTGGAGGCTATAGAGTCCACTGCTGCCCTGATTCATATTTCAATTGAACTGATTGGTGCCCTGATCAAACGTCATCAAAGACCTCGTTCACACTTACTAGGCCGGCCCTGACCCCCTCAGATTTAGTCCTGCTGTTCACAATCACACTGCATCTGCACCTGAAATTGCATAGTGCTGTCACACTAAGGTAGTTCAGAGTTCAATCATAGTTGGTAGGAGAAAGAAAACATAAATTGTGTAGCTGGTAAACTTTCTATTGTTTTTTTTCATCTACTGGGACGATGCAGAAATGTTTATAATTCGAATGGAGGATAAGGTAAAATTGAAGGCGCCCGAAGTACTCGATCGCCACTGTCTGTAAGGATATACAGTTAGTGTGGACAGTAACACAATTGTGATCATTCTGGCTCTGTACGCCACCACAACGGATCTGAAAGGAAGCGATCAAGATGTTCTTTATCCAGAGAAAAGTGCAGTCTAGAGAAAAGGTAGTTTTTCCAGGGAACTGAAAATGCATTTAGTTTATGTCTTCTTTTGAGCTGCAGATGTGAACGCACTTAGGCCTCCTAAATCCTCAAATGTGAACTGGGTCAGGGAAGAAGCAGGACTAAATTTGAGGCTGCCCAGGGCCGGCCTCTTCAGTGTAAACGAGTCTAGATTCTAAAATAAACAATTACAATTGACAATATATGCATGTCTTCTGTTTACTGTCTTGTACTTTGTATGTATTCTCCATGTTCAGGTTGAAGAAACATTTTATAATTAATAGAAATCTAAAGAAGCTGATGACACTGGGGGTTGACACAACCAAAGAGCTTCTGCACAAACTGTCAGAAAGCGTCTCAGGGAAGCTCCTCTGCGGCTCGGGGTCCTCTCCAGGGTCTGGACCCGACTGCAGCTCTGGTGGACTTTCCTGCAGTCAGCAGCCAATCGCACGTCCCTCAAAACATGAGACTTGAAATCCATACATTAATTTATTTATTTCAATTGACCGATATCCTTATATGAACTGCAACTGCATACGTTCTTTGAAATTGTTGCATGTTGTGTATATATTTTTGTTCAGTGTATATATGTAATATCAAGCACATTTTTTGAAATAAAAAATATAAATGACAATGAATGACAGTCTGTTTGTTGTGTGCTTTCGTTTGGCAGGTGTGTACACTACCTTGTTTCTTTCCTCCTGTCACTTGCTTACAGAATGCAAACACTCAGGGCTTTTATCTACCAGCTGTATGAGATATATTTCAAATGACCTCTCCAGCAAAAGGAATCCATGTTGATCATTAGGATCATGAATCTAAAAATATATTCAGAATTTAAAACCATGATCCTGCATTGCACCATTGTATTGAAATTCTTCTAATTACACAACCTGTTGGAGATGGACCACAAGTGATACTCCAAGCACCATAGGAAGTGAACCTCAGGGTTAAATAATGACTTCAATTAGAATAAGAATGCCAATAAGACAGTTTGATGATGTTTGTTTTCCAATATATATTGTTTTCCAAGCAACAGGGTCTAGGACCCAAGCGCAGGGCAAAACTTAAAGCAGATATTAAAGCATTGGAAATTGTAAAGGTACAGAGAGGATAACACAATAATCAAAGTCAACAAGTCAAGCAGGAGGTCATGGGATCAGGCAATCAGACTAGAGTAGGCAAATCCAAGAACCAGTAAAACAAGTACACAAGCAGAGTCAAGAACATAGAACTGCTCAGACTGTTACACAGACAATCAAGCAAGACTTCACAATGACTGTTGGTAACAAACAGGTTCATATATTGAAGAGAAGGGCTGGGGGCGGAATAGAGACAGGTGTGTAGAGTGATTGGAAAACGAGGAGCAATTAATTAATCAGGGTGAAGGAGAATGGCAAGTTGTGGTGAATAGTGACCTCTGGTGGGGAGTGAGGGAATGTCATGGCTGGGCATGACCCCTACTCTGGACCAAAGACGAATCTGAACAATTTTTTAAGAGCATGAAAATGATAACCTTGTGAAAATCCATTATTCCAATTATTATTGGTAATAGCTTTTTTGCGAACTCTTGCTCACACCAACAATGAGGTCTGTGTGTGTTTATTTTATTCATTATTTCTGACAAATCACATTTCTTTTGCCTCAATTCCATGCTGAGTATAAGTGTTCATAATTGTGGTTCAAAGTGCTAAGTTTCTTTCACAAAGTGTTTACAACAGTAGTGCTGCTTTGTATTATACTCATTGTGGTCCCTTGTTATTTCATTAGTATTATCAATAAGCCTGTTTTATATTGCAGAAGTTCATTTCATGCAGATTTCTTATGCGATTGATTTTTTTATTGTTTAATGCAGGATTTGTTTTAAATAACATTGTACTTGTTTGTTTCATATTAAATGAAGTGTTTTAATAGTTTTCTTCAATGTTATACAAAAATAAACAAATGGAGTTTTCCTTTTTTATTTTGTATTCGGTACTGTGGCTATCCCTCACGTTTCTGATTAAGCTAAGCCACTTGGTATTAAGAGGACAATGGATTCAATTTCCACATCCTTGAATGCTTCGTGTCTCTGTAATATGATATACATTCTGTTCAAACACGTCTCAGTCTTGTCTGTTCCTCCTCAAATACATTCTTGCAGTTGAAAGACCATCAATTGTGTGCATCATTCATTTGAATCCCAATAGCAAAATGTATCTTCTTAAATATCCACAAAATGATGACATTCCTGTTGCAAGGGGATTATGTTGTTCGACAAATTAATAAGTAGTGGGATATTTGCTAAACATAACTACAGTTAGCTTCTAAAATTGAGTTCAAAAGCAGAAAATGACATTTACTTGATAAATGAGCAATAAAATCAATGTATCTCAAATAAATACTACAGAACAAAGATACATATTTTTCATACTAATAGGAACACTTGTATCCCACAGCAAATGTCCTCCAGGCTGCCCCTCTACAGTATGTAGTATGTAGTCACCTCAGATACCTGTAATCACCAAAGATAGATTTTTCTCAGCACTACCAAACATACTAATTGAATCTATGCTTCCCACTTCAGCTTGTGAAAGTAGGGGTTCTCAAACTTTTTGGTTGATGGACCCTTTTTTGAAATGCAACATTAATCGCAGACAGTTTGACCAGCTCTTGTTGTGCCTTTCCACTCAACCGACAGGTTTACATAGCAAAAGTCTAAAATGGATCTAGAACCCAATCGTATTCCTGCATCTTTAAATGTTTAAAGTAAATGCCGAATTAACCTGCCAAAGTTGAAAGGTGGGCAACAATAGTGCCTCCCACACAGTCAATTGTCTTGCTGTTCGTATCCAGGAATTCTGTCAGTTGTGGAAACATATCAGAGTTTCCATTGATCACTCTTGTTTTCCAAATGTCTAGTTTCTTCATACATGATACAATTTTGTCACTCACCTCAAGTATGGTTGCATTGCCCCCTTGTGTGGACAGATTCAGGGCATTCAACAAGTTAAACATGTCTGCGAGTTATGCAAGCTTTGTGATCCTTAGCGTGCCAGAAAAGTTTGTGGCAAGTGTAGGATTATGCACAGAAAGAAATCCCAGCAGCTCTTTGAGAGGTTCAAAAACTCTCCCCATCACTCTGCCGTGAGATAACCAACGCACCTCTGTGTGATACAACAATTTGTCATATTCAGTGCCTGTTTCGGAACACAACTTTGAAGACGGCCGTGAATTCAAAGGCCTGGACTTCACAAAATTCAAAACTGTCACAACTGCATTAGAAAAGCATGTAATTTGGGTTGCACATTCTTTGATGCAAGGGTCTGGCGATGCAGCATACAGTGTGTAACAATCACATTTGGGTTTATAGCTCGTATTCTTGCTACAACACCATTCCTTTTGCTTGTCATAGCTGCCACACCATCTGTACAAACAGCCACACACTTCTCCCAGTTTAGAGACTCAGCTTTCATGAAATCATCCAGTATATTGACAATGTCTTAAAGAACATAAGAACACAAGAAACTTTACAAACCAGAGTAGGCCATTCGACCCATCATGCTTGTTTGGTGTCCATTAATATCAAAGTGATCCAAGGATCCTATCCAGTCTATTTTCCAATGTTCCCACATTTTCAGCTTCAACCACATCTCTGGGGAGTTTGTTGCAGATTATGACAACTCTCTGTGTGAACAAGTGTCTCCTGATTTCCGTCTTGAATGCCTTGAAGCCCAATTTCCATTTGTGTCCCCGGGTGCGTGTGTCCCTGCTGATCTGCAAAAGCACCTCTGGTTTGAAATCGTATTCAACAAAAACAATGCCATTACATTGTGTTGGCTCTGGACTTATAATCTGATGTTCAATTTGATTTGTCAGTGTGTTGAAACTGTCACTTGCAATGAGAAAAGACTCACAAGTGGACTGTATTTGAAATGCAATCATTGTCCAACTTTTTCGTTGATGATTTTCTTTATAATAACCTTCATCAACCTGGTATAGATGGGGATAAGAAGTGCAGACACTTCTACAAATGGAAAAGCTTCTTAACATGTGAAACGTTTCAAACAGTATGACGGAATGAAGCCCTATTCAGCCTAGTCACGTGACTTTGTCATTTTGATACAGACTTCGTAGCAATGTCTCGAAACGCTACGCTTCAAATTATTCGAAGTAGATTTGAATCGGTATTTCGAGTCTGACATCAATAGCAACTGTATCAAGTGATTTGAAAGGCAGCAGTCCTCCTGACATCAGTGAGGCAATATACAAATGAACCCATCGTCATCTTTGATCTGCAGTTCAATAAAGGTTATGGGAAAATGTGTCGATCTGTACATGTCCACAAATATGTGGTCATACATTTTGCTTTGTCACCAAGGTATAAGCAACATTATGTAACAGTTTAGACCAGGGCCGTGCACAGACATTTTGTGGGACCGGGGCTCTAGCAAAAAAAGAGGCACCCTACACCTCGGGGGGGCACTGACAGGGGCACTTGTAGAATCGCAGGGTAGAAAGGTAGGGGCCCAAGCCCCCCCCATGGGTTTATTTGTGCACTTGCACAAATGGGGTTTAGACTCAATACTGAATGTTGAATTTATACATTAAGTCATATTTACGTGATGTCACCTCAAATAAATGCAATTAACAATAAGTGTAGTCTACATTGCATATAGCCTAGATATAGTCAACAGTGACATGTATTTCCTATTCATATATCTAGGGATGTGGTTGTGTAATGATCCAAGTGATGCTGATATAGAGTATAGCCTACATTTTGTTCATCAGACAGATATCCTTGTAATGGTCTTTGTAACAGAGGGCAAGAAGACAATATCTTGGGAAGTGGAGAGAGACGTATGTGCTTGTATAAACAACAATAGTGCTTGTGTTGAATAGGCAAATGTGTTGGAGGAACATGATTACACAACTGGTGTAATTTTTCTTTTTTAAATTAAAAATAATGTTTCTACACTGCTGGGGCTTACTCTACCACAATATCTATATATCTATCTATCTGTCTATCACTAGATCTATGTCTCTAGAACTATCTCTAAATCTAACTTGCTATCTGTACATCTATCTAAGTATCTATCCCTGTTTCTCTCTCCAGAAATGTATTCTATAGCGTCTACAAATCTAGCTCCTCTGTATAAGCCTCTTTCTTGAGTTGGTTCAGACCTCTTTAAAGTATTATGGGGTTTGATACACCAATATGTATTCCAAATCAATTCGACACTGTCAGCTGCTGGTGACATCATTGTATCGATACATTGTGCATCGGAAGGGTCGATACTTCATGAAACCTGCTTTGAGCGTAACATCAATACTTTTGACTAGTGCCAGTTTGTTTTGAATCTTGATTCCTGGTTTGCCTCCTCTGGATTGTTGGCCTGATTGCCTGACCTTCTGCCTGCCCCTTTGACTAACCTTCTTGCATCTTCTCCATTTACCCTGTCTCTGGCCTTTGACCCTTTGCTTGTTTGACCTCTCTCTTCATCTCCGCGCCTGGGTCCTCCTCTCCTTTCTCATGCCTTGCGTTACAGTTCCTATCAGGATGTCACAGTGAGCTCCATACGGTCCCTGTGCTGTACCTTTCTTCACATGCTCCACCACTTTGAGGGCCTTCCTGGCCGCCCAGCCGCTCATGGACATGTGATCTTCAGTGGCAGCGCTGGTGGTCCACGGAAGAGTGGTGACACAGCACTTTATTCTCCGATACTGTGGGGACAGGACTGAGCAGCCGCAGCACCCCAAACACCACACCAACCTCACCTCTTTTGGTGTATTTACCTGCTCCCTCTCTTGGGTTGTTCCTGTTTACCAGCAGTGCAGTGGGCGATCATGAACCCTGAGTTCAGGCCGCCCTCGCTGACCAGGAAGGCGGGCAGCTCGCTCAGAGAGGGGTTGCACAGCCGCTCGATCCTCCTCTCGCTGATGGAGGCCTGCTCATGCACCCCAATGACCAGGTAGTCCAGAGCCTGAGGAAACATCTGACCCATGACCACCTTCATAACGACACAGGTTTCGGTTGTCGGGATTCATGCGGACTCCTTCAGCATCAATAATATAGCCCAGGAAACTGATGTGTGTACGGTGAAATGCGTATTTTTCTATCTTGACGTATAGCTTATTCTGTATTAGATATTGCACACCTGAACAATAACGGCGACTTTCAGGCATGCTTGGGTTTAAAAGGGGTTTATTTTCCTTTGCATCTGAAATCACAAACACAGGATGTAAATGTAAATCAGCACTCCTGTCGCACTGCAACCTCGGTCTACTCCTGATGACGCAAACTGTGCGAACCTTACCTATGACCTTTGAGCTGGCTAAACAATTCCGGAGTGACAATAACCATATTTGAATCTCTGAATAAATCTGCATTACAAAATACGTGAGTGTGCAGTATATTTTAAATTACATAGTCTGATCTTATTAAAGCATTAAGCAAAATAACAAAAATAATTAAGGGGGGCATCATTATGAGGGGGGATGTCCACTCTTATGCTTAACATTCTAACGGGGGGGTCCCACACAGACATTGAAGAACTTGGCGTACATGGGAAACGTTTTGGGCATATTTCGCAGAATGGATCAAGATGTCATCAATGTATGCGATGACAAAGTGATTTAAGAAAGGACTTAGCACCTCATTATCAAAGCCCTGGAAGACCGAAGGGGCATTAACCAAACCGAATGGCATTACGAGGTACTCATAATGACCGCTATTTGTTATGAAAGCTGTTTTCCACTCATCACCCTCCTTGATCCCGATTAGATTGTAGCCGCTGCGGAGATCTAATTTTGTGAAGAAGCGGGCTCCACGAACTTGTTCCAGGGCTGCGGGCACTAGAGGCAGAGGATAGCGTTACTTCACTGTGATTGAGTTGAGTCCTCTATAATCGATACAAGGCTGAAGTCCTCCAAACTTCTTTGCCACAAGGAAAAAGCTTGCTGCTGCAGGAGAGGTAGAGGGACGAATAATGCCCAGTTCTAAAGCCTCCTTAACGTATTCCTCCATCGCCTGGGATTCCGGAAGAGATAATGGATAGATTCGACCTCTGGTAGGAGAAGTGCCAGGCAAGAGGTTGATGGCACAGTCCCACGATCGATGGGGAGGTAATTGGGTTGCCTGGGTGTGGTTGAAGGCGGCTGCCAGGTCCTGATATTCGGAGGGAATCTCAGAAGGTGTCGACAGGAGGGGACTCTCTATGTGGGTTGCTCTGCAGGGAAGAGATATACAACGAGGAAAGCAGTTATGCCCCCAGGACAGTATGTCTCCCTCTTTCCAAGAGATGATCGGGTCATGATGGACGAGCCAAGGGAGTCCGAGAATGATCCTGGCTCCCGGGGAGTCAATGACCAGAAGTGACAATCGTTCAGTGTGTAAAAGTCCAATGTGTAAAGTAACAGGGAGTGTTTTCTGAAAAATTTGACCGGAACCTATAGGCTGGTTGTCAATGGCTCTGACACGAAGAGAAGGGGCACAAGGAGACAGGGGAATATTAAGATGATGTGCAGTTGCCTGATAAATGAAGTTTCCTGCCGATCCTGAATCAATCAAAGCTGAAACAAAAGCACATTTTGCCCCCAGCTGAACCTTGGCTTGAATGCAGCATTGCATTGATGTTATGAATGGACACTGTCCAGTCATAGCAATTACTTCCGAAGAATCCACTGGGGCACTAGGACGGATTGGGCAAGAGTTGCAGAAGTGTCCCGGCTGACCACAGTACAAGCAATGTTGTTGTTGGAGTCTCCGTTGTCGTTCCTCTGATGACTGGTGGGTGCAGCCAACCAGCATCGACTTCACTTCAGTAACTGTGCTGGGTGTGTGTCTGGATCTGGCTGGTTGGCGAGGATTATCAGGAATTTGATGTTTCTGCCTTGTTTTCAATAAATTATCAAGTTGAATGGCCAACTGAATGAGCTGCTCTAAGCTAAGGGCTTCATCTCTACAAGCAAGCTCTGCCTGCAGATCGGAATGTAGTCCCTGTCGAAAAACTGTGAGAAGAGCCCATTCACCCCATCTACTATGGACTGCCAGGATGCGCAACTGAAGAGCGTAGTCCGCTGCAGACAAGTTGCCCTGGTGATGTTCAAGAAGTTGCTCACTGGCGTCTTTCCCCTCAGCTGGGTGATTAAATAAATTAAAGTGGGTGAGGAAAGCCGTCAGGGATTGGGTGATCTCTCCTCGCTGGGTCCAGACGGCATATGCCCACTGAAGAGCCTTCCCAGTGAGGAGGGAGATGATGAAGGCGACTTTAGCCTCCTCAGTTGGAAAAGAAGCAGGCTGATGAGCGACATATAAAGAGCACTGTAACAGGAACCCTTCACACTGATCCGGGGAGCCTTTGTATTTGTCAGGAACTGCCAGGCAGACTGGTCTTGCTCCAATTGCAGGTACCCCAGCTGTACACGATGTAGCAGGTGATGGATTGGATTGGAAGTTCATATCTAGGTGGTTCAGGGTGGTCACAATGTGTTTCAGCAATGTGTCATGCTTACCAAGCAGAACACCCTGTGCGGAAATGGCTGTATATATTTCTGAAGGCTCCGCTGGGTCCATATAAGGCTAAGCCTTCTGTCAGGGGTGTCACAGAGAGACAGGTGGGATGTTTTTAGGACCCACGTGCGGGGCAACAAAGAAGACCAAAAGCAGGCCGGTAAACAGGTTAAAGGGGCAATCCAGGGACTAAGTCAAAATAACAAGCAGAAGGTCTGAGATCAGGCAAACAAGACTAGACAGGAAACACAAAAGGCAAACGCGAATACAGGCTCAGTATTGTCGCACTGGAAGCAAACAAGACTTAGCAGAAAAGGAAGGGAACAAAGGGGTATAAATACTGAACTGGGTAATGAGGGGCAGGTGTGGTTATTGATCAATGATTGAAAGATGCTCATTCAATAAGCAGCTATGGCAAGAGCGACATCTGGAGGTGAAGGCTGAGCAGAAGTCATGACAATAGTCATCATTTAATAGAGATCCCACAAATATGGAGAATGTATGCAAACAGTGGGTATTCAAGTGTTATTACCTTATTTTTAATTTTTACTATTACTTTTTATTACTATTAGATATTTTGAATATGCATTTTCCACAATATGTGTTGTTATTTCCAAAGGTTGTAAAATAATTAGTGGAATTGAGTCAGTTGTCACTTACAAAAATCTCAAACCAGTGGTATTTAATTGGGTCAGCAACATGTTACAGATGAGACAGAAGGAAGTCACGCTGCTTGTGCTACGAGACCTGCGGGCAGCAGCGTAGCGTGTAAGCATCCTGAACTCTGTCACAGAACCTGTGGATTTCTGTTTAACACAAAGAATACATCAGATGAAAGTCACGTTGAAAGCGATAACTCTGATGCATCTAGGGCAGTGCAAGACAGTTCCTCTGGTCAGTTCACCTGCTGTTTCAGACGGATGGAGATCTGAGTCTGGATTGGAATCTCAAGGCCACTTCATTTTGGCCAGGATGAGGCTGCTGCCCGTGAAAATCTGGGAGAGGAAACATGATCGTTTTAGTGCACATGTGCTTCACAGACCTTTGTTAATTGCTTGATACCCCAGCTACCCAAATAACGTGGTGTCAACATTCTAGTAAAGTGAGCACAGAAGCTCTGGCGATACGCATGTGCAGATGGAGGCTGGCAAAACACTCTAAACTAAAGTATGTCTCTTCTATAATCGGACATGCAACAATCACAGAACATTCACAATTCCGTGGGGTGAGGGCAACGTGTTTCCACAACATTTTCCTGACGACAAATTTGACGACATTATCTCACTTGGCATATATGCAGGAGGGGAATTTTTCCTCACCCTGACTGGAGACTGTAAATGTGCACAGACTTTGTAGTGATTTATTGATTCTGTTAGGTTACTGTATGTATATATTAGAACTGTATATGCTGGGTTTATTAATCCACCATCATACTACATTCATTCATGTGTTCAGCGTTACCATATACTGAACACAGGGATAATTAGAGCATAGGACACTGCTTACTTCAGCTTTCTGCTCTGTATAAGTGTTCGACAAAACCTTTCAAACCCTGTATTGAAAAGATGAGAAGAAATACATATAAGACAGGCGCTGTGGGGTGAGTTAAAAAGGGAAGTTATTTATTTATTTATTTGAATACCTCTATTTTCCTTCAAGATATTCTCTTGATTGTTCAACTTAATTTTCCACTTCTGGGGTAAGCTATGTAAAATGTTATTATTATTATTATTTAGTTATTAGCAGACACTCTTATCCAGGGTGACTTACAAAACATAAGAGCATTATAAAAGTGCAATACAGTCTAGAATTACAGATCAAAGCATAGTACAATTTAAAAGTTCAAAATTACATAAGTACATACAAATATGGGTTTATTATTGTCTTTTATATTAAATAGAAGTAGCATTTAGTTTATTGTTAATAATTTCTTAACAGACATGCTCTTCCTGGGTGACGTACAGTTCACACCAGAACAATTTAGTAGTAGTATCTGTTTCATTTTTATCTTATTATTACCTTTATTAAACCGATAATGTTTACCTTAATCTTGTAGAGCCCTTTCCCTAAATCGACCAGGTCCTCTGTGGTGAGATTGTTGGCATCCAAGGAAATTAACTACAAGCAAATGCGACAAACATGAAACGCATCCCCAGTGATGGACTTCGATGCAACACACAGTATCGCCCTCAATAACTGAAAATAAAAACTGGAGTTATATATGTGCATCATGGAAACACAGCACACCTATGATTCCTATGAATGAGGGTAGCAAAACTTCTGCCAAATAGGCGGACTGGCCATCGGGCAATTCTGGGAGCAATTCTTTGGCAATTCAAATGCCAGAAGGGCCAGGACATTTGTCAGTTTGTTTTGCCGGTCGATTCCCAAGTGGGCTGGTCGCCCCGTGTAGATAACCGGACACCGCACATCGCCAAGAAGCCCCCCTACCCCCCCGGACTGCACTTCCTCGGCACCCAGAACCGCACATCGCCAACACCCCCCCCTACCGGACTGTTTGAGTATCTAATGTAGTTTCTGCTGACAGAGCTGGTAGCCATTGGGAGCCCTAAGCAGGAATGTTTTTGGGTGCCCCTTCACATGCACACCTACTAATAATACATTTTAAAAACAATCAAAGGCTGGAGAAGGAAGACCCACACAGAGGTACATTGTACTGTCTGTCCCTCTCTCATATTTAAGCTGCTTTATTGTCGTGACTGACAGATATCCAGCAATTACAGCAATTAAACATGACATATATATATATGGGAAACAATAAATGAATCACAATGTTTTATAAAGTGTATTACAGAATAAATACAATCGTAGTATACATAAACATTTACTTTTTAATTATTATGAATCACACTGAACTAACTAACCCCTATGGTAGGGGCCTCTGTATTGGGCATCCAGTGCTCTCTCTCTCTCTCTGCGGTGTTCATGTACTGCAGTGTCCGGTCAGTCAGAGTGTCTCTGCTGTACTGGATTAACTCCCCTGTCTCTCTCTCTCAGGTCAGGTACACGTTACTACACAACACCATGGAGGATGAGGAGCAGATTCCCGCCGGCCTGGATGTGACGCCCGCCTGCCTGGATGTGACGCCCGCCTGCCTGGATGTGACGCCCGCCTGCCTGGATGTGACGCCCGCCTGCCTGGATGTGATGCCAGCCTGCCTGGATGTGACGCCCGCCTGCCTTGATGTGACGCCAGCCTGCCTGGATGTGACGCCCGCCTGCCTGGTTGTGTCGCCCGCCAGCCTGCATGCAGCACCCGCTGTGGTACGTACAGTGGAGCAGTCCAGCCCTGGAGCTGCATAAACAAGGACACACTGATTGAGCCAATGGATGGATTATGATCCTCTTCCTCTGCTCTGTGGCGTTCGTACTGAGAGACTCTGCCCTGTCTGCACACAGGACCCGGCCACACAGCCAGGAGCAGCGGCCCCGGCCACAACCCCCTCCATATGGAAGCGCGCCCGTACCATCCTATCCAGTGTGTGCAGTGCGATTTTCCGGAGACGAGGGACCAGGAACTGAGAGGAGAGGAGTCTGCGGACGTCCCATCAGTTATTGCTGGGGGAAGGGGGACAGATCCTGCGGAGACGCCAGCCCCGACCACAAAACCCTCCCAGTGGACGCGGGTCCGAGACTTCGTCTCCCACCTGTTCAGGGCGAGGGACGAGAGAGCGTGATCTGGACTAGTGTACTGGAGTGCACTGGAGGCTATAGAGTCCACTGCTGCCCTGATTCATATTTCAATTGAACTGATTGGTGTCCTGATCAAACGTCATCAAAGACCTCGTTCACACTTACTAGGCCGGCCCTGACCCCCTCAGATTTAGTCCTGCTGTTTACAATCACACTGCATCTGCACCTGAAATTGCATAGTGCTGTCACACTAAGGTAGTTCAGAGTTCAATCATAGTTGGTAGGAGAAAGAAAACATAAATTGTGTAGCTGGTAAACTTTCTATTGTTTTTTTTCATCTACTGGGACAATGCAGAAATGTTTATAATTCGAATGGAGGATAAGGTAAAATTGAAGGCGCCCGAAGTACTCGATCGCCACTGTCTGTAAGGATATACAGTTAGTGTGGACAGTAACACAATTGTGATCATTCTGGCTCTGTACGCCACCACAACGGATCTGAAAGGAAGCGATCAAGATGTTCTTTATCCAGAGAAAAGTGCAGTCTAGAGAAAAGGTAGTTTTTCCAGGGAACTGAAAATGCATTTAGTTTATGTCTTCTTTTGAGCTGCAGATGTGAACGCACTTAGGCCTCCTAAATCCTCAAATGTGAACTGGGTCAGGGAAGAAGCAGGACTAAATTTGAGGCTGCCCTCTTCAGTGTAAACGAGTCTAGATTCTAAAATAAACAATTACAATTGACAATATATGCATGTCTTCTGTTTACTGTCTTGTACTTTGTATGTATTCTCCATGTTCAGGTTGAAGAAACATTTGATAATTAATAGAAATCTAAAGAAGCTGATGACACTGGGGGTTGACACAACCAAAGAGCTTCTGCACAAACTGTCAGAAAGCGTCTCAGGGAAGCTCCTCTGCGGCTCGGCGTCCTCTCCAGGGTCTGGACCCGACTGCAGCTCTGGTGGACTTTCCTGCAGTCAGCAGCCAATCGCACGTCCCTCAAAACATGAGACTTGAAATCCATACATTAATTAATCTATTTCAATTGACCGATATCCTTATATGAACTGCAACTGCATACGTTCTTTGAAATTGTTGCATGTTGTGTATATATTTTTGTTCAGTGTATATATGTAATATCAAGCACATTTTTTGAAATAAAAAATATAAATGACAATGAATGACAGTCTGTTTGTTGTTTAGAGTGTTGTGTACTTTCGTTTGGCAGGTGTGTACACTACCTTGTTTCTTTCCTCCTCTGTCACTTGCTTACAGAATGCAAACACTCAGGGCTTTTATCTACCAGCTGTATGAGATATATTTCAAATGACCTCTCCAGCAAAAGGAATCCATGTTGATCATTAGGATCATGAATCTAAAAATATATTCAGAATTTAAAACCATGATCCTGCATTGCACCATTGTATTGAAATTCTTCTAATTACACAACCTGTTGGAGATGGACCACAAGTGATACTCCAAGCACCGTAGGAAGTGAACCTCAGGGTTAAATAATGACTTCAATTAGACTAAGAATGTCAATAAGACAGTTTGATGATGTTTGTTTTGCAATATATATTGTTTTCCAAGCAACAGGGTCTAGGACCCAAGCGCAGGGCAAAACTTAAAGCAGATATTAAAGCATTGGAAATTGTAAAGGTACAGAGAGGATAACACAATAATCAAAGTCAACAAGTCAAGCATGAGGTCATGGGATCAGGCAATCAGACTAGAGTAGGCAAATCCAAGAACCAGTAAAACAAGTACACAAGCAGAGTCACGAACATAGAACTGCTCAGACTGTTACACAGACAATCAAGCAAGACTTCACAATGACTGTTGGTAACAAACAGGTTCATATATTGAAGAGAAGGGCTGGGGGCGGAATAGAGACAGGTGTGTAGAGTGATTGGAAAACGAGGAGCAATTAATTAATCAGGGTGAAGGAGAATGGCAAGTTGTGGTGAATAGTGACCTCTGGTGGGGAGTGAGAGAATGTCATGGCTGGGCATGACCCCTACTCTGGACCAAAGACGAATCTGAACAATTTTTTAAGAGCATGAAAATGATAACCTTGTGAAAATCCATTATTCCAATTATTATTGGTAATAGCTTTTTTGCGAACTCTTGCTCACACCAACAATGAGGTCTGTGTGTGTTTATTTTATTCATTATTTCTGACAAATCACATTTCTTTTGCCTCAATTCCATGCTCAGTATAAGTGTTCATAATTGTGGTTCAAAGTGCTATGTTTCTTTCACAAAGTGTGTACAACAGTAGTGCTGCTTTGTATTATTCTCATTGTGGTCCCTTGTTATTTCATTAGTATTATCAATAAGCCTGTTTTATATTGCAGAAGTTCATTTCATGCAGATTTCTTATGCGATTGATTTTTTTATTGTTTAATGCAGGATTTGTTTTAAATAACATTGTTTGCACTTGTTTGTTTCATATTAAATGAAGTGTTTTAATAGTTTTCTTCAATGTTCTACAAAAATAAACAAATGGAGTTTTCCTTTTTTATTTTGTATTCGGTACTGTGGCTATCCCTCACGTTTCTGATTAAGCTAAGCCACTTGGTATTAAGAGGACAATGGATTCAATTTCCACATCCTTGAATGCTTCGTGTCTCTGTAATATGATATGCATTCTGTTCAAACACGTCTCAGTCTTGTCTGTTCCTCCTCAAATACATTCTTGCAGTTGAAAGACCATCAATTGTGTGCATCATTCATTTGAATCCCAATAGCAAAATGTATCTTCTTAAATATCCACAAAATGATGACATTCCTGTTGCAAGGGGATTATGTTGTTCGACAAATTAATAAGTAGTGGGATATTTGCTAAACATAACTACAGTTAGCTTCTAAAATTGAGTTCAAAAGCAGAAAATGACATTTACTTGATAAATGAGCAATAAAATCAATGTATCTCAAATAAATACTACAGAACAAAGATACATATTTTTCGTACTAATAGGAACACTTGTATCCCACAGCAAATGTCCTCCAGGCTGCCCCTCTACAGTATGTAGTATGTAGTCACCTCAGATACCTGTAATCACCAAAGATAGATTTTTCTCAGCACTACCAAACATACTAATTGAATCTATGCTTCCCACTTCAGCTTGTGAAAGTAGGGGTTCTCAAACTTTTTGGTTGATGGACCCTTTTTTGAAATGCAACATTAATCGCAGACAGTTTAACCAGCTCTTGTTGTGCCTTTCCACTCAACCGACAGGTTTACATAGCAAAAGTTTAAAATGGATCTAGAACCCAATCGTATTCCTGCATCTTTAAATGTTTAAAGTAAATGCCGAATTAACCTGCCAAAGTTGAAAGGTGGGCAACAATAGTGCCTCCCACACAGTCAATTGTCTTGCTGTTCGTATCCAGGAATTCTGTCAGTTGTGGAAACATATCAGAGTTTCCATTGATCACTCTTGTTTTCCAAATGTCTAGTTTCTTCATACATGATACAATTTTGTCACTCACCTCAAGTATGGTTGCATTGCCCCCTTGTGTGGACAGATTCAGGGCATTCAACAAGTTAAACATGTCTGCGAGTTATGCAAGCTTTGTGATCCTTAGCGTGCCAGAAAAGTTTGTGGCAAGTGTAGGATTATGCACAGAAAGAAATCCCAGCAGCTCTTTGAGAGGTTCAAAAACTCTCCCCATCACTCTGCCGTGAGATAACCAACACACCTCTGTGTGATACAACAATTTGTCATATTCAGTGCCTGTTTCGGAACACAACTTTGAAGACGGCCGTGAATTCAAAGGCCTGGACTTCACAAAATTCAAAACTGTCACAACTGCATTAGAAAAGCATGTAATTTGGGTTGCACATTCTTTGATGCAAGGGTCTGGCGAAGCAGCATACAGTGTGTAACAATCACATTTGGGTTTATAGCTCGTATTCTTGCTACAACACCATTCCTTTTGCCTGTCTGTAAGGATATTCTACTCACTGTTAGGGATTATTATGTTTTGTTCTGATATTATGTAGGTATACTGATTACTTAACCTTCTGCAACCATGTAACAGCTTTCTTATTGTAGGATTAGGATTAACCTTTAAAAGTTGCAGATTTGACATTGACATATCTCACTGTTAGAACTGTTGCCATGGCAGGCCTCTCAGGGCCAGGGGGGCTGAAATTTTTCATCATTGCAGAAATAAACTACTCGTGCAAAACTGTGTTTCTGTGTAAGTTTAGAACCCACAGCCTTCCCCTCAACTCTATTCTGGAAATGTCAAACCACAACTCCCTATATTTTGAGGATGAGCTCAGAGCTGATTACATAAACAATATACATGCTGCTCTTCGGACCTACCAGAAATAAGATAGAGTCCCACGTCATCTACTGATAGGCAAACCGTGCAGATATATCAACCGAAACTCTCGAGTTGTGTCTGTGTGATGGGAGTTATGATAACGGACACATTCCATGTCTGCCTAGCAACTAGATCTGTAATATGATATGTCCTGCCCTGGAACTCTGACTTCTGACATGTATAAAAGTGTGTGCTGTCGCAAAAATAAACTGAAGAGAAATGGTCTGGCATTGTGTCGGTGACTTTTCTTGCCGATCTCGTATCCTACGGAGGATCCACCATCCTGCACTGACGGAGCTGGGTTATCCTAGTCCAGGAGTTATCCTAGTCCGGGGAACCCGAAGGGTTCACTTCTCCGTGAAGTGGTTGTACCTTAACACTGTCATTGCGGCCGCACTGTCTGTACAAACAGCCACACACTTCTCCCAGTTTAGAGACTCAGCTTTCATGAAATCATCCAGTATTTTGACAATGTCTTAAAGAACATGATAACATAAGAAAGTTTACAAACCAGAGGAGGCCATTCGACCCATCGTGCTCGTTTGGTGTCCATTAATATCAAAGTGATCCAAGGATCCTATCCAGTCTATTTTCCAATGTTCCCACATTTTCAGCTTCAACCACATCACTGGGGAGTTTGTTCCAGATTGTGACGCCTCTCTGTGTGAAGAAGTGTCTCCTGTTTTCCATCTTGAATGCCTTGAAGCACAATTTCCATTTGTGCTGATCTGCAAAAGCACCTCTGGTTTGAAATCGTATTCAACAAAAACAATGCCATTACATTGTGTTGGCTCTGGACTTATAATCTGATGTTTGATTTGATTTGTCAGTGTGTTGAAACTGTCACTTGCAATGAGAAAAGACTCACAAGTGGACTGTATTTGAAATGCAATCATTGTCCAACTTTTTCGTTGATGATTTTCTTTATAATAACCTTCATCAACCTGGTATAGACGGGGATAAGAAGGGCAGACACTTCTACAAATGGAAAAGCTTCTTAACATGTGAAACGTTTCGAAACAGTATGACGAAATGAAGCCCTATTCAGCCTAGTCACGTGACTTTGTCACATACACAGATACTATAGCCGACACATGCAGTCCTTCACAGCCCCTGCATACCTTGGACTCGTAGTAAATCACCAGGAATTGGTCTCCTTAATTACTAAAATGAAAATAACAACCTGCGCACTAGACCCTATACCCACTAAACTGCTAAAACAATCTCTGCCATTAATTATTCACAGAATACACAATATTATTAACGTCTCTTTATCCTCAGGATCTGTTCCTGATTCATTTAAAATAGCTGTAATTAAACCACTTCTTAAGAAACCCAGTGCCGACCCTAACCAGCTTAAACACTATCGACCTATCTCAAACCTTCCCTTCCTTTCTAAGGTTCTAGAGAAAGTAGTTGCAAACCAACTGCAAGCTTTTTTAACCGATAATCATCTTTATGAAGAACTTCAATCAGGCTTCCGTTCCGGCCATAGTACCGATGTAGGGCACGCCAGTGTTATTATTTTATTAGACTTAAGTGCGGCTTTTGACACAATCGACCACAAAATCTTGTTACACCGCTTAGAAAACCATATTGGCCTATCTCGCAATGTGCTTTCATGGTTTAAATCATATCTGTCAAACAGACTCCAATATGTACAGATTAACGAGAACCACTCAAATTTAACTGAGGTTAAGTACGGAGTCCCACAGGGCTCAGTCCTCGGACCTATACTTTTTTCATTATACATGCTCCCTTTAGGTGATATCATTCGACGACATAATATTAACTTTCACAGTTACGCAGACGACACACAATTAAATCTGTCAGTAAATCTTAACAACACCATAGACCTAGAAAAACTAATGTGCTTAATGTTAAAACATGGATGAAAAAAACATTTCTTATGCTTAATTCTGACAAAACAGAAGTCGTAATTTTAGGAGACAAAAAACGAACTGTTCATCATGCACTAACAAAACTGAGTAATGATAACTTTAATTTCTCCCCTAAGGAGATGGCACAAAACCTGGGTGTCATCTGTGATCATAATCTATCTTTTGAATCACACATTTAGAATGTGTCGAGAGCTTCCTTTGTTTTTTGTTTTTCTCTCCTCCGTGCCTAAATGGTTTATTTACTTAAATGTTCACTCACTTTATGAAAGATCATGTAAAATGTTTACAGGTCTATATTTGATTTGATTGTATTTATGTTTTTTATTTTGCTATACGTTTGTTGTATGTTTACCAGTCTGTAAAGCGCTCTGTGGCTACCCTGCGAAGGGCGCTAAACAAATAAAAATGTATTGAATTGATTGATTTTGATACAGACTTCGGAGCAATGTCTCGAAACGCAAGAGTGGTGACACAGCACTTTATTCTCCGATACTGTGGGGACAGGACTGAGCAGCCACAGCACCACAAACACCGCACTGCACAGCACCCCAAACACCACACCAATGTCACCTGTTTTGGTGTATTTAACTGCTCCATCTCTTGGGTTCTTCCTGTTTGCTCCATTAACTCACAATAACAGCAGCATTTACTGACCTAGAGCCGCAGCAGTGCAGTGGGCGATCATGAACCCTGAGTTCAGGCCGCCCTCGCTATCCAGGAAGGCGGGCAGCTCGCTCAGAGAGGGGTTGCACAGCCGTTCGATCCTCCTCTCGCTGATGGAGGCCAACTGATGCACCCCAATGGCCAGGTAGTCCAGAGCCTGAGGAAACATCTGACCCATGACCACCTTCATAACGACACAGGTTTCCAGGAGGACTACTGCTAGGTTCAGCCTTGATCTACTCACCCTAATAAGCAATCAGTTTCATGAGTACCTATTGTCTCTCACGACGTCCTTAAAAACAAATGAGTGTAGGAAAGTGAAATCAGAAAGGTTGTTTTCTGAGAAAGGTGCTCTCCTCCATGAATCACGGCCAGCCTTTTCACCAATGGCCTGGTAGTCAAGAGACTGCAAAGAAAAGGGACTGCAGAGACTGAAACATCTTGCACAGGGAAGATGCGCTTGACTTCAGAGAAATGCAATGTCACACTGAAATCTTTGGTGAACAAAATGGAAATGGGAGCAGGACACAGTTTACTGCACTGCCTCATTGTAATTCTTCAGTAATTTCTTCAGATTTTATCATTCATGACACATTGCTCAGCAACATGTTACAGAAGAGAAAGAAGGAAGTCACGCTGCTTGTGCTACGAGACCTGCGGGCAGCAGCGTAGCGTGTAAGCATCCTGAACTCTGTCACAGAACCTGTGGATTTCTGTTTAACACAAAGAATACATCAGATGAAAGTCACGTTGAAAGCGATCACTCTGATGCATCTAGGGCAGTGCAAGACAGTTCCTCTGGTCAGTTCACCTGCTGTTTCAGACGGATGGAGATCTGAGTCTGGATTGGAATCTCAAGGCCACTTCATTTTGGCCAGGATGAGGCTGCTGCCCGTGAAAATCTGGGAGAGGAAACATGATCGTTTTAGTGCACATGTGCTTCACAGACCTTTGTTAATTGCTTGATACCCCAGCTACCCAAATAACGTGGTGTCAACATTCTAGTAAAATGAGCACAGAAGCTCTGGCGATACACATGTGCAGATGGAGGCTGGCAAAACACTCTAAACTAAAGTATGTCTCTTCTATAATCGGACATGCAACAATCACAGAACATTCACAATTCCGTGGGGTGAGGGCAACGTGTTTCCACAACATTTTCCTGACGACAAATTTGACGACATTATCTCACTTGGCTTATATGCAGGAGGGGAATTTTTCCTCACCCTGACTGGAGACTGTAAATGTGCACAGACTTTGTAGTGATTTATTGATTCTGTTAGGTTACTGTATGTATATATTAGAACTGTATATGCTGGGTTTATTAATCCACCATCATACTACATTCATTCATGTGTTCAGCGTTACCATATACTGAACACAGGGATAATTAGAGCATAGGACACTGCTTACTTCAGCTTTCTGCTCTGTAAAAGTGTTCGACAAAACCTTTCAAACCCTGTATTGAAAAGATGAGAAGAAATACATATAAGACAGGCGCTGTGGCGTGAGTTAAAAAGGGAAGTTATTTATTTATTTATTTGAATACCTCTATTTTCCTTCAAGATATTCTCTTGATTGTTCAACTTAATTTTCCACTTCTGGGGTAAGCTATGTAAAATGTTATTATTATTATTATTATTTAGTTATTAGCAGACACTCTTATCCAGGGTGACTTACAAAACATAAGAGCATTATAAAAGTGCAATACAGTCTAGAATTACAGATCAAAGCATAGTACAATTTAAAAGTTCAAAATTACATAAGTACATACAAATATGGGTTTATTATTGTCTTTTATATTAAATAGAAGTGGCATTTAGTTTATTGTTAATAATTTCTTAACAGACATGCTCTTCCTGGGTGACGTACAGTTCACACCAGAACAATTTAGTAGTAGTATCTGTTTCATTTTTATCTTATTATTACCTTTATTAAACCGATAATGTTTATCTTAATCTTGTAGAGCCCTTTCCCTAAATCGACCATGTCCTCTGTGGTGATATTGTTGGCATCCAAGGAAATTAACTACAAGCAAATGCGACAAACATGAAACGCATCCCCAGTGATGGACTTCGATGCAACACACAGTATCGCCCTCAATAACTGAAAATAAAAACTGGAGTTATATATGTGCATCATGGAAACACAGCACACCTATGATTCCTATGAATGAGGGTAGCAAAACTTCTGCCAAATAGGCGGACTGGCCATCGGGCAATTCTGGGAGCAATTCTTTGGCAATTCAAATGCCAGAAGGGCCAGGACATTTGTCAGTTTGTTTTGCCGGTCGATTCCCAAGTGGGCTGGTCGCCCCGTGTAGATAACCGGTCACCGCACATCGCCAAGAAGCCCCCCTACCCCCCCGGACTGCACTTCCTCGGCACCCAGAACCGCACATCGCCAACACCCCCCCCTACCGGACTGTTTGAGTATCTAATGTAGTTTCTGCTGACAGAGCTGGTAGCCCATTGGGAGCCCTAAGCAGGAATGTTTTTGGGTGCCCCTTCACATGCACACCTACTAATAATACATTTTAAAAACAATCAATGTTATACATCTGTGTGGATTGAATACTGGGCATTACATTATACGCTTGTCACTAAAACAGTACAACATGACATACATTGAACAAAGGTTGATTTTACTCCCTATTTCGTTGTCTTCTAGCACATCCTCTAAAGGAGTGGATGGGTATTCCCAATGTCTTTGAAGCTAGGTATCAAATATACTTGTATTTTAAAAGTAATTCAATCAATTTTAAAAATGTAACTGAAATGTTATTGTGTGGTCTTGTATCAATGTGGAAATGGGGTAATAGTCTTATTAAACATTAATATCCTTCCAAAAGGATGAAATAAGCTAGACACAAGAAAATGCGGCATTTCAGTTTATATATTTGATACAGTTCAGGTAAAATATAAAGAGAGAATACACACAGGGATACCAATCATCATCACCAGTTAGTGCGCTGCTTTCAGTTCGTTGCAATTGACTCTTTTGGTTTTGACAAGGCGCTATAAGTTAATACATTATTATTAGGAATATTATAAATGCCATTTTAACATGTCCACTCTTTCAATTATGTAATTATTCTTAACCAAAAGACATAGAAAACAAAATGAATGGATCCAAGAACAAACCGATATATATATATGAAAATGCTGGCAGAAGCCATTGTCAGTGCAGTGTCCTCTCTGTCTCCTGGCCACACAGCTGCACAGAGGGGCTTCTACCGGTATTTGCATAACGGGACAGAGGCATGGGGAGAGCGCCCCCTGCAGGGAACAGGACCCTGCTGGACAGGACTGGGGCGACTGGTCAGCCTGTAAATAGTTGTATGGACATTATAATGATCTGTAAGCAGATATTTAAAGATCGATGGCCTCCATTACCTTTGCCCAAGGGTAAAAGATGGGCGTGGCCAAGGCCAGGGGTCATGACCTCGAGCTGCCGGCAACGTCCTGTGTAGTTATCCACGCCCCTCTGTTGTGTGCAGGCAACGTCACAATGGTATCTCCATGGTGAACCGGCTTATAGCGCGCTGAAGACTCTATTGCTCATTCGGATTAAACCTGCGGACGAAGGAAGAAGCGTAAAGACTGCCATCCTCTGGTTCATCCATGAATTACAGAAAAAGAGAGAAAGCTGTGAGTTTGTCCTTCACTGGTGTGTCGCTGTGTTGCTAATGAAGTGCTGGGTGTATTAGTGCTTTTATCCCCGCTAGATGGCGCTGCAGTTTTATTATGCTTCTTGTGTTTCGATACGGTTCCTCCTTGCTCCCTTTCCCGGAGCCCTTGACTGTGAGCTACATCTCCGCAGCACTGTTACCGTCCAGGATGTAGGACCTCACTTACTGCACTCACCTGTGTACATTGGACATTGCAATTTGAAAACGGTATTATTTTGAATTTGTGTTGACTGATGCCTTTTACTTAACTGTATTTGTGCACTTTGTTTTGCACTTATGTTGTAAGTCGCCCTGGATAAGCGCGTCTGCCAAGAAATGATGATGATGATGATGATGATGACGATGATACTCATGTGTGTGCGGTGTTTGTTGCTGTTGCAGTACTACGCTACGCTACGCAGCGCCTCTGCCGCCCTGCCCGTCGCGGACTTGTTCTCCTGCGCGGAGTGCGGCGGCTTCGTGCAGCCGCCCATCCTGCAGTGCCGGGCCGGGCACCTGATCTGCCGCCAGTGCCGGCCTAAGCTGCGCCGCTGCCCGGGCTGCTGGAGCCGCCTGAAGAGCAGCGCCCGCAACCTGGCCATGGACAAGCTGGCTGCGGTGCTCGGCCTGCCTTGTGAGGAGGTGAGTCCGGGCTTCAGCCTCTGATTGCAGCTTCGTCATCCGGAAAACATCGCTCTGTCTCTGTCTTACTCGTGGATGTTGCTCTGCGCTTTCTGACTCCTGTTGATTTATTGTGGAAAAACAGCTGCTTGGATGTGGCGCTATTTGTGCTCCGTTTCCTTCACTAATGACTGATGTGTTTTTCCTGCATTGCATTAGCGCTGCAGCGTTTCAGCCGCCGCTGCCCTGTCGGCCCAGGCGGCGGAAGTGACGGACCTGCTGGAGTGTCCGGCCTGTTTCCACTTCGTGATGCCGCCGATCGTGCAGTGCCAGGCCGGGCATCTGATCTGCCAGCAGTGTCGGCCGAAGCTGCGCCGCTGCCCGGCCTGTGAGGGCTCTCTTGAGGTCCCCATCAGGAACTTGGCCCTGGAGAAAGTGGCCGCGACGCTTCCCATCCCCTCCGAGGTGAGACTGCACTTCGGCCCGAGTGAAGCTCCTCCTCCGGCAGCCCGGGCAGCTCGCTTGTACGAGCACAGATTGAGAGGCTGACACTGAGCATGCGCCGTGTGCGCTGCCTCAGGCACTGAGATCTCATTACAGTGGAGTTTGCTGTCTGTAGCTGCCAGTCTCTGGCAAAAACCCCATCTTAGAGAAAAAGTCTCTGAAGTCGCTTCACAGAGTCAGTGGCTCTTATCTGCGTGTTGCTGAGGTTTGCGCAGGTTTTCGCTGCTTGTGCGCAACCGCAATGCGAACCGATTTCCAAATACGACTTGATGCGCTGCAAGGACTACTACACAGCTCCGTGCTAATAAGTGTGAACCCACATGCAGGTGGATCCGGAGTGGGACGATGCCTGGAGGCAATTCTATATCTCGGGCACCGAGGTCATCCTCAAGAAGACGTTTCTGCACCGGGCCAGAGAGGCGCTCACGGTGCCAGGCTGGAGAAGGAAGACCCACACAGAGGTACATTGTACTGTCTGTCCCTCTCTCATATTTAAGCTGCTTTATTGTCGTGACTGACAGATATCCAGCAATTACAGCAATTAAACATGACATATATATATATATATATGGGAAACAATAAATGAATCACAATGTTTTATAAAGTGTATTACAGAATAAATACAATCGTAGTATACATAAACATTTACTTTTTAATTATTATGAATCAAACTGAACTAACTAACCCCTACGGTAGGGGCCTCTGTATTGGGCATCCAGTGCTCTCTCTCTCTCTCTCTGCTGTGTTCATGTACTGCAGTGTCCGGTCAGTCAGAGTGTCTCTGCTGTACTGGATTAACTCCCCTCTCTCTCTCTCTCAGGTCAGGTACACGTTACTACACAACACCATGGAGGATGAGGAGCAGATTCCCGCCGGCCTGGATGTGACGCCCGCCTGCCTGGATGTGACGCCCGCCTGCCTGGATGTGACGCCCGCCTGCCTGGATGTGACGCCAGCCTGCCTGGATGTGACGCCCGCCTGCCTGGATGTGACGCCAGCCTGCCTGGATGTGACGCCAGCCTGCCTGGATGTGACGCCCGCCTGCCTGGATGTGACGCCCGCCTGCCTGGATGTGACGCCCGCCTGCCTGGTTGTGTCGCCCGCCAGCCTGCATGCAGCACCCGCTGTGGTACGTACAGTGGAGCAGTCCAGCCCTGGAGGTGCATAAACAAGGACACACTGATTGAGCCAATGGATGGATTATGATCCTCTTCCTCTGCTCTGTGGCGTTCGTACTGAGAGACTCTGCCCTGTCTGCACACAGGACCCGGCCACACAGCCAGGAGCAGCGGCCCCGGCCACAACCCCCTCCATATGGAAGCGCGCCCGTACCATCCTCTCCAGTGTGTGCAGTGTGATTTTCCGGAGACGAGGGACCAGGAACTGATAGGAGAGGAGTCTGCGGACGTCCCATCAGTTATTGCTGGGGGAAGGGGGACAGATCCTGCGGAGACACCAGCCCCGACCACAAAACCCTCCCAGTGGAAGCGGGTCCGAGACTTCGTCTCCCACCTGTTCAGGGCGAGGGACGAGAGAGCGTGATCTGGACTAGTGTACTGGAGTGCACTGGAGGCTATAGAGTCCACTGATGCCCTGATTCATATTTCAATTGAACTGATTGGTGTCCTGATCAAACGTCATCAAAGACCTCGTTCACACTTACTAGGCCGGCCCTGACCCCCTCAGATTTAGTCCTGCTGTTCACAATCACACTGCATCTGCACCTGAAATTGCATAGTGCTGTCACACTAAGGTAGTTCAGAGTTCAATCATAGTTGGTAGGAGAAAGAAAACATAAATTGTGTAGCTGGTAAACTTTCTATTGTTTTTTTTCATCTACTGGGACGATGCAGAAATGTTTATAATTCGAATGGAGGATAAGGTAAAATTGAAGGCGCCCGAAGTACTCGATCGCCACTGTCTGTAAGGATATACAGTTAGTGTGGACAGTAACACAATTGTGATCATTCTGGCTCTGTACGCCACCACAACGGATCTGAAAGGAAGCGATCAAGATGTTCTTTATCCAGAGAAGAGTGCAGTCTAGAGAAAAGGTAGTTTTTCCAGGGAACTGAAAATGCATTTAGTTTATGTCTTCTTTTGAGCTGCAGATGTGAACGCACTTAGGCCTCCTAAATCCTCAAATGTGAACTGGGTCAGGGAAGAAGCAGGACTAAATTTGAGGCTGCCCAGGGCCGGCCTCTTCAGTGTAAACGAGTCTAGATTCTAAAATAAACAATTACAATTGACAATATATGCATGTCTTCTGTTTACTGTCTTGTACTTTGTATGTATTCTCCATGTTCAGGTTGAAGAAACATTTGATAATTAATAGAAATCTAAAGAAGCTGATGACACTGGGGGTTGACACAACCAAAGAGCTTCTGCACAAACTGTCAGAAAGCGTCTCAGGGAAGCTCCTCTGCGGCTCGGCGTCCTCTCCAGGGTCTGGACCCGACTGCAGCTCTGGTGGACTTTCCTGCAGTCAGCAGCCAATCGCACGTCCCTCAAAACATGAGACTTGAAATCCATACATTAATTAATCTATTTCAATTGACCGATATCCTTATATGAACTGCAACTGCATACGTTCTTTGAAATTGTTGCATGTTGTGTATATATTTTTGTTCAGTGTATATATGTAATATCAAGCACATTTTTTGAAATAAAAAATATAAATGACAATGAATGACAGTCTGTTTGTTGTTTAGAGTGTTGTGTACTTTCGTTTGGCAGGTGTGTACACTACCTTGTTTCTTTCCTCCTCTGTCACTTGCTTACAGAATGCAAACACTCAGGGCTTTTATCTACCAGCTGTATGAGATATATTTCAAATGACCTCTCCAGCAAAAGGAATCCATGTTGATCATTAGGATCATGAATCTAAAAATATATTCAGAATTTAAAACCATGATCCTGCATTGCACCATTGTATTGAAATTCTTCTAATTACACAACCTGTTGGAGATGGACCACAAGTGATACTCCAAGCACCGTAGGAAGTGAACCTCAGGGTTAAATAATGACTTCAATTAGACTAAGAATGTCAATAAGACAGTTTGATGATGTTTGTTTTGCAATATATATTGTTTTCCAAGCAACAGGGTCTAGGACCCAAGCGCAGGGCAAAACTTAAAGCAGATATTAAAGCATTGGAAATTGTAAAGGTACAGAGAGGATAACACAATAATCAAAGTCAACAAGTCAAGCAGGAGGTCATGGGATCAGGCAATCAGACTAGAGTAGGCAAATCCAAGAACCAGTAAAACAAGTACACAAGCAGAGTCACGAACATAGAACTGCTCAGACTGTTACACAGACAATCAAGCAAGACTTCACAATGACTGTTGGTAACAAACAGGTTCATATATTGAAGAGAAGGGCTGGGGGCGGAATAGAGACAGGTGTGTAGAGTGATTGGAAAACGAGGAGCAATTAATTAATCAGGGTGAAGGAGAATGGCAAGTTGTGGTGAATAGTGACCTCTGGTGGGGAGTGAGGGAATGTCATGGCTGGGCATGACCCCTACTCTGGACCAAAGACGAATCTGAACAATTTTTTAAGAGCATGAAAATGATAACCTTGTGAAAATCCATTATTCCAATTATTATTGGTAATAGCTTTTTTGCAAACTCTTGCTCACACCAACAATGAGGTCTGTGTGTGTTTATTTTATTCATTATTTCTGACAAATCACATTTCTTTTGCCTCAATTCCATGCTCAGTATAAGTGTTCATAATTGTGGTTCAAAGTGCTATGTTTCTTTCACAAAGTGTGTACAACAGTAGTGCTGCTTTGTATTATTCTCATTGTGGTCCCTTGTTATTTCATTAGTATTATCAATAAGCCTGTTTTATATTGCAGAAGTTCATTTCATGCAGATTTCTTATGCGATTGATTTTTTTATTGTTTAATGCAGGATTTGTTTTAAATAACATTGTTTGCACTTGTTTGTTTCATATTAAATGAAGTGTTTTAATAGTTTTCTTCAATGTTCTACAAAAATAAACAAATGGAGTTTTCCTTTTTTATTTTGTATTCGGTACTGTGGCTATCCCTCACGTTTCTGATTAAGCTAAGCCACTTGGTATTAAGAGGACAATGGATTCAATTTCCACATCCTTGAATGCTTCGTGTCTCTGTAATATGATATGCATTCTGTTCAAACACGTCTCAGTCTTGTCTGTTCCTCCTCAAATACATTCTTGCAGTTGAAAGACCATCAATTGTGTGCATCATTCATTTGAATCCCAATAGCAAAATGTATCTTCTTAAATATCCACAAAATGATGACATTCCTGTTGCAAGGGGATTATGTTGTTCGACAAATTAATAAGTAGTGGGATATTTGCTAAACATAACTACAGTTAGCTTCTAAAATTGAGTTCAAAAGCAGAAAATGACATTTACTTGATAAATGAGCAATAAAATCAATGTATCTCAAATAAATACTACAGAACAAAGATACATATTTTTTGTACTAATAGGAACACTTGTATCCCACAGCAAATGTCCTCCAGGCTGCCCCTCTACAGTATGTAGTATGTAGTCACCTCAGATACCTGTAATCACCAAAGATAGATTTTTCTCAGCACTACCAAACATACTAATTGAATCTATGCTTCCCACTTCAGCTTGTGAAAGTAGGGGTTCTCAAACTTTTTGGTTGATGGACCCCTTTTTGAAATGCAACATTAATCGCAGACAGTTTGACCAGCTCTTGTTGTGCCTTTCCACTCAACCGACAGGCACCCTACACCTCGTGGGGGCACTGACAGGGGCACTTGTAGAATCGCAGGGTAGAAAGGTAGGGGCCCAAGCCCCCCCCATGGGTTTATTTGTGCACTTGCACAAATGGGGTTTAGACTCAATACTGAATGTTGAATTTATACATTAAGTCATATTTACGCGATGTCACCTCAAATAAATGCAATTAACAATAAGTGTAGTCTACATTGCATATAGCCTAGATATAGTCAACAGTGACATGTATTTCCTATTCATATATCTAGGGATGTGGTTGTGTGATGATCCAAGTGATGCTGATATAGAGTATAGCCTACATTTTGTTCATCAGACAGATATCCTTGTAATGGTCTTTGTAACAGAGGGCAAGAAGACAATATCTTGGGAAGTGGAGAGAGACGTATGTGCTTGTATAAACAACAGTAGTGCTTGTGTTGAAGAGGCAAATGTGTTGGAGGAACATGATTACACAACTGGTGTAATTTTTCTTTTTTAAATTAAAAATAATGTTTCTACACTGCTGGGGCTTACTCTACCACAATATCTATATATCTATCTATCTGTCTATCACTAGATCTATGTCTCTAGAACTATCTCTAAATCTAACTTGCTATCTGTACATCTATCTAAGTATCTATCCCTGTTTCTCTCTCCAGAAATGTATTCTATAGCGTCTACAAATCTATCTCCTCTGGTTCAGACCTCTTTAAAGTATTATGGGGTTTGATACACCAACATGTATTCCAAATCAATTCGACACTGTCAGCTGCTGGTGACATCATTGTATCGATACATTGTGCATCGGAAGGGTCGATTCTTCATGAAACCTGCTTTGAGCGTAACATCACTACTTTTGACTAGTGCCAGTTTGTTTTGAATCTTGATTCCTGGTTTGCCTCCTCTGGATTGTTGGCCTGATTGCCTGACCTTCTGCCTGCCCCTTTGACTAACCTTCTTGCATCTTCTCCATTTACCCTGTCTCTGGCCTTTGACCCGTTGCTTGTTTGACCTCTCTCTTCATCTCCGCGCCTGGGTCCTCCTCTCCTGTCTCATGCCTTGCGTTACAGTTCCTATCAGGATGTCACAGTGAGCTCCATACGGTCCCTGTGCTGTACCTTTCTTCACATGCTCCACCACTTTGAGGGCCTTCCTGGCCGCCCAGCCGCTCATGGACATGTGATCTTCAGTGGCAGCGCTGGTGGTCCACGGAAGAGTGGTGACACAGCACTTTATTCTCCGATACTGTGGGGACAGGACTGAGCAGCCGCAGCACCCCAAACACCACACCAACCTCACCTCTTTTGGTGTATTTACCTGCTCCCTCTCTTGGGTTGTTCCTGTTTACCAGCAGTGCAGTGGGCGATCATGAACCCTAAATTCAGGCCGCCCTCGCTGACCAGGAAGGCGGGCAGCTCGCTCAGAGAGGGGTTGCACAGCCGCTCGATCCTCCTCTCGCTGATGGAGGCCTGCTCATGCACCCCAATGACCAGGTAGTCCAGAGCCTGAGGAAACATCTGACCCATGACCACCTTCATAACGACACAGGTTTCGGTTGTCGGGATTCATGCGGACTCCTTCAGCATCAATAATATAGCCCAGGAAACTGATGTGTGTACGGTGAAATTCGTATTTTTCTATCTTGACGTATAGCTTATTCTGTATTAGATATTGCACACCTGAACAATAACGGCGACTTTCAGGCATGCTTGGGTTTAAAAGGGGTTTATTTTCCTTTGCATCTGAAATCACAAACACAGGATGTAAATGTAAATCAGCACTCCTGTCGCACTGCAACCTCGGTCTACTCCTGATGACGCAAACTGTGCGAACCTTACCTATGACCTTTGAGCTGGCTAAACAATTCCGGAGTGACAATAACCATATTTGAATCTCTGAATAAATCTGCATTACAAAATACGTGAGTGTGCAGTATATTTTAAATTACATAGTCTGATCTTATTAAAGCATTAAGCAAAATAACAAAAATAATTAAGGGGGGCATCATTATGAGGGGGGATGTCCACTCTTATGCTTAACATTCTAACGGGGGGGTCCCACATAGACATTGAAGAACTTGGCGTACATGGGAAACGTTTTGGGCATATTTCGCAAAATGGATCAAGATGTCATCAATGTATGCGATGACAAAGTGATTTAAGAAAGGACTTAGCACCTCATTATCAAAGCCCTGGAAGACCGAAGGGGCATTAACCAAACCGAATGGCATTACGAGGTACTCATAATGACCGCTATTTGTTATGAAAGCTGTTTTCCACTCATCACCCTCTTTGATCCCGATTAGATTGTAGCCGCTGCGGAGATCTAATTTTGTGAAGAAGCGGGCTCCACGAACTTGTTCCAGGGCTGCGGACACTAGAGGCAGAGGATAGCGTTACTTCACTGTGATTGAGTTGAGTCCTCTATAATCGATACAAGGCTGAAGTCCTCCAAACTTCTTTGCCACAAGGAAAAAGCTTGCTGCTGCAGGAGAGGTAGAGGGACGAATAATGCCCAGTTCTAAAGCCTCCTTAACGTATTCCTCCATCGCCTGGGATTCCGGAAGAGATAATGGATAGATTCGACCTCTGGTAGGAGAAGTGCCAGGCAAGAGGTTGATGGCACAGTCCCACGATCGATGGGGAGGTAATTGGGTTGCCTGGGTGTGGTTGAAGGCGGCTGCCAGGTCCTGATATTCGGAGGGAATCTCAGAAGGTGTCGACAGGAGGGGACTCTCTATGTGGGTTGCTCTGCAGGGAAGAGATATACAACGAGGAAAGCAGTTATGCCCCCAGGACAGTATGTCTCCCTCTTTCCAAGAGATGATCGGGTCATGATGGACGAGCCAAGGGAGTCCGAGAATGATCCTGGCTCCCGGGGAGTCAATGACCAGAAGTGACAATCGTTCAGTGTGTAAAAGTCCAATGTGTAAAGTAACAGGGAGTGTTTTCTGAAAAATTTGACCGGAACCTATAGGCTGGTTGTCAATGGCTCTGACACGAAGAGAAGGGGCACAAGGAGACAGGGGAATATTAAGATGATGTGCAGTTGCCTGATAAATGAAGTTTCCTGCCGATCCTGAATCAATCAAAGCTGAAACAAAAGCACATTTTGCCCCCAGCTGAACCTTGGCTTGAATGCAGCATTGCATTGATGTTATGAATGGACACTGTTCAGTCATAGCAATTACTTCCGAAGAATCCACTGGGGCACTAGGACGGATTGGGCAAGACTTGCAGAAGTGTCCCGGCTGACCACAGTACAAGCAATGTTGTTGTTGGAGTCTCCTTTGTCGTTCCTCTGATGACTGGTGGGTGCAGCCAACCAGCATCGACTTCACTTCAGTAACTGTGCTGGGTGTGTGTCTGGATCTGGCTGGTTGGCGAGGATTATCAGGAATTTGATGTTTCTGCCTTGTTTTCAATAAATTATCAAGTTGAATGGCCAACTGAATGAGCTGCTCTAAGCTAAGGGCTTCATCTCTACAAGCAAGCTCTGCCTGCAGATCGGAATGTAGTCCCTGTCGAAAAACTGTGAGAAGAGCCCATTCACCCCATCTACTATGGACTGCCAGGATGCGCAACTGAAGAGCGTAGTCCGCTGCAGACAAGTTGCCCTGGTGAAGTTCAAGAAGTTGCTCACTGGCGTCTTTCCCCTCAGCTGGGTGATTAAATAAATTAAAGTGGGTGAGGAATGCTGTCAGGGATTGGGTGATCTCTCCTCGCTGGGTCCAGACGGCATATGCCCACTGAAGAGCCTTCCCAGTGAGGAGGGAGATGATGAAGGCGACTTTAGCCTCCTCAGTTGGAAAAGAAGCAGGCTGATGAGCGACATATAAAGAGCACTGTAACAGGAACCCTTCACACTGATCCGGGGAGCCTTTGTATTTGTCAGGAACTGCCAGGCAGACTGGTCTTGCTCCAATTGCAGGTACCCCAGCTGTACACGATGTAGCAGGTGATGGATTGGATTGGAAGTTCATATCTAGGTGGTTCAGGGTGGTCACAATGTGCTTCAGCAATGTGTCATGCTTACCAAGCAGAACACCCTGTGCGGAAATGGCTGTATATATTTCTGAAGGCTCCGCTGGGTCCATATAAGGCTAAGCCTTCTGTCAGGGGTGTCACAGAGAGACAGGTGGGATGTTTTTAGGACCCACGTGCGGGGCAACAAAGAAGACCAAAAGCAGGCCGGTAAACAGGTTAAAGGGGCAATCCAGGGACTAATAACCAAGTCAAAATAACAAGCAGAAGGTCTGAGATCAGGCAAACAAGACTAGACAGGAAACACAAAAGGCAAACGCGAATACAGTACAGCACTGGAAGCAAACAAGACTTAGCAGAAAAGGAAGGGAACAAAGGGGTATAAATACTGAACTGGGTAATGAGGGGCAGGTGTGGTAATTGATCAATGATTGAAAGATGCTCATTCAATAAGCAGCTATGGCAAGAGCGACATCTGGAGGTGAAGGCTGAGCAGAAGTCATGACAATAGTCATCATTTAATAGAGATCCCACAAATATGGAGAATGTATGCAAACAGTGGGTATTCAAGTGTTATTACCTTATTTTTAATTTTTACTATTACTTTTTATTACTATTAGATATTTTGAATATGCATTTTCCACAATATGTGTTGTTATTTCCAAAGGTTGTAAAATAATTAGTGGAATTGAGTCAGTTGTCACTTACAAAAATCTCAAACCAGTGGTATTTAATTGGGTCAGCAACATGTTACAGATGAGACAGAAGGAAGTCACGCTGCTTGTGCTACGAGACCTGCGGGCAGCAGCATAGCGTGTAAGCATCCTGAACTCTGTCACAGAACCTGTGGCTTTCTGTTTAACACAAAGAATACATCAGATGAAAGTCACGTTGAAAGCGATAACTCTGATGCATCTAGGGCAGTGCAAGACAGTTCCTCTGGTCAGTTCACCTGCTGTTTCAGACGGATGGAGATCTGGATTGGAATCTCAAGGCCACTTCATCTTGGCCAGGATGAGGCTGCTGCCCGTGAAAATCTGGGAGAGGAAACATGATCGTTTTAGTGCACATGTGCTTCACAGACCTTTGTTAATTGCTTGATACCCCAGCTACCCAAATAACGTGGTGTCAACATTCTAGTAAAGTGAGCACAGAAGCTCTGGCGATACGCATGTGCAGATGGAGGCTGGCAAAACACTCTAAACTAAAGTATGTCTCTTCTATAATCGGACATGCAACAATCACAGAACATTCACAATTCTGTGGGGTGAGGGCAACGTGTTTCCACAACATTTTCCTGATGACAAATTTGACGACATTATCTCACTTGGCTTATATGCAGGAGGGGAATTTTTCCTCACCCTGACTGGAGACTGTAAATGTGCACAGACTTTGTAGTGATTTATTGATTCTGTTAGGTTACTGTATGTATATATTAGAACTGTATATGCTGGGTTTATTAATCCACCATCATACTACATTCATTCATGTGTTCAGCGTTACCATATACTGAACACAGGGATAATTAGAGCATAGGACACTGCTTACTTCAGCTTTCTGCTCTGTATAAGTGTTCGACAAAACCTTTCAAACCCTGTATTGAAAAGATGAGAAGAAATACATATAAGACAGGCGCTGTGGCGTCAGTTAAAAAGGGAAGTTATTTATTTATTTATTTGAATACCTCTATTTTCCTTCAAGATATTCTCTTGATTGTTCAACTTAATTTTCCACTTCTGGGGTAAGCTATGTAAAATGTTATTATTATTATTATTTAGTTATTAGCAGACACTCTTATCCAGGGTGACTTACAAAACATAAGAGCATTATAAAAGTGCAATACAGTCTAGAATTACAGATCAAAGCATAGTACAATTTAAAAGTTCAAAATTACATAAGTACATACAAATATGGGTTTATTATTGTCTTTTATATTAAATAGAAGTAGCATTTAGTTTATTGTTAATAATTTCTTAACAGACATGCTCTTCCTGGGTGACGTACAGTTCACACCAGAACAATTTAGTAGTAGTATCTGTTTCATTTTTATCTTATTATTTCCTTTATTAAACCGATAATGTTTACCTTAATCTTGTAGAGCCCTTTCCCTAAATCGACCAGGTCCTCTGTGGTGAGATTGTTGGCATCCAAGGAAATTAACTACAAGCAAATGCGACAAACATGAAACGCATCCCCAGTGATGGACTTCGATGCAACACACAGTATCGCCCTCAATAACTGAAAATAAAAACTGGAGTTATATATGTGCATCATGGAAACACAGCACACCTATGATTCCTATGAATGAGGGTAGCAAAACGTCTGCCAAATAGGCGGACTGGCCATCGGGCAATTCTGGGAGCAATTCTTTGGCAATTCAAATGCCAGAAGGGCCAGGACATTTGTCAGTTTGTTTTGCCGGTCGATTCCCAAGTGGGCTGGTCGCCCTCTGTAGATAACCGGACACCGCACATCGCCAAGAAGCCCCCCTACCCCCCCGGACTGCACTTCCTCGGCACCCAGAACCGCACATCGCCAACACCCCCCCCTACCGGACTGTTTGAGTATCTAATGTAGTTTCTGCTGACAGAGCTGGTAGCCCATTGGGAGCCCTAAGCAGGAATGTTTTTGGGTGCCCCTTCACATGCACACCTACTAATAATACATTTTAAAAACAATCAATGTTATACATCTGTGTGGATTGAATACTGGGCATTACATTATACGCTTGTCACTAAAACAGTACAACATGACATACATTGAACAAAGGTTGATTTTACTCCCTATTTCGTTGTCTTCTAGCACATCCTCTAAAGGAGTGGATGGGTATTCCCAATGTCTTTGAAGCTAGGTATCAAATATACTTGTATTTTAAAAGTAATTCAATCAATTTTAAAAATGTAACTGAAATGTTATTGTGTGGTCTTGTATCAATGTGGAAATGGGGTAATAGTCTTATTAAACATTAATATCCTTCCAAAAGGATGAAATAAGCTAGACACAAGAAAATGCGGCATTTCAGTTTATATATTTGATACAGTTCAGGTAAAATATAAAGAGAGAATACACACAGGGATACCAATCATCATCACCAGTTAGTGCGCTGCTTTCAGTTCGTTGCAATTGACTCTTTTGGTTTTGACAAGGCGCTATAAGTTAATACATTATTATTAGGAATATTATAAATGCCATTTTAACATGTCCACTCTTTCAATTATGTAATTATTCTTAACCAAAAGACATAGAAAACAAAATGAATGGATCCAAGAACAAACCGATATATATATATGAAAATGCTGGCAGAAGCCATTGTCAGTGCAGTGTCCTCTCTGTCTCCTGGCCACACAGCTGCACAGAGGGGCTTCTACCGGTATTTGCATAACGGGACAGAGGCATGGGGAGAGCGCCCCCTGCAGGGAACAGGACCCTGCTGGACAGGACTGGGGCGACTGGTCAGCCTGTAAATAGTTGTATGGACATTATAATGATCTGTAAGCAGATATTTAAAGATCGATGGCCTCCATTACCTTTGCCCAAGGGTAAAAGATGGGCGTGGCCAAGGCCATGGGTCATGACCTCGAGCTGCCGGCAACGTCCTGTGTAGTTATCCACGCCCCTCTGTTGTGTGCAGGCAACGTCACAATGGTATCTCCATGGTGAACCGGCTTATAGCGCGCTGAAGACTCTATTGCTCATTCGGATTAAACCTGCGGACGAAGGAAGAAGCGTAAAGACTGCCATCCTCTGGTTCATCCATGAATTACAGAAAAAGAGAGAAAGCTGTGAGTTTGTCCTTCACTGGTGTGTCGCTGTGTTGCTAATGAAGTGCTGGGTGTATTAGTGCTTTTATCCCCGCTAGATGGCGCTGCAGTTTTATTATGCTTCTTGTGTTTCGATACGGTTCCTCCTTGCTCCCTTTCCCGGAGCCCTTGACTGTGAGCTACATCTCCGCAGCACTGTTACCGTCCAGGATGTAGGACCTCACTTACTGCACTCACCTGTGTACATTGGACATTGCAATTTGAAAACGGTATTATTTTGAATTTGTGTTGACTGATGCCTTTTACTTAACTGTATTTGTGCACTTTGTTTTGCACTTATGTTGTAAGTCGCCCTGGATAAGCGCGTCTGCCAAGAAATGATGATGATGATGATGATGACGATGATACTCATGTGTGTGCGGTGTTTGTTGCTGTTGCAGTACTACGCTACGCTACGCAGCGCCTCTGCCGCCCTGCCCGTCGCGGACTTGTTCTCCTGCGCGGAGTGCGGCGGCTTCGTGCAGCCGCCCATCCTGCAGTGCCGGGCCGGGCACCTGATCTGCCGCCAGTGCCGGCCTAAGCTGCGCCGCTGCCCGGGCTGCTGGAGCCGCCTGAAGAGCAGCGCCCGCAACCTGGCCATGGACAAGCTGGCTGCGGTGCTCGGCCTGCCTTGTGAGGAGGTGAGTCCGGGCTTCAGCCTCTGATTGCAGCCTCGTCATCCGGAAAACATCGCTCTGTCTCTGTCTTACTCGTGGATGTTGCTCTGCGCTTTCTGACTCCTGTTGATTTATTGTGGAAAAACAGCTGCTTGGATGTGGCGCTATTTGTGCTCCGTTTCCTTCACTAATGACTGATGTGTTTTTCCTGCATTGCATTAGCGCTGCAGCGTTTCAGCCGCCGCTGCCCTGTCGGCCCAGGCGGCGGAAGTGACGGACCTGCTGGAGTGTCCGGCCTGTTTCCACTTCGTGATGCCGCCGATCGTGCAGTGCCAGGCCGGGCATCTGATCTGCCAGCAGTGTCGGCCGAAGCTGCGCCGCTGCCCGGCCTGTGAGGGCTCTCTTGAGGTCCCCATCAGGAACTTGGCCCTGGAGAAAGTGGCCGCGACGCTTCCCATCCCCTCCGAGGTGAGACTGCACTTCGGCCCGAGTGAAGCTCCTCCTCCGGCAGCCCGGGCAGCTCGCTTGTACGAGCACAGATTGAGAGGCTGACACTGAGCATGCGCCGTGTGCGCTGCCTCAGTCACTGAGATCTCATTACAGTGGAGTTTGCTGTCTGTAGCTGCCAGTCTCTGGCAAAAACCCCATCTTAGAGAAAAAGTCTCTGAAGTCGCTTCACAGAGTCAGTGGCTCTTATCTGCGTGTTGCTGAGGTTTGCGCAGGTTTTCGCTGCTTGTGCGCAACCGCAATGCGAACCGATTTCCAAATACGACTTGATGCGCTGCAAGGACTACTACACAGCTCCGTGCTAATAAGTGTGAACCCACATGCAGGTGGATCCGGAGTGGGACAATGCCTGGAGGCAATTCTATATCTCGGGCACCGAGGTCATCCTCAAGAAGACGTTTCTGCACCGGGCCAGAGAGGCGCTCACGGTGCCAGGCTGGAGAAGGAAGACCCACACAGAGGTACATTGTACTGTCTGTCCCTCTCTCATATTTAAGCTGCTTTATTGTCGTGACTGACAGATATCCAGCAATTACAGCAATTAAACATGACATATATATATATGGGAAACAATAAATGAATCACAATGTTTTATAAAGTGTATTACAGAATAAATACAATCGTAGTATACATAAACATTTACTTTTTAATTATTATGAATCACACTGAACTAACTAACCCCTATGGTAGGGGCCTCTGTATTGGGCATCCAGTGCTCTCTCTCTCTCTCTGCTGTGTTCATGTACTGCAGTGTCCGGTCAGTCAGAGTGTCTCTGCTGTACTGGATTAACTCCCCTCTCTCTCTCTCTCAGGTCAGGTACACGTTACTACACAACACCATGGAGGATGAGGAGCAGATTCCCGCCGGCCTGGATGTGACGCCCGCCTGCCTGGATGTGACGCCCGCCTGCCTGGATGTGACGCCAGCCTGCCTGGATGTGACGCCCGCCTGCCTGGATGTGACGCCAGCCTGCCTGGATGTGACGCCAGCCTGCCTGGATGTGACGCCCGCCTGCCTGGATGTGACGCCCGCCTGCCTGGATGTGACGCCCGCCTGCCTGGTTGTGTCGCCCGCCAGCCTGCATGCAGCACCCGCTGTGGTACGTACAGTGGAGCAGTCCAGCCCTGGAGGTGCATAAACAAGGACACACTGATTGAGCCAATGGATGGATTATGATCCTCTTCCTCTGCTCTGTGGCGTTCGTACTGAGAGACTCTGCCCTGTCTGCACACAGGACCCGGCCACACAGCCAGGAGCAGCGGCCCCGGCCACAACCCCCTCCATATGGAAGCGCGCCCGTACCATCCTCTCCAGTGTGTGCAGTGTGATTTTCCGGAGACGAGGGACCAGGAACTGATAGGAGAGGAGTCTGCGGACGTCCCATCAGTTATTGCTGGGGGAAGGGGGACAGATCCTGCGGAGACACCAGCCCCGACCACAAAACCCTCCCAGTGGAAGCGGGTCCGAGACTTCGTCTCCCACCTGTTCAGGGCGAGGGACGAGAGAGCGTGATCTGGACTAGTGTACTGGAGTGCACTGGAGGCTATAGAGTCCACTGATGCCCTGATTCATATTTCAATTGAACTGATTGGTGTCCTGATCAAACGTCATCAAAGACCTCGTTCACACTTACTAGGCCGGCCCTGACCCCCTCAGATTTAGTCCTGCTGTTCACAATCACACTGCATCTGCACCTGAAATTGCATAGTGCTGTCACACTAAGGTAGTTCAGAGTTCAATCATAGTTGGTAGGAGAAAGAAAACATAAATTGTGTAGCTGGTAAACTTTCTATTGTTTTTTTTCATCTACTGGGACGATGCAGAAATGTTTATAATTCGAATGGAGGATAAGGTAAAATTGAAGGCGCCCGAAGTACTCGATCGCCACTGTCTGTAAGGATATACAGTTAGTGTGGACAGTAACACAATTGTGATCATTCTGGCTCTGTACGCCACCACAACGGATCTGAAAGGAAGCGATCAAGATGTTCTTTATCCAGAGAAAAGTGCAGTCTAGAGAAAAGGTAGTTTTTCCAGGGAACTGAAAATGCATTTAGTTTATGTCTTCTTTTGAGCTGCAGATGTGAACGCACTTAGGCCTCCTAAATCCTCAAATGTGAACTGGGTCAGGGAAGAAGCAGGACTAAATTTGAGGCTGCCCAGGGCCGGCCTCTTCAGTGTAAACGAGTCTAGATTCTAAAATAAACAATTACAATTGACAATATATGCATGTCTTCTGTTTACTGTCTTGTACTTTGTATGTATTCTCCATGTTCAGGTTGAAGAAACATTTGATAATTAATAGAAATCTAAAGAAGCTGATGACACTGGGGGTTGACACAACCAAAGAGCTTCTGCACAAACTGTCAGAAAGCGTCTCGGGGAAGCTCCTCTGCGGCTCGGCGTCCTCTCCAGGGTCTGGACCCGACTGCAGCTCTGGTGGACTTTCCTGCAGTCAGCAGCCAATCGCACGTCCCTCAAAACATGAGACTTGAAATCCATACATTAATTTATTTATTTCAATTGACCGATATCCTTATATGAACTGCAACTGCATACGTTCTTTGAAATTGTTGCATGTTGTGTATATATTTTTGTTCAGTGTATATATGTAATATCAAGCACATTTTTTGAAATAAAAAATATAAATGACAATGAATGACAGTCTGTTTGTTGTTTAGAGTGTTGTGTACTTTCGTTTGGCAGGTGTGTACACTACCTTGTTTCTTTCCTCCTGTCACTTGCTTACAGAATGCAAACACTCAGGGCTTTTATCTACCAGCTGTATGAGATATATTTCAAATGACCTCTCCAGCAAAAGGAATCCATGTTGATCATTAGGATCATGAATCTAAAAATATATTCAGAATTTAAAACCATGATCCTGCATTGCACCATTGTATTGAAATTCTTCTAATTACACAACCTGTTGGAGATGGACCACAAGTGATACTCCAAGCACCATAGGAAGTGAACCTCAGGGTTAAATAATGACTTCAATTAGACTAAGAATGTCAATAAGACAGTTTGATGATGTTTGTTTTGCAATATATATTGTTTTCCAAGCAACAGGGTCTAGGACCCAAGCGCAGGGCAAAACTTAAAGCAGATATTAAAGCATTGGAAATTGTAAAGGTACAGAGAGGATAACACAATAATCAAAGTCAACAAGTCAAGCAGGAGGTCATGGGATCAGGCAATCAGACTAGAGTAGGCAAATCCAAGAACCAGTAAAACAAGTACACAAGCAGAGTCACGAACATAGAACTGCTCAGACTGTTACACAGACAATCAAGCAAGACTTCACAATGACTGTTGGTAACAAACAGGTTCATATATTGAAGAGAAGGGCTGGGGGCGGAATAGAGACAGGTGTGTAGAGTGATTGGAAAACGAGGAGCAATTAATTAATCAGGGTGAAAGAGAATGGCAAGTTGTGGTGAATAGTGACCTCTGGTGGGGAGTGAGGGAATGTCATGGCTGGGCATGACCCCTACTCTGGACCAAAGACGAATCTGAACAATTTTTTAAGAGCATGAAAATGATAACCTTGTGAAAATCCATTATTCCAATTATTATTGGTAATAGCTTTTTTGCGAACTCTTGCTCACACCAACAATGAGGTCTGTGTGTGTTTATTTTATTCATTATTTCTGACAAATCACATTTCTTTTGCCTCAATTCCATGCTCAGTATAAGTGTTCATAATTGTGGTTCAAAGTGCTATGTTTCTTTCACAAAGTGTGTACAACAGTAGTGCTGCTTTGTATTATTCTCATTGTGGTCCCTTGTTATTTCATTAGTATTATCAATAAGCCTGTTTTATATTGCAGAAGTTCATTTCATGCAGATTTCTTATGCGATTGATTTTTTTATTGTTTAATGCAGGATTTGTTTTAAATAACATTGTTTGCACTTGTTTGTTTCATATTAAATGAAGTGTTTTAATAGTTTTCTTCAATGTTATACAAAAATAAACAAATGGAGTTTTCCTTTTTTATTTTGTATTCGGTACTGTGGCTATCCCTCACGTTTCTGATTAAGCTAAGCCACTTGGTATTAAGAGGACAATGGATTCAATTTCCACATCCTTGAATGCTTCGTGTCTCTGTAATATGATATGCATTCTGTTCAAACACGTCTCAGTCTTGTCTGTTCCTCCTCAAATACATTCTTGCAGTTGAAAGACCATCAATTGTGTGCATCATTCATTTGAATTCCAATAGCAAAATGTATCTTCTTAAATATCCACAAAATGATGACATTCCTGTTGCAAGGGGATTATGTTGTTCGACAAATTAATAAGTAGTGGGATATTTGCTAAAAATAACTACAGTTAGCTTCTAAAATTGAGTTCAAAAGCAGAAAATGACATTTACTTGATAAATGAGCAATAAAATCAATGTATCTCAAATAAATACTACAGAACAAAGATACATATTTTTTGTACTAATAGGAACACTTGTATCCCACAGCAAATGTCCTCCAGGCTGCCCCTCTACAGTATGTAGTATGTAGTCACCTCAGATACCTGTAATCACCAAAGATAGATTTTTCTCAGCACTACCAAACATACTAATTGAATCTATGCTTCCCACTTCAGCTTGTGAAAGTAGGGGTTCTCAAACTTTTTGGTTGATGGACCCCTTTTTGAAATGCAACATTAATCGCAGACAGTTTGACCAGCTCTTGTTGTGCCTTTCCACTCAACCGACAGGCACCCTACACCTCGTGGGGGCACTGACAGGGGCACTTGTAGAATCGCAGGGTAGAAAGGTAGGGGCCCAAGCCCCCCCCATGGGTTTATTTGTGCACTTGCACAAATGGGGTTTAGACTCAATACTGAATGTTGAATTTATACATTAAGTCATATTTACGCGATGTCACCTCAAATAAATGCAATTAACAATAAGTGTAGTCTACATTGCATATAGCCTAGATATAGTCAACAGTGACATGTATTTCCTATTCATATATCTAGGGATGTGGTTGTGTGATGATCCAAGTGATGCTGATATAGAGTATAGCCTACATTTTGTTCATCAGACAGATATCCTTGTAATGGTCTTTGTAACAGAGGGCAAGAAGACAATATCTTGGGAAGTGGAGAGAGACGTATGTGCTTGTATAAACAACAGTAGTGCTTGTGTTGAAGAGGCAAATGTGTTGGAGGAACATGATTACACAACTGGTGTAATTTTTCTTTTTTAAATTAAAAATAATGTTTCTACACTGCTGGGGCTTACTCTACCACAATATCTATATATCTATCTATCTGTCTATCACTAGATCTATGTCTCTAGAACTATCTCTAAATCTAACTTGCTATCTGTACATCTATCTAAGTATCTATCCCTGTTTCTCTCTCCAGAAATGTATTCTATAGCGTCTACAAATCTATCTCCTCTGGTTCAGACCTCTTTAAAGTATTATGGGGTTTGATACACCAACATGTATTCCAAATCAATTCGACACTGTCAGCTGCTGGTGACATCATTGTATCGATACATTGTGCATCGGAAGGGTCGATACTTCATGAAACCTGCTTTGAGCGTAACATCACTACTTTTGACTAGTGCCAGTTTGTTTTGAATCTTGATTCCTGGTTTGCCTCCTCTGGATTGTTGGCCTGATTGCCTGACCTTCTGCCTGCCCCTTTGACTAACCTTCTTGCATCTTTTCCATTTACCCTGTCTCTGGCCTTTGACCCGTTGCTTGTTTGACCTCTCTCTTCATCTCCGCGCCTGGGTCCTCCTCTCCTGTCTCATGCCTTGCGTTACAGTTCCTATCAGGATGTCACAGTGAGCTCCATACGGTCCCTGTGCTGTACCTTTCTTCACATGCTCCACCACTTTGAGGGCCTTCCTGGCCGCCCAGCCGCTCATGGACATGTGATCTTCAGTGGCAGCGCTGGTGGTCCACGGAAGAGTGGTGACACAGCACTTTATTCTCCGATACTGTGGGGACAGGACTGAGCAGCTGCAGCACCCCAAACACCACACCAACCTCACCTCTTTTGGTGTATTTACCTGCTCCCTCTCTTGGGTTGTTCCTGTTTACCAGCAGTGCAGTGGGCGATCATGAACCCTGAGTTCAGGCCGCCCTCGCTGACCAGGAAGGCGGGCAGCTCGCTCAGAGAGGGGTTGCACAGCCGCTCGATCCTCCTCTCGCTGATGGAGGCCTGCTCATGCACCCCAATGACCAGGTAGTCCAGAGCCTGAGGAAACATCTGACCCATGACCACCTTCATAACGACACAGGTTTCGGTTGTCGGGATTCATGCGGACTCCTTCAGCATCAATAATATAGCCCAGGAAACTGATGTGTGTACGGTGAAATTCGTATTTTTCTATCTTGACGTATAGCTTATTCTGTATTAGATATTGCACACCTGAACAATAACGGCGACTTTCAGGCATGCTTGGGTTTAAAAGGGGTTTATTTTCCTTTGCATCTGAAATCACAAACACAGGATGTAAATGTAAATCAGCACTCCTGTCGCACTGCAACCTCGGTCTACTCCTGATGACGCAAACTGTGCGAACCTTACCTATGACCTTTGAGCTGGCTAAACAATTCCGGAGTGACAATAACCATATTTGAATCTCTGAATAAATCTGCATTACAAAATACGTGAGTGTGCAGTATATTTTAAATTACATAGTCTGATCTTATTAAAGCATTAAGCAAAATAACAAAAATAATTAAGGGGGGCATCATTATGAGGGGGGATGTCCACTCTTATGCTTAACATTCTAACGGGGGGGTCCCACATAGACATTGAAGAACTTGGCGTACATGGGAAACGTTTTGGGCATATTTCGCAAAATGGATCAAGATGTCATCAATGTATGCGATGACAAAGTGATTTAAGAAAGGACTTAGCACCTCATTATCAAAGCCCTGGAAGACCGAAGGGGCATTAACCAAACCGAATGGCATTACGAGGTACTCATAATGACCGCTATTTGTTATGAAAGCTGTTTTCCACTCATCACCCTCTTTGATCCCGATTAGATTGTAGCCGCTGCGGAGATCTAATTTTGTGAAGAAGCGGGCTCCACGAACTTGTTCCAGGGCTGCGGACACTAGAGGCAGAGGATAGCGTTACTTCACTGTGATTGAGTTGAGTCCTCTATAATCGATACAAGGCTGAAGTCCTCCAAACTTCTTTGCCACAAGGAAAAAGCTTGCTGCTGCAGGAGAGGTAGAGGGACGAATAATGCCCAGTTCTAAAGCCTCCTTAACGTATTCCTCCATCGCCTGGGATTCCGGAAGAGATAATGGATAGATTCGACCTCTGGTAGGAGAAGTGCCAGGCAAGAGGTTGATGGCACAGTCCCACGATCGATGGGGAGGTAATTGGGTTGCCTGGGTGTGGTTGAAGGCGGCTGCCAGGTCCTGATATTCGGAGGGAATCTCAGAAGGTGTCGACAGGAGGGGACTCTCTATGTGGGTTGCTCTGCAGGGAAGAGATATACAACGAGGAAAGCAGTTATGCCCCCAGGACAGTATGTCTCCCTCTTTCCAAGAGATGATCGGGTCATGATGGACGAGCCAAGGGAGTCCGAGAATGATCCTGGCTCCCGGGGAGTCAATGACCAGAAGTGACAATCGTTCAGTGTGTAAAAGTCCAATGTGTAAAGTAACAGGGAGTGTTTTCTGAAAAATTTGACCGGAACCTATAGGCTGGTTGTCAATGGCTCTGACACGAAGAGAAGGGGCACAAGGAGACAGGGGAATATTAAGATGATGTGCAGTTGCCTGATAAATGAAGTTTCCTGCCGATCCTGAATCAATCAAAGCTGAAACAAAAGCACATTTTGCCCCCAGCTGAACCTTGGCTTGAATGCAGCATTGCATTGATGTTATGAATGGACACTGTCCAGTCATAGCAATTACTTCCGAAGAATCCACTGGGGCACTAGGACGGATTGGGCAAGAGTTGCAGAAGTGTCCCGGCTGACCACAGTACAAGCAATGTTGTTGTTGGAGTCTCCGTTGTCGTTCCTCTGATGACTGGTGGGTGCAGCCAACCAGCATCGACTTCACTTCAGTAACTGTGCTGGGTGTGTGTCTGGATCTGGCTGGTTGGCGAGGATTATCAGGAATTTGATGTTTCTGCCTTGTTTTCAATAAATTATCAAGTTGAATGGCCAACTGAATGAGCTGCTCTAAGCTAAGGGCTTCATCTCTACAAGCAAGCTCTGCCTGCAGATCGGAATGTAGTCCCTGTCGAAAAACTGTGAGAAGAGCCCATTCACCCCATTTACTATGGACTGCCAGGATGCGCAACTGAAGAGCGTAGTCCGCTGCAGACAAGTTGCCCTGGTGATGTTCAAGAAGTTGCTCACTGGCGTCTTTCCCCTCAGCTGGGTGATTAAATAAATTAAAGTGGGTGAGGAAAGCCGTCAGGGATTGGGTGATCTCTCCTCGCTGGGTCCAGACGGCATATGCCCACTGAAGAGCCTTCCCAGTGAGGAGGGAGATGATGAAGGCGACTTTAGCCTCCTCAGTTGGAAAAGAAGCAGGCTGATGAGCGACATATAAAGAGCACTGTAACAGGAACCCTTCACACTGATCCGGGGAGCCTTTGTATTTGTCAGGAACTGCCAGGCAGACTGGTCTTGCTCCAATTGCAGGTACCCCAGCTGTACACGATGTAGCAGGTGATGGATTGGATTGGAAGTTCATATCTAGGTGGTTCAGGGTGGTCACAATGTGTTTCAGCAATGTGTCATGCTTACCAAGCAGAACACCCTGTGCGGAAATGGCTGTATATATTTCTGAAGGCTCCGCTGGGTCCATATAAGGCTAAGCCTTCTGTCAGGGGTGTCACAGAGAGACAGGTGGGATGTTTTTAGGACCCACGTGCGGGGCAACAAAGAAGACCAAAAGCAGGCCGGTAAACAGGTTAAAGGGGCAATCCAGGGACTAAGTCAAAATAACAAGCAGAAGGTCTGAGATCAGGCAAACAAGACTAGACAGGAAACACAAAAGGCAAACGCGAATACAGGCTCAGTATTGTCGCACTGGAAGCAAACAAGACTTAGCAGAAAAGGAAGGGAACAAAGGGGTATAAATACTGAACTGGGTAATGAGGGGCAGGTGTGGTAATTGATCAATGATTGAAAGATGCTCATTCAATAAGCAGCTATGGCAAGAGCGACATCTGGAGGTGAAGGCTGAGCAGAAGTCATGACAATAGTCATCATTTAATAGAGATCCCACAAATATGGAGAATGTATGCAAACAGTGGGTATTCAAGTGTTATTACCTTATTTTTAATTTTTACTATTACTTTTTATTACTATTAGATATTTTGAATATGCATTTTCCACAATATGTGTTGTTATTTCCAAAGGTTGTAAAATAATTAGTGGAATTGAGTCAGTTGTCACTTACAAAAATCTCAAACCAGTGGTATTTAATTGGGTCAGCAACATGTTACAGATGAGACAGAAGGAAGTCACGCTGCTTGTGCTACGAGACCTGCGGGCAGCAGCGTAGCGTGTAAGCATCCTGAACTCTGTCACAGAACCTGTGGCTTTCTGTTTAACACAAAGAATACATCAGATGAAAGTCACGTTGAAAGCGATCACTCTGATGCATCTAGGGCAGTGCAAGACAGTTCCTCTGGTCAGTTCACCTGCTGTTTCAGACGGATGGAGATCTGAGTCTGGATTGGAATCTCAAGGCCACTTCATTTTGGCCAGGATGAGGCTGCTGCCCGTGAAAATCTGGGAGAGGAAACATGATCGTTTTAGTGCACATGTGCTTCACAGACCTTTGTTAATTGCTTGATACCCCAGCTACCCAAATAACGTGGTGTCAACATTCTAGTAAAGTGAGCACAGAAGCTCTGGCGATACGCATGTGCAGATGGAGGCTGGCAAAACACTCTAAACTAAAGTATGTCTCTTCTATAATCGGACATGCAACAATCACAGAACATTCACAATTCCGTGGGGTGAGGGCAACGTGTTTCCACAACATTTTCCTGACGACAAATTTGACGACATTATCTCACTTGGCATATATGCAGGAGGGGAATTTTTCCTCACCCTGACTGGAGACTGTAAATGTGCACAGACTTTGTAGTGATTTATTGATTCTGTTAGGTTACTGTATGTATATATTAGAACTGTATATGCTGGGTTTATTAATCCACCATCATACTACATTCATTCATGTGTTCAGCGTTACCATATACTGAACACAGGGATAATTAGAGCATAGGACACTGCTTACTTCAGCTTTCTGCTCTGTATAAGTGTTCGACAAAACCTTTCAAACCCTGTATTGAAAAGATGAGAAGAAATACATATAAGACAGGCGCTGTGGGGTGAGTTAAAAAGGGAAGTTATTTATTTATTTATTTGAATACCTCTATTTTCCTTCAAGATATTCTCTTGATTGTTCAACTTAATTTTCCACTTCTGGGGTAAGCTATGTAAAATGTTATTATTATTATTATTTAGTTATTAGCAGACACTCTTATCCAGGGTGACTTACAAAACATAAGAGCATTATAAAAGTGCAATACAGTCTAGAATTACAGATCAAAGCATAGTACAATTTAAAAGTTCAAAATTACATAAGTACATACAAATATGGGTTTATTATTGTCTTTTATATTAAATAGAAGTAGCATTTAGTTTATTGTTAATAATTTCTTAACAGACATGCTCTTCCTGGGTGACGTACAGTTCACACCAGAACAATATAGTAGTAGTATCTGTTTCATTTTTATCTTATTATTACCTTTATTAAACCGATAATGTTTACCTTAATCTTGTAGAGCCCTTTCCCTAAATCGACCAGGTCCTCTGTGGTGAGATTGTTGGCATCCAAGGAAATTAACTACAAGCAAATGCGACAAACATGAAACGCATCCCCAGTGATGGACTTCGATGCAACACACAGTATCGCCCTCAATAACTGAAAATAAAAACTGGAGTTATATATGTGCATCATGGAAACACAGCACACCTATGATTCCTATGAATGAGGGTAGCAAAACTTCTGCCAAATAGGCGGACTGGCCATCGGGCAATTCTGGGAGCAATTCTTTGGCAATTCAAATGCCAGAAGGGCCAGGACATTTGTCAGTTTGTTTTGCCGGTCGATTCCCAAGTGGGCTGGTCGCCCCGTGTAGATAACCGGACACCGCACATCGCCAAGAAGCCCCCCTACCCCCCCGGACTGCACTTCCTCGGCACCCAGAACCGCACATCGCCAACACCCCCCCCTACCGGACTGTTTGAGTATCTAATGTAGTTTCTGCTGACAGAGCTGGTAGCCCATTGGGAGCCCTAAGCAGGAATGTTTTTGGGTGCCCCTTCACATGCACACCTACTAATAATACATTTTAAAAACAATCAATGTTATACATCTGTGTGGATTGAATACTGGGCATTACATTATACGCTTGTCACTAAAACAGTACAACATGACATACATTGAACAAAGGTTGATTTTACTCCCTATTTCGTTGTCTTCTAGCACATCCTCTAAAGGAGTGGATGGGTATTCCCAATGTCTTTGAAGCTAGGTATCAAATATACTTGTATTTTAAAAGTAATTCAATCAATTTTAAAAATGTAACTGAAATGTTATTGTGTGGTCTTGTATCAATGTGGAAATGGGGTAATAGTCTTATTAAACATTAATATCCTTCCAAAAGGATGAAATAAGCTAGACACAAGAAAATGCGGCATTTCAGTTTATATATTTGATACAGTTCAGGTAAAATATAAAGAGAGAATACACACAGGGATACCAATCATCATCACCAGTTAGTGCGCTGCTTTCAGTTCGTTGCAATTGACTCTTTTGGTTTTGACAAGGCGCTATAAGTTAATACATTATTATTAGGAATATTATAAATGCCATTTTAACATGTCCACTCTTTCAATTATGTAATTATTCTTAACCAAAAGACATAGAAAACAAAATGAATGGATCCAAGAACAAACCGATATATATATATGAAAATGCTGGCAGAAGCCATTGTCAGTGCAGTGTCCTCTCTGTCTCCTGGCCACACAGCTGCACAGAGGGGCTTCTACCGGTATTTGCATAACGGGACAGAGGCATGGGGAGAGCGCCCCCTGCAGGGAACAGGACCCTGCTGGACAGGACTGGGGCGACTGGTCAGCCTGTAAATAGTTGTATGGACATTATAATGATCTGTAAGCAGATATTTAAAGATCGATGGCCTCCATTACCTTTGCCCAAGGGTAAAAGATGGGCGTGGCCAAGGCCAGGGGTCATGACCTCGAGCTGCCGGCAACGTCCTGTGTAGTTAACCACGCCCCTCTGTTGTGTGCAGGCAACGTCACAATGGTATCTCCATGGTGAACCGGCTTATAGCGCGCTGAAGACTCTATTGCTCATTCGGATTAAACCTGCGGACGAAGGAAGAAGCGTAAAGACTGCCATCCTCTGGTTCATCCATGAATTACAGAAAAAGAGAGAAAGCTGTGAGTTTGTCCTTCACTGGTGTGTCGCTGTGTTGCTAATGAAGTGCTGGGTGTATTAGTGCTTTTATCCCCGCTAGATGGCGCTGCAGTTTTATTATGCTTCTTGTGTTTCGATACGGTTCCTCCTTGCTCCCTTTCCCGGAGCCCTTGACTGTGAGCTACATCTCCGCAGCACTGTTACCGTCCAGGATGTAGGACCTCACTTACTGCACTCACCTGTGTACATTGGACATTGCAATTTGAAAACGGTATTATTTTGAATTTGTGTTGACTGATGCCTTTTACTTAACTGTATTTGTGCACTTTGTTTTGCACTTATGTTGTAAGTCGCCCTGGATAAGCGCGTCTGCCAAGAAATGATGATGATGATGATGATGACGATGATACTCATGTGTGTGCGGTGTTTGTTGCTGTTGCAGTACTACGCTACGCTACGCAGCGCCTCTGCCGCCCTGCCCGTCGCGGACTTGTTCTCCTGCGCGGAGTGCGGCGGCTTCGTGCAGCCGCCCATCCTGCAGTGCCGGGCCGGGCACCTGATCTGCCGCCAGTGCCGGCCTAAGCTGCGCCGCTGCCCGGGCTGCTGGAGCCGCCTGAAGAGCAGCGCCCGCAACCTGGCCATGGACAAGCTGGCTGCGGTGCTCGGCCTGCCTTGTGAGGAGGTGAGTCCGGGCTTCAGCCTCTGATTGCAGCTTCGTCATCCGGAAAACATCGCTCTGTCTCTGTCTTACTCGTGGATGTTGCTCTGCGCTTTCTGACTCCTGTTGATTTATTGTGGAAAAACAGCTGCTTGGATGTGGCGCTATTTGTGCTCCGTTTCCTTCACTAATGACTGATGTGTTTTTCCTGCATTGCATTAGCGCTGCAGCGTTTCAGCCGCCGCTGCCCTGTCGGCCCAGGCGGCGGAAGTGACGGACCTGCTGGAGTGTCCGGCCTGTTTCCACTTCGTGATGCCGCCGATCGTGCAGTGCCAGGCCGGGCATCTGATCTGCCAGCAGTGTCGGCCGAAGCTGCGCCGCTGCCCGGCCTGTGAGGGCTCTCTTGAGGTCCCCATCAGGAACTTGGCCCTGGAGAAAGTGGCCGCGACGCTTCCCATCCCCTCCGAGGTGAGACTGCACTTCGGCCCGAGTGAAGCTCCTCCTCCGGCAGCCCGGGCAGCTCGCTTGTACGAGCACAGATTGAGAGGCTGACACTGAGCATGCGCCGTGTGCGCTGCCTCAGTCACTGAGATCTCATTACAGTGGAGTTTGCTGTCTGTAGCTGCCAGTCTCTGGCAAAAACCCCATCTTAGAGAAAAAGTCTCTGAAGTCGCTTCACAGAGTCAGTGGCTCTTATCTGCGTGTTGCTGAGGTTTGCGCAGGTTTTCGCTGCTTGTGCGCAACCGCAATGCGAACCGATTTCCAAATACGACTTGATGCGCTGCAAGGACTACTACACAGCTCCGTGCTAATAAGTGTGAACCCACATGCAGGTGGATCCGGAGTGGGACAATGCCTGGAGGCAATTCTATATCTCGGGCACCGAGGTCATCCTCAAGAAGACGTTTCTGCACCGGGCCAGAGAGGCGCTCACGGTGCCAGGCTGGAGAAGGAAGACCCACACAGAGGTACATTGTACTGTCTGTCCCTCTCTCATATTTAAGCTGCTTTATTGTCGTGACTGACAGATATCCAGCAATTACAGCAATTAAACATGACATATATATATATGGGAAACAATAAATGAATCACAATGTTTTATAAAGTGTATTACAGAATAAATACAATCGTAGTATACATAAACATTTACTTTATAATTATTATGAATCAAACTGAACTAACTAACCCCTATGGTAGGGGCCTCTGTATTGGGCATCCAGTGCTCTCTCTCTCTCTCTCTCTCTCTCTCTCTCTATGCGGTGTTCATGTACTGCAGTGTCCGGTCAGTCAGAGTGTCTCTGCTGTACTGGATTAACTCCCCTCTCTCTCTCTCTCAGGTCAGGTACACGTTACTACACAACACCATGGAGGATGAGGAGCAGATTCCCGCCGGCCTGGATGTGACGCCCGCCTGCCTGGTTGTGTCGCCCGCCAGCCTGCATGCGGCACCCGCTGTGGTACGTACAGTGGAGCAGTCCAGCCCTGGAGCTGCATAAACAAGGACACACTGATTGAGCCAATGGATGGATTATGATCCTCTTCCTCTGCTCTGTGGCGTTCGTACTGAGAGACTCTGCCCTGTCTGCACACAGGACCCGGCCACACAGCCAGGAGCAGCGGCCCCGGCCACAACCCCCTCCATATGGAAGCGCGCCCGTACCTTCCTCTCCAGTGTGTGCAGTGTGATTTTCCGGAGACGAGGGACCAGGAACTGATAGGAGAGGAGTCTGCGGACGTCCCATCAGTTATTGCTGGGGGAAGGGGGACAGATCCTGCGGAGACACCAGCCCCGACCACAAAACCCTCCCAGTGGAAGCGGGTCCGAGACTTCGTCTCCCACCTGTTCAGGGCGAGGGACGAGAGAGCGTGATCTGGACTAGTGTACTGGAGTGCACTGGAGGCTATAGAGTCCACTGCTGCCCTGATTCATATTTCAATTGAACTGATTGGTGCCCTGATCAAACGTCATCAAAGACCTCGTTCACACTTACTAGGCCGGCCCTGACCCCCTCAGATTTAGTCCTGCTGTTTACAATCACACTGCATCTGCACCTGAAATTGCATAGTGCTGTCACACTAAGGTAGTTCAGAGTTCAATCATAGTTGGTAGGAGAAAGAAAACATAAATTGTGTAGCTGGTAAACTTTCTATTGTTTTTTTTCATCTACTGGGACGATGCAGAAATGTTTATAATTCGAATGGAGGATAAGGTAAAATTGAAGGCGCCCGAAGTACTCGATCGCCACTGTCTGTAAGGATATACAGTTAGTGTGGACAGTAACACAATTGTGATCATTCTGGCTCTGTACGCCACCACAACGGATCTGAAAGGAAGCGATCAAGATGTTCTTTATCCAGAGAAAAGTGCAGTCTAGAGAAAAGGTAGTTTTTCCAGGGAACTGAAAATGCATTTAGTTTATGTCTTCTTTTGAGCTGCAGATGTGAACGCACTTAGGCCTCCTAAATCCTCAAATGTGAACTGGGTCAGGGAAGAAGCAGGACTAAATTTGAGGCTGCCCAGGGCCGGCCTCTTCAGTGTAAACGAGTCTAGATTCTAAAATAAACAATTACAATTGACAATATATGCATGTCTTCTGTTTACTGTCTTGTACTTTGTATGTATTCTCCATGTTCAGGTTGAAGAAACATTTTATAATTAATAGAAATCTAAAGAAGCTGATGACACTGGGGGTTGACACAACCAAAGAGCTTCTGCACAAACTGTCAGAAAGCGTCTCAGGGAAGCTCCTCTGCGGCTCGGCGTCCTCTCCAGGGTCTGGACCCGACTGCAGCTCTGGTGGACTTTCCTGCAGTCAGCAGCCAATCGCACGTCCCTCAAAACATGAGACTTGAAATCCATACATTAATTTATTTATTTCAATTGACCGATATCCTTATATGAACTGCAACTGCATACGTTCTTTGAAATTGTTGCATGTTGTGTATATATTTTTGTTCAGTGTATATATGTAATATCAAGCACATTTTTTGAAATAAAAAATATAAATGACAATGAATGACAGTCTGTTTGTTGTTTAGAGTGTTGTGTGCTTTCGTTTGGCAGGTGTGTACACTACCTTGTTTCTTTCCTCCTGTCACTTGCTTACAGAATGCAAACACTCAGGGCTTTTATCTACCAGCTGTATGAGATATATTTCAAATGACCTCTCCAGCAAAAGGAATCCATGTTGATCATTAGGATCATGAATCTAAAAATATATTCAGAATTTAAAACCATGATCCTGCATTGCACCATTGTATTGAAATTCTTCTAATTACACAACCTGTTGGAGATGGACCACAAGTGATACTCCAAGAACCATAGGAAGTGAACCTCAGGGTTAAATAATGACTTCAATTAGAATAAGAATGCCAATAAGACAGTTTGATGATGTTTGTTTTCCAATATATATTGTTTTCCAAGCAACAGGGTCTAGGACCCAAGCGCAGGGCAAAACTTAAAGCAGATATTAAAGCATTGGAAATTGTAAAGGTACAGAGAGGATAACACAATAATCAAAGTCAACAAGTCAAGCAGGAGGTCATGGGATCAGGCAATCAGACTAGAGTAGGCAAATCCAAGAACCAGTAAAACAAGTACACAAGCAGAGTCACGAACATAGAACTGCTCAGACTGTTACACAGACAATCAAGCAAGACTTCACAATGACTGTTGGTAACAAACAGGTTCATATATTGAAGAGAAGGGCTGGGGGCGGAATAGAGACAGGTGTGTAGAGTGATTGGAAAACGAGGAGCAATTAATTAATCAGGGTGAAGGAGAATGGCAAGTTGTGGTGAATAGTGACCTCTGGTGGGGAGTGAGGGAATGTCATGGCTGGGCATGACCCCTACTCTGGACCAAAGATGAATCTAAACTATTTTTTAAGAGCATGAAAATGATAACCTTGTGAAAATCCATTATTCCAATTATTATTGGTAATAGCTTTTTTGCGAACTCTTGCTCACACCAACAATGAGGTCTGTGTGTGTTTATTTTATTCATTATTTCTGACAAATCACATTTCTTTTGCCTCAATTCCATGCTCAGTATAAGTGTTCATAATTGTGGTTCAAAGTGCTATGTTTCTTTCATAAAGTGTGTACAACAGTAGTGCTGCTTTGTATTATTCTCATTGTGGTCCCTTGTTATTTCATTAGTATTATCAATAAGCCTGTTTTATATTGCAGAAGTTCATTTCATGCAGATTTCTTATGCGATTGATTTTTTTATTGTTTAATGCAGGATTTGTTTTAAATAACATTGTTTGCACTTGTTTGTTTCATATTAAATGAAGTGTTTTAATAGTTTTCTTCAATGTTCTACAAAAATAAACAAATGGAGTTTTCCTTTTTTATTTTGTATTCGGTACTGTGGCTATCCCTCACGTTTCTGATTAAGCTAAGCCACTTGGTATTAAGAGGACAATGGATTCAATTTCCACATCCTTGAATGCTTCGTGTCTCTGTAATATGATATGCATTCTGTTCAAACACGTCTCAGTCTTGTCTGTTCCTCCTCAAATACATTCTTGCAGTTGAAAGACCATCAATTGTGTGCATCATTCATTTGAATCCCAATAGCAAAATGTATCTTCTTAAATATCCACAAAATGATGACATTCCTGTTGCAAGGGGATTATGTTGTTCGACAAATTAATAAGTAGTGGGATATTTGCTAAACATAACTACAGTTAGCTTCTAAAATTGAGTTCAAAAGCAGAAAATGACATTTACTTGATAAATGAGCAATAAAATCAATGTATCTCAAATAAATACTACAGAACAAAGATACATATTTTTCGTACTAATAGGAACACTTGTATCCCACAGCAAATGTCCTCCAGGCTGCCCCTCTACAGTATGTAGTATGTAGTCACCTCAGATACCTGTAATCACCAAAGATAGATTTTTCTCAGCACTACCAAACATACTAATTGAATCTATGCTTCCCACTTCAGCTTGTGAAAGTAGGGGTTCTCAAACTTTTTGGTTGATGGACCCTTTTTTGAAATGCAACATTAATCGCAGACAGTTTAACCAGCTCTTGTTGTGCCTTTCCACTCAACCGACAGGTTTACATAGCAAAAGTTTAAAATGGATCTAGAACCCAATCGTATTCCTGCATCTTTAAATGTTTAAAGTAAATGCCGAATTAACCTGCCAAAGTTGAAAGGTGGGCAACAATAGTGCCTCCCACACAGTCAATTGTCTTGCTGTTCGTATCCAGGAATTCTGTCAGTTGTGGAAACATATCAGAGTTTCCATTGATCACTCTTGTTTTCCAAATGTCTAGTTTCTTCATACATGATACAATTTTGTCACTCACCTCAAGTATGGTTGCATTGCCCCCTTGTGTGGACAGATTCAGGGCATTCAACAAGTTAAACATGTCTGCGAGTTATGCAAGCTTTGTGATCCTTAGCGTGCCAGAAAAGTTTGTGGCAAGTGTAGGATTATGCACAGAAAGAAATCCCAGCAGCTCTTTGAGAGGTTCAAAAACTCTCCCCATCACTCTGCCGTGAGATAACCAACACACCTCTGTGTGATACAACAATTTGTCATATTCAGTGCCTGTTTCGGAACACAACTTTGAAGACGGCCGTGAATTCAAAGGCCTGGACTTCACAAAATTCAAAACTGTCACAACTGCATTAGAAAAGCATGTAATTTGGGTTGCACATTCTTTGATGCAAGGGTCTGGCGAAGCAGCATACAGTGTGTAACAATCACATTTGGGTTTATAGCTCGTATTCTTGCTACAACACCATTCCTTTTGCCTGTCTGTAAGGATATTCTACTCACTGTTAGGGATTATTATGTTTTGTTCTGATATTATGTAGGTATACTGATTACTTAACCTTCTGCAACCATGTAACAGCTTTCTTATTGTAGGATTAGGATTAACCTTTAAAAGTTGCAGATTTGACATTGACATATCTCACTGTTAGAACTGTTGCCATGGCAGGCCTCTCAGGGCCAGGGGGGCTGAAATTTTTCATCATTGCAGAAATAAACTACTCGTGCAAAACTGTGTTTCTGTGTAAGTTTAGAACCCACAGCCTTCCCCTCAACTCTATTCTGGAAATGTCAAACCACAACTCCCTATATTTTGAGGATGAGCTCAGAGCTGATTACATAAACAATATACATGCTGCTCTTCGGACCTACCAGAAATAAGATAGAGTCCCACGTCATCTACTGATAGGCAAACCGTGCAGATATATCAACCGAAACTCTCGAGTTGTGTCTGTGTGATGGGAGTTATGATAACGGACACATTCCATGTCTGCCTAGCAACTAGATCTGTAATATGATATGTCCTGCCCTGGAACTCTGACTTCTGACATGTATAAAAGTGTGTGCTGTCGCAAAAATAAACTGAAGAGAAATGGTCTGGCATTGTGTCGGTGACTTTTCTTGCCGATCTCGTATCCTACGGAGGATCCACCATCCTGCACTGACGGAGCTGGGTTATCCTAGTCCAGGAGTTATCCTAGTCCGGGGAACCCGAAGGGTTCACTTCTCCGTGAAGTGGTTGTACCTTAACACTGTCATTGCGGCCGCACTGTCTGTACAAACAGCCACACACTTCTCCCAGTTTAGAGACTCAGCTTTCATGAAATCATCCAGTATTTTGACAATGTCTTAAAGAACATGATAACATAAGAAAGTTTACAAACCAGAGGAGGCCATTCGACCCATCGTGCTCGTTTGGTGTCCATTAATATCAAAGTGATCCAAGGATCCTATCCAGTCTATTTTCCAATGTTCCCACATTTTCAGCTTCAACCACATCACTGGGGAGTTTGTTCCAGATTGTGACGCCTCTCTGTGTGAAGAAGTGTCTCCTGTTTTCCATCTTGAATGCCTTGAAGCACAATTTCCATTTGTGCTGATCTGCAAAAGCACCTCTGGTTTGAAATCGTATTCAACAAAAACAATGCCATTACATTGTGTTGGCTCTGGACTTATAATCTGATGTTTGATTTGATTTGTCAGTGTGTTGAAACTGTCACTTGCAATGAGAAAAGACTCACAAGTGGACTGTATTTGAAATGCAATCATTGTCCAACTTTTTCGTTGATGATTTTCTTTATAATAACCTTCATCAACCTGGTATAGACGGGGATAAGAAGGGCAGACACTTCTACAAATGGAAAAGCTTCTTAACATGTGAAACGTTTCGAAACAGTATGACGAAATGAAGCCCTATTCAGCCTAGTCACGTGACTTTGTCACATACACAGATACTATAGCCGACACATGCAGTCCTTCACAGCCCCTGCATACCTTGGACTCGTAGTAAATCACCAGGAATTGGTCTCCTTAATTACTAAAATGAAAACAACAACCTGCGCACTAGACCCTATACCCACTAAACTGCTAAAACAATCTCTGCCATTAATTATTCACAGAATACACAATATTATTAACGTCTCTTTATCCTCAGGATCTGTTTCTGATTCATTTAAAATAGCTGTAATTAAACCACTTCTTAAGAAACCCAGTGCCGACCCTAACCAGCTTAAACACTATCGACCTATCTCAAACCTTCCCTTCCTTTCTAAGGTTCTAGAGAAAGTAGTTGCAAACCAACTGCAAGCTTTTTTAACCGATAATCATCTTTATGAAGAACTTCAATCAGGCTTCCGTTCCGGCCATAGTACCGATGTAGGGCACGCCAGTGTTATTATTTTATTAGACTTAAGTGCGGCTTTTGACACAATCGACCACAAAATCTTGTTACACCGCTTAGAAAACCATATTGGCCTATCTCGCAATGTGCTTTCATGGTTTAAATCATATCTGTCAAACAGACTCCAATATGTACAGATTAACGAGAACCACTCAAATTTAACTGAGGTTAAGTACGGAGTCCCACAGGGCTCAGTCCTCGGACCTATACTTTTTTCATTATACATGCTCCCTTTAGGTGATATCATTCGACGACATAATATTAACTTTCACAGTTACGCAGACGACACACAATTAAATCTGTCAGTAAATCTTAACAACACCATAGACCTAGAAAAACTAATGTGCTTAATGTTAAAACATGGATGAAAAAAACATTTCTTATGCTTAATTCTGACAAAACAGAAGTCGTAATTTTAGGAGACAAAAAACGAACTGTTCATCATGCACTAACAAAACTGAGTAATGATAACTTTAATTTCTCCCCTAAGGAGATGGCACAAAACCTGGGTGTCATCTGTGATCATAATCTATCTTTTGAATCACACATTTAGAATGTGTCGAGAGCTTCCTTTGTTTTTTGTTTTTCTCTCCTCCGTGCCTAAATGGTTTATTTACTTAAATGTTCACTCACTTTATGAAAGATCATGTAAAATGTTTACAGGTCTATATTTGATTTGATTGTATTTATGTTTTTTATTTTGCTATACGTTTGTTGTATGTTTACCAGTCTGTAAAGCGCTCTGTGGCTACCCTGCGAAGGGCGCTAAACAAATAAAAATGTATTGAATTGATTGATTTTGATACAGACTTCGGAGCAATGTCTCGAAACGCAAGAGTGGTGACACAGCACTTTATTCTCCGATACTGTGGGGACAGGACTGAGCAGCCACAGCACCACAAACACCGCACTGCACAGCACCCCAAACACCACACCAATGTCACCTGTTTTGGTGTATTTAACTGCTCCATCTCTTGGGTTCTTCCTGTTTGCTCCATTAACTCACAATAACAGCAGCATTTACTGACCTAGAGCCGCAGCAGTGCAGTGGGCGATCATGAACCCTGAGTTCAGGCCGCCCTCGCTATCCAGGAAGGCGGGCAGCTCGCTCAGAGAGGGGTTGCACAGCCGTTCGATCCTCCTCTCGCTGATGGAGGCCAACTGATGCACCCCAATGGCCAGGTAGTCCAGAGCCTGAGGAAACATCTGACCCATGACCACCTTCATAACGACACAGGTTTCCAGGAGGACTACTGCTAGGTTCAGCCTTGATCTACTCACCCTAATAAGCAATCAGTTTCATGAGTACCTATTGTCTCTCACGACGTCCTTAAAAACAAATGAGTGTAGGAAAGTGAAATCAGAAAGGTTGTTTTCTGAGAAAGGTGCTCTCCTCCATGAATCACGGCCAGCCTTTTCACCAATGGCCTGGTAGTCAAGAGACTGCAAAGAAAAGGGACTGCAGAGACTGAAACATCTTGCACAGGGAAGATGCGCTTGACTTCAGAGAAATGCAATGTCACACTGAAATCTTTGGTGAACAAAATGGAAATGGGAGCAGGACACAGTTTACTGCACTGCCTCATTGTAATTCTTCAGTAATTTCTTCAGATTTTATCATTCATGACACATTGCTCAGCAACATGTTACAGAAGAGAAAGAAGGAAGTCACGCTGCTTGTGCTACGAGACCTGCGGGCAGCAGCGTAGCGTGTAAGCATCCTGAACTCTGTCACAGAACCTGTGGCTTTCTGTTTAACACAAAGAATACATCAGATGAAAGTCACGTTGAAAGCGATCACTCTGATGCATCTAGGGCAGTGCAAGACAGTTCCTCTGGTCAGTTCACCTGCTGTTTCAGACGGATGGAGATCTGAGTCTGGATTGGAATCTCAAGGCCACTTCATTTTGGCCAGGATGAGGCTGCTGCCCGTGAAAATCTGGGAGAGGAAACATGATCGTTTTAGTGCACATGTGCTTCACAGACCTTTGTTAATTGCTTGATACCCCAGCTACCCAAATAACGTGGTGTCAACATTCTAGTAAAGTGAGCACAGAAGCTCTGGCGATACGCATGTGCAGATGGAGGCTGGCAAAACACTCTAAACTAAAGTATGTCTCTTCTATAATCGGACATGCAACAATCACAGAACATTCACAATTCCGTGGGGTGAGGGCAACGTGTTTCCACAACATTTTCCTGACGACAAATTTGACGACATTATCTCACTTGGCTTATATGCAGGAGGGGAATTTTTCCTCACCCTGACTGGAGACTGTAAATGTGCACAGACTTTGTAGTGATTTATTGATTCTGTTAGGTTACTGTATGTATATATTAGAACTGTATATGCTGGGTTTATTAATCCACCATCATACTACATTCATTCATGTGTTCAGCGTTACCATATACTGAACACAGGGATAATTAGAGCATAGGACACTGCTTACTTCAGCTTTCTGCTCTGTAAAAGTGTTCGACAAAACCTTTCAAACCCTGTATTGAAAAGATGAGAAGAAATACATATAAGACAGGCGCTGTGGCGTGAGTTAAAAAGGGAAGTTATTTATTTATTTATTTGAATACCTCTATTTTCCTTCAAGATATTCTCTTGATTGTTCAACTTAATTTTCCACTTCTGGGGTAAGCTATGTAAAATGTTATTATTATTATTATTATTTAGTTATTAGCAGACACTCTTATCCAGGGTGACTTACAAAACATAAGAGCATTATAAAAGTGCAATACAGTCTAGAATTACAGATCAAAGCATAGTACAATTTAAAAGTTCAAAATTACATAAGTACATACAAATATGGGTTTATTATTGTCTTTTATATTAAATAGAAGTGGCATTTAGTTTATTGTTAATAATTTCTTAACAGACATGCTCTTCCTGGGTGACGTACAGTTCACACCAGAACAATTTAGTAGTAGTATCTGTTTCATTTTTATCTTATTATTACCTTTATTAAACCGATAATGTTTATCTTAATCTTGTAGAGCCCTTTCCCTAAATCGACCATGTCCTCTGTGGTGATATTGTTGGCATCCAAGGAAATTAACTACAAGCAAATGCGACAAACATGAAACGCATCCCCAGTGATGGACTTCGATGCAACACACAGTATCGCCCTCAATAACTGAAAATAAAAACTGGAGTTATATATGTGCATCATGGAAACACAGCACACCTATGATTCCTATGAATGAGGGTAGCAAAACTTCTGCCAAATAGGCGGACTGGCCATCGGGCAATTCTGGGAGCAATTCTTTGGCAATTCAAATGCCGGTCGATTCCCAAGTGGGCTGGTCGCCCCGTGTAGATAACCGGACACCGCACATCGCCAAGAAGCCCCCCTACCCCCCCGGACTGCACTTCCTCGGCACCCAGAACCGCACATCGCCAACACCCCCCCCTACCGGACTGTTTGAGTATCTAATGTAGTTTCTGCTGACAGAGCTGGTAGCCCATTGGGAGCCCTAAGCAGGAATGTTTTTGGGTGCCCCTTCACATGCACACCTACTAATAATACATTTTAAAAACAATCAATGTTATACATCTGTGTGGATTGAATACTGGGCATTACATTATACGCTTGTCACTAAAACAGTACAACATGACATACATTGAACAAAGGTTGATTTTACTCCCTATTTCGTTGTCTTCTAGCACATCCTCTAAAGGAGTGGATGGGTATTCCCAATGTCTTTGAAGCTAGGTATCAAATATACTTGTATTTTAAAAGTAATTCAATCAATTTTAAAAATGTAACTGAAATGTTATTGTGTGGTCTTGTATCAATGTGGAAATGGGGTAATAGTCTTATTAAACATTAATATCCTTCCAAAAGGATGAAATAAGCTAGACACAAGAAAATGCGGCATTTCAGTTTATATATTTGATACAGTTCAGGTAAAATATAAAGAGAGAATACACACAGGGATACCAATCATCATCACCAGTTAGTGCGCTGCTTTCAGTTCGTTGCAATTGACTCTTTTGGTTTTGACAAGGCGCTATAAGTTAATACATTATTATTAGGAATATTATAAATGCCATTTTAACATGTACACTCTTTCAATTATGTAATTATTCTTAACCAAAAGACATAGAAAACAAAATGAAAGGATCCAAGAACAAACCGATATATATATATGAAAATGCTGGCAGAAGCCATTGTCAGTGCAGTGTCCTCTCTGTCTCCTGGCCACACAGCTGCACAGAGGGGCTTCTACCGGTATTTGCATAACGGGACAGAGGCATGGGGTGAGCGCCCCCTGCAGGGAAATGGACCCTGCTGGACAGGACTGGGGCGACTGGTCAGCCTGTAAATAGTTGTATGGACATTATAATGATCTGTAAGCAGATATTTAAAGATCGATGGCCTCCATTACCTTTGCCCAAGGGTAAAAGATGGGCGTGGCCAAGGCCAGGGGTCATGACCTCGAGCTGCCGGCAACGTCCTGTGTAGTTAACCACGCCCCTCTGTTGTGTGCAGGCAACGTCACAATGGTATCTCCATGGTGAACCGGCTTATAGCGCGCTGAAGACTCTATTGCTCATTCGGATTAAACCTGCGGACGAAGGAAGAAGCGTAAAGACTGCCATCCTCTGGTTCATCCATGAATTACAGAAAAAGAGAGAAAGCTGTGAGTTTGTCCTTCACTGGTGTGTCGCTGTGTTGCTAATGAAGTGCTGGGTGTATTAGTGCTTTTATCCCCGCTAGATGGCGCTGCAGTTTTATTATGCTTCTTGTGTTTCGATACGGTTCCTCCTTGCTCCCTTTCCCGGAGCCCTTGACTGTGAGCTACATCTCCGCAGCACTGTTACCGTCCAGGATGTAGGACCTCACTTACTGCACTCACCTGTGTACATTGGACATTGCAATTTGAAAACGGTATTATTTTGAATTTGTGTTGACTGATGCCTTTTACTTAACTGTATTTGTGCACTTTGTTTTGCACTTATGTTGTAAGTCGCCCAGGATAAGGGCGTCTGCCAAGAAATGATGATGATGATGATGATGACGATGATACTCATGTGTGTGCGGTGTTTGTTGCTGTTGCAGTACTACGCTACGCTACGCAGCGCCTCTGCCGCCCTGCCCGTCGCGGACTTGTTCTCCTGCGCGGAGTGCGGCGGCTTCGTGCAGCCGCCCATCCTGCAGTGCCGGGCCGGGCACCTGATCTGCCGCCAGTGCCGGCCTAAGCTGCGCCGCTGCCCGGGCTGCTGGAGCCGCCTGAAGAGCAGCGCCCGCAACCTGGCCATGGACAAGCTGGCTGCGGTGCTCGGCCTGCCTTGTGAGGAGGTGAGTCCGGGCTTCAGCCTCTGATTGCAGCTTCGTCATCCGGAAAACATCGCTCTGTCTCTGTCTTACTCGTGGATGTTGCTCTGCGCTTTCTGACTCCTGTTGATTTATTGTGGAAAAACAGCTGCTTGGATGTGGCGCTATTTGTGCTCCGTTTCCTTCACTAATGACTGATGTGTTTTTCCTGCATTGCATTAGCGCTGCAGCGTTTCAGCCGCCGCTGCCCTGTCGGCCCAGGCGGCGGAAGTGACGGACCTGCTGGAGTGTCCGGCCTGTTTCCACTTCGTGATGCCGCCGATCGTGCAGTGCCAGGCCGGGCATCTGATCTGCCAGCAGTGTCGGCCGAAGCTGCGCCGCTGCCCGGCCTGTGAGGGCTCTCTTGAGGTCCCCATCAGGAACTTGGCCCTGGAGAAAGTGGCCGCGACGCTTCCCATCCCCTCCGAGGTGAGACTGCACTTCGGCCCGAGTGAAGCTCCTCCTCCGGCAGCCCGGGCAGCTCGCTTGTACGAGCACAGATTGAGAGGCTGACACTGAGCATGCGCCGTGTGCGCTGCCTCAGTCACTGAGATCTCATTACAGTGGAGTTTGCTGTCTGTAGCTGCCAGTCTCTGGCAAAAACCCCATCTTAGAGAAAAAGTCTCTGAAGTCGCTTCACAGAGTCAGTGGCTCTTATCTGCGTGTTGCTGAGGTTTGCGCAGGTTTTCGCTGCTTGTGCGCAACCGCAATGCGAACCGATTTCCAAATACGACTTGATGCGCTGCAAGGACTACTACACAGCTCCGTGCTAATAAGTGTGAACCCACATGCAGGTGGATCCGGAGTGGGACAATGCCTGGAGGCAATTCTATATCTCGGGCACCGAGGTCATCCTCAAGAAGACGTTTCTGCACCGGGCCAGAGAGGCGCTCACGGTGCCAGGCTGGAGAAGGAAGACCCACACAGAGGTACATTGTACTGTCTGTCCCTCTCTCATATTTAAGCTGCTTTATTGTCGTGACTGACAGATATCCAGCAATTACAGCAATTAAACATGACATATATATATATGGGAAACAATAAATGAATCACAATGTTTTATAAAGTGTATTACAGAATAAATACAATCGTAGTATACATAAACATTTACTTTTTAATTATTATGAATCACACTGAACTAACTAACCCCTATGGTAGGGGCCTCTGTATTGGGCATCCAGTGCTCTCTCTGTCTCTCTGCTGTGTTCATGTACTGCAGTGTCCGGTCAGTCAGAGTGTCTCTGCTGTACTGGATTAACTCCCCTCTCTCTCTCTCTCTCTCAGGTCAGGTACACGTTACTACACAACACCATGGAGGATGAGGAGCAGATTCCCGCCGGCCTGGATGTGACGCCCGCCTGCCTGGATGTGACGCCCGCCTGCCTGGATGTGACGCCCGCCTGCCTGGATGTGACGCCCGCCTGCCTGGATGTGACGCCAGCCTGCCTGGATGTGACGCCCGCCTGCCTGGATGTGACGCCAGCCTGCCTGGATGTGACGCCCGCCTGCCTGGATGTGATGCCCGCCTGCCTGGATGTGACGCCCGCCTGCCTGGTTGTGTCGCCCGCCAGCCTGCATGCAGCACCCGCTGTGGTACGTACAGTGGAGCAGTCCAGCCCTGGAGCTGCATAAACAAGGACACACTGATTGAGCCAATGGATGGATTATGATCCTCTTCCTCTGCTCTGTGGCGTTCGTACTGAGAGACTCTGCCCTGTCTGCACACAGGACCCGGCCACACAGCCAGGAGCAGCGGCCCCGGCCACAACCCCCTCCATATGGAAGCGCGCCCGTACCATCCTCTCCAGTGTGTGCAGTGTGATTTTCCGGAGACGAGGGACCAGGAACTGATAGGAGAGGAGTCTGCGGACGTCCCATCAGTTATTGCTGGGGGAAGGGGGACAGATCCTGCGGAGACACCAGCCCCGACCACAAAACCCTCCCAGTGGAAGCGGGTCCGAGACTTCGTCTCCCACCTGTTCAGGGCGAGGGACGAGAGAGCGTGATCTGGACTAGTGTACTGGAGTGCACTGGAGGCTATAGAGTCCACTGATGCCCTGATTCATATTTCAATTGAACTGATTGGTGTCCTGATCAAACGTCATCAAAGACCTCGTTCACACTTACTAGGCCGGCCCTGACCCCCTCAGATTTAGTCCTGCTGTTCACAATCACACTGCATCTGCACCTGAAATTGCATAGTGCTGTCACACTAAGGTAGTTCAGAGTTCAATCATAGTTGGTAGGAGAAAGAAAACATAAATTGTGTAGCTGGTAAACTTTCTATTGTTTTTTTTCATCTACTGGGACGATGCAGAAATGTTTATAATTCGAATGGAGGATAAGGTAAAATTGAAGGCGCCCGAAGTACTCGATCGCCACTGTCTGTAAGGATATACAGTTAGTGTGGACAGTAACACAATTGTGATCATTCTGGCTCTGTACGCCACCACAACGGATCTGAAAGGAAGCGATCAAGATGTTCTTTATCCAGAGAAAAGTGCAGTCTAGAGAAAAGGTAGTTTTTCCAGGGAACTGAAAATGCATTTAGTTTATGTCTTCTTTTGAGCTGCAGATGTGAACGCACTTAGGCCTCCTAAATCCTCAAATGTGAACTGGGTCAGGGAAGAAGCAGGACTAAATTTGAGGCTGCCCAGGGCCGGCCTCTTCAGTGTAAACGAGTCTAGATTCTAAAATAAACAATTACAATTGACAATATATGCATGTCTTCTGTTTACTGTCTTGTACTTTGTATGTATTCTCCATGTTCAGGTTGAAGAAACATTTGATAATTAATAGAAATCTAAAGAAGCTGATGACACTGGGGGTTGACACAACCAAAGAGCTTCTGCACAAACTGTCAGAAAGCGTCTCAGGGAAGCTCCTCTGCGGCTCGGCGTCCTCTCCAGGGTCTGGACCCGACTGCAGCTCTGGTGGACTTTCCTGCAGTCAGCAGCCAATCGCACGTCCCTCAAAACATGAGACTTGAAATCCATACATTAATTAATCTATTTCAATTGACCGATATCCTTATATGAACTGCAACTGCATACGTTCTTTGAAATTGTTGCATGTTGTGTATATATTTTTGTTCAGTGTATATATGTAATATCAAGCACATTTTTTGAAATAAAAAATATAAATGACAATGAATGACAGTCTGTTTGTTGTTTAGAGTGTTGTGTACTTTCGTTTGGCAGGTGTGTACACTACCTTGTTTCTTTCCTCCTCTGTCACTTGCTTACAGAATGCAAACACTCAGGGCTTTTATCTACCAGCTGTATGAGATATATTTCAAATGACCTCTCCAGCAAAAGGAATCCATGTTGATCATTAGGATCATGAATCTAAAAATATATTCAGAATTTAAAACCATGATCCTGCATTGCACCATTGTATTGAAATTCTTCTAATTACACAACCTGTTGGAGATGGACCACAAGTGATACTCCAAGCACCGTAGGAAGTGAACCTCAGGGTTAAATAATGACTTCAATTAGACTAAGAATGTCAATAAGACAGTTTGATGATGTTTGTTTTGCAATATATATTGTTTTCCAAGCAACAGGGTCTAGGACCCAAGCGCAGGGCAAAACTTAAAGCAGATATTAAAGCATTGGAAATTGTAAAGGTACAGAGAGGATAACACAATAATCAAAGTCAACAAGTCAAGCATGAGGTCATGGGATCAGGCAATCAGACTAGAGTAGGCAAATCCAAGAACCAGTAAAACAAGTACACAAGCAGAGTCACGAACATAGAACTGCTCAGACTGTTACACAGACAATCAAGCAAGACTTCACAATGACTGTTGGTAACAAACAGGTTCATATATTGAAGAGAAGGGCTGGGGGCGGAATAGAGACAGGTGTGTAGAGTGATTGGAAAACGAGGAGCAATTAATTAATCAGGGTGAAGGAGAATGGCAAGTTGTGGTGAATAGTGACCTCTGGTGGGGAGTGAGGGAATGTCATGGCTGGGCATGACCCCTACTCTGGACCAAAGACGAATCTGAACAATTTTTTAAGAGCATGAAAATGATAACCTTGTGAAAATCCATTATTCCAATTATTATTGGTAATAGCTTTTTTGCGAACTCTTGCTCACACCAACAATGAGGTCTGTGTGTGTTTATTTTATTCATTATTTCTGACAAATCACATTTCTTTTGCCTCAATTCCATGCTCAGTATAAGTGTTCATAATTGTGGTTCAAAGTGCTATGTTTCTTTCACAAAGTGTGTACAACAGTAGTGCTGCTTTGTATTATTCTCATTGTGGTCCCTTGTTATTTCATTAGTATTATCAATAAGCCTGTTTTATATTGCAGAAGTTCATTTCATGCAGATTTCTTATGCGATTGATTTTTTTATTGTTTAATGCAGGATTTGTTTTAAATAACATTGTTTGCACTTGTTTGTTTCATATTAAATGAAGTGTTTTAATAGTTTTCTTCAATGTTCTACAAAAATAAACAAATGGAGTTTTCCTTTTTTATTTTGTATTCGGTACTGTGGCTATCCCTCACGTTTCTGATTAAGCTAAGCCACTTGGTATTAAGAGGACAATGGATTCAATTTCCACATCCTTGAATGCTTCGTGTCTCTGTAATATGATATGCATTCTGTTCAAACACGTCTCAGTCTTGTCTGTTCCTCCTCAAATACATTCTTGCAGTTGAAAGACCATCAATTGTGTGCATCATTCATTTGAATCCCAATAGCAAAATGTATCTTCTTAAATATCCACAAAATGATGACATTCCTGTTGCAAGGGGATTATGTTGTTCGACAAATTAATAAGTAGTGGGATATTTGCTAAACATAACTACAGTTAGCTTCTAAAATTGAGTTCAAAAGCAGAAAATGACATTTACTTGATAAATGAGCAATAAAATCAATGTATCTCAAATAAATACTACAGAACAAAGATACATATTTTTTGTACTAATAGGAACACTTGTATCCCACAGCAAATGTCCTCCAGGCTGCCCCTCTACAGTATGTAGTATGTAGTCACCTCAGATACCTGTAATCACCAAAGATAGATTTTTCTCAGCACTACCAAACATACTAATTGAATCTATGCTTCCCACTTCAGCTTGTGAAAGTAGGGGTTCTCAAACTTTTTGGTTGATGGACCCCTTTTTGAAATGCAACATTAATCGCAGACAGTTTGACCAGCTCTTGTTGTGCCTTTCCACTCAACCGACAGGCACCCTACACCTCGTGGGGGCACTGACAGGGGCACTTGTAGAATCGCAGGGTAGAAAGGTAGGGGCCCAAGCCCCCCCCATGGGTTTATTTGTGCACTTGCACAAATGGGGTTTAGACTCAATACTGAATGTTGAATTTATACATTAAGTCATATTTACGCGATGTCACCTCAAATAAATGCAATTAACAATAAGTGTAGTCTACATTGCATATAGCCTAGATATAGTCAACAGTGACATGTATTTCCTATTCATATATCTAGGGATGTGGTTGTGTGATGATCCAAGTGATGCTGATATAGAGTATAGCCTACATTTTGTTCATCAGACAGATATCCTTGTAATGGTCTTTGTAACAGAGGGCAAGAAGACAATATCTTGGGAAGTGGAGAGAGACGTATGTGCTTGTATAAACAACAGTAGTGCTTGTGTTGAAGAGGCAAATGTGTTGGAGGAACATGATTACACAACTGGTGTAATTTTTCTTTTTTAAATTAAAAATAATGTTTCTACACTGCTGGGGCTTACTCTACCACAATATCTATATATCTATCTATCTGTCTATCACTAGATCTATGTCTCTAGAACTATCTCTAAATCTAACTTGCTATCTGTACATCTATCTAAGTATCTATCCCTGTTTCTCTCTCCAGAAATGTATTCTATAGCGTCTACAAATCTATCTCCTCTGGTTCAGACCTCTTTAAAGTATTATGGGGTTTGATACACCAACATGTATTCCAAATCAATTCGACACTGTCAGCTGCTGGTGACATCATTGTATCGATACATTGTGCATCGGAAGGGTCGATACTTCATGAAACCTGCTTTGAGCGTAACATCACTACTTTTGACTAGTGCCAGTTTGTTTTGAATCTTGATTCCTGGTTTGCCTCCTCTGGATTGTTGGCCTGATTGCCTGACCTTCTGCCTGCCCCTTTGACTAACCTTCTTGCATCTTCTCCATTTACCCTGTCTCTGGCCTTTGACCCGTTGCTTGTTTGACCTCTCTCTTCATCTCCGCGCCTGGGTCCTCCTCTCCTGTCTCATGCCTTGCGTTACAGTTCCTATCAGGATGTCACAGTGAGCTCCATACGGTCCCTGTGCTGTACCTTTCTTCACATGCTCCACCACTTTGAGGGCCTTCCTGGCCGCCCAGCCGCTCATGGACATGTGATCTTCAGTGGCAGCGCTGGTGGTCCACGGAAGAGTGGTGACACAGCACTTTATTCTCCGATACTGTGGGGACAGGACTGAGCAGCTGCAGCACCCCAAACACCACACCAACCTCACCTCTTTTGGTGTATTTACCTGCTCCCTCTCTTGGGTTGTTCCTGTTTACCAGCAGTGCAGTGGGCGATCATGAACCCTGAGTTCAGGCCGCCCTCGCTGACCAGGAAGGCGGGCAGCTCGCTCAGAGAGGGGTTGCACAGCCGCTCGATCCTCCTCTCGCTGATGGAGGCCTGCTCATGCACCCCAATGACCAGGTAGTCCAGAGCCTGAGGAAACATCTGACCCATGACCACCTTCATAACGACACAGGTTTCGGTTGTCGGGATTCATGCGGACTCCTTCAGCATCAATAATATAGCCCAGGAAACTGATGTGTGTACGGTGAAATTCGTATTTTTCTATCTTGACGTATAGCTTATTCTGTATTAGATATTGCACACCTGAACAATAACGGCGACTTTCAGGCATGCTTGGGTTTAAAAGGGGTTTATTTTCCTTTGCATCTGAAATCACAAACACAGGATGTAAATGTAAATCAGCACTCCTGTCGCACTGCAACCTCGGTCTACTCCTGATGACGCAAACTGTGCGAACCTTACCTATGACCTTTGAGCTGGCTAAACAATTCCGGAGTGACAATAACCATATTTGAATCTCTGAATAAATCTGCATTACAAAATACGTGAGTGTGCAGTATATTTTAAATTACATAGTCTGATCTTATTAAAGCATTAAGCAAAATAACAAAAATAATTAAGGGGGGCATCATTATGAGGGGGGATGTCCACTCTTATGCTTAACATTCTAACGGGGGGGTCCCACATAGACATTGAAGAACTTGGCGTACATGGGAAACGTTTTGGGCATATTTCGCAAAATGGATCAAGATGTCATCAATGTATGCGATGACAAAGTGATTTAAGAAAGGACTTAGCACCTCATTATCAAAGCCCTGGAAGACCGAAGGGGCATTAACCAAACCGAATGGCATTACGAGGTACTCATAATGACCGCTATTTGTTATGAAAGCTGTTTTCCACTCATCACCCTCTTTGATCCCGATTAGATTGTAGCCGCTGCGGAGATCTAATTTTGTGAAGAAGCGGGCTCCACGAACTTGTTCCAGGGCTGCGGACACTAGAGGCAGAGGATAGCGTTACTTCACTGTGATTGAGTTGAGTCCTCTATAATCGATACAAGGCTGAAGTCCTCCAAACTTCTTTGCCACAAGGAAAAAACTTGCTGCTGCAGGAGAGGTAGAGGGACGAATAATGCCCAGTTCTAAAGCCTCCTTAACGTATTCCTCCATCGCCTGGGATTCCGGAAGAGATAATGGATAGATTCGACCTCTGGTAGGAGAAGTGCCAGGCAAGAGGTTGATGGCACAGTCCCACGATCGATGGGGAGGTAATTGGGTTGCCTGGGTGTGGTTGAAGGCGGCTGCCAGGTCCTGATATTCGGAGGGAATCTCAGAAGGTGTCGACAGGAGGGGACTCTCTATGTGGGTTGCTCTGCAGGGAAGAGATATACAACGAGGAAAGCAGTTATGCCCCCAGGACAGTATGTCTCCCTCTTTCCAAGAGATGATCGGGTCATGATGGACGAGCCAAGGGAGTCCGAGAATGATCCTGGCTCCCGGGGAGTCAATGACCAGAAGTGACAATCGTTCAGTGTGTAAAAGTCCAATGTGTAAAGTAACAGGGAGTGTTTTCTGAAAAATTTGACCGGAACCTATAGGCTGGTTGTCAATGGCTCTGACACGAAGAGAAGGGGCACAAGGAGACAGGGGAATATTAAGATGATGTGCAGTTGCCTGATAAATGAAGTTTCCTGCCGATCCTGAATCAATCAAAGCTGAAACAAAAGCACATTTTGCCCCCAGCTGAACCTTGGCTTGAATGCAGCATTGCATTGATGTTATGAATGGACACTGTCCAGTCATAGCAATTACTTCCGAAGAATCCACTGGGGCACTAGGACGGATTGGGCAAGAGTTGCAGAAGTGTCCCGGCTGACCACAGTACAAGCAATGTTGTTGTTGGAGTCTCCGTTGTCGTTCCTCTGATGACTGGTGGGTGCAGCCAACCAGCATCGACTTCACTTCAGTAACTGTGCTGGGTGTGTGTCTGGATCTGGCTGGTTGGCGAGGATTATCAGGAATTTGATGTTTCTGCCTTGTTTTCAATAAATTATCAAGTTGAATGGCCAACTGAATGAGCTGCTCTAAGCTAAGGGCTTCATCTCTACAAGCAAGCTCTGCCTGCAGATCGGAATGTAGTCCCTGTCGAAAAACTGTGAGAAGAGCCCATTCACCCCATCTACTATGGACTGCCAGGATGCGCAACTGAAGAGCGTAGTCCGCTGCAGACAAGTTGCCCTGGTGAAGTTCAAGAAGTTGCTCACTGGCGTCTTTCCCCTCAGCTGGGTGATTAAATAAATTAAAGTGGGTGAGGAATGCTGTCAGGGATTGGGTGATCTCTCCTCGCTGGGTCCAGACGGCATATGCCCACTGAAGAGCCTTCCCAGTGAGGAGGGAGATGATGAAGGCGACTTTAGCCTCCTCAGTTGGAAAAGAAGCAGGCTGATGAGCGACATATAAAGAGCACTGTAACAGGAACCCTTCACACTGATCCGGGGAGCCTTTGTATTTGTCAGGAACTGCCAGGCAGACTGGTCTTGCTCCAATTGCAGGTACCCCAGCTGTACACGATGTAGCAGGTGATGGATTGGATTGGAAGTTCATATCTAGGTGGTTCAGGGTGGTCACAATGTGCTTCAGCAATGTGTCATGCTTACCAAGCAGAACACCCTGTGCGGAAATGGCTGTATATATTTCTGAAGGCTCCGCTGGGTCCATATAAGGCTAAGCCTTCTGTCAGGGGTGTCACAGAGAGACAGGTGGGATGTTTTTAGGACCCACGTGCGGGGCAACAAAGAAGACCAAAAGCAGGCCGGTAAACAGGTTAAAGGGGCAATCCAGGGACTAATAACCAAGTCAAAATAACAAGCAGAAGGTCTGAGATCAGGCAAACAAGACTAGACAGGAAACACAAAAGGCAAACGCGAATACAGTACAGCACTGGAAGCAAACAAGACTTAGCAGAAAAGGAAGGGAACAAAGGGGTATAAATACTGAACTGGGTAATGAGGGGCAGGTGTGGTAATTGATCAATGATTGAAAGATGCTCATTCAATAAGCAGCTATGGCAAGAGCGACATCTGGAGGTGAAGGCTGAGCAGAAGTCATGACAATAGTCATCATTTAATAGAGATCCCACAAATATGGAGAATGTATGCAAACAGTGGGTATTCAAGTGTTATTACCTTATTTTTAATTTTTACTATTACTTTTTATTACTATTAGATATTTTGAATATGCATTTTCCACAATATGTGTTGTTATTTCCAAAGGTTGTAAAATAATTAGTGGAATTGAGTCAGTTGTCACTTACAAAAATCTCAAACCAGTGGTATTTAATTGGGTCAGCAACATGTTACAGATGAGACAGAAGGAAGTCACGCTGCTTGTGCTATGAGACCTGCGGGCAGCAGCGTAGCGTGTAAGCATCCTGAACTCTGTCACAGAACCTGTGGCTTTCTGTTTAACACAAAGAATACATCAGATGAAAGTCACGTTGAAAGCGATCACTCTGATGCATCTAGGGCAGTGCAAGACAGTTCCTCTGGTCAGTTCACCTGCTGTTTCAGACGGATGGAGATCTGAGTCTGGATTGGAATCTCAAGGCCACTTCATTTTGGCCAGGATGAGGCTGCTGCCCGTGAAAATCTGGGAGAGGAAACATGATCGTTTTAGTGCACATGTGCTTCACAGACCTTTGTTAATTGCTTGATACCCCAGCTACCCAAATAACGTGGTGTCAACATTCTAGTAAAATGAGCACAGAAGCTCTGGCGATACACATGTGCAGATGGAGGCTGGCAAAACACTCTAAACTAAAGTATGTCTCTTCTATAATCGGACATGCAACAATCACAGAACATTCACAATTCCGTGGGGTGAGGGCAACGTGTTTCCACAACATTTTCCTGACGACAAATTTGACGACATTATCTCACTTGGCTTATATGCAGGAGGGGAATTTTTCCTCACCCTGACTGGAGACTGTAAATGTGCACAGACTTTGTAGTGATTTATTGATTCTGTTAGGTTACTGTATGTATATATTAGAACTGTATATGCTGGGTTTATTAATCCACCATCATACTACATTCATTCATGTGTTCAGCGTTACCATATACTGAACACAGGGATAATTAGAGCATAGGACACTGCTTACTTCAGCTTTCTGCTCTGTATAAGTGTTCGACAAAACCTTTCAAACCCTGTATTGAAAAGATGAGAAGAAATACATATAAGACAGGCGCTGTGGGGTGAGTTAAAAAGGGAAGTTATTTATTTATTTATTTGAATACCTCTATTTTCCTTCAAGATATTCTCTTGATTGTTCAACTTAATTTTCCACTTCTGGGGTAAGCTATGTAAAATGTTATTATTATTATTATTTAGTTATTAGCAGACACTCTTATCCAGGGTGACTTACAAAACATAAGAGCATTATAAAAGTGCAATACAGTCTAGAATTACAGATCAAAGCATAGTACAATTTAAAAGTTCAAAATTACATAAGTACATACAAATATGGGTTTATTATTGTCTTTTATATTAAATAGAAGTAGCATTTAGTTTATTGTTAATAATGTCTTAACAGACATGCTCTTCCTGGGTGACGTACAGTTCACACCAGAACAATTTAGTAGTAGTATCTGTTTCATTTTTATCTTATTATTACCTTTATTAAACCGATAATGTTTACCTTAATCTTGTAGAGCCCTTTCCCTAAATCGACCAGGTCCTCTGTGGTGAGATTGTTGGCATCCAAGGAAATTAACTACAAGCAAATGCGACAAACATGAAACGCATCCCCAGTGATGGACTTCGATGCAACACACAGTATCGCCCTCAATAACTGAAAATAAAAACTGGAGTTATATATGTGCATCATGGAAACACAGCACACCTATGATTCCTATGAATGAGGGTAGCAAAACGTCTGCCAAATAGGCGGACTGGCCATCGGGCAATTCTGGGAGCAATTCTTTGGCAATTCAAATGCCAGAAGGGCCAGGACATTTGTCAGTTTGTTTTGCCGGTCGATTCCCAAGTGGGCTGGTCGCCCCGTGTAGATAACCTGACACCGCACATCGCCAAGAAGCCCCCCTACCCCCCCGGACTGCACTTCCTCGGCACCCAGAACCGCACATCGCCAACACCCCCCCCTACCGGACTGTTTGAGTATCTAATGTAGTTTCTGCTGACAGAGCTGGTAGCCCATTGGGAGCCCTAAGCAGGAATGTTTTTGGGTGCCCCTTCACATGCACACCTACTAATAATACATTTTAAAAACAATCAATGTTATACATCTGTGTGGATTGAATACTGGGCATTACATTATACGCTTGTCACTAAAACAGTACAACATGACATACATTGAACAAAGGTTGATTTTACTCCCTATTTCGTTGTCTTCTAGCACATCCTCTAAAGGAGTGGATGGGTATTCCCAATGTCTTTGAAGCTAGGTATCAAATATACTTGTATTTTAAAAGTAATTCAATCAATTTTAAAAATGTAACTGAAATGTTATTGTGTGGTCTTGTATCAATGTGGAAATGGGGTAATAGTCTTATTAAACATTAATATCCTTCCAAAAGGATGAAATAAGCTAGACACAAGAAAATGCGGCATTTCAGTTTATATATTTGATACAGTTCAGGTAAAATATAAAGAGAGAATACACACAGGGATACCAATCATCATCACCAGTTAGTGCGCTGCTTTCAGTTCGTTGCAATTGACTCTTTTGGTTTTGACAAGGCGCTATAAGTTAATACATTATTATTAGGAATATTATAAATGCCATTTTAACATGTCCACTCTTTCAATTATGTAATTATTCTTAACCAAAAGACATAGAAAACAAAATGAATGGATCCAAGAACAAACCGATATATATATATGAAAATGCTGGCAGAAGCCATTGTCAGTGCAGTGTCCTCTCTGTCTCCTGGCCACACAGCTGCACAGAGGGGCTTCTACCGGTATTTGCATAACGGGACAGAGGCATGGGGAGAGCGCCCCCTGCAGGGAACAGGACCCTGCTGGACAGGACTGGGGCGACTGGTCAGCCTGTAAATAGTTGTATGGACATTATAATGATCTGTAAGCAGATATTTAAAGATCGATGGCCTCCATTACCTTTGCCCAAGGGTAAAAGATGGGCGTGGCCAAGGCCAGGGGTCATGACCTCGAGCTGCCGGCAACGTCCTGTGTAGTTATCCACGCCCCTCTGTTGTGTGCAGGCAACGTCACAATGGTATCTCCATGGTGAACCGGCTTATAGCGCGCTGAAGACTCTATTGCTCATTCGGATTAAACCTGCGGACGAAGGAAGAAGCGTAAAGACTGCCATCCTCTGGTTCATCCATGAATTACAGAAAAAGAGAGAAAGCTGTGAGTTTGTCCTTCACTGGTGTGTCGCTGTGTTGCTAATGAAGTGCTGGGTGTATTAGTGCTTTTATCCCCGCTAGATGGCGCTGCAGTTTTATTATGCTTCTTGTGTTTCGATACGGTTCCTCCTTGCTCCCTTTCCCGGAGCCCTTGACTGTGAGCTACATCTCCGCAGCACTGTTACCGTCCAGGATGTAGGACCTCACTTACTGCACTCACCTGTGTACATTGGACATTGCAATTTGAAAACGGTATTATTTTGAATTTGTGTTGACTGATGCCTTTTACTTAACTGTATTTGTGCACTTTGTTTTGCACTTATGTTGTAAGTCGCCCTGGATAAGCGCGTCTGCCAAGAAATGATGATGATGATGATGATGATGACGATGATACTCATGTGTGTGCGGTGTTTGTTGCTGTTGCAGTACTACGCTACGCTACGCAGCGCCTCTGCCGCCCTGCCCGTCGCGGACTTGTTCTCCTGCGCGGAGTGCGGCGGCTTCGTGCAGCCGCCCATCCTGCAGTGCCGGGCCGGGCACCTGATCTGCCGCCAGTGCCGGCCTAAGCTGCGCCGCTGCCCGGGCTGCTGGAGCCGCCTGAAGAGCAGCGCCCGCAACCTGGCCATGGACAAGCTGGCTGCGGTGCTCGGCCTGCCTTGTGAGGAGGTGAGTCCGGGCTTCAGCCTCTGATTGCAGCTTCGTCATCCGGAAAACATCGCTCTGTCTCTGTCTTACTCGTGGATGTTGCTCTGCGCTTTCTGACTCCTGTTGATTTATTGTGGAAAAACAGCTGCTTGGATGTGGCGCTATTTGTGCTCCGTTTCCTTCACTAATGACTGATGTGTTTTTCCTGCATTGCATTAGCGCTGCAGCGTTTCAGCCGCCGCTGCCCTGTCGGCCCAGGCGGCGGAAGTGACGGACCTGCTGGAGTGTCCGGCCTGTTTCCACTTCGTGATGCCGCCGATCGTGCAGTGCCAGGCCGGGCATCTGATCTGCCAGCAGTGTCGGCCGAAGCTGCGCCGCTGCCCGGCCTGTGAGGGCTCTCTTGAGGTCCCCATCAGGAACTTGGCCCTGGAGAAAGTGGCCGCGACGCTTCCCATCCCCTCCGAGGTGAGACTGCACTTCGGCCCGAGTGAAGCTCCTCCTCCGGCAGCCCGGGCAGCTCGCTTGTACGAGCACAGATTGAGAGGCTGACACTGAGCATGCGCCGTGTGCGCTGCCTCAGGCACTGAGATCTCATTACAGTGGAGTTTGCTGTCTGTAGCTGCCAGTCTCTGGCAAAAACCCCATCTTAGAGAAAAAGTCTCTGAAGTCGCTTCACAGAGTCAGTGGCTCTTATCTGCGTGTTGCTGAGGTTTGCGCAGGTTTTCGCTGCTTGTGCGCAACCGCAATGCGAACCGATTTCCAAATACGACTTGATGCGCTGCAAGGACTACTACACAGCTCCGTGCTAATAAGTGTGAACCCACATGCAGGTGGATCCGGAGTGGGACGATGCCTGGAGGCAATTCTATATCTCGGGCACCGAGGTCATCCTCAAGAAGACGTTTCTGCACCGGGCCAGAGAGGCGCTCACGGTGCCAGGCTGGAGAAGGAAGACCCACACAGAGGTACATTGTACTGTCTGTCCCTCTCTCATATTTAAGCTGCTTTATTGTCGTGACTGACAGATATCCAGCAATTACAGCAATTAAACATGACATATATATATATATATATGGGAAACAATAAATGAATCACAATGTTTTATAAAGTGTATTACAGAATAAATACAATCGTAGTATACATAAACATTTACTTTTTAATTATTATGAATCAAACTGAACTAACTAACCCCTACGGTAGGGGCCTCTGTATTGGGCATCCAGTGCTCTCTCTCTCTCTCTCTCTCTCTCTCACTCTCTGCAGTGTTCATGTACTGCAGTGTCCGGTCAGTCAGAGTGTCTCTGCTGTACTGGATTAACTCCCCTCTCTCTCTCTCTCAGGTCAGGTACACGTTACTACACAACACCATGGAGGATGAGGAGCAGATTCCCGCCGGCCTGGATGTGACGCCCGCCTGCCTGGATGTGACGCCAGCCTGCCTGGATGTGACGCCAGCCTGCCTGGTTGTGACGCCCGCCTGCCTGGTTGTGTCGCCCGCCAGCCTGCATGCAGCACCCGCTGTGGTACGTACAGTGGAGCAGTCCAGCCCTGGAGCTGCATAAACAAGGACACACTGATTGAGCCAATGGATGGATTATGATCCTCTTCCTCTGCTCTGTGGCGTTCGTACTGAGAGACTCTGCCCTGTCTGCACACAGGACCCGGCCACACAGCCAGGAGCAGCGGCCCCGGCCACAACCCCCTCCATATGGAAGCGCGCCCGTACCTTCCTCTCCAGTGTGTGCAGTGCGATTTTCCGGAGACGAGGGACCAGGAACTGAGAGGAGAGGAGTCTGCGGACGTCCCATCAGTTATTGCTGGGGGACGGGGGGCAGATCCTGCGGAGACGCCAGCCCCGACCACAAAACCCTCCCAGTGGACGCGGGTCCGAGACTTCGTCTCCCACCTGTTCAGGGCGAGGGACAAGAGAGCGTGATCTGGACTAGTGTACTGGAGTGCACTGGAGGCTATAGAGTCCACTGCTGCCCTGATTCATATTTCAATTGAACTGATTGGTGCCCTGATCAAACGTCATCAAAGACCTCGTTCACACTTACTAGGCCGGCCCTGACCCCCTCAGATTTAGTCCTGCTGTTCACAATCACACTGCATCTGCACCTGAAATTGCATAGTGCTGTCACACTAAGGTAGTTCAGAGTTCAATCATAGTTGGTAGGAGAAAGAAAACATAAATTGTGTAGCTGGTAAACTTTCTATTGTTTTTTTTCATCTACTGGGACAATGCAGAAATGTTTATAATTCGAATGGAGGATAAGGTAAAATTGAAGGCGCCCGAAGTACTCGATCGCCACTGTCTGTAAGGATATACAGTTAGTGTGGACAGTAACACAATTGTGATCATTCTGGCTCTGTACGCCACCACAACGGATCTGAAAGGAAGCGATCAAGATGTTCTTTATCCAGAGAAAAGTGCAGTCTAGAGAAAAGGTAGTTTTCCCAGGGAACTGAAAATGCATTTAGTTTATGTCTTCTTTTGAGCTGCAGATGTGAACGCACTTAGGCCTCCTAAATCCTCAAATGTGAACTGGGTCAGGGAAGAAGCAGGACTAAATTTGAGGCTGCCCAGGGCCGGCCTCTTCAGTGTAAACGAGTCTAGATTCTAAAATAAACAATTACAATTGACAATATATGCATGTCTTCTGTTTACTGTCTTGTACTTTGTATGTATTCTCCATGTTCAGGTTGAAGAAACATTCTATAATTAATAGAAATCTAAAGAAGCTGATGACACTGGGGGTTGACACAACCAAAGAGCTTCTGCACAAACTGTCAGAAAGCGTCTCAGGGAAGCTCCTCTGCGGCTCGGCGTCCTCTCCAGGGTCTGGACCCGACTGCAGCTCTGGTGGACTTTCCTGCAGTCAGCAGCCAATCGCACGTCCCTCAAAACTTGAGACTTGAAATCCATACATTAATTAATCTATTTCAATCGACCGATATCCTTATATGAACTGCAACTGCATACGTTCTTTGAAATTGTTGCATGTTGTGTATATATTTTTGTTCAGTGTATATATGTAATATCAAGCACATTTTTTGAAATAGAAAATATAAATGACAATGAATGACAGTCTGTTTGTTGTTTAGAGTGTTGTGTGCTTTCGTTTGGCAGGTGTGTACACTACCTTGTTTCTTTCCTCCTCTGTCACTTGCTTACAGAATGCAAACACTCAGGGCTTTTATCTACCAGCTGTATGAGATATATTTCAAATGACCTCTCCAGCAAAAGGAATCCATGTTGATCATTAGGATCATGAATCTAAAAATATATTCAGAATTTAAAACCATGATCCTGCATTGCACCATTGTATTGAAATTCTTCTAATTACACAACCTGTTGGAGATGGACCACAAGTAATACTCCAAGCACCATAGGAAGTGAACCTCAGGGTTAAATAATGACTTCAATTAGAATAAGAATGCCAATAAGACAGTTTGATGATGTTTGTTTTCCAATATATATTGTTTTCCAAGCAACAGGGTCTAGGACCCAAGCGCAGGGCGAAACTTAAAGCAGATATTAAAGGATTGGAAATTGTAAAGGTACAGAGAGGATAACACAATAATCAAAGTCAACAAGTCAATCAGGAGGTCATGGGATCAGGCAATCAGACTAGAGTAGGCAAATCCAAGAACCAGTAAAACAAGTACACAAGCAGAGTCACGAACACAGAACTGCTCAGACTGTTACACAGACAATCAAGCAAGACTTCACAATGACTGTTGGTAACAAACAGGTTCATATATTGAAGAGAAGGGCTGGGGGCGGAATAGAGACAGGTGTGTAGAGTGATTGGAAAACGAGGAGCAATTAATTAATCAGGGTGAAGGAGAATGGCAAGTTGTGGTGAATAGTGACCTCTGGTGGGGAGTGAGGGAATGTCATGGCTGGGCATGACCCCTACTCTGGACCAAAGATGAATCTAAACTATTTTTTAAGAGCATGAAAATGATAACCTTGTGAAAATCCATTATTCCAATTATTATTGGTAATAGCTTTTTTGCGAACTCTTGCTCACACCAACAATGAGGTCTGTGTGTGTTTATTTTATTCATTATTTCTGACAAATCACATTTCTTTTGCCTCAATTCCATGCTCAGTATAAGTGTTCATAATTGTGGTTCAAAGTGCTAAGTTTCTTTCACAAAGTGTGTACAACAGTAGTGCTGCTTTGTATTATACTCATTGTGGTCCCTTGTTATTTCATTAGTATTATCAATAAGCCTGTTTTATATTGCAGAAGTTCATTTCATGCAGATTTCTTATGCGATTGATTTTTTTTATTGTTTAATGCAGGATTTGTTTTAAATAACATTTTACGTGTCTGTTTCATATTAAATTAAGTGTTTTAATAGTTTTCTTCAATGTTATACAAAAATAAACAAATGGAGTTTTCCTTTTTTATTTTGTATTCGGTACTGTGGCTATCCCTCACGTTTCTGATTAAGCTAAGCCACTTGGTATTAAGAGGACAATGGATTCAATTTCCACATCCTTGAATGCTTCGTGTCTCTGTAATATGATATGCATTCTGTTCAAACACGTCTCAGTCTTGTCTGTTCCTCCTCAATACATTCTTGCAGTTGAAAGACCATCAATTGTGTGCATCATTCATTTGAATCCCAATAGCAAAATGTATCTTCTTAAATATCCACAAAATGATGACATTCCTGTTGCAAGGGGATTATGTTGTTCGACAAATTAATAAGTAGTGGGATATTTGCTAAACATAACTACAGTTAGCTTCTAAAATTGAGTTCAAAAGCAGAAAATGACATTTACTTGATAAATGAGCAATAAAATCAATGTATCTCAAATAAATACTACAGAACAAAGATACATATTTTTCGTACTAATAGGAACACTTGTATCCCACAGCAAATGTCCTCCAGGCTGCCCCTCTACAGTACGTAGTATGTAGTCACCTCAGATACCTGTAATCACCAAAGATAGATTTTTCTCAGCACTACCAAACATACTAATTGAATCTATGCTTCCCACTTCAGCTTGTGAAAGTAGGGGTTCTCAAACTTTTTGGTTGATGGACCCTTTTTTGAAATGCAACATTAATCGCAGACAGTTTGACCAGCTCTTGTTGTGCCTTTCCACTCAACCGACAGGTTTACATAGCAAAAGTTTAAAATGGATCTAGAACCCAATCGTATTCCTGCATCTTTAAATGTTTAAAGTAAATGCCGAATTAACCTGCCAAAGTTGAAAGGTGGGCAACAATAGTGCCTCTCACACAGTCAATTGTCTTGCTGTTCGTATCCAGGAATTCTGTCAGTTGTGGAAACATATCAGAGTTTCCATTGATCACTCTTGTTTTCCAAATGTCTAGTTTCTTCATACATGATACAATCTTGTCACTCACCTCTAGTATGGTTGCATTGCCCCCTTGTGTGGACAGATTCAGGGCATTCAACAAGTTAAACATGTCTGCGAGTTATGCAAGCTTTGTGATCCTTAGCGTGCCAGAAAAGTTTGTGGCAAGTGTAGGATTATGCACAGAAAGAAATCCCAGCAGCTCTTTGAGAGGTTCAAAAACTCTCTCCATCACTCTGCCGAGAGATAACCAACGCACCTCTGTGTGATACAACAATTTGTCATATTCAGTGCCTGTTTCGGAACACAACTTTGAAGACGGCGGTGAATTCAAAGGCCTGGACTTCACAAAATTCAAAACTGTCACAACTGCATTAGAAAAGCATGTAATTTGGGTTGCACATTCTTTGATGCAAGGGTCTGGCGATGCAGCATACAGTGTGTAACAATCACATTTGGGTTTATAGCTCGTATTCTTGCTACAACACCATTCCTTTTGCTTGTCATAGCTGCCACATCATCTGTACAAACAGCCACACACTTCTCCCAGTTTAGAGACTCAGCTTTCATGAAATCATCCAGTATTTTGACAATGTCTTAAAGAACATAAGAACACAAGAAACTTTACAAACCAGAGTAGGCCATTCGACCCATCATGCTTGTTTGGTGTCCATTAATATCAAAGTGATCCAAGGATCCTATCCAGTCTATTTTCCAATGTTCCCACATTTTCAGCTTCAACCACATCTCTGGGGAGTTTGTTGCAGATTATGACAACTCTCTGTGTGAACAAGTGTCTCCTGATTTCCGTCTTGAATGCCTTGAAGCCCAATTTCCATTTGTGTCCCCGGGTGCGTGTGTCCCTGCTGATCTGCAAAAGCACCTCTGGTTTGAAATCGTATTCAACAAAAACAATGCCATTACATTGTGTTGGCTCTGGACTTATAATCTGATGTTCAATTTGATTTGTCAGTGTGTTGAAACTGTCACTTGCAATGAGAAAAGACTCACAAGTGGACTGTATTTGAAATGCAATCATTGTCCAACTTTTTCGTTGATGATTTTCTTTATAATAACCTTCATCAACCTGGTATAGATGGGGATAAGAAGTGCAGACACTTCTACAAATGTAAAAGCTTCTTAACATGTGAAACGTTTCAAACAGTATGACGAAATGAAGTCCTATTCAGCCTAGTCACGTGACTTTGTCATTTTGATACAGACTTCGTAGCAATGTCTCGAAACGCTACGCTTCAAATTATTCGAAGTAGATTTGAATCGGTATTTCGAGTCTGACATCAATAGCAACTGTATCAAGTGATTTGAAAGGCAGCAGTCCTCCTGACATCAGTGAGGCAATATACAAATGAACCCATCGTCATCTTTGATCTGCAGTTCAATAAAGGTTATGGGAAAATAATGTGTCGATCTGTACATGTCCACAAATATGTGGTCATACATTTTGCTTTGTCACCAAGGTATAAGCAACATTATGTAACAGTTTAGACCAGGGCCGTGCACAGACATTTTGTGGGACCGGGGCTCTAGCAAAAAAAGAGGCACCCTACACCTCGGGGGGGCACTGACAGGGGCACTTGTAGAATCGCAGGGTAGAAAGGTAGGGGCCCAAGCCCCCCCCATGGGTTTATTTGTGCACTTGCACAAATGGGGTTTAGACTCAATACTGAATGTTGAATTTATACATTAAGTCATATTTACGTGATGTCACCTCAAATAAATGCAATTAACAATAAGTGTAGTCTACATTGCATATAGCCTAGATATAGTCAACAGTGACATGTATTTCCTATTCATATATCTAGGGATGTGGTTGTGTGATGATCCAAGTGATGCTGATATAGAGTATAGCCTACATTTTGTTCATCAGACAGATATCCTTGTAATGGTCTTTGTAACAGAGGGCAAGAAGACAATATCTTGGGAAGTGGAGAGAGACGTATGTGCTTGTATAAACAACAATAGTGCTTGTGTTGAAGAGGCAAATGTGTTGGAGGAACATGATTACACAACTGGTGTAATTTTTCTTTTTTAAATTAAAAATAATGTTTCTACACTGCTGGGGCTTACTCTACCACAATATCTATATATCTATCTATCTGTCTATCACTAGATCTATGTCTCTAGAACTATCTCTAAATCAGTCTATCTAACTTGCTATCTGTACATCTATCTAAGTATCTATCCCTGTTTCTCTCTCCAGAAATAGATTTGTAGACGCTATAGAATACATCTCCTCTGTATAAGCCTCTTTCTTGAGTTGGTTCAGACCTCTTTAAAGTATTATGGGGTTTGATACACCAACATGTATTCCAAATCAATTCGACACTGTCAGCTGCTGGTGACATCATTGTATCGATACATTGTGCATCGGAAGGGTCGATACTTCATGAAACCTGCTTTGAGCGTAACATCACTACTTTTGACTAGTGCCAGTTTGTTTTGAATCTTGATTCCTGGTTTGCCTCCTCTGGATTGTTGGCCTGATTGCCTGACCTTCTGCCTGCCCCTTTGACTAACCTTCTTGCATCTTCTCCATTTACCCTGTCTCTGGCCTTTGACCCGTTGCTTGTTTGACCTCTCTCTTCATCTCCGCACCTGGGTCCTCCTCTCCTGTCTCATGCCTTGCGTTACAGTTCCTATCAGGATGTCACAGTGAGCTCCATACGGTCCCTGTGCTGTACCTTTCTTCACATGCTCCACCACTTTGAGGGCCTTCCTGGCCACCCAGCCGCTCATGGACATGTGATCTTCAGTGGCAGCGCTGGTGGTCCACGGAAGAGTGGTGACACAGCACTTTATTCTCCGATACTGTGGGGACAGGACTGAGCAGCCGCAGCACCCCAAACACCACACCAACCTCACCTCTTTTGGTGTATTTACCTGCTCCCTCTCTTGGGTTGTTCCTGTTTACCAGCAGTGCAGTGGGCGATCATGAACCCTGAGTTCAGGCCGCCCTCGCTGACCAGGAAGGCGGGCAGCTCGCTCAGAGAGGGGTTGCACAGCCGCTCGATCCTCCTCTCGCTGATGGAGGCCTGCTCATGCACCCCAATGACCAGGTAGTCCAGAGCCTGAGGAAACATCTGACCCATGACCACCTTCATAACGACACAGGTTTCGGTTGTCGGGATTCATGCGGACTCCTTCAGCATCAATAATATAGCCCAGGAAACTGATGTGTGTACGGTGAAATTCGTATTTTTCTATCTTGACGTATAGCTTATTCTGTATTAGATATTGCACACCTGAACAATAACGGCGACTTTCAGGCATGCTTGGGTTTAAAAGGGGTTTATTTTCCTTTGCATCTGAAATCACAAACACAGGATGTAAATGTAAATCAGCACTCCTGTCGCACTGCAACCTCGGTCTACTCCTGATGACGCAAACTGTGCGAACCTTACCTATGACCTTTGAGCTGGCTAAACAATTCCGGAGTGACAATAACCATATTTGAATCTCTGAATAAATCTGCATTACAAAATACGTGAGTGTGCAGTATATTTTAAATTACATAGTCTGATCTTATTAAAGCATTAAGCAAAATAACAAAAATAATTAAGGGGGGCAACATTATGAGGGGGGATGTCCACTCTTATGCTTAACATTCTAACGGGGGGGTCCCACATAGACATTGAAGAACTTGGCGTACATGGGAAACGTTTTGGGCATATTTCGCAGAATGGATCAAGATGTCATCAATGTATGCGATGACAAAGTGATTTAAGAAAGGACGTAGCACCTCACTATCAAAGCCCTGGAAGACCGAAGGGGCATTAACCAAACCGAATGGCATTACGAGGTACTCATAATGACCGCTATTTGTTATGAAAGCTGTTTTCCACTCATCACCCTCCTTGATCCCGATTAGATTGTAGCCGCTGCGTAGATCTAATTTTGTGAAGAAGCGGGCTCCACGAACTTGTTCCAGGGCTGCGGGCACTAGAGGCAGAGGATAGCGTTACTTCACTGTGATTGAGTTGAGTCCTCTATAATCGATACAAGGCTGAAGTCCTCCAAACTTCTTTGCCACAAGGAAAAAGCTTGCTGCTGCAGGAGAGGTAGAGGGACGAATAATGCCCAGTTCTAAAGCCTCCTTAACGTATTCCTCCATCGCCTGGGATTCCAGAAGAGATAATGGATAGATTCGACCTCTGGTAGGAGAAGTGCCAGGCAAGAGGTTGATGGCACAGTCCCACGATCGATGGGGAGGTAATTGGGTTGCCTGGGTGTGGTTGAAGGCGGCTGCCAGGTCCTGATATTCGGAGGGAATCTCAGAAGGTGTCGACAGGAGGGGACTCTCTATGTGGGTTGCTCTGCAGGGAAGAGATATACAACGAGGAAAGCAGTTATGCCCCCAGGACAGTATGTCTCCCTCTTTCCAAGAGATGATCGGGTCATGATGGATGAGCCAAGGGAGTCCGAGAATGATCCTGGCTCCCGGGGAGTCAATGACCAGAAGTGACAATCGTTCAGTGTGTAAAAGTCCAATGTGTAAAGTAACAGGGAGTGTTTTCTGAAAAATTTGACCGGAACCTATAGGCTGGTTGTCAATGGCTCTGACACGAAGAGAAGGGGCACAAGGAGACAGGGGAATATTAAGATGATGTGCAGTTGCCTGATAAATGAAGTTTCCTGCCGATCCTGAATCAATCAAAGCTGAAACAAAAGCACATTTTGCCCCCAGCTGAACCTTGGCTTGAATGCAGCATTGCATTGATGTTATGAATGGACACTGTTCAGTCATAGCAATTACTTCCGAAGAATCCACTGGGGCACTAGGACGGATTGGGCAAGACTTGCAGAAGTGTCCCGGCTGACCACAGTACAAGCAATGTTGTTGTTGGAGTCTCCTTTGTCGTTCCTCTGATGACTGGTGGGTGCAGCCAACCAGCATCGACTTCACTTCGGTAACTGTGCTGGGTGTGTGTCTGGATCTAGCTGGTTGGCGAGGATTATCAGGAATTTGATGTTTCTGCCATGTTTTCAATAAATTATCAAGTTGAATGGCCAACTGAATGAGCTGCTCTAAGCTAAGGGCTTCATCTCTACAAGCAAGCTCTGCCTGCAGATCGGAATGTAGTCCCTGTCGAAAACCTGTGAGAAGAGCCCATTCACCCAATCTACTATGGACTGCCAGGATGCGCAACTGAAGAGCGTAGTCCGCTGCAGACAAGTTGCCCTGGAGAAGTTCAAGAAGTTGCTCACTGGCGTCTTTCCCCTCAGCTGGGTGATTAAATACTTCATTAAAATGGGTGAGGAAAGCCGTCAGGGATTGGGTGATCTCTCCTCGCTGGGTCCAGACGGCATATGCCCACTGAAGAGCCTTCCCAGTGAGGAGGGAGATGACGAAGGCGACTTTAGCCTCCTCAGTTGGAAAAGAAGCAGGCTGATGAGCGACATATAAAGAGCACTGTAACAGGAACCCTTCACACTGATCCGGGGAGCCTTTGTATTTGTCAGGAACTGCCAGGCAGACTGGTCTTGCTCCAATTGCAGGTACCCCAGCTGTACACGATGTAGCAGGTGATGGATTGGATTGGAAGTTCATATCTAGGTGGTTCAGGGTGGTCACAATGTGCTTCAGCAATGTGTCATGCTTACCAAGCAGAACACCCTGTGCGGAAATGGCTGTATATATTTCTGAAGGCTCCGCTGGGTCCATATAAGGCTAAGCCTTCTGTCAGGGGTGTCACAGAGAGACAGGTGGGATGTTTTTAGGACCCACGTGCGGGGCAACAAAGAAGACCAAAAGCAGGCCGGTAAACAGGTTAAAGGGGCAATCCATGGACTAATAACCAAGTCAAAATAACAAGCAGAAGGTCTGAGATCAGGCAAACAAGACTAGACAGGAAACACAAAAGGCAAACGCGAATACAGGCTCAGTATTGTCGCACTGGAAGCAAACAAGACTTAGCAGAAAAGGAAGGGAACAAAGGGGTATAAATACTGAACTGGGTAATGAGGGGCAGGTGTGGTAATTGATCAATGATTGAAAGATGCTCATTCAATAAGCAGCTATGGCAAGAGCGACATCTGGAGGTGAAGGCTGAGCAGAAGTCATGACAATAGTCATCATTTAATAGAGATCCCACAAATATGGAGAATGTATGCAAACAGTGGGCATTCAAGTGTTATTACCTTATTTTTAATTTTTACTATTACTTTTTATTACTATTAGATATTTTGAATATGCATTTTCCACAATATGTGTTGTTATTTCCAAAGGTTGTAAAATAATTAGTGGAATTGAGTCAGTTGTCACTTACAAAAATCTCAAACCAGTGGTATTTAATTGGGTCAGCAACATGTTACAGATGAGACAGAAGGAAGTCACGCTGCTTGTGCTACGAGACCTGCGGGCAGCAGCGTAGCGTGTAAGCATCCTGAACTCTGTCACAGAACCTGTGGCTTTCTGTTTAACACAAAGAATACATCAGATGAAAGTCACGTTGAAAGCGATCACTCTGATGCATCTAGGGCAGTGCAAGACAGTTCCTCTGGTCAGTTCACCTGCTGTTTCAGACAGATGGAGATCTGAGTCTGGATTGGAATCTCAAGGCCACTTCATTTTGGCCAGGATGAGGCTGCTGCCCGTGAAAATCTGGGAGAGGAAACATGATCGTTTTAGTGCACATGTGCTTCACAGACCTTTGTTAATTGCTTGATACCCCAGCTACCCAAATAACGTGGTGTCAACATTCTAGTAAAGTGAGCACAGAAGCTCTGGCGATACGCATGTGCAGATGGAGGCTGGCAAAACACTCTAAACTAAAGTATGTCTCTTCTATAATCGGACATGCAACAATCACAGAACATTCACAATTCCGTGGGGTGAGGGCAACGTGTTTCCACAACATTTTCCTGACGACAAATTTGACGACATTATCTCACTTGGCTTATATGCAGGAGGGGAATTTTTCCTCACCCTGACTGGAGACTGTAAATGTGCACAGACTTTGTAGTGATTTATTGATTCTGTTAGGTTACTGTATGTATATATTAGAACTGTATATGCTGGGTTTATTAATCCACCATCATACTACATTCATTCATGTGTTCAGCGTTACCATATACTGAACACAGGGATAATTAGAGCATAGGACACTGCTTACTTCAGCTTTCTGCTCTGTATAAGTGTTCGACAAAACCTTTCAAACCCTGTATTGAAAAGATGAGAAGAAATACATATAAGACAGGCGCTGTGGGGTGAGTTAAAAAGGGAAGTTATTTATTTATTTATTTGAATACCTCTATTTTCCTTCAAGATATTCTCTTGATTGTTCAACTTAATTTTCCACTTCTGGGGTAAGCTATGTAAAATGTTATTATTATTATTATTTAGTTATTAGCAGACACTCTTATCCAGGGTGACTTACAAAACATAAGAGCATTATAAAAGTGCAATACAGTCTAGAATTACAGATCAAAGCATAGTACAATTTAAAAGTTCAAAATTACATAAGTACATACAAATATGGGTTTATTATTGTCTTTTATATTAAATAGAAGTAGCATTTAGTTTATTGTTAATAATGTCTTAACAGACATGCTCTTCCTGGGTGACGTACAGTTCACACCAGAACAATTTAGTAGTAGTATCTGTTTCATTTTTATCTTATTATTACCTTTATTAAACCGATAATGTTTACCTTAATCTTGTAGAGCCCTTTCCCTAAATCGACCAGGTCCTCTGTGGTGAGATTGTTGGCATCCAAGGAAATTAACTACAAGCAAATGCGACAAACATGAAACGCATCCCCAGTGATGGACTTCGATGCAACACACAGTATCGCCCTCAATAACTGAAAATAAAAACTGGAGTTATATATGTGCATCATGGAAACACAGCACACCTATGATTCCTATGAATGAGGGTAGCAAAACGTCTGCCAAATAGGCGGACTGGCCATCGGGCAATTCTGGGAGCAATTCTTTGGCAATTCAAATGCCAGAAGGGCCAGGACATTTGTCAGTTTGTTTTGCCGGTCGATTCCCAAGTGGGCTGGTCGCCCCGTGTAGATAACCTGACACCGCACATCGCCAAGAAGCCCCCCTACCCCCCCGGACTGCACTTCCTCGGCACCCAGAACCGCACATCGCCAACACCCCCCCCTACCGGACTGTTTGAGTATCTAATGTAGTTTCTGCTGACAGAGCTGATAGCCCATTGGGAGCCCTAAGCAGGAATGTTTTTGGGTGCCCCTTCACATGCACACCTACTAATAATACATTTTAAAAACAATCAATGTTATACATCTGTGTGGATTGAATACTGGGCATTACATTATACGCTTGTCACTAAAACAGTACAACATGACATACATTGAACAAAGGTTGATTTTACTCCCTATTTCGTTGTCTTCTAGCACATCCTCTAAAGGAGTGGATGGGTATTCCCAATGTCTTTGAAGCTAGGTATCAAATATACTTGTATTTTAAAAGTAATTCAATCAATTTTAAAAATGTAACTGAAATGTTATTGTGTGGTCTTGTATCAATGTGGAAATGGGGTAATAGTCTTATTAAACATTAATATCCTTCCAAAAGGATGAAATAAGCTAGACACAAGAAAATGCGGCATTTCAGTTTATATATTTGATACAGTTCAGGTAAAATATAAAGAGAGAATACACACAGGGATACCAATCATCATCACCAGTTAGTGCGCTGCTTTCAGTTCGTTGCAATTGACTCTTTTGGTTTTGACAAGGCGCTATAAGTTAATACATTATTATTAGGAATATTATAAATGCCATTTTAACATGTCCACTCTTTCAATTATGTAATTATTCTTAACCAAAAGACATAGAAAACAAAATGAATGGATCCAAGAACAAACCGATATATATATATGAAAATGCTGGCAGAAGCCATTGTCAGTGCAGTGTCCTCTCTGTCTCCTGGCCACACAGCTGCACAGAGGGGCTTCTACCGGTATTTGCATAACGGGACAGAGGCATGGGGAGAGCGCCCCCTGCAGGGAACAGGACCCTGCTGGACAGGACTGGGGCGACTGGTCAGCCTGTAAATAGTTGTATGGACATTATAATGATCTGTAAGCAGATATTTAAAGATCGATGGCCTCCATTACCTTTGCCCAAGGGTAAAAGATGGGCGTGGCCAAGGCCAGGGGTCATGACCTCGAGCTGCCGGCAACGTCCTGTGTAGTTATCCACGCCCCTCTGTTGTGTGCAGGCAACGTCACAATGGTATCTCCATGGTGAACCGGCTTATAGCGCGCTGAAGACTCTATTGCTCATTCGGATTAAACCTGCGGACGAAGGAAGAAGCGTAAAGACTGCCATCCTCTGGTTCATCCATGAATTACAGAAAAAGAGAGAAAGCTGTGAGTTTGTCCTTCACTGGTGTGTCGCTGTGTTGCTAATGAAGTGCTGGGTGTATTAGTGCTTTTATCCCCGCTAGATGGCGCTGCAGTTTTATTATGCTTCTTGTGTTTCGATACGGTTCCTCCTTGCTCCCTTTCCCGGAGCCCTTGACTGTGAGCTACATCTCCGCAGCACTGTTACCGTCCAGGATGTAGGACCTCACTTACTGCACTCACCTGTGTACATTGGACATTGCAATTTGAAAACGGTATTATTTTGAATTTGTGTTGACTGATGCCTTTTACTTAACTGTATTTGTGCACTTTGTTTTGCACTTATGTTGTAAGTCGCCCTGGATAAGCGCGTCTGCCAAGAAATGATGATGATGATGATGATGACGATGATACTCATGTGTGTGCGGTGTTTGTTGCTGTTGCAGTACTACGCTACGCTACGCAGCGCCTCTGCCGCCCTGCCCGTCGCGGACTTGTTCTCCTGCGCGGAGTGCGGCGGCTTCGTGCAGCCGCCCATCCTGCAGTGCCGGGCCGGGCACCTGATCTGCCGCCAGTGCCGGCCTAAGCTGCGCCGCTGCCCGGGCTGCTGGAGCCGCCTGAAGAGCAGCGCCCGCAACCTGGCCATGGACAAGCTGGCTGCGGTGCTCGGCCTGCCTTGTGAGGAGGTGAGTCCGGGCTTCAGCCTCTGATTGCAGCCTCGTCATCCGGAAAACATCGCTCTGTCTCTGTCTTACTCGTGGATGTTGCTCTGCGCTTTCTGACTCCTGTTGATTTATTGTGGAAAAACAGCTGCTTGGATGTGGCGCTATTTGTGCTCCGTTTCCTTCACTAATGACTGATGTGTTTTTCCTGCATTGCATTAGCGCTGCAGCGTTTCAGCCGCCGCTGCCCTGTCGGCCCAGGCGGCGGAAGTGACGGACCTGCTGGAGTGTCCGGCCTGTTTCCACTTCGTGATGCCGCCGATCGTGCAGTGCCAGGCCGGGCATCTGATCTGCCAGCAGTGTCGGCCGAAGCTGCGCCGCTGCCCGGCCTGTGAGGGCTCTCTTGAGGTCCCCATCAGGAACTTGGCCCTGGAGAAAGTGGCCGCGACGCTTCCCATCCCCTCCGAGGTGAGACTGCACTTCGGCCCGAGTGAAGCTCCTCCTCCGGCAGCCCGGGCAGCTCGCTTGTACGAGCACAGATTGAGAGGCTGACACTGAGCATGCGCCGTGTGCGCTGCCTCAGTCACTGAGATCTCATTACAGTGGAGTTTGCTGTCTGTAGCTGCCAGTCTCTGGCAAAAACCCCATCTTAGAGAAAAAGTCTCTGAAGTCGCTTCACAGAGTCAGTGGCTCTTATCTGCGTGTTGCTGAGGTTTGCGCAGGTTTTCGCTGCTTGTGCGCAACCGCAATGCGAACCGATTTCCAAATACGACTTGATGCGCTGCAAGGACTACTACACAGCTCCGTGCTAATAAGTGTGAACCCACATGCAGGTGGATCCGGAGTGGGACAATGCCTGGAGGCAATTCTATATCTCGGGCACCGAGGTCATCCTCAAGAAGACGTTTCTGCACCGGGCCAGAGAGGCGCTCACGGTGCCAGGCTGGAGAAGGAAGACCCACACAGAGGTACATTGTACTGTCTGTCCCTCTCTCATATTTAAGCTGCTTTATTGTCGTGACTGACAGATATCCAGCAATTACAGCAATTAAACATGACATATATATATATGGGAAACAATAAATGAATCACAATGTTTTATAAAGTGTATTACAGAATAAATACAATCGTAGTATACATAAACATTTACTTTTTAATTATTATGAATCAAACTGAACTAACTAACCCCTATGGTAGGGGCCTCTGTATTGGGCATCCAGTGCTCTCTCTCTCTCTCTGCGGTGTTCATGTACTGCAGTGTCCGGTCAGTCAGAGTGTCTCTGCTGTACTGGATTAACTCCCCTCTCTCTCTCTCTCAGGTCAGGTACACGTTACTACACAACACCATGGAGGATGAGGAGCAGATTCCTGCCGGCCTGGATGTGACGCCCGCCTGCCTGGATGTGATGCCAGCCTGCCTGGATGTGACGCCCGCCTGCCTGGATGTGACGCCAGCCTGCCTGGATGTGACGCCCGCCTGCCTGGATGTGACGCCAGCCTGCCTGGATGTGACGCCAGCCTGCCTGGATGTGACGCCCGCCGGCCTGGATGTGACGCCCGCCTGCCTGGATGTGACGCCAGCCTGCCTGGATGTGACGCCCGCCAGCCTGCATGCGGCACCCGCTGTGGTACGTACAGTGGAGCAGTCCAGCCCTGGAGCTGCATAAACAAGGACACACTGATTGAGCCAATGGATGGATTATGATCCTCTTCCTCTGCTCTGTGGCGTTCGTACTGAGAGACTCTGCCCTGTCTGCACACAGGACCCGGCCACACAGCCAGGAGCAGCGGCCCCGGCCACAACCCCCTCCATATGGAAGCGCGCCCGTACCATCCTCTCCAGTGTGTGCAGTGCGATTTTCCAGAGACGAGGGACCAGGAACTGATAGGAGAGGAGTCTGCGGACGTCCCATCAGTTATTGCTGGGGGAAGGGGGACAGATCCTGCGGAGACGCCAGCCCCGACCACAAAACCCTCCCAGTGGACGCGGGTCCGAGACTTCGTCTCCCACCTGTTCAGGGCGAGGGACGAGAGAGCGTGATCTGGACTAGTGTACTGGAGTGCACTGGAGGCTATAGAGTCCACTGCTGCCCTGATTCATATTTCAATTGAACTGATTGGTGCCCTGATCAAACGTCATCAAAGACCTCGTTCACACTTACTAGGCCGGCCCTGACCCCCTCAGATTTAGTCCTGCTGTTTACAATCACACTGCATCTGCACCTGAAATTGCATAGTGCTGTCACACTAAGGTAGTTCAGAGTTCAATCATAGTTGGTAGGAGAAAGAAAACATAAATTGTGTAGCTGGTAAACTTTCTATTGTTTTTTTTCATCTACTGGGACAATGCAGAAATGTTTATAATTCGAATGGAGGATAAGGTAAAATTGAAGGCGCCCGAAGTACTCGATCGCCACTGTCTGTAAGGATATACAGTTAGTGTGGACAGTAACACAATTGTGATCATTCTGGCTCTGTACGCCACCACAACGGATCTGAAAGGAAGCGATCAAGATGTTCTTTATCCAGAGAAAAGTGCAGTCTAGAGAAAAGGTAGTTTTCCCAGGGAACTGAAAATGCATTTAGTTTATGTCTTCTTTTGAGCTGCAGATGTGAACGCACTTAGGCCTCCTAAATCCTCAAATGTGAACTGGGTCAGGGAAGAAGCAGGACTAAATTTGAGGCTGCCCAGGGCCGGCCTCTTCAGTGTAAACGAGTCTAGATTCTAAAATAAACAATTACAATTGACAATATATGCATGTCTTCTGTTTACTGTCTTGTACTTTGTATGTATTCTCCATGTTCAGGTTGAAGAAACATTCTATAATTAATAGAAATCTAAAGAAGCTGATGACACTGGGGGTTGACACAACCAAAGAGCTTCTGCACAAACTGTCAGAAAGCGTCTCAGGGAAGCTCCTCTGCGGCTCGGCGTCCTCTCCAGGGTCTGGACCCGACTGCAGCTCTGGTGGACTTTCCTGCAGTCAGCAGCCAATCGCACGTCCCTCAAAACATGAGACTTGAAATCCATACATTAATTTATTTATTTCAATTGACCGATATCCTTATATGAACTGCAACTGCATACGTTCTTTGAAATTGTTGCATGTTGTGTATATATTTTTGTTCAGTGTATAGATGTAATATCAAGCACATTTTTTGAAATAAAAAATATAAATGACAATGAATGACAGTCTGTTTGTTGTTTAGAGTGTTGTGTGCTTTCGTTTGGCAGGTGTGTACACTACCTTGTTTCTTTCCTCCTCTGTCACTTGCTTACAGAATGCAAACACTCAGGGCTTTTATCTACCAGCTGTATGAGATATATTTCAAATGACCTCACCAGCAAAAGGAATCCATGTTGATCATTAGGATCATGAATCTAAAAATATATTCAGAATTTAAAACCATGATCCTGCATTGCACCATTGTATTGAAATTCTTCTAATTACACAACCTGTTGGAGATGGACCACAAGTGATACTCCAAGCACCATAGGAAGTGAACCTCAGGGTTAAAAAATGACTTCAATTAGACTAAGAATGTCAATAAGACAGTTTGATGATGTTTGTTTTGCAATATATATTGTTTTCCAAGCAACAGGGTCTAGGACCCAAGCGCAGGGCAAAACTTAAAGCAGATATTAAAGGATTGGAAATTGTAAAGGTACAGAGAGGATAACACAATAATCAAAGTCAACAAGTCAAGCAGGAGGTCATGGGATCAGGCAATCAGACTAGAGTAGGCAAATCCAAGAACCAGTAAAACAAGTACACAAGCAGAGTCACGAACATAGAACTGCTCAGACTGTTACACAGACAATCAAGCAAGACTTCACAATGACTGTTGGTAACAAACAGGTTCATATATTGAAGAGAAGGGCTGGGGGCGGAATAGAGACAGGTGTGTAGAGTGATTGGAAAACGAGGAGCAATTAATTAATCAGGGTGAAGGAGAATGGCAAGTTGTGGTGAATAGTGACCTCTGGTGGGGAGTGAGGGAATGTCATGGCTGGGCATGACCCCTACTCTGGACCAAAGACGAATCTGAACAATTTTTTAAGAGCATGAAAATGATAACCTTGTGAAAATGATAACCTTGTGAAAATCCATTATTCCAATTATTATTGGTAATAGCTTTTTTGCGAACTCTTGCTCACACCAACAATGAGGTCTGTGTGTGTTTATTTTATTCATTATTTCTGACAAATCACATTTCTTTTGCCTCAATTCCATGCTCAGTATAAGTGTTCATAATTGTGGTTCAAAGTGCTAAGTTTCTTTCACAAAGTGTTTACAACAGTAGTGCTGCTTTGTATTATACTCATTGTGGTCCCTTGTTATTTCATTAGTATTATCAATAAGCCTGTTTTATATTGCAGAAGTTCATTTCATGCAGATTTCTTATGCGATTGATTTTTTTTATTGTTTAATGCAGGATTTGTTTTAAATAACATTGTATTTGTTTGTTTCATATTAAATGAAGTGTTTTAATAGTTTTCTTCAATGTTATACAAAAATAAACAAATGGAGTTTTCCTTTTTTATTTTGTATTCGGTACTGTGGCTATCCCTCACGTTTCTGATTAAGCTAAGCCACTTGGTATTAAGAGGACAATGGATTCAATTTCCACATCCTTGAATGCTTCGTGTCTCTGTAATATGATATGCATTCTGTTCAAACACGTCTCAGTCTTGTCTGTTCCTCCTCAAATACATTCTTGCAGTTGAAAGACCATCAATTGTGTGCATCATTCATTTGAATCCCAATAGCAAAATGTATCTTCTTAAATATCCACAAAATGATGACATTCCTGTTGCAAGGGGATTATGTTGTTCGACAAATTAATAAGTAGTGGGATATTTGCTAAACATAACTACAGTTAGCTTCTAAAATTGAGTTCAAAAGCAGAAAACGACATTTACTTGATAAATGAGCAATACAATCGATTTATTACAATATGCAGAATAAAGATAAATATTTTTCGTACTAATAGGAACACTTGTATCCCACAGCAAATGTCCTCCAGGCTGCCCCTCTACAGTATGTAGTATGTAGTCACCTCAGATACCTGTAATCACCAAAGATAGATTTAATCACTCTCAGTTCGACCAGCTCTTGTTGTGCCTTTCCACTCAAGCGACAGGTTGATGTAGCAAAAGTTTAAAATGGATCTAGAACCCAATCGTATTCCTTCATCTTTAAATGTTTAAAGTAAACAGCACTTCCAAACATACAAATTGAACCTATGCTTCCCACTTGAGCCAGTAGTGTTGTCCGCGTTCAGTAGCTCCTGCCCCTTTTTCTGAAATTACGTCGCCCAGGTTTATGATGTCTGATATTTAATAGCATCAAGCGTATGCAGACATGATTTCTATGCATATGATTACAGTTTAGGTTATTTATGAAGGCTCTTCTGTACTCCAATACAATAATTGAACAGGAGAAAACACTCCCACATATACTGCTGTTTAGACAGTGCTCAGAATGGTGAATACCCAGACAAATATATCCGGCAGAAGCAATATTTCTCATAGCTGAACAAGAACATGATTGTTAAGTCTATGGGCTGTGACAGGAGGACACACTGGGAAGACCCTCCACCAGTCCAACTTAAAGCAGCAATAACTTTCCGCCACTGGGACAAGGACATTTTATTCACAGAAAGCCTCTCACCATGCACACCTTTCAAATGAAACTGTCACTATGTTTATACCACAGTACACCACACTACATTTCACCATGATTTTACCACAGTACACAATACTACACTTTAACATACCACGGTAAACACATGATGTGGACACACACACAAATCCACTCTTCGACGTTTCCGAATGCTCTCGCTAGGCGGCGCTCACACGCTCAGAGCGAGGCTCTCTTTGATGCGGAAGTGCTGATCCGCGGTCGTTCCCGTGAGCGCTTGCGGTTTTGGAGTTCTTGTCGGGTCAGCTGGGACTCCAAGCAGCTGCTGTTGAGCTCCTTGGCAAGTAAATGAGAGGTAAGCGTGAAATACGGCGATTTAAACATATTATGGGGGGATGTGCGAAAGTCTCACACATGGTGGCATCTAGACTGTCAGGTTTCCTTTTTCTTTATGTAAGCAGTCCTTCTGGTTAACAGTTAGCAATTGAATGTGCAACGGCGGGAGTAAAAGCGCCATTTTTAAATATCTGAACTGCCAGTGCCCAGAAGACCAACTACCAGGAATATCCGAATAAAATAGTTCATGAAGTATATTTCCCTCTCTGATATGTGTTGATTTTGAGAATGCTAAAGCCTTTAAATAACACATTATTATTACATATTTTTACTATTCGCAGTTTAATGTTTGGTTGTGTAGCTATCCACGAAAGAATAAGTGTATTTATGTTTGATGACATTTCTTATGCAGATCGCAATGATGTGCACTCGCCTGACTGATTGATTTACATGGACGTAATATGTACAAGTAGCCTAACGGTAACGGGTTGTTTTCTGTCTTTAAAACTAACACAGACTCGACACCACATGTTTACACGACTAGGCTGTGCCGTTATTTCAGCGTTGAAAGGGTAAGACAAGGGGTTTATTTGACACACGTGTAAGCCTGGTAATGCGTGTCTGTGGTGCTATAGCGACATGGTGTTGTGGAGACGACGAGATTAAAGAAGAGGGTGCAGCTCCGCCCTGCCTGCACCTCGGCGCTGCTTCACTCTCCTCCACCTACGAGAGACGAGACATCGTTTAATTTCAGTTTGCATTCTGGCCATTCAGCCGGTCCGTTTGGGCACCGGGTTTGAGACTGTATTGTGGAAACAGCGTTGCGCTTTCAAATCGGCTACCCGAGGGTGCTTGACACTTCCCAACCTTATGGTGATATTATAAGGAGCAAGAGGGGCGAAAGTGGAGTGTATCGTTCTTTTTGGCCTGCTCGAGTTGCCGTACTGCCTTTACTGCATACACTTTCACAGCCTCATTCTGCTGAAAGCCAAGCGTCACTTTGCTCATGCTATTGAGAATGTCTGTGTGATCACACAAGTAACTTTGTTTGCTTATGTTATATTATTAGTGGGCCTACTACTTTTTACAAGGTTGATCTCTGGAACATGTTTTATTCTCGTTTGTCTGGTGTTTGTCCCAGTGCCTCACTGTGTGTGTATTGGAATACATACTAAAAGCTGATTTATAATATCACTGAAGTTTCTCTTTGTGCTGATTGACCTCTAAATGTGTGTTCAGTCCCCTAGGTGAGGTAACCCTCTGGGATGACATCAGGGCAGGAGGAGGAGCCTGTTGCCAGACACCCTTCAATTGCCCAGAGAGACCTATCTGCCGGCATGATGAATCCCTCTGCTCTAGCACAGTCGGCGCCCCTGTTTCCAGCCATGGCCGCTGTGAGCAGTAACCCCGCTGGAATGCATGGGAGTCCGGGGATTGGAGCCTCTGACATGGAGTTGCAGAAGATGCTGATTGACGAAAGGATGCGGTGCGAGCATCACAAAACCAACTATCAAACGCTCAAAGCTGAACACACAAAGTAAGCGTGTTTCGTTCTCTTTTGCTATCATGGTTTAATCCTCCTCTCCTTCGTAATTCCCTTTAAGAGACTCTCAACGAGCTTTGGAAGAAAAGTCTTGCAATATTTTTCCAATGAACTTGGTGGCTCCACAACTACCAGTCAGGATCTCTGAGTCGAGGCTCTTGACGAAACAGCTCAGATTGTTGTTCAGAAGTCACTTATGGCTTGAAAACTAAAACAGTCCTGTATTTTACAATGAATCTGGTATTGGAGAGTGAGAATGCCATTTCATGAGTGAGGGATAGAGAGCTGAACTTCAGAGTGGGGAGGTGTTAGGTCATTTGCCAAATGCACAGAAGAGCAGGTGTGACAATCTATAGAAGATTGGCTGTGCTTCCGTAACAGGAGACATTCATCCTCAGACTCTGTGCTGCAGCGTGGGTTTTGAGTGTGACCCAGAACTCGAATGGGGCTGACCAGTTGGTGTAGATGCCAAAGGGATTTCAATCAGTCTTCAAAATGTGAATTTAAAGATTAGACCCTGATAAAATGTATGCAGGAGGGGCAACCTTAAAAACTATTTTGGGTGAATATTCCACAGGGGTGGTTCAGCTGTGTTTATTTTGTCCACAAGGTGGTGGTGTTGCACTCTTCACTGTATGAGCTCCAGCTAATTAATGAACATATCCAGTTTACTAAAGGTTGTGTTTTTCTTCTCTTCTATAGGATCATTAGTTTAATTAACAGTGCTACTTTCAGGTTGTATATATTTCAGGTGCTTTCCTTCATGGTGGTGTAAAGGGTCCAGTCCAGTTTTGGATGTCTGTAAACTTAGACATTATGTATTGGCTCAGTGTATTCAGCAGAACAAACACTTCCAGTTTACCTATTTTTTGAGGTATTGCTGGGCTGGTTTGCTTGTGCAGTCATGTGACTGTGCTTTGGATTTGCAAACCGCATGCTGTTTGGCTCAGTGGGCATCTGCATGTTTAATCTGAAAGTGAAAATGAATTTTGGGGGTTTGACTGTAATATATGCACAGATATCTATATGATGAAATAAGTGAATTTATTATAGACATGTGGAAAACTATGACATATCTGTCTCTCGCAGTGAGTTGCCACTCTGAGGTCATGTGTGTTGTGTTTGTAGGCTGCAGGATGAGTTCGCGCGGGCACAGGGCGACCTGAAGCACCTGCTGATGGAGAAACGCACAGCGCAGGAGAAGATGCAGCTGCTGTTCGCTGAACTCCGGGGAGAGCTGTTAGATAAAACAAGGGAGCTAGAGGAGCTGAAAATGCAGGTACATAAGCCACATTTGAATTGCCACAGATCACAGGCAGGGGCAGAGCAACCAAGCAGTGCAGAAGAAAAAAAAAGACGTTGACAAAAACGGAAGCAAACCGTCAAACAGAATTGTTACACAAGGTCAGCGATTGCATAGCATGCATATTGTACAGACTGCACCGCAATAATCACAGCCTGTCTGCAGCTGCTGAGTTTCACAAACATAACTGTTGTGAACCAGTCACCTATGGGAGGGGGGATACATGGGGGGGGGGGACAGTGTTGGCAGCCCTGCCTACAAGCGATTCAGCATCTGCTCCTCCTCAGCTCTTTCTCAATCTTAATTCTACTGCAAAACGAGGATTCGAAGAAGCTGAAACCAAATAATTAAACACTCCAAAACACTGCAACATGTAAGACTGAAGCCAAGCTTTGAAATTGTGGTGTATTTGAGAAAGCTGTTGTCATGACTGTACAGTGATTCCTGGCATTCCAGGGGTCCTTGAGCATTGACACACAGCTGTTCCTGTTTTCTTAAACTGTATCAGTAAACCAAGGGCTCTGTCTGCACACACACACACAAACATCACATACTTATTAAACATGTATTTGTGGTCTTGTTGCAATCTCTAATACAGACGACCAGACAGTGTTGGTTAAAATAGTCGGTTATATTTCTAAACTTGGGGATCTGAAGATATGCATGAGGTCTAAATAATGCCCAAGTGCAATGTGTACTTCTCTTTTTAATATTGTGCTCACAGTTCTACATTATAGTAATATAATGCATTTTCTATAAATGTACACATCCCCAGTATTAATGTTATTTTACTTACTTTTTTCCCTCACTGTACATTTTATATATATATATATATATATATATATATATAGTGTGTGTGTGTGTGTATATATATATATATGTACAGTGAGGGGAAAAAAGTATTTGATCCCCTGCTGATTCTGTACGTTTGCACACTGACAAAGAAATGATCAGTCTATAATTTTAATGGTAGGTGTATTTTAACAGTGAGAGACAGAATAACAACAACAAAATCCAGAAAAACGAATTTCAAAAAAGTTATACATTGATTTGCATGTTAATGAGGGAAATAAGTATTTGATCCCCTATCAATCAGCAAGATTTCTGGCTCCCAGGTGTCTTTTATACAGGTAACGAGCTGAGATTAGGAGCACTCTCTTAAAGGGAGTGCTCCTAATCTCAGCTCGTTACCTGTATAAAAGACACCTGTCCACAGAAGCAATCAATCCGATTCCAAACTCTCCATCATGGCCAAGACCGAAGAGCTGTCCAAGGATGTCAGGGACAAGATTGTAGACCTACACAAGGCTGGAATGGGCTACAAGGCCATCGCCAAGCAGCTTGGTGAGAAGGTGACAATAGTTGGTGCGATTATTCGCAAATGGAAGAAACAAAATAACTGTCAGTCTCCCTCGGTCTGGGGCTCCATGCAAGATCTCACCTCATGGAGTTTCAATGATCATGAGAACGGTGAGGAATCAGCACAGAATTACACGGGAGGATCTTGTTAATGATCTCAAGGCAGCTGGGACCATAGTCACCAAGAAAACAATTGGTAACACACTACACTGTGAAGGACTGAAATCCTGCTGCGTCCGCAAGGTCCCCCTGCTCAAGAAAGCACATGTACAGGCCCGTCTGAAGTTTGCAATGAACATCTGAATGATTCAGAGGAGAACTGGGTGAAAGTGTTGTGGTCAGATGAGACCAAAATCGAGCTCTTTGGCATCAACTCAACTCGCCGTGTTTGGAGGAGGAGGAATGCTGCCTATGACCCCAAGAACACCATCCCCACCGTCAAACATGGAGGTGGAAACATTATGCTTTGGGGGTGTTTTTCTGCTAAGGGGACAGGACAACTGCACCGCATCAAAGGGACGATGGACGGGGCCATGTACCATCAAATCTTGGGTGAGAACCTCCTTCCCTCAGCCAGGGCATTGAAAATGGGTCGTGGATGGGTATTCCAGCATGACAATGACCCAAAACACACAGCCAAGGCAACAAAGGAGTGGCTCAAGAAGAAGCACATTAAGGTCCTGGAGTGGCCTAGCCAGTCTCCAGACCTTAATCCCATAGAAAAGCTGTGGAGGGAGCTGAAGGTTCGAGTTGCCAAACGTCAGCCTCGAAACCTTAATGACTTGGAGAGGATCTGCAAAGAGGAGTGGGACAAAATCCCTCCTGAGATGTGTGCAAACCTGGTGGCCAACTACAAGAAACGTCTGACCTCTGTGATTGCCAACAAGGGTTTTGCCACCAAGTACTAAGTCGAAGGGGTCAAATACTTATTTCCCTCATTAACATGCAAATCAATTTATAACTTTTTTGAAATGCGTTTTTCTGGATTTTTTTGTTGTTATTCTGTCTCTCACTGTTAAAATACACCTACCATTAAAATTATAGACTGATCATTTCTTTGTCAGTGGGCAAACATACAAAATCAGCAGGGGATCAAATACTTTTTTCCCTCACTGTATGTTCTTTCTATAATGTTTACAAATAGTTTACAAGAACCTGTTTTTCCTTTATGTTGCTGCTTCTTTATGTGGATGCAAAACCTTTTCAGAGACATTCTTTGTCATTGGCAGGTTCTCACTCCACCAAAACTGGAGCTGCTGCGAGCTCAGATCCAACAGGACTTGGAGACGCCGATGAGAGAGCGATTCAACAAGCTGGAAGAGGTCAGTCATAGAGTCATGACCACTGTGTGACCCCTTTACAGTCCCCTACTGGAGCATTGACCTTCTTTGGGTGCTAATTGGTTTTCTATTTTTTTGTTTGTAACTCTAACTCCTCTACTAACTATACATAAGCAGCTCCACCTTACTTTTCACAGGAAGCAGAAAAATACAGGTCTGATTACAACAAGCTGCGCTATGAGTACACTTTCTTAAAGTCCGAGTTCGAGCACCAAAAGGCAGAACATGCCCACACATTGGAAGAAAGAAACATCCGGTTTGAGACGGAGGTGAGTTCACACCCCTTAAACCCCTCTGACCCGCACCAGTTCCAGCTGACACACAGTTCACACGTTTACCAAGTGTTATTGTTTTATTTATTTTTTTAAATATGGGTTGTGATTCTTAATATTAATCTTGCATACTTTCACATGACAATGTTCTCAGATTCTTTAGGTGCTGGAGTTAAAGTGCCCTAAAAGACTGAGTTGAATGAGATATCTTCAGGATTTTGAGTTACGCCCCCTTCTCTACAAGACGCTTGTGCAGCTTCATATTATATTTCAGGCATCATTGAAAATTATTGTTATGAATAAAACTAAACAAATTAAAAAGCTGAAAATATATGCAGAGGCAATGCACAGTTGTACGTCCACACAAGATCAATCTCCTCTTTCAGCAGGTCTTTCATTATTGGTCAAATACAGATGTAGTCAATAGCACTGCAGTGGTTTGAACCAGTATTGTGTGCTTCTAATTCTACTTCTACTACTACTTTATCTTCCATGTAAATCTACTACACTGTTTTTTATTTTATTTTGTATAATTAAACATTTTATTAAATTTGGTTTTGAAAGCAATTGCAAAACAAAGCTTGGCCATTCGAATATGTTTCACCTCACTAACCTGCTGCTGTTAAAAACCCTCTCTTCTGGTAGAACATTTGCATTTAGGATACTGTACTCTGTTTACAGGTAGTGTGTTTTAATGCATTTAAGGCTCATTGATGTGTATTAAAAGTAACGTATCCTTTCAGCCAACGTTCAGTGAGAGGATATATTTGTCACAAATGTATTTCTGAACACCCAGTGGTTACCTCGTGGTCTTTAAGCACCATCACCCAAATTGCTTCTACTTGCCTCCTTTTAACAAGGAACAAATTCAGAATAATGTTTATCATATTATAAAACATTTTTTAAAGGAATAGCCGTTTTTTGATCATTTGATTTAATTTAAATTTCAACACGTTTACCTTTTTTTTCTGCTTTGAGTAAAAAAAACATATTTTTGCATAAGTGCTGTTGATTAGTTTGTTAGGTAATAGATTTTTAAATATATATTATTTTTATTATATCAGTTATCCAGATTGGAAAAGGACAAGGAAGAGCTGAGCAATCAGCTTCTGAGCACAGATCCTACCAGAGACACCAAGCGTGTTGAGTCTCTGCTGCGTGAGAAGGCCCAGCTGCACCAGAGGCTGCGGAGCCTGGAGGCCGAGGTGGCGGAGCTACGGGCGGAGAGGGACAACTCTGGGCTGCAGGCCGAGAACGTGCAGAGGATCCAGGTGCGACAGCTGGCTGAATCGCAGGCTGCTGTCAAGTCACTGGAGGTATGCCCTGCAGCTAGGCCAAGCAACTAATTGGTAGTTTGTGTTTGAAGTTACCTCTCTAGTAATATTAAATATGAACGTTGCTTTTCTCTCTCTGCTATATCCACACACACACATACACAAATATAGTGTTATAGAACTGTTCACACTTACACCTGCCTTGTTATACCTCTGAGTCAGAGAAAGGCTTTGAAACTGACAGTAATTGAGGTAGGCCTCAGGAAGATGATTTGTGTAACTACACATGGGTGCAAAACTGTTCAAAAGCAGCAGCTTGGCAATGGGAGAGGGAAACATTTGAAGGCAGCTAGGTATAAAGAGGGACAAGTGAGTCAAATTAATATGTGGATTATTTAAGGATTGTTAACTTGTTGGTAAAGCATTGTTTAATGTTTCACTTCATTGCAAAAGCTTTCTTTACCAGATTGGTATGAGTTTTTAACACCCTCTGAAGAAAGGCCTGCAAGGTGTAACTTCCTTCTTATGCACAGAGGTCTCTTGAGGGAGAGGTATATTTTCCATTGAAAACATTAAGTATATAATTTGAATACATTTCTCTGTATTGATGGAAAAATAAATAGTGACATCTGTTTTAAAGTGTGGGTTTGTTTCCCTGGGTTTCTTTGATTTGTTGTTTACCTTTATTATCCCGGGGTTCCCATGCCAACCATAAATTAATCTATGAGGCAGACTTCTTGATCATTTGCATCACAGATTCTGATATGTGCACAGTGGATTAATTTAACCTAAAATACACAAGCAGTCTGTATCACTATACAATATATTGTCTTCATATTTGCATGGTATAGAATACTATGCATAACAGATGCTACTCACTCACATAAACTATATTATATATATAATTTATACAGCTTTGGAAAAATTGAGACCACTGCACATTTGTCTTAAATCAGCATCTCTACATGTATGGCAGCCATTCCATTCATATTTTTATGTGGATTTTGGGAGAAATGTTGTCAGTAGTTTGTAGAATAAAACAAAAATGTTCATTTTACCCAAACACATACCTATAAATAGTAAAACCAGAGAAACTGATAATTTTGCAGTGGTCTCTTAATTTTTTCCAGAGCTGTATGTGTGTATATATATGTATGTATGTGTGTATATATATATATATATATATATATATATATATGTATACATGTGTGTGTGTGTGTGTGTATATAAAATAAAGTTCTCCTCCAGTTAGGTTCTGCTTTTCTTATATCATTTATGGTTTCTTTTAATGTCAGAAGCCACTTTTTATCACTGATAGATACAATCAGAAGGAAACCAGTTTTAACTTGAATTGAATTTTTAGCCTTGAATTGATGAAGGCATGAAAATAGTTTGTCCTATTGCACTCATAGTTGGCGATTCTGTCAAGTTTCACTACTCAAATTAATCTTTAATAAACATGATCTAAAATATTGCTAAAACATTGTAATCATGCCATTCAAACGTTTGTGCTCCAGGGACAGCTGGAGTGGGAAATGAGCCTTTTAATGTTTTGCTGTTTCTAAGTTTAACATTTTAAATTGTGTGAATATCTTCAATAAAATAACAATTTAATTGCAGATGACACTGATTGTCTTCCTGTTTCAAGGCAGAGAAGCAGTCTCTGAAGCTACAACTGGAACGCCTCGAGCGAGAGTTGCAGCTCAGTCATGAGCACAACGCCCAGCTCACTGGCAAACTGCACAAGACCGAGCGCGAGGCCAGTGCTCTCACCAGCAAAGTAAGGAACTCTGCCTTTTCACGGGTGTGGTTTTTCACTGTAATCCATCTGTTTCAGTTCTGTAGTTTCTCATCTCTCTGCGGAGATTAAAAACCAAACCAAAAACATGCAGTGAAATGTTTATATTTTATATATATAGTCTGGATCTGCATAATCCAAATTTGATTCTTCATAGCTCAAATAGAAATGACAGTGCTTTATTGAAAATGCAAAGTATTGAGGAACCGATCTTTTTTTTTTCCTCCCCCTTTTCACCTTTCATGTTATGAATTATACTTTTGATATTGGAAAGATTACAATCATACCTTCACTTGTGTTCATATATATATTGTTGACTTATTTAACAAGAAAAAACTATAAATATCAAATAATGGCCATCATATGATTGAGATCCCCCTGTTTTATATTCCTTCTTATTTCACTGAGGTAATGCTCTCTGTTTGTAAAGAGGCAATGGCAATTAAAAATGTGAAGGTATATTTTGTTCAGTGCTATTTCCTTGAGAAAAATAAAACTATATTGCATAGCATTTTTAAAGGTCTGGGGAGCTCCTTTGCACAAGGGAAATCTGAAGACTCATCCTTTGTTGAAAAAGACGCCTCATTTTAGTGTGAAATGTGAATGAAGATTAGTGTCAGAACTGCTTTAAAACCCATCGAAAAAAGGAAGAACAAAACCACAGGTCTGCGTTATTCTACTTCAGTACAACTGACATTAGAATCACTTCCTGAGCTGCATTATTGTGCATAAGCCAGACTCACTATAAGACCGACAAGTATACTGTATATAACTGTGTTTGTAAGGGGCACAGGTTTATTCCTGAAATATTAACTTGTTTCTCTCCTCTCCCTCCCCTCTCTCTTTCTCTCAGGTGGAGGAACTCAAACACACCCATAAGATTGAGGTGGCTAATATTAAGCTGGAGTGTGTGAGGTCAAAGGGCGAGGTGGAGAGGGAGCGAGACGGCCTGCACAGCCAAGTTGAGGGTAACTTCCTGGTGCCATCATGTAATTTTTTGAAATGTGCCTTCATCTGTGTTCAGTAGATGTTCAATCTGTGCTCTGACTCTGGTATACTACATCTGTGAAGAACCTGCCGAGTGCTGAAACGAAACAAAACAAAGTAGAACAATATCATAAGGGGCTCTTATATGATGCTCCCCAGTACCGTGCTATTGATTATTCAGACAACTCTGGCTATGTTTTTGTTTCGTTCTTTCTTTCATCCCTGACATAACTGGAGCACTGGAAAGCCAAAGTTATTAATCCTCCCTCCCTGTCTCCCAGTACTGATTATGCTGCCGACACGTTCACAGGACTGCAGGCAGACGTGGATATCCTGAAGATCACCGTTGACAGGAACAAGGAGCTCCTGTCTGAGAAGGAGCGTGAGTTAGTGCGCAAAGTGCAGGCCGCCAGGGAGGAGGAGCTTCACAAGCTGGCAGCACTGCAGGATGAAAAGTGAGGAACTATTTCTCTCTCCAGCGGTTGTAAAATCGCCTCCCTTGTTAAAGGACTAAAGCAAAGGTCACACTACGTGATTTTTTGCTTGATTTGGCCCTCGACAATCAGCTTAGTCAGGGCGCATCCCCGCTACCGATGAACGTGGAGTGTTTAATATTTACGGATCGATTAGCACGGATTGTGTAGGGTGACGAGATCAGCGTCACACAGACCAGCAGCAGCAGCCAATGATAGTTGAGCTGACTGAAGGAAAAAAACAGGAAGAATAAACATGACGAGTTTTTGATTTTCATATTTTTTTTCAAATACCAATGGTTGTTCCAGGGCAGGTTCTTTAAAAATACTCTAATATAGGGAAAATAATATGTTAAAATACAAATAACAATTAGTATCTGTAATTTACCCAGGTCTGCACAAAATATCAAAACCTATGATGCGATGATCATACTGTGGGATGGATATAGACTGTGTTGTTCACCAGAGTGTACAGGTTATTGCCCTCGCCTCCCCAGCCTTGTCTTTTTGTTTGTCAGCAGATTTATGCAGTTCTGCACAGTTTCACCAATCCCTTTGGTGGAGCAGCGCAGATCTGCGCAGAACTGCGGACGTCTGCACTACATAAATGTGACCTGTAAATTTGTTTACTTTTGTTTACTTTTTCTCTGGACGGATCACATGCGTTTCCATGAGATTTTGGGAGTTTTGAGGCCGTGTCAGAGCTCCTCACGACAAAGGATTTTAGATCATTCGTTATGTGTGTGACCCTCTGTTCTTAAACGATCGTGTATTGTGCAATCCTTCACGACGCAAAAGACATAAGTTCAGTGAAAAAGCGGCCGTTAAGTGTGAGCTGCCCACCGTTCTCAAAATGGGGTCAGATTATAGAAACTGTGTAGTGTGAACCTAGCATAAGGATCCTTATAAAGTTCATTAATGTATTTATATTTTGTTTTTAACTAGGAAAGTGTAGGGTAATGGAGGAGTCGAGCTTGCACTTGCACGTGTCGTGCTGATGCTTGTCCTTCACCTATCTTTTTTTCCTTCTTTCTCATGTCTCTCTATTCCAGATTTCATTTGCACACCAGGAGTTAGACAACAGCAGCAGATATTTAGTGTCAATAAATGACTGATGTAAAAAATGCTGTATAGTATTAGGTCTCTGCATTAAAATTTCTCACTTAAGAATAAAGGTTCATATTATCATTGTATAAGGCTAATAGATTGTCATGTCTGCCTTGAATATTTTCATTATGTTCAAAGAAAAAGTTGACCGATAAGTTTTCAGCAAACTAAGGTCTAGACCAGATCAATATTTTGACCCACCCTCGAATGGCAGCGTTCCGTTTTGCTTATAAATAGTAGAGTGGCTTTTTACAATAAATTCAGCTTTTTTAACTGAGTTCAAAGATGAAGGTCAGAATGATCCTATGGATGCAATTAGGTTGTGTGGAGAAGATTATTTGTTTTAATTTTATGAGTAAGAGGTAGGTTTCTCTCTAGGCTACGTGTCTCAATCTTCCTGTTTGAAGTGCATGCTTGAGTGCTGGCTCTTCTATGCCCTGTGTGCAGGCTGGAGCTGGAGAGCTGCGTGGCAGAGCTGGAGCAGCAGAGGGCATCACAGGAGGCTGCTGGGAATTCGGACAGGGAGCAGTGTCAGGAGAAGCTGCGTGCCGCCCAGTTGAGCGAGGAGAGCGCTAGAAAAGACGCCCAGAACCTGAGGTAGGCAAGAGCTGTCATCACCCCAGGCCTTCAAGACTGTGGCTAATTATTCTTGTTTGCTGGATACCAAGTTTGCCACCTGGGCTGGAACTAAATCAAAATTTTGAGCCCACCCCTTCACTAGTGGAAAACTATAAACCTTTACTCAGTGCCGGCTTTATTTAAGACGCTTCATTCTGCTGATCGTAAATGTACTAATCAATCTCTCTCTCTCTCTCGGGCACATTTCTCAGGGCTAAACTACAACAGCAGGCGCTTCAGCTGCAGGACCTGGAGAAGGAGAGGAGTGAGAACAGTGACCTGAGACAGGTACAGTGACCTGAGATGGGTACCTTGCTCTTCCCCCCTCAGGGCTAGCAGACTTGGGCCCTTTTCCAGCAGCCCATCACTGTAGGGAACAGCAGTACAAGTGTGTGGCAAGTGGCTTAGCAAACCTGTGCTGCTAGATCCTCAAGAAGAACAACCAGGCTCTCTGACACACACAGGCCTTGTTTCTTGTCCACAGTACATTTTACAGTGTGCGTATGTGTGTTGTATTTATCTAAATCGCCTGGGATTTTGTGTGTTCCAAATACAGCAAAACCAAGAGCTGCAGGTCCAAGTCAGTGCCTTGTCGCACTCCGAGAATGACCTGCTGGACACGAATCGCCGACTGAAGGAGTTGCTGGAGCGGCTGAAGGAGGAGCTGCGAAACGCCCGTGGACAGGCGGAGAGGGCGCAGCACGAGGCAGAGAAGTGGGTTTTTACGTTTTCAGAAACGATTAGCTTGAAAAAAAGAGAAAAATGTCCTTTATTACTATGCAGAAGATCTCTCTGTTTGTTTTTGATTTGAACAATTGTTTTCCTCAAATCTGTCTGTTTTGGTTACAATCTGTTTGTTTTTAAGCTGCATTCAGACTCCACAGTATAAAGTGAAAGTTCAGAACAGAAGTGTCTTATACTGGTTCGTTTGGTGTGAATATGGGCAGTGCTGAAATGTTATCCTGTTCTTGCGTTGCATCGTGCCCTTGTAATGCTGTCCTATTTTGGTTTATCATAAACTGAGGTTGAGTGGTTTGGAGTACATTCAGCACGAGCGTGAATGCACACACACACACACACACACACACACACACACACAACCTGTTCAAGATATTTTGGACATTTTCAGAAGTTCCCGAGAAAGTTGTTTTTGTTTGGCTCTGTGTATCAAGTGAAGTGTTCACACCTTTATTTCAAACTGTGCTATTTGGTGATTTAGGTATGGGCCTAACAGACAGTATTGTAAGCCAGTTAAGATCGGGGGTGTGTTAATATCTGACCCACCACAGAAATAGTGTTTAAAGACACCTTTAAAGACACTTCGAGTTCAATCTTAGTTTCCTCTAGTCTTCAACTAAAACACACAATGTTTTTGAGTGAATGTTTTCTTGAGAGAAAAAAACATTCAGACAATTTAATAAAAATATCTCACACACACACACACACACACACACCTCTATATTGACTATATGTTTACCCCCCCCACACTCCTCTCAGTGTTTGACAGTAAAATACCCTAAAAGATGGTCAGCTGGGATGCAAATTAACCTAATTTTGTTTTTGTTTTGTATTTCTATTACAATATTTTGTTTTGAATTGCTACTCTTGGAGTACCCTTTGAACATGTGATGCTCAATTCCTGTGTTTTACAGTGTAGCATTTATCGATGCTTTCAGATTTGTGATTTGCCAATGATGCTTTGTTGATTGGAGCTGCTCCCCCAACATGGTGCCCTCTGTTCCCCCCGTGTTGCAGGCTGCTGGAGGACCGGCGCATTGAGTGGCTGCAGGAGAAGCACCAGCTGCAGGAGCAGGATGCGCAGCTGCAGGAGAAGCACAGCCAGGTCAAGGAGAAGCTGCACAGGGCTGCCGCTGCCCAGAAAAAGGTATCCGCCCTGACGCTGATGCTGCGGTGTGTCGTCCTGCAGCCGACACCATGGTGACCACCCCGCCCGTGGTTCCCTGGGTCCTGCACTCTCTTCCCACTGTGGGAATGTGAGTTTAAACGAGTTCCCGAATGGCCCGACCAGGAAAAGCCTCCCTCTAGAGCACAGGGCGGGACCTCTCGTCAGAGTCTTGTTCTGAGTCTGGGCCAGTTTGAATGTGATTTGTCACCAAGACTTCCGCGGCGTTCTGGTTGCTCAGACTCCTGGTCAAGCAGATAGCTGCAAGCCTACGTTATTCTGTTTCAATTGAGCACTGCTTTTATATCATATACACCGAATTATAACGCACAGAACAAATGCACAGAAACAAAATGACCCGTTTGCTGTTGTGTGCAGTGTCTCTGATCAATAACAATTATCTTACGTTTAAAGTATTAAAGTATGCAATATGATTATATGGTGTTTCTCTCCAGAGGAAGACGTTGACTGAAAGCAAGCAGAAGCGAATGCAGGACAAAATCCAGCTGCTAGAAGCGAAGATACAAGAATTAGAGATTGAGAACAGCACCTTAAACAAGTATGTTTTCATATGAATGAATTTGGGCCATTTTGCACCCACACATATTTGATTTGCATAGTCTTGAAATTATGAAAAGCTTGTGGTCGTTTATGCAAATCCCTGTTTTGTGAAATGACAATGCTATATATACTATTTAGGAAACTGAAGCAACCCTTGGCAGCTGTTAAACCTCTGGTGACCTTTTTGTCCAGCAGGGCAGCTGTTGTGCAATATAACTGAATCAGCAGGAGGTTTCTGCTACTCAATAGTGGTCTGTGCAGTGTATTTACTGTACAGTGCCCTAATGGACAAAGTTAAATATAAAAAATGAAAAAGGTGGCAAAAAAAAAAAAAAAGGTGGACCCTCAGTCACATGCCAGTTTAGCAACCCACAGCAGGAAGTATGCCACCCGGCACAGGGATGGAGATTCAAGCCGATCCGCCCGTCCACAGGATTTCACAACGCCTTGTGTTGTAACATCCCTGTTCTTTCCTGTGATCTGTGCTAATTTTAGTCTCTTTCCAAAGACAGCAAAGGGCTGTGCTGTTGTCCACTCCTCCTCTTGTCACAGATGTAGTAGTTTATTGTGCGTAACTTTCAATGCACGCCTGCTGCACGTTTAAGCACACGGTCCCTCCCTCAGGAAGCCGGCCTACGCTGCGGACCAGGCCCAGCTCCACAGGAGGATGAAGGAGCTGCAGCGCCGGCACAACGAGTTCCGCCGCCTCCTCCTGGGCCCCACAGCCACAGCAGCAGGGATGACCCACTCGGCTGCTTTCCTCTCGTCCACTTTAGTGCCAGGGGCTGAAATGACTTTCCCCAATCTCCAAGTAAGTTCTGTTTTTTTCCCGGTCATATAGGGAGAGGGAGACATCTCTATTGCTTGAGCCAATACCTATCCACTGCGGGACAAGGCCTTGCCAAGATGTTTGCACTTGTTTCAATATAGATACAGATAATTCAATTTGCTTTGTTGGCATGACAACAGTATATTGGTATTGCCAAAGCATTACAGAGATATAATATATACAATATTTCACGTTACATCACACAGCCCAAATATACCGATCAGCCATAACATTATGACCACTGACAGGTGAAGTGAATAACACTGATAATCTCGTTATCATGGCACCTGCCAGTGGGTGGGATATATTAGGCAGCAAGTGAACATTTTCTCCTCAAAGTTGATGTTTTATAAGCGGGGAAAATGGGCAAGCGTAAGGATCTGAGCGACTTTGACAAGGGCCAAATTGTGATGGCTAGACGACTGGGTCAGAGCATCTCCAAAACTGCAGCTCTTGTTGGGTATTCCCGGTCTGCAGTGGTCAGTACCTATAAAAAGTGGTCCAAGGAAGGAAAAGCGGTGAACCAGCGACTGGGTCAATGGAGGCCAAGGCTCATTGATGCACGTGGGGAGCGAAGGCTGGCCCATGTGGTCCGATCCAACAGACGAGCTACTGTAGCTCAAATTGCTGAAAAAGTGAATGTTGGTTCTGATAGAAAGGTGTCAGAACACACAGTGCATCGCAGTTTGTTGCGTATGGGGCTGCGTAGCCGCAGACCAGTCAGGGTGCCCATGCTGACCCCTGTCCACTGCCGAAAGCGCCTACAATGGGCACATGAGCATCACAACTGGACCACGGAGCAGTGGAAGAAGGTGGCCTGGTCTGATGAATCACGAGTTCAAGGTGTTGACTTGGCCTCCAAATTCCCCAGATCTCAATCCATTCGAGCATCTGTGGGATGTGCTGGACAAACAAGTCCGATCCATGGAGGCCCCACCTCGCAACTTACAGGACTTAAAGGATCTGCTGCTAATGTCTTGGTGCCAGATACCACAGCACACCTTCAGAGGTCTAGTGGAGGCTGTTATGGTGGCAAAAGGGGGACCTACACAATATTAGGCAGGTGGTCATAATGTTATGGCTGATCGGTGTAAACAGAACAGGTCCCTTTCCATCTCCCCTCCCCGCCCTCCCTCTCTATTCAGATGAGACAATAAAATGAAATTAAACAAAATCACACAATACAAATATATACAGAAATATCCATAGTTTGGAATATGGATCGAATCCCCCCTCCCCTCCCAGTCGACACACTATCCCTCAGGTCAGTGCAGGCAGGGTGTCGACACACTGTCCCTTATGGTGTGGCAGGCAGTCACGTATTTAGCAGCTAAGGTTCCTCCTCTCCCAGTATAATGTGCATTTTGTCATGTTTTTACAGTTTAAAATCTGCCACCCTACATTCAAATTGAGGAATGTATTTCTCTCTCTCTCATATATATATATATATACACTCACCTAAAGGATTATTAGGAACACCTGTTCAATTTCTCATTATCTAACCAACCAATCACATGGCAGTTGCTTCAATGCATTTAGGGGTGTGGTCCTGGTCAAGACAATCTCCTGAACTCCAAACTGAATGTCTGAATGGGAAAGAAAGGTGATTTAAGCAATTTTGAGCGTGGCATGGTTGTTGGTGCCAGACGGGCCGGTCTGAGTATTTCACAATCTGCTCAGTTACTGGGATTTTCACGCACAACCATTTCTAGGGTTTACAAAGAATGGTGTGAAAAGGAAAAAACATCCAGTATGCGGCAGTCCTGTGGGCGAAAATGCCTTGTTGATGCTAGAGGTCAGAGGAGAATGGGCCGACTGATTCAAGCTGATAGAAGAGCAACTTTGACTGAAATAACCACTCGTTACAACCGAGGTATGCAGCAAAGCAAACCACTCATCTCCACTACAAATAGGAAAAAGAGGCTACAATTTGCACAAGCTCACCAAAATTGGACAGTTGAAGACTGGAAAAATGTTGCCTGGTCTGATGAGTCTCGATTTCTGTTGAGACATTCAGATGATAGAGTCAGAATTTGGCGTAAATAGAATGAGAACATGGATCCATCATGCCTTGTTACCACTGTGCAGGCTGGTGGTGGTGGTGTAATGGTGTAGGGGATGTTTTCTTGGCACACTTTAGGCCCCTTAGTGCCAATTGGGCATCGTTTAAATGCCACGGCCTACCTGAGCATTGTTTCTGACCATGTCCATCCCTTTATGACCACCATGTACCCATCCTCTGATGGCTACTTCCAGCAGGATAATGCACCATGTCACAAAGGTCGAATCATTTCAAATTGGTTTCTTGAACATGACAATGAGTTCACTGTACTAAACTGGCCCCCACAGTCACCAGATCTCAACCCAATAGAGCATCTTTGGGATGTGGTGGAACGGGAGCTTCGTGCCCTGGATGTGCATCCCACAAATCTCCATCAACTGCAAGATGTTATCCTATCAATATGGGCCAACATTTCTAAAGAATGCTTTCAGCACCTTGTTGAATCAATGCCACGTAGAATTAAGGCAGTTCTGAAGGCGAAAGGGGGTCAAACACAGTATTAGTATTGTGTTCCTAATAATCCTTTAGGTGAGTGTGTGTGTGTGTGTGTGTATGTATGTATGTGTATATATATATATATATATATATATATATATATATATATAGACAGATATATATATATATATATATATATATATATATATATATATATATATATATATATATATATATATATATATATATATATATATATATATATATATATATATATATATATATATATATATATATATATATATATATATATAAATATATTTCTCTATCTGTCTCATATATATATATATATATATATATATATATATATATACACATACATACATACACACACACACACACACGGTATAGGACGTATTCACCCTCTTGGAGTTTTTCACATTTTGTTGTTACAACCTGATGTTTTGATGCATTTAAATGGATTTAAAAAATATATATTAAAAAAGGTGGAGCAATTTGACATGACACAGGACATTCAGGGTCTGACAGGCGAGTGCTGTGTTAACCACTGGACCGTTAGTGTGAATGTTTCTGCTGCGGCTCTGTTTTATTCACATTGCTCTTGAACTGAAACTCTGAATTTCTGAGGAGGGGGGGTCAGGGATTGGGTCTCCATGCATCTGTATGTGAAGGAAGACTGTGTATCATCATCCTGACAGCAACTGAACTCTCAGGGCTCTTGCTTCAGGGACTTAGGCTGTGTCCCAAATCGCACACTCACTCCCTACACCCTTCGACAAGTGTACACTTTGTGTGATGTTGTGCTGACGCCACAGAGTGTGCACTTGAGTGAGGAGGGTGGAGGGTGTAGGGTGAAGCTAAAAGCGCTCAATGGGACGCACTTCAGCGTCAGCATTCAACGCCTTTGCCTTTGACCGAAAAAGTACCTCTTTTCTTGTATATGTATTTAATTAAAATAGTAGTAATAATAATAATAATAGTAATTTTGAAATGCATTGTTCGTTAATTTCATCTCCTAGTTTTCAGCGCTAAAACACTTCCACATCAGTGTGCTCTTCTGTACACTGTCGAAGGGAGCATTGAAGGACAAACAGCGCGATTAGGCTCCTTCACTCGCTGCCTAAGGGATGAGTGTGCAATTTGGGACGCAGCCTTAGTGTACCTTCTCCCTTCTGTGTGGGGAAGTTTTTATATATGTGTATAATATAATATTTGTGGTTCATGGAAATGAAGATATTTGATGTCCTGCTTTATTGCCCCTCTGCTGATTGGCTGGTGCAGGAGGAGCAGCAGCAGAGGGAGCTGTGTCTGTTGCGCAGGCGGCTGGAGGAGCTGGAGACGATGCAGCAGCAGCAGCTGGAGGAGCTTGAGGCTCCGCTGCAGCGAGAGTGAGCGCCCAGCGCCAGGCGGCACCGGCTGCACGGCAGCCAGCGCCACGTTGGCCCCAAAATGGGATCTCTGGGAGCACAAATCACTCAGGCCTGTGAAATAGTTTTGATTTGTGTGTAGAAAGTGACTGACAGGGTGCCATTTACAGAGTAAACCTGATGCAGCCTCAGGATCTGGAGGTTTATACTGCTAATTGCACAGCAGTGTGTTATGTTGTGTACTTTGTCGCCATGTTAGCCCAAAGCACAAGGAATGAGTTTAATATGTGAATGAACTGGTTGTAACTCTTTTAGTAGCTGCGAATGCATTGCACTTGGGCTTCATTTGACTGACTGTGCGTCTAAGTCTGCGCACCGTTTTCTAATGGTGCCGTGTCTTTCTAACTCCTCTGTCCACAACAGTTGTCTAAACACAATAATCCGGGGTTTGCCACGTCCCTGTCCCGAGGACCACACTGTGTTTCATGGAACCACTTCCTTCATTAAGACATTTATCAAATGGTCCATATGAACCTTTTTAGTATCCTATTAAATTATTATTATTATTTTTTTACTCATCATTTTCCAAACATTTCTGCTCGTGGTTGATGCAAGAGGTGAAATTAGACGATCTAAATGCGCCATTCATTTTGCTCTTCCAGAAAGAGGACGTCCAGAAAGAGGCTTTTCTCTTCCTGTGCGACAGGTGTGTGTGAAACCCTTCACAATGAACTCTGCTGTTCATATGACATTGGCGTTGGGAAATTACATTGACTGTTTATAAAGTGTCTGGAATTTAACCACTTGATCATCATAAGGAATTAACAAAGCTTATTACAGGAGTGTCTGATACAATATCAGTACCGTGCATGTCTGTACACATTGTTTGCTAAACGTTTAATATTTATGTTGTTGAGCATAATGGTTTACTAAAAAGGTGCAGGACAGTCTGAATTCAATTCAGATTTTTCGGTGTCTGGGCAACATCGCACCGAAAGGGGAAGCAAATAAGCATTAGTTTGGAATGAGAAACCGGAGATGTGGAGCCCCCCCAGGAAAAGGGCTGGGAAACACTACAATAATCTACCTTCCATGTATTCAACGTCTTGACATCACTATATCACATTCTAAGGTATCGCTGATGAAAGTCTTTAAGACTCATTGGGTGACATGCAAAACAAAAGTACTCTTCTCAATCATATAATTGTATTAATATATTTCGAGTTTTGTACACATTTTGTATATAAAAATATTTTATCAAACTAATCTTGTTTTCTCAAAGCGTGTCATTGTATTCCTGTCTAACTGTTAAAGTACTTCTTGATTCTATCTGTCCAGCAGCTCATTTTTGCAGTACTGTGTCTGTTCTTGGAAGTCAAGCAGCATTTATTTGCAGTGTAAAAATAGAATAGGTACTACTATTTGAATCATAGACAGTCTAAAATTAATTAGTTAATTTAGCCTTAACATTCCAATACAATGACATTTCTGTGATACAAAAGCAATGCACTTAGTGTGGCAATAATACATTGTGGGCTAACTGACCTTTTGACCAGTATTAATTGGCCTTTAGTTGCTGTTCCATACAGTGTGTGTTTTTGTTGGTTTCCATCAGTACAATGTGTTCCGCATCGATCAGTTTCAGATGTGTTCGGGGTTTTAGAAATGACTGAGCTCTATATTGTAGTTCCGTTGTTAAACCCCATAGACCTAGTTTCCTCTGTGTCAGGACCCACACATCGCCACAATCTCATACTTGAGCTGGTTTTGATTATTATCATGAGGTAGAGATTCATAACCTAATCATATCGCCCCAAAAACGGATTATTATTTTCACTGTTTTAATATGATTGAGCTGCTTGGTGGTGGCAGACACACAGGAGTGGCACTTGAAATCTTGTCACCTAAACCCTACTGCTTTTACTACAGTTACTACTCTGTTGCCTACTGCTACCTTAATCAAAACAGAATCTGTAGATGAGCTTTAAATAACTTCAACAATAGCCTAACTACTGCTTTAGACAAGTAGCTCCATGAAGACGCAATGTGGGTCTTCAAAACATGCCTTATGTTTTGTTTGTTTATTTATGATTTATTTGTTGTTGTTTTTTTATGTATATTCAGTTTGTAATGTGCTCTCTGGCTACCCTGCAACAGGTGCTTGATACAAAATCATACGTAAACTACATAAATATGTATTCAAATGCTTAAAACAATTTATTTTAGCATTACATGTTGCAACACAAAACCACTATATATAGTTCTGGTGATTCCTTTAATGATTTTATAGTCTTATGCAGTCCTACATTTGAATCCCTCATTCTCATATTTTTGGGCGTTTTGTTTGTTTCACCAGTTTGCATCTTACAATTCTCACTTCTGCACTTACTGCTCTAGGAAGGCTGTTATTGTAAATGTGCACATTTACCCTTTTCCTCAGTAGTATTACTGTGGAATAACTATGTCCACTCCAGGATTAATCTAGAAAAGCTGCAACTGCATTGACTGTAAGTGATGTAAACTCCCTTTTTTCAGAATAATAGTGCAGCTTCTGTTTAGTGCTAATGTGGCTGTAACACAAAGCCACAACCGTTCTGGCAGTAAACCTGGAATCTAGAGCCGTAACTGAGCAATGGGGAACTCCCCTCCTACTTGTCACCTCATGAATCGGAAGCTATGTAACTGCTGCTGTATTATTGATCAGCAGACTCCCTTAGCCAGGGTGACTTGTTGACAATTGCCACGCTTTTTTTTTTCCAAAGCATTACAAAATAGTCCCATCAGCACACATCCTATATATAAACAAAGACTGGTTCAACATACAGTATTCAGTCTGCAGGGAAATACGTTTTGTTTAGCAGGCTTCTCTAACACAGTAACTGTGATTGTGGAAGTAGCCCTATAAATCAGTCTGGATATCCGTTCTGATATCCCACAATGCAGAACGCTTATCGGGTTCAGATATCTAATAACTGAAAGTTTTTTTTGTGTCCTCGCAGCCTGTGGGACACTCTTGGTTTTTGTGATCGCTGCAGTGGGAGGTGGAGCCGGGTCAACAGTGTGTCGAAGCAATTGGGCAGTACTGCAGAAAAGCCCGGCAACAGGTTTGCACACACAATTGGATGACTGCCTGCTCTAGCCATTTTGCTTGCTTCTTTAATGGCACTATGCCTGTCTGCAGGCACTCTGCCCTGTCTTTGAAGCCTTTGTGCTGCCCCCCCGACTCGTATCCTCTTCCCCCTCCCCTGCAACGCCGTTCTGTTGAACTGGGCTTCGCAAAACGGCTGTGCGTCTTATACAGCTGTGATCGTACCGACACTGGCAGTGTATCAATCATGTTTTATTCGGTGCAGCGCTCTTCTCCAGCAGATCACCGCACAGTGCACTACAAAGCCCAAGGAAACAGTGAAAACACAGAAAGGATGTTGGCAACATGTTGCCTGTACCACACTCTGCCCTTGGCTTATCTATATCAGCTTGCACGGATGATGCAATCTCCTACAGCTCCATCTGCGTGCAACACCTCAGATCCTGTGGTTCACCAGCTGTCAGGTAAATTCAGGTTTAAACTTTCACCGTCAGTCTGAGATCCCGACATTCGCCCCCTTTAAAGCTTTCTTTCATTTGTGGCTCACCTCCTTTCCCATCTACTTATCTTTTATTTTATCTTACAGAAATCATCGGCTCCTAAGCTTTGAGAATCACAGAAGAACTATTTCCCAAAGATGCTGTGCTTCCGCCCTGCCTGTGTGGTCAGTGGTAGGTCCCATCCTGTCCGAGTCTGGGGGCCCATCCTTCCAACACTCTCCGGCTCACTGCAGTTGCAGTAAATCACAGCCTAAGAGTCCACCATTACAGGTCCCAGTTCTGAGCCCATCGCTTTAGATCTGATCACTGATCCTTTGCTGAGTTTCCTTTTCTCCACCAACCGTGGGACCAACCGTTGAGCCCAGAAGAGGAAGCACAGGACCTCTCCCTTCATCCGATTCCTCTTTTAAGTTCTCCCTCTCCTCTTTTGCTTCTTCATATCGGGTGAACCCTGGGGCTGCAGCCACTGCCTCTTCCTTGTCATGGTTGCCTGGCTGCTGCTGCTGCTGCCTCTCTTGGATTTGGTTTCAAATTGTCGGTCACCTTTGCACAGTTAGGACTGTTTGTGCTGCTGTTCAGTCCTGGCAGACTACACTGCCTGGCAGGTGCTCAACTCCCGTCTCAACTCTTTTCAGCCATTTTGTCTAAACTCACTGACACAGCTGAGCTCTTATTGTGCTGCTGCAGTGCTGCCACTTGCAGTTTGATTAGCCGAGTCTGAAATAGAAGTGCCGCTTTCACATCTACTAGCATCGGCCTGTATTTTCTGTGTCTTCTTACTCGGTCTGATCAGTGTCGAGGTTTTTGTCTGGATAATCGCTCCTTTTCACTCGGTTATTGTAGATTTTCATTGTGGCAAATGATCCAAAGCTCAACAGAGACCCAGATACACTTAGAAGAACTAATAAATACGTCAATTAGTGGTGATGTGGTGATGTCAGTGGTGTGCTGATCTAATATGTCTCTGCAAGAGTTTTTTTTTTTTTTTTTAATTAAAATTTCTCCATGTAGGAAAGACTTAACTCTATAAATCAATTTTCCCCCCAGATATTGACCCTGCTAGGGAATTCTTGATGTCTGCAGGTTTTACCACAACACACCATGCAAACCCAAGCAACACCTGGGAGCCTGGGTTGGCCTGTCATATAACCCTGCTTGTGCTTACAGCTGTCATATTTCTTCACACATGCAATCCCTCTGTGATTGCCAGTTTGTTTAAAATCACTTCAAATGTAATCACCCCCAGTGTACTCAGACAGACTCAGACACTTAACTCAGCAGTAATGTTTATTCAAACAGGAAGTACATAATGTAATAATAAAAAATAAAAAAACAGCAGAAGCTCCAGCTACACCAACGTCCTGTATTACTGCTTAAGGCAGTCTGCTGTAATAGTGGTTTGTCTGAAGTTCCCCTCCTTCTTCTCTAAATTGAATGTCTGTCTGCTAGATCTTGAAACACATCCCCAACAGCTCCTGTCACTCGATGAGAAAACAGTTGCACGCCAAGATCATAGCCTTCAAGCAACTACCTGCTGTGGAGGTACAATCAATAAATATTCTGGTGTACATTTTCAGGAAGGCTTGACACATTTTCTTATTAGTTATTAATCTCCAATAAGCTACATTTCAGTGTGCCAAGCGATTATTGGCATAGTGCACCCTGATGTCAGAGATCAGCCGTCTCTGCTTCAAGCAAAAAGGATGAAGAGAGTATTTTCCCTCTTCTAGATTCTATAAACTACCATAACCCTCACTCTCATACATCACAACACCTTCCTCCAGGGTTAATGGTGTGAAGCGCTTCACCACAAAGCACATCCTGCCCCCGCGCCCCAGCTGAGCATTCCCAACCACATTAATCCGCTGCCAATGAGATGAACAGCGACCCAGAGAGGATTAATGTGAGAGTCCCTCTGTATTTGTCAAGGGTAAGTAGATAAGGGGCAGGACAGCAAAAACTCCAGATTACAGAGCTCCTTGCGCAGGGCTCTGGCACTGATGCTTTCCCGTTGTCCTGAACTCAGTGCACTGGTCAACAGCCGTGCAAACACGTGCCATGTCCTCCCAGTCCTTGCTAAGCAGAATGGATTGCTGTCCTCCAGGAGTGAGTGTCTGCCACATTCATTCACACTCCGGCGGCCATGTCAGGCATGCTGTGAGACGATTGGATTGTCCTCCCCTGCTGGTAGTGCCTTGGCAGTAAAATTCTTTTGGAAACTGATGTGAGGGTTTCACCTTAGCAAGTCTACTGGTGCCTGTGTAGTATCCCTTTGTGGAAGAACACATGGTACAATTCTGAGACCACCTGTTTTACACACGTTATACATTCAGAAACTGCCACTTGACAGCACAGTTTTTTTGACCAGCATGCCAAAGCAGGAGGCTCAAGTGAGGTTCAGCTTCTTTTAACAATTCAAGCATCAGAAGTTTGTAGATATCTGGCTTTTATGCTGTCTTAAAAACAGGGTGGAGTACTGGTCTTTAAAAGTTAATTTCATACTTAGAATAAAAACAGACAACAGCAGGCTGAAACAGACAATTAAAAAATGTATACAAAACTTAATATTGAAGAAAAAGACTCGCAGACCTAGACCAGAACAAAACTTTGACCTAACCATGAAAACGACTGACTTGCACCCTATCATGTGTTTATTTATAAATATTAGAAAGTGTCTTCAGATAATACAATGAGGTCTTTGTCTTGAGTCATTCAAGGCCGTAGTTTCATTTCACTAGTGACACAAATATAATGTACATATTATATCTGTGCAGTTTCTTTGCTCACAATCAATGTTAGGCTTATTCTGCTGTTTTGAGTGGAAAAACGTGTCTCCAAAATATGAATAAAGTAAAATAAATCCATGAAACCCGGACACCTGAACACAATGCTTAATACAAGTCTGTGAGTACGTGAAACAGTGGTAAAAGCCAACTAAATGAAGGTAGTGTTAGTACATAACAAGTTTTTATCATGGTTAGTATTACAGAATAGCTGTGGTGTGCAGAACATTACGTTAACAGTGGCATTGATAATCTGTCCCCTCCAGCTACAGATATTTCCGTGTTGTTTGTGTGAGTGCCAAGGATGAGCCATCACTCCCACTTGCACCTCTTCCGCTCATCAAATAAGTCCTTGACGTGATTCAGCTTCTGTTTCAATTCGGCCTTCTGCTCCAAATCTGCAATCTGATCCAGTTTCACCTGGATCTGTAGTGATAGTAAACATCAGAGAAGTCAAAACATTACATGGCTCACAGCTTTCCATCTTGCCAGGGTCTCGGCAGAACAAATGGCTACAGAACTGCGGACTTCACAGCAGTCTTCTCAAAGACCCATGACCTCAGTGCGGTGCTAAACAGACATGAATGGGTTACACTGCAGCACATTTAATGTTGTGTCACATTTGTGCTTCAGGCTTTGCTATATTGACAGTGAGTGGAATGGTAACCATTACATCCCTAAGAGTGGCTAATGGTCACCTTGCAATATCAGTTGTGTTTTCCACTGCCCAGGGGATGTATAACAACCATCTTTAAAGTGTTGCTTTAATTAAAGAGCAGTAATGTCTAAACTTTATAAAGCATCCATTCATGTGCTTATTTATTCCAAGGAACACACACAATCATTATACACCTCTCAAACAAGCACGACTCACAGTGCATTGTATAATCTGCAGGTAATGAATCACATTTGTATTGTTTAGGTTCAAAATCACCATCAAAGAGTGAACAGGCAGAAGTCTGAAGTTATATCTTAATATAATGGATTTGGCATTTGAACAAAATAAGTCCTCACTAAAGCATTGGCTCAATATTGACAATCTTTTAGCTAGTGCCTCAAACTGACTGTACCACGTGTCTTTTATTCATGTTCGTATATTGCTGTTGCGTTGTCAAATCCTTTCATATCAGTAAAAAACAAACAATTTAAACAAACAATTTTCCTGCAGTATTTCGGTATTTAATGATTTACTTAGGTTACCTACCTCATCAAAGTATTTCAAGATATATTTGTAGATTTCACAAAGTGCAGCTGATTCATTAAATTCATTTTCATGTTTCTGAAAAGCAAAACCAGAAAAAAACAGATGGGACAGTTGTATGCAATAATAGATGGACATAAAAGCGTAAAACAATATATTTCCATCAATACATCAGATACCTTTGACTCTTCCAAAAGAAAGGCTCTAAACTCTGTGGCAGAATGGGCAGGCAGCTCTCCGATGTGCTTGTAGTACGCTTTCACTTCCTCCTTGTACTTTGGGATGTCTTTGGCATACAGAAGTTTGTTTGTTGGGGCATGCTATGGTCAAAGGGAGACATAGCTGAAGCTTAATTTTTTTAAAGGAAGAAAGATGCACATGACACAAAACAAAATTTGTGCATGCTGCTTCACACACACTAAGATCCTTCAGGAAACAGCCTGATACCATCCCTGTATCTCAGTGAGTTATCAGCATGCAGCCCAATAAGCCAGAGGGGGAAAGACATAGTTGCTTTGCTTAAATGGTTTCTCGTGTCCTTTTGTTCTACACAAGCGGAAACCAGGCAGTCCTCAGCCCAGTACAGAAACACAGATACACAGTGTGTCCCTCAAAGAACCGCAAATCAGCACAGCTTTAAGAAGTTAAGTTAAGTTAAGAAGCCACAGGCCCACACCCGACTCGGACCGTCACCTTGCCCAGCTGCTGCTCTGTTAAGGAGAAGGAGTCCATGAAGGCCTGGGCGATGACTGACAGGCAGCTGTCCAGGTGGGCAGTCTTTTCCATGTCAAAGACAAACTGAGGGTTCTTCAGGATGTTCACCCAAAATCGCAGAGGCAGGCTGCAGCACGGGAAAACAGAAATAGATTTTTCCATGGGTTATGAGACAGGCTTGCATCTACTGATCTGCAAACATTAGTGAGAAACACAAAAGAAAAACCCTGCAGGTACCTGTTGGTTTTCCAGATGTGCAAGACATCTGGGTCAGAGATCTTCCTTTTGTCTGCTTCAGTGTCCAGAAAATCAAAGAAGTACTTCACAGCTGGTGGGACTCTGTTGTTGGGCATGCCCCAGATTGTGCAGAAAAGGTTTTCGACAAAAGAGTGAACTGCAACCTAGAAAAGGAAGCGGTTACAGCTGGTTGGCTTTTTTGTAATAACCTGATTTAGAAGAAAATAGCAGATAGACTACAGGGCACTACAGGGCAATGTCTGACACTGTAAGACTGTACAAGTTTCAGTTTATTAATGCAAATGGTGTGCATTTTTTACACTTGAAGCTCAGACCTGCAGCTTGTTATCTTTGTTATAGCATCAACACACCAGTCAATCTCAACAAATCTTGTTCCGTTTCTCGTCACACATCTGCGCCACAGTGTGCAATCCCCGCGATAGACCTGTGCTTACCTTTGTCCCCAGCAGTTTTGTGAGATAAACCTCTTTAAGCTTCAGCTTCTTTCTCTTGGGATTTTTGTTCTGAAGGTCGTCAGTTTCAGGTAAATCTGCTTCGATCTATAACCATAAAACAGTTAAACAGGAGGATCCCAGTCTGGCTTGAGTTTCCACCCACAGCACATGACACACAGCAACCACAGAGCTGTATGCTAGATACTACACACCAGCCTTCAAGCAATCAGGTTTACTTTTTCTTTTTTGCTGGATTAGTCACTCTAACTTTACATGCCTTAGTTACACTTACCAAATGGCAGTATTTTGTAGAGTAGTTGTCCTCGTCTAAATCAGTGAACAGAGACGGGAAGAAAAAACAAAAAGAAACAAAAAACATTAAAGTTGAATTTCAGCAAAACATGATATTTTGTTCGGCTACACGATTTCAGTGCACGGTTTTCACAGCTTCCTCTTCTTAGTCGAGATGGACATATATAACCTGAATTTATGGATATAGATCTAGGTTTGTGGTGAACTATTTGTCAGTGTGAAACTCTGTTTAAGTCACAACAGTTCAACAGGATGACTATGGTTGAAGGGTAATGAGATTTCATAAATAGCGTTTTAAAAAACATATAAACTTCCAAATTATTCTATATTCGTTCTATATGCCATTTTTTTGTTTGATCGTGTTCTGGGGATATACCTTTAAATCCACACTTGAAAAACAAGTTTGGTATCCTTGGTATGAAAGGTTTTGCCTCAACAGGGTGAGTTAATTGAGGTATGGCTATTATTGGAGTTGGCGCGATAACCCTGGTACTGAAGTCAAAAGAGGCGCACACGTCAGCAGCCCCTGCAGGCACACCCAGCCTGGCCCATTTCACTTGTGCACACGTTCAGAGAGCTCCTCTTACAGTATGACGTACAATAAAGAGTTCATGTCAACCTGTCAATTTAACATTACAGACATTCTAGACGGCGATGTTAAGGGATATATGCCTGCCAGTTTGGAGGCTGTGGACACATGCTTATTCTGAATATACTAATAATGCAAGTAGGACTAATAGTGTCTTAGGCGGTGACCTGGTGACCTCTAGTCACCTCTAGTCTAGGCAACAATTCTGATTATACAGGCCCTTCAGGAAAATACGAATTATTATTTTTATTGTATTGAAATTGAAGGACTGCTCTACCTCATTGTGGAGTCTGCGGGACACTTCCTATGACAATATTAGTACTTTCAGACAAAGCAAGTTTCCACGGCCGCTGAAATGACGGGCACCTGTTTCCATTATAAATAGTACTGAATGCAGAATGCATATTTGGGGAAAACAGTCAAAATTGGGGAAAGTAGGCAAATCATGTTAAATAATTTGACAATACTGACAAGGATAAATACGAACCCTGCAATTCTGTTACAATTACTCTGTCAAAATATTCTGATTAAGTCATGATTGTGCTTTTTAAATTTTTCAATTCACAATTTGATTGATTACCTGTAAGTATCTAAAACCAAGGTGCGATTATATTTGTGGAAATCAGTTATTAACATCCATGTGGTATAGTTCGCGGTTTGCAAATGGAGCCGATTTACATATATTGTGTGGAGAGAGTGAGCATTGAATCTGACACTTGTTTTTACCTCTTATACTGTTTTGGGTAGATAAATTGGCTCGAGGTTTTTTTTTGGTCACTCTTATACTTGCTCCATCTTCAATCTGACAAGAAATAAAGAATATGAAGTTAGACACCCATTGCTATTTCTTATCAATATTTTCCTACATCCCTGCAAAGAGAGACAAGTAATGTGTCAGAGCAAGTGCTTGCTTTACCATTCACTATTCATATAAGAAGAAAAGTATTTCCATTTAAATATGCATATCAGTATGCATAAAAGCAGTACCACTTTCATAAACGAGAAATATAAGCAAACATTTCAGCATTGTATGGTTGTTAAAATCAATATACATATAATTAATTACATATAATTAATTTTCTTTTCAGGACACACATCTGTTTTCTCCATGCTGGTGTATAGTAGAGGCCACTGTGTAACTGATTGAACAAACGTGTAGCTCTGCATTGTGCGATTCCTTACAGAAATCTAAGTAGCAGATGAACTAAACAAGATCAGTTGCAGCGCAAACATACTGTGCAATATAATTTCTGTTGTCACTATTTCCCAACCTACAAAAAACGAGACAAATGCTCACGAGGAGAGCTGGGGTGTCTAGATTTTCAGTATATGTTGAGACACCTCACAGAGGTGATTTGCAACATTGCTCTGATTAAATAGGGGAATTTAACTTGTGAGATTTGGAGCAATACCTAACCGGACACCGCAGGTAAAAGGAACTGCATCTTTAAAACTCATTGGTCTTTAAATATAGACTGCAGGCACTGTGGCTTTCAAGTTTAACTTAGTTTGTACTTTTATTTCTCAACATTTTTTTTGTAGTAAGGAGCCCAGTGTCTGATCCATTGGTTTGCCAGTTTGTTTGCAATTACCACATTTACCACAGGGTCACCATGTAGCTGTACTTCCTGTGAGCAGATAGCTACAGGATATCAGGTCCCTAAATTATCAGTAGGGGAACTGTGTTGTGCATATACAGCGTTCGGTATAAAAACAATCTTCTGCTTTAAACAGCATTGCATAGGGTTCACAGACACAAACATGTCAACCTCTAATCGCCAAGTGACATCTGTGTCTGTTTTTTTATTAATCTCATTAGTTCTCTGCTGTCTTTCTCCTTTGTTCTTATAACCAAGGTATTTAGCAGAAGCATTTAACCAAGTCCACCTACATGCTGTGACAGTCACTATCAGTATCATTGTGCTTGCCTTTACAGCACAATTCCTCTGGCCACAGCACTGACACAGAGGAGAAAGAGGAGCAGGTGAGTCTAGTTTGAGTTTACTTAATTATACTGTCTGTTCATTTCATGTATACTGCAGTACTCTGATAGTGTACATAGCTGTACTTCTGTTTCATAAGGCAACAGAACTCAATCAAGCGGGATAAAGGGGCCTGGGACCAGGCCTGAGAGCCACTGCTCTGGTACATCTGGCCAAGGTACAAGCCCACCCTCCACAAACATCCCTCCTGCTGTCTTGTACTACTTCAAACACACTATTGTGTCTGTTAGTTGTAAGATTGCCAACCTGCTGACGTGCTGTGCTCAATGGGTTATTAAAAATGACATTTAATTAAGGTTTCAAAACTGCCAGATTAACTGTATCCACGGACACATTTCATTAGACTTTCACTGAACCTGAACACAACGTTCACTGTTGTTTCAGCAACACCATATTTCCTAAAACTGTAACTGTAACTGAAAGTAGCGCTTCATACACTGCAATGTGCTTTTTCACAGGAACATTTTGTGTTTCAAGAAACCCGAGTATGTTGTCTACACCCAAGTAAATGTAAGTGACTTAAATTAACACAGCTCTCAGAATGTTTTTTTTTTTTAAATCTGTTTAAATGTTTAGATGCTGTCATGTCCCCCGGCCGATGGTACCAGCTCACCTTGTAATGGCCCAGTGTGTTTAGCATCTTCACCCCTCCGTGCTCCACTCCTCCGGGACCGGGGTCCACCTCTCGGAGCCTCAGAGGGGCACTGTCTTCAGAGGGATCCCTTACATATTCTCAAAGAGAGAAGGACATAAAAATGTATAATTATATGCACAAACACACACACACCAAATACACATACATTCATACACAAATGTTAATTATGAAATACACAAACAATACATGTATTAATGTCACTAATCTAAAATATGTGTATAATTGGATTGTGTCACCATAAATATGAAAATGAATTAATTACTTTTTGGAGGACTGAATAACAGAACAAACAGGATTGTAACATGACATGAAGCATGCACATGTGGAGTACCCTTACAAACATTGTGACATTCACTCCTGGGATACAGAGACAGTGGTCCCCAACAGCAGCTGACCTAATAAACAGACTTATGCACAACATTCAACATATGAAGGCATTTGTCCAGGCATGTGCGCCTTTCTGTTGCTGAAAGCACGTTACCAAAGAGTTGGGCCTACGTTTGAAAGACTGTAATGGCAACAAGACAGGTACAGAGCACTTACCCAGGTCAATGTCCTTAAACTGCACATGGTAGGGGTGGCCAAACTTGCTCTTAAAGCTGCGGAGGATCTTCTCCTTGGCCTGTTCAATAGTGTCACAGTCCAGCACGCTCACGTCCAGTGTAGTGCCGGCATCACTGTCGCTGTCTGGAATCACTTGGAACGACACCTTCAGCTTCTGAAGACCAATGACAGGAAGGTGTGATGAATTGGAGTAAAGCAATTACAAAAATGCACCACAGGCTTGGCAGGTGCTTGAGTTGATTTTTAAACTCTCAAACCTCCATATCTGGCATGAACTCTCAGTGACTCCAGTCAAGATGATGATGATGGTGATGAAGTTGGTGACTGTTCTGGTGATAAATACTGCTTTTTAGTGTCTGTTTTTTCTTAGTCAGATGGTATCTCTCCATAGTAATTTACATAATAGTTATTTAATTAATAAACCCAGGCATACCTTGAAGTTCAATCAAGCAAATATAAAGATTTAATTACAGGGAGCACACAAGTTTTTTTCCACCTCCTCCAGAGATTTATGGCACTGTCGAAAATGGGCTCCGTTTTGCTTAAGACACTCTGAATATAAAAACGCATCCGGCTTCTTTACAACAGAAAAGCCGTTTCCAAGGATTTAACTGAGCAAGACTACAGGGAGCACTCATACAGTTGCTTCCAAAAGCTCCCAAAAGCAACATACTTTTTACTGAATGCAGAGAGACACTATGTAAAGAAATTTAAAATATTACACATAATACAGAGAGCCAAGTAGATTGATTTAAAAAACAGAGAAACCTGGGCAGTTGTTGCTGAGTAAACAGTAAACAAAAGCAAAGATGTGTTATGTGATGCCAGGAAAGAGGAAGTGAGAATGAAGCAAAAGGAGAAGGATTACAATCCTCTCTCACTGCCACTAGACAAGCTAATGGCTCTTTACCAGCTGCCTTGTGTTATTTCCCTCGCCAGACCCACGGAAATCCCTCTGCAACACGACCAATGAATGTTTTTGCATTAGCATTCGTGAACATCACAGTTCATTTAGAATCTGTTGCATATTCTGAGTTATTAGTCTGTATGAATTTAAAAGCCATCTGGGCACTCTGTCTTAACTTTTAATTATATCTGTCTATCTATCTATCTATCCATGTATCTATCTATGAAAACATGACTATTTCATGATTAAGGATTATTTTAAAACCTTACACCTACCTACCTATCTACCTGTCTGTCTGTCTGACTGTCTAGCTGTCTGTTGATTATTTATTCATCCATGTATTAGTTTTTCTGGGGGGGGATTACTGTTCAAGCAGAGAACTGAATTTGAGAGCCGTGCCTATAGAGGTGGAGGGTAATGTCTGTGTACCAGGGTGTTGAAGTCCTGAGCCTGCCACAGCAGCCAGTCCTCGTTGAGGGTGTAGAGGGCTTTATCTGTGATGGCGTCCACTGGCCCTTTGTTGATCCTCTGTATTAGCGCCGAAACCATCAGAAAGAGGGGCTCTCCAACGGACTCCTGAAAGAAGGAAAGCAGGAAACTGGTTGAAAGAGACACATCTGTGGACTGAACATCATCTATCCTCCACCGGGCTGGAAGTGCACCTGACGTGACATTTACCATAGGGTCACCATGTAGCTGTACTTCCTGTAAGCAGATAGCTACAGGATATCAGGTCCCTAAATCATCAGTAGGGGAACTGTGTTGTGCATATACAGTGTTCGGTATAAAAACAATCTTCTGCTTTAAACAGCATTGCATGGGGTTCACAGACACAAACATGTCAACCTCTAATCGCCAAGTGACATCTGTGTCTGTTTTTTTATTAATCTCATTAGTTCTCTGCTGTCTTTCTCCTTTGTTCTTATAACCAAGGTATTTAGCAGAAGCATTTAACCAAGTCCACCTACATGCTGTGACAGTCACTATCAGTATCATTGTGCTTGCCTTTACAGCACAATTCCTCTGGCCACAGCACTGACACAGAGGAGAAAGAGGAGCAGGTGAGTCTAGTTTGAGTTTACTTAATTATACTGTCTGTTCATTTCATGTATACTGCAGTACTCTGATAGTGTACATAGCTGTACTTCTGTTTCATAAGGCAACAGAACTCAATCAAGCGGGATATAGGGGCCTGGGACCAGGCCTGAGAGCCACTGCTCTGGTACATCTGGCCAAGGTACAAGCCCACCCTCCACAAACATCCCTCCTGCTGTCTTGTACTACTTCAAACACACTATTGTGTCTGTTAGTTGTAAGATTGCCAACCTGCTGATGTGCTGTGCTCAATGGGTTATTAAAAATGACATTTAATTAAGGTTTCAAAACTGCCAGATTAACTGTATCCACGGACACATTTCATTAGACTTTCACTGAACCTGAACACAACGTTCACTGTTGTTTCAGCAACACCGTATTTCCTATGGTTGAAAGAGACACATCTGTGGACTGAACATCATCTGTCCTCCACCGGGCTGGAAGTGCACCTGACGTGACTCACTAACCCTCGACAAGCTTGTTCATTACTTTCATTCAGTCAATCTGTGACAGCACACACACACCAAGGCCAAACAAATCTTTGGCCCACCCAAAAGTCGCCCGTTGGCATATCTCTACCAAAATGGCGACAGGGGATTTGCCCTTCTAAGGAATGCAATTGCGCCACAAACACTGTGTTTTAGCGAGTGTCAGAGTTATGGTGTGCACCGTCTTTTTGGGTGAAGGATTGAGATGCCTCACCCGAAGAAAGCCATACAGGCACATAGACATCCAGTTCGTCAGCAGCTTCTCTACAATGGACTCAGTGCGCCTCAGCATCAATTTAGGCTGCGCATTGCTGTTCTGGTCCATGAGAGCTATCAGCAGGTCCTCCATCACGCTGGTGAGGTAGACAAGGTCGCTGTGCAGGGCGATGCTCAGCAGAGAGGCAAACATACACCTGCAGGAGGATAGGTCTGTTCAGTGACTGGATCTTTTAAAAAATCTTAATTGTAACAAAGTGTGTGGACATACTGTACAGTTTTCATTTCATGCTACATATCATATCTCACATTAGAAAGTGAAAGATACAGAGGTAAATTGAATAATGATATGAAAATTCAAAGAGATAACAGCGGGGGAAGTCATAACTTACTTCTGTTTAATGTCGAATTTCTTCTGCTCCTCCAGAGTGTGCACCAGGGTGATTAGGAATGGCTGATCGTGAATCAGATCAGATATGGCCTGAGAACATTCATCCTGTTTCACTTTCTCAGAGTCCTGATGATGATGATTTAAAAAAAACAACCCAAGACAATCAAAAATACTCTGATCTGGACTACGCTTTTCATGGCACCATGTTAAAAAAAATCAGCAACTGCAATTAAAACAACTAAGAACAAAATCTTAAATGGGAATACAAGAAATACAAATATACATGTTTGTGAGAAGAGGTTGGAAGTTCAGAAGGAAAGTCACACAAAGACCAACCTGGCTGACATCGTTCACAAAGCTGTTCTGTGAGGGCCCCGTCTGGAACACAAACACGATATGGGTGGGTTAACTGAAACTTGCACACTTTTACATTTTCCTGCATCGTGTATTAATAAGACAGTTCAGCACTGGCAATGGCATTCAGAAAGCTGTGCTTCGTTTCCAGAAACAGGATTACTGCACTCGTTGAGTACACAATCTTTTAACCGCTCTGTGGGGCACACCTCATATTGTGGCAGTTGCTATAATGCACACTTTTGATAGGGAACTGGAACTGCCTCTTAACACATCACCAGCTTAAACCACGGTCATGTGACCTTAGGTGTGCACAACTGAGTGAAAACAAGGCCGCAGCGATTCAGTTCTTCTAAAGCTGTCAGCACAAGCTGACAATTAGCAAACCATATAATATAAAATTATGTTAGTCCACAGACAAAGCAACAACCTGTCTTAAGAAATGACAATTGTAGTCACTGCATTACAGCTGGAGCTACAATGACTGACAAATATAACTGTTGTGACCTGTGGCTCTGTGGGGGTATGTGAAATACAGAGAGGATGTGAAACAATTGTGTTACCTCAGGAAAGAACGTTCTGATGGCAAAATGTTTGTAGTCCAAGTAAGGGATAGTCCCGAATGCTTCGATTAAATCTGATTTTTCTGTCTGTAATTCTGCAAAACCTGCCAAGAAGGAGACGAAACACACACCATCCTTAGTAAGAACAGAAACTGTTTCTCTGACGGACGAGCCTACATAAGGTTTTACAAAACAAATCTGTATGTATGGCCCACGTGCATCAGTGAGTTTAACTCATTTCTTGAGGTCTAACTTGTTTGTTGCCAAGCTAGCGATCAACGATAACCTGAAAGAGCCACAACCTTGTGAATTCACTGCTTCGTTTACTTGGGGGCTATATATTTATATTTAAAAAGTGTGGTGGGAAACAGTTGTTAAATGAGCAGTGCTGTGTGCAGCCACAACACACAGGGAGCTGGTTCTGAATTGCCTCTAACTGAACTGGAGCATTTTAATATCATGTACAGCAAAGATCCACCAGAGACACATCCGAGACCGAGGATGAAAATGTTTCAGGTGCTTTGGTATGGTTTGACGTTCCGGTGTAATGGCTGGATTGATGGGCCTGAGAGTAACCTGCTGAGGTCCGAGTTGGTGGACTACCTGCCAGTCCTAGGTGGTATTGGACAAGATATCCACCAGAGGACTGTCAAGCAAGGCAGAAGGGCAGGTGGTGGCCGTGCTCGATAAACAACAGTAACCACTGCAGGGACACGCTGCTGGTGACAAACCTGGCACACTCACCGTCCCGAATTTCCTTTCGAATGTCACATTCCAGCAGCTCCACTTGCTCACTCAGCTTCTTCGACATCTGCTTCTGCTTAATTCGGTTGAAGCAGAACATGGCTGCAGTTTGGGGAGGGTAACAAACAGACAAACAAGAAACCACTGTCACTTTCTTGTGGAACCACAATATCGCTGTGAAGCGAGAGCTGGTACTGACACAGCAATAACAACACAACTGGGGGCTTTTGGCCCAGGACTTCCCCTGCCCTGCTCTCTTGGTCTGAGTAATGAACTCACTTCAGCTGTGTTACACTTTGTCATGTCAATCTCACACAGCAAAGTGTAGATTGCAGCAAGCTGACATTTCCACCCAGCGACTCAGCACTGACCAGGCATGCTTACCAGTTCATCTTTCATTTCTATCATACTTACAACATTCCAGTACTCACCTAGAAGAATAAAAGGCATGAAAACAAGGATGAGACCTAAAAGCCAATAATAATTAATGGGTTTCCCACGGACAATCGAAAACCCTCCCAGTGTTATCTGCAAAAAACAACAAAAAGACTGTTTTAATATTTTTTAAATTGATTTTCAGTAGTAAATAAATGTTGCAGAATGGCTTTACCTGCAGCACCACTGGGTCCAGGTGTGCAGGAAAAATTGATAAAAGTGAAGTCAAAGGCGGTAATTTAAAAGATCACCCTTACACATCCATTAGAGTTAATTAAACAGCTTTCACAGGCAGTTATTCTTGCCAATGGCTTGTGACAAAATCATGGCAACACTTGTTTACTCTTAGATACAACGTCTTTGGGTTTATTTCTGAAAAGCAGCTTTTACACACCAAAGCGATTTAAAGTCACGGGTTCCCAGGTAGCTATTATTCACCTTTCATTATGGTTCACATTTTATATACGTGTCTATGAAGTAAGAATGCCTGCATTTACAAAGAAATAGAAAACCAAGAGGCCTACCATTTTTATGCCACGATGTAGTCTTAAATTACTATCCATGAGAAAGAAAGAATTAAACTTCCTATTGTTGAACATGACAATGCTATCTTTTGTTTTCAATTAGATTTGGCAGAGGCTTTTCATTCATACATATTTTTAACGCAAACAACATGTATGGAACTTCTTACCTTTATTTGTTGTACTGATAATCCACGTTTGTTCGACAATACACAAATTATTGAATCATCCCCAGAATTATTATTTAGTCTGATTTGTATCTGATCAGTTTTACATGGATACTCCTTGTCAGCGATGGCAATAATCGATAATTCCTTTACAGTAATGTTCAATGCATCTGTTTTTTTCTAAAAAAAAAAAAAGAAAAAAAAAGAAAGAAAAATATATCAGGTCGCACAGGATGCATTATGATTGGGAGCAAAATAACACGTTTGAAGGGAGTGAAAAAAACTGCCATACCTCAACAGTTACATGTAAATCGTTTGCAACATCTGTAGTAGAAAAGCTAACAAATTCTGGATCTGCATGGTAGGTAATGTTATCACAGAAAATGTTGTGACCTTCCACCACCAGATTAATGGGGAAGACTGTGGCTTTGTTAACTATTTGAGACGGTGCCTCAAAGTCAATGATGGTGCGAGTCTGAAATTAGAAATTGAGATTATTTATTATTAATCAGTGCCAGAAGTTGTGTATTTCAATCAGAACATGAAAGTAATGTCAAGGGCCTGCCTGAAGTGTCTACTCAGGTGAACCTCATCTTTCTCCAGAGTTGGAGTTCTCCAAAATCTTTTGATTTTATTCCTCCTGAACTGCTGGACTCTAGTCTGATTAATGACACGAGTGTGCCACTTTGAATTAATTGCATGTGATTCATTTTCAGATTTCCAGTAGGCTTCTGACTTTTTGTCAGTAAGACAAAACACACATGGTGTTTTTCTTTTTCCAAGGATGTTTATCCACACAACATTATAAATATTAAATTACATCACCATCTATGCAAAATCAAGATAGAAATTGATTTCTGTACATCTACATGCTACTTTCATAAATAAATAAAAGATTGCAATATAATAAGATAAATATTCCAGATAATGTTTTATATTACTCTGAAGAGTATATTTAATGTATGTGGAATCAAACAGGACCTTAAACCAAATATAAACAGTTACAAAGTTTTTAAGTCATCAGGAACAGATTAGCGTCAATGCAGATTCAGGCGTTTTTCGTACCTTTCATTATCCATAGGGCATATTTATATTTATTTACATATATACAAATAACTATTTATATACAACTTTAGATTATAATGATTGTTTAACAGTTTCACTCCTTTCAGCATTTCATTACTTATATTAGTTACTCTGACATTTATAACAAAAGCAACTTACCACATTGTATATGAGATCCTTGTGTTCATTTGCAATTTTAAGAGAGTCCACAAGGTCAAAGCTCTGTCCAGTAATTTGAATTTTTCTTTGCCCACTGTTTGAAACATTAGGACAACACAAAGTCAAAATCATGGGAATAATAATGTCAAACATAGCAGCAAAGAAAGACTAAAGAGCCAAGTCCATCCATTCATGTTCAATAACTGCTTCAGCCGGCAGTCACAGGGAGCAGGGCAGGGGACTCCATGGACTGGATGCCAGGCAACGAACTCAATGTCTTGAATAAGGAACTACATGGTTTCAAATGAATGGTGTGAAAAACTTTTAGACTATAACTCTACATATACACTGCCAATACAAAAACTAAACTGCATTAGCATACCAGCAAATTAAATATTTCCATTAACAAACTACAACTATGGCTATAAATTTAAGAGATTAACAGACTTCATCACCACACACTGCCAGAAAAGAAATAATCCTTCCCCAGATAAGTTTCCGACTGCTTCTTAAAAAGGGAAGAGCAATACATCACACCAGTGTCTGACAAGGAACTTATAAAATTGTCTGAGTTTCTTTCAAAGACCATTTCAGCTTTCTGTCTGTGGTCAGACTTTATGGACGATATACATACGGAAATAGGCAGTTAAAGCAGTACCTGGCCCACGTGGTCCTCGGGGATATGCTTTGGCAGGACGGCAGAGATTTAATATTCATACGAACAGACCCATAACAGCTGCCGTCCCTCAGAGCCACACACACGGTCCTCACACCCTTGCTGACTCTGGGGATGGAGAACTGCACTTCTGTGTCCGTGGCCATCAGGACTGGTACCCTGAGGATGCAAAACACATATGTTATATATTTAATAAAATCCAGACCTATAACAAAGGCAGCCTATTAACCCTCCAACAACCTCAAAAGAACAGTTCAATGAGGGTAAGAAACCCAGTTCTCAGCTGCACATTGTATCTGACAAACATGAAAGCCGGGCAACAATCAGCGTCACCGCTCCATATAGCAGTGATTCTCAATCCTGGTCCTGGCGGAACACTTTCCCTGCTGGATTTTGTTCCAACTGAGCTCTCAATTTCTTACTTGAACCCTTAACTGAAGTAATAATTTCCTAAATCAGAGCCTTTTCATTATCTTATTCTACTGGAGTTACTCCCTCCCTAAGGTTCTCAGCTGCACATTGTATTCGACATAAATATGAAAGTCACACAACTATTAGCGTCACCGCTCCATATAGACTGCAGCTGAAACACCATGCAGCCATTTTGATCATCCTCTTGTTGTCCTACTGAGATGGGAAAACTATACTTAACCCACCGTGTACTGGAGCAGTTTTATATCCATTTCAAAATCAAATTCAGGGGAGACAATGTACTGGAATTACTCCCTCATAATGGAGGGTGTTTCCATCTCAGTCAGGTGGACTAGACAAAGCTCTCAGACCTAATTCACAGCACAAAGGTGTGAACATCTAAATTAAACCCAGTTGGCTTTGAATTTGAATTCTTACTGACAAAACATGTCCCTCTCATATTGGTGCAGGGGGCCACAATAATCCTCAACAAGCAATGAGTGACTCCAAAGTGTTGGTGACTTACTCTATTGGGGCGCAGTTCCTTTTGTCCTTAAGCCTTATTTTAACAACTTGAGATAAGTTTCTTCCCTTAATGGTGGACCCAGCTTTTCCCAAGTAGGTTATTTCCTGCGGCTCCATGGAATGTATTTCTGGTTTCTGGAAAAACAACAGACAGAAGAAATCATAGTTAACCCAGGAACAAAAGAAGAGAAGATATCTGTGTTCAACTGTAAGGAAAATTAACTGGTAACATTAATTTATCATTATACTGTGCAGAACATATTAAATGATCTGGAACATCATCAGAACATTTAAAACCAAGCATGCCACTGTTTTAAACGCACTGCTGCAGCCAAACAATCTCAGCAAGCCCAGTAGGGATGGTGTTCCCTGGGTGATGAGATGTGTTGTGTTGGGTTTGTGCCAGACATAACGCTTAGCATTTGGGCCAAGTAGTTCAAGTTTTGTTTAATCGGACCTCAGAATCTTTTGGCACATCTTTTCAGTATCCCATATGCCTTTATACCAATGCCAAGTGGAATTTTATGTGGGCTTTTTTCAGAAATGACTTCCTTCTTGTCAATCTTTAATACAGGCCAGATCTGTGGAGTACCTCAGCTATTGTTGACACATGGACAGTTTCTCCCATCTTAGCTATGGAACGCTGTAGGTCTGTAGTTGTAGTTAATGATGGTTGGGCATTTGGGGTGTGGTAACCTTTTTGATTTACATATAAATCATATATATATATATATATATATATATATATATAAATATAAATATATTCATCTTGAGCTGGGGCTTGGATTCGAAAGTGTGTAGCATCAATGCAGCCAGTGATGCCGGGATTCGACATTTCTGCTTGAACTTCTGCCTCATAGCTGCAGTGTCTGGCAGGTGGGTAAGATACAGTAACACCTAGGACTAAATCCTTACGTCTACTCTTTATGAGGCATAGGTCTTAAGCCCAGGTGTAACTCAAACAAAGAGGTGCGTCCAGGTGGTGCACTAGGTGTACATTTTCAGTCAGGCTTATTTATAGTTTTAAGTCGGACGTAGCCAAAAGCCAGGCCTACGTCCAGCTGGTGCACTCCACCCCTGGTGGCTTCTCTGGCCGATGCTCTTCTTACGTGGCTGCTCAGTTTGGGAGGGCGGCCTGCTATAAGCAGATTTTGGGTGGTGCTGTATACCTTCCACTTCTTAATGATAATTTTGACTGTGCTCCAAGGGATATTCAATGCCTATATATTCAAAGTATTTTTATACACCTTTACTGATTTGAACCTTTCCACAACATTATCCCAGTGTTATTTTGAAAACTCCTTGGTCTTCACAGTAGTAGCTTTGCTTTGAAGGCACTACCCAATGATGAGACCTTACAGATACAGATGTATTTAATCTGAAATCATGTGAACCCCATTTATTGCACACAGATTGAAAACCAAAAACAATTGGTTGCATCTGAGCTTAAGTAACAAAGCGAAATGTGAAAGAGTCCAAGGGGGTGCATACTTCCTATTGCCAAGTCACCCTGGATAAGGAAGTCTGCTAAGACATATAATGATGATAAGAAAGACGCACTGCGCGTGACGCCAGTCAAGATTATTTATCAGTTGGTGACTCTTTTGCCTTAAAGACACAAATGGCAGCTAAACCGAGAGTAAGACCTGCAGTCTGCAGACTGTATTCTCAGACACTGCAATATTGTTCATTGATCTCAGTTGTACATTCAAAACTCCAAACATTTTCGAAAACAGACTGTTCATTGAGAGGCAGTGACCACGTGCTCGCTATAGAAACCCAAAGCAGTATATTAGATTTCCACAAGAAAGACACCATGATCCTATTAAATACTTCAGGCAGGGCATCAATTTTAATATTGCTATGGAAGCAGAGGGAATGGGATCTGTGCTGTTTTTTGTAATATTAAGGAATAACTGAATTGCAGTTATTGCTACTGTGTAGCATTTGTTTCTCTATCATGTCCTGGAGTTCTACGTTTAATTACTATTCACTTTTAAAATGTCAGTAAGGAGAAATTACTGAGAAGACATCTGAAAATAAATTAGAAAAATAATAGATGGAAAAATTATTTAAATCTTGAGTAAATCACACCCTGTGTACCTCTGTTCTCTACAAAGCAGGAAAGAGGCAGAGATAGAGAGATAAAGAGATGGGAGTTTCAGGGAGGTGCAATTTTCTGTTCCCTGCATGTGACTTAACAGAAAGAGAGTTCACAATATCAGACAAGCAGATCTGCTTGGCCATTTCTCAGGGCTGTCATTATATTATGATTGTTCATTTATTGATAATTTATAGTAAAGTTCTCAATAAAGCAAACAAATGCTGTACTTACTATTAATACTCTTAAGAAAATTTGTGTTTATTTTCCAAGCAAGCACTACCATTCAGATGAGCTCTTAAGGCAGTACAGAACAGTCATTAACCACATCTGTCTGTCTGGGATAAAACTGACCAATCCCGAGAAATAAAAGCACTTTGTATTCAGAAGACGCTACCTGCCCACTTGCCTTTCAAATGCTAGCAAGGCACACAAATATTATTTAAATTATATAAGCTGCTCAGGAGGGGTTTTCGTGAATGTAGGCTCTCTTTCACCCAATAAACAGAAATGTGTTTATGTAGAAGATGGTAACCAAGAGATTTCTACACGCTCATTCTAATTTGGTACTCTGCCGATTCTGATCTGCTAAAATTAACCTCCCTTCGAAACAGTTACAGCACACTTCCCCAGGCTTGCAACACAGCGCCCTACACCAACCACAGCTGCAGACTCAAAATCTCTATCAAAATCTCTGTGAATATCCAGGCTGACAAAACATGATTTGCACACAACAGTGTTTTATTGCCTTTAATAAAACTCAGTCGTGTCTCTCTAATGCTAACAGCTCTGACTGTACCGTTGATCCTGTGTGTGGCAGTATGAAGCTGTTTGTTGGGGTCACAAAACCGTCTGCAGCAAAGGCAAAGAAAGCCAAGATCCTCCCCTTCAGGAATGTAATATTTGGAGAAAAGTGGACATTTCAGAAACTGATTTAGAAAGAGAGAAAAGCTCTGCTGAAGCAGAAACTGGGCAGAGGTGAAGTAATAGCAGCCTCCAGGCTTGCTACCTGAGGAGCTCTAAAACCAGGAAGAGTCTGAGGTGTGTGGCTGCCCTGCAGAGTGTAATGTGGCTCCAGGAAGTGGGGTGGAGGCTGCAGTACAGGTGTACGTAAAGCTGTTCCTATAGGCGAGACAACAGTACCCAGTCAGTCTTCAGTACCACTGCAGTATTGCACAGGGACACAGCTGGCACCTGCCCTGCCTCAGACTGCCTGGGTCTGACACTGTATCACTGTGAACACCAGGTGCCAAAAGAGCACCTGCTGGGGGGGAAGAAGGACCAATGGAGTCCCGTTCATTTGTTGAGGAGACCTGACACCTTTTACATGAGACTAGCTTGTCAATGTCCGGTACTGTCTTGTGCTGAAGCGATCTTCTCTATGCAGTGTAGATGTCATTCAGTCATGATGTTTGGGGGGATTTGTTGAGCTTCATCAGTGAAAACAGCTGTTCGCACAGGTATGTGCTTCCAAATATTGAGAGGACTTGTGCAGCGTGCAGGCGGGTCTGTGGTAACATGACCGGTAATAAGAGGTAAAACTCTACAGCGCCAACGGAATTGAACTTCGCCTTAAGTATGTCATTGCATTGCAATTTGATCAATCCCATCTAGATGTCCTCTGGAGTATTGTTCACATCAACAACAAACAGGTTAGTAAAAAGCTGGAAACTGAATTGCTGTTAGTTAAACTCCGGGAAAGCGCAGCTCAAGTTCAGTTTTGCAGCGAATCCAGTGCTTGGAATAGTGACGCCCTTGTGAGAGAGTTAGAGATGGCTTGGCAAGTTGGGAAATGGAAAAGGTTTCCTTGCTGCATTTGCTTCTCCCATAAACATAATTTAAGCTGAAATGCTTTTGCACTGTCATACATCTCTGTTATGACACTGACCATTTTCCTCCCATAGCTTTATTTGCATCCTAGCAAGCAGACCTGTTTTTTCAGCACAAAACACAAGCGCCGTCTCTCACGGCAACTTAATTCGGTTCATGCGTCTCTCAACTTACTGAAATATGTCATTTGCTGTGGTGGTGCTGTGCATTGCTGCAGCATCCAAAAGCTCTTCAGTAACATTTAGATCTGAATTTACCCCCCGGATAAAAACAGATAACTGGGCTGTGTCTGTTATGTCAGTGCTCTTGTCAACAGCAGGCGAGTATGCAATGAAATTACTTGCTTGTTTGGCTAGCTGGTCTTTGAGATTAGCAGCTAAATAATCTGCTCTCTCTGCAACAGTATTTCGTGAGAGACTGACATTTGCAAACAAAAGCTTTTAGTCTGGACACACTACATCGCTGACTTAAGCATACAGTTCTTTAAAAAACACCATCAGAGAAACACCTTGATTTTTTGACAATTTCTTGGGATACGATGTAACTCACTTTAACGGCAGCATCTCTCTGTTTATGCCTGTTTGAACATGGTTTGCTGCAGTTCAAGACTTTTTTTTTTTTAATTCGGCCACTTTGTGCAGCCTTTGCTCTCTCTCCAAACACCCATACTTCTCTTTGTGTTTAGTCTCGTAGTGCCGCGTATATTGAATTCTTTCATCATGGATAAACTCCCCTTACAAAAGAGGTTTACGGGTTTTAAACTCTGCTCCACAAACAGATATTCCCACTCCAAGCTTTCCTGAAACACTCTACCTTCCTTGTCGATTTTTATTTTCTTGGACATTTTGAGTTGAGTTTATTGCAGATTACTGAAAGAACAGGAACGTGGAAAGTAACTCAGCCTATGATTGGCTGTTAAAACCCTACCTGAAGGGAATTGTAGTTTTCACATGCAATTTCATAATTCACAAGATGTCGTGAGCCTAATTACTTAATGATGCACCACCTTTACAGAGGCTGGATTAAAAGCATTGGGGGTCCGTATTCGGCCTGCAGGCCTTGAGTTTGACACCCCATGACGCTACATTTTACTCTACATTAGGTTCCATGAAATATGAGGGGGAAATGTGGCAAACCCCACCCGTCTCAGCTTGAGGACCACGCGTATGTGCCTCAGGGTCAGCAAATTAAACTAGGTCAACAACTTAAACTAGGTCAGCAAGATTTTTGCTGAGCATTTCTTTGTGGTTTTTAACTTAAGACCTGGACATGTGTCAAAGATAATGAATACAACTATTTCTGTGATGGGAGTTGACCACCGGTCATATTGCCCAGCCCATGAAGTGTATAAAACCTGTGACAAACATAAAAGCTTTTAAGACACACACTTGGATTGTTCCTATGTCACTCTTCCCTGCTAGCTTGTATTCAATATTCTATTGCTTTACTTCTGCATGACTTCTCCATTTCATTAAAGAAAGGTTCTTCACTTCTTTAAGGCAGACCTCGTCTCCCCCTCCCCCACCCTGCCTTTTGCAAAAGGAAGTGGCATTCAGCACCATCTGCTGCTCCTGTGACCTTTCATTTTGCCAAAATGTTCTCTGTGTACATTTTATATTGTCAGTTAGTAAGGAAGTGCAATGTGCTTTGGTGGAGGAGGCCACTGCTCCAACACACACTGACAAATTCATGTGCAGTGTCTCCTTTCTGAATTGATGCTTTTCACTGAGGTTTTCCATCACCTGTGCTTCCATGCAAATTAAAAGGTACCAGGGAAGCATGTGTCCATAACCACGTATCGCTATAACTATTGCAGGAGCACGTGTTTCATTTCACTTTGTACTGAGAAGTCCAGCACCCCTTCAGGTTGTCAGGATGCATTTATGGAACCAACATGGAGGTTCTCAAGACTGTTCTTTGTGACATCATGGTCAGCTGTAAGTAAGGTCATCAAGATGCATGCTGATTTGCAGAAGGAGAAAGGTATCTCTGTAGCAGCTGTGATTGTTTGTTAGTGTCTTATCTGGGTTGTCAGTCTGGTAAAACATGAACTAGGAGGCTCTATTTATCAGGTCAGCTTAACCCTGAGAAAATAAAAATACTCCTCAGTGTCATTCAACAGTGTTCATATGAAATCCTCTGAATAGAAGTGCGTTCCACAGGAACACACAAGGTCATATTCCTCAGGGACCTTTTGGTGAATAAGCAAAAGCGCCCAATGTACTCGCACAGCCACTCTGTCATGTGAAATAAATGCTTTCAGTCACATCTTTAAAGAACAGTTTAACAGTTTAGCATCCTTATCTTGACCAGGTCTTTCTTCAACTTTATGACCAAGTTATAAGTGTTGTCCTCTCAACACCTCATTACCACTAACTGAACTAAGGGCTCCATTCTACGGTGACCTGAAGAAATCAATATCATTTCTCACAGTGTCATATAATGGAAACATTTTGCCACAGTCAATGTTATTTCTATATAACGGATATATCAAAAACAATATGATGTCATCCCATTACACTATAGAGAATACTGGCCCAATAGAGTTATAATGTTGAGGATTGACTTACCAACACTATTGTGCTATTATCACCAGGGATGTCTATTATTGGACAGGAGTTCTGAAGAAAACAAATCAAATGATAATAATTGTACATGACAGTATTATACAATACAGAATAAGAATCAGGGATGAGAATGGTGGTTTGAAAAAAACTCGGAAAATAAAATAAACAGTAATCCTTTAAACAAATACATAGTTTATGTATAGGTATTGATTTTACTTACATGAAAAATGTTAAGCTTAGTTAGCAAGTGCCTTACTTATAATAAACTGTATGTGGTGATGTATGCATGTTAACTTTAATTTGTATTTTATTCAATTATTTTTTTTAAATAATGATTTCATACAAATATTGGACAACTTAAAGTATTCAATAATTTTCTGGTGCTAAAATAAAATATGGTTTGTAACAATTGAAACAGCATAATATATTTTTCTCCAACTAATAAAAGACAAATATTTAAATGCTGCGGTCACACCAAGTCAGAGACAAAGTATTTCAAACTATACAAAGCTCCATTTTATTTGTCATGACAGTAAAGGCCTCAGGTCAGGGGTAACGAATGTAAATTGCCCTGGACTGGTCAGGAATATCAAAAGCTTTTAGGAGCAGCATTAACCCTCGGACACAAAGCCGGTGTAGGATACAATAGTTCCCGGCCATACAAAACTTCCCACCCCCCTTTCCGAGAATACTTTGGAATACTGGAAGGGGGGTGGGAAGTCTTGTATGGCCGGGAACTATTGTATCCTACACCAGGCCTGTTGTAAGGAAGCCCACTGGCCTGACAGGTCCAGTCTGCCTGCAACTCACAGCTCTGGCCCTTACCTGAGTCTGAGTGACGTGTGAGGGGGCCGGTGAGGAGGAGCACCTCTGCTCTCTCAGGGACCAGGAACAGCCGGCGGCGATGCAGGCAGTACACCTGTGGGGAGAGCAAGGCTCATCAGGCTGGAGTTAAGGAATGGCTGTGTGGTTTTATTAAGACCCACCCCAGGACACACACACACACACACAGGACAGCACAGGACATCACTCACGGGGCCGGCGTGGGGGGCTGTCCAACATGAGAACAGTTCCTCAGAGTCAGTGTCTCTGACAAATCCACTGAGTTTATCACCATCTTCACTGTTACATTGAGGCCTACAAAAAAGAAAAGAGCTCACTGAACGGCATTGTCTCTCACTCCACACACAGGAACAGACATGTCAAGGGCTCCTGCTGCTGCCTCAGCACACCAGCACTAGGGCCCCCAGGGGCCACATAGCAGCAGCCTCAGCTCAGAGCACAGGTCAAGGCCTAATGTCCAGAAACACCTGCTCTGAATCTGGGCTTCTTCATAGTCCACTGGGACCAGCAATACCACAGAGGGGGTGTAACCACTGAGCTGCTGAGGCTGCCTGACTGAAATGGGTCAGAGCTTCCTCAGATTGCTGCACACGGTCTGTGGCTCTGCAGGCTTATGTGTCTCAGTGGAGCTGCATTCATCCTCCCTATGATACCAGAGCTGTGCTCTTTAAAAACCTGCACATTCCTATTGATCTGTAAGTGCAGGATTTTCTACATTGTGTTACATGGTCTTTCACGGGCCACTGAGTGAGGTGGCTCTACTGCTGTCAGGAGAGACTGTTACCCCTGAGTCTGCACTTCTCTGTCTGCACAGCGGCTTGGTGGAAATGGGAGTCTGCCTCAGTATACCATCTCCGCCCTCATGAAAATATCCACACTGTTCACAGAGAGCTTTGCTTCTTCGGGTGTTTGTTTTCATACGGTGGGTACCGAATGCAGTACAGTGTTTCAGTGTTTCTCCTCTGGACCGCTGAGCAGCGTGTGAGGAGGCACTCACCTCCAGGAACAAGCCTGTGGTTTGGGAAGATGCAGGAACACATGGGAAACACTGCAGAGCTGCTGGCAGCATCACAGAGATCCCCATCTCCAGAGAGGGTGAAGCGACAGGTGAAAGAAGCTACTCCTGAAGGCATGACTTTCAGGTGAGCCCTCACCTGCACCTGAATATCAAGAAATATAAAAATAGCAATTGACCAGTTCTGAAAAAGCAGACCGATTCCTGTGAAGTAAAAATAATAATAATAATAATAATATTCATCACCTTCGTCTTTCCTGAACTGCTGTCTTCTACTTGATATGAAGTAATTCGCCTGGTCTCCTTGAAGGACCCGTCTGGGATGGAGATCCACACAGAGCGTGAACACTCCTCCTCAAACGAGCATCTAGTCAGTCAGAGAGTGAGAGGGGCTCAGACACACACAGATGTGTGTTTAATTAAAGATTATCTAGAGTACAAATCTAGAAATAAATACTTCTCACAGAACCAAAGCTGTGAAATTTAGGGTCTTTCCACATTTTAATAGCTGATTTAGTCCTAAGGGTGACTAAGACCATGAATGGGAATTCTGCACAAGATCAAGCAAACAATTTGTCTTTTTTACATGCTATTTTAGTTTTACTTACAAATACTACAAATATAATCATTAAGCCAAGTTTTCATACAGCAATTCATTTATTTAGTTCTTGTTACACTGATAAATAAAATGTAAATTTTCCACATAATGTGTGAAATTTTACAAAGCATTTTCCAACCCGTGACAATCTTGTGAGAAAGCATGTGCTCTGAGCCTCCTCCCTGTGATTTGCATGAATGAAAACCGGCCAGGAAAGAACTCATTGTGCCCAGTGGCAGTGTGGAAGAGAGCAAGTACATCAAACATCAACGTCTTCAAAAACTATGCAAACTACAGACCTGTTCCTACGAGCGCACCATCCACAGTACGGGTCCTGTGCAGACCAGCAGGCTGCCAGTGTCCCAAATTTGGAGCAGTTTGCCACTCTTATTCTGCTGAGCTGCAACACAAACACATGATGGTAACACTTGAACAGTAATGGGTTACACCACATTTACTACGACTGAATAAAATGGTGGGAAAGAAAAGGCACCTTATTCTCAGATGCCATAAAAATGTAGGTTTTATCCACTGGGTCTAACAGCATTCTGGGAAAGATTGCTCTGTCCCCAGAGGATTCGTATAAGATGTCAGGGCAGCCAAATTGTAGATCCTGATCCATGACAATCTGAAACACAGAGGACAGCATGAGCTCTACTGCCAGAGTCGTGATCAAACACTCAATACCAACGGCTGCTGTCCTGTCCATCTCATCACAGGAGCACTGGAGACAATCCACTTTAATACAAAACAGAAAACAATCTCTGCACAATCTCTGACTTGCTGTCTGAAGAAGGCTGCAAACCTTCGTTTTAGCATCTTAAAATAATAAATAAAATGAAGCTGAGATATTTCACCCTCAGTACCTCAGTACAGTAAAGCAGGTTAAACTTACAGTATGGCATGACAGATAACACAAGCAGTACTTTCAGTTAATTGTCTGCTTTTCATTAAAAGATAAGATGCATACAATGGCCATATCAGTTAGACCATAACTAGAGAACAGGAAGACAGAAATGCACATTCACTGATGCAAGTTTTACAGACATAGGATTAAGAACAACAGTCATTCATCTGAAAGAAGCAGAAGTAGTTAGTCAAGAAGTGTGTCAGTAAGAACCCAACCTACGGCGTTACAATGTGGGGGTCCGATTCTCATACAAGAGTTTTACAGTGTCCTCTGACACCGGACATCTAGCTCTCACAGGTGACAGGAGGCAGCAATGAGACGTTGGTGCCAAGATATCAAAGCGATGTAGCCAGGACCTCTGAGAGAGTAAAGGGTATCTAAAGCACAGTGACCTCGGGGGACTCTTCAGGGACTTTTCTCTCTGGCATGCTCCTGCCTCACAGGGCTGCGAACCCGTCCCCCAGGCTGCGCTGCGCAAATGATGGGCTGAGGTCAACAACGGCTGACAGGGCCGGCTTGGGTCCCCAACCATAGTATATAGGTTAACACACACAGCACACAGAGCTAGGCAAAGTGTCAATACATGGAAATTGGACTTCAAGGCATTCAAGACTGAAAACAGGAGGCACTTTTTCACACAGAGAGGCGTCACAATCTGAAAAAAACTCCCCAGAGATGTGGTTGAAGCTGAAAATTTGGGAACATTTAAAAATAGACTGGATAAGATCCTTGGATCACTTAGTTATTAATGGACACCAAACAAGCACGATGAGTCTAATGGCCTCCTCTCATTTGTAAACTTTCTGATACTCTTATGTTCTTAATAATGATAATAATAATAATAATAATAATAATAATAATAATAATAATAATAATAATAAATCCTTACTGCACTGGCCTTTACTGCTCTGGCCTTTACTGCACAGTAACCCGTAAAAAGGGGTTGTCTGCTAAGAAATTTAGTAACAATAATAATAATAAAAAGCATGGATGCTAGTTTGTTATGACACGTCTCTATAGTTTACACTGGTGCAGTACAGAAAGTTAGAGAATGAAAGATGCAAGAGAGTGCAACCTACATGTGTTCATTAATGAATACACGCATACAGGACACTAAACCAGTCAGTAATGCTTAGAACTACATTGGTTTCTATTGACATAAAATGAGGTTGTGTTTAATTTTCTCAAAAATATAAAAGAAACTGTTCTGCAAGCAGATGGACTCACGGACTCACCTGCTCCTGTCCTGCCATGGTCAGGCTACATCTTCAGACAGCAGCCTGCTTGGCTCTGTGTATAAACCCGGGCGAGCCAGGATTCAGGGCCCCACTGGCCACATAACGCCAATGTGATCGAGGCTCAGTGTTGTGAAGATGTGAAGTAGACTAGAGAGCTTTCATCATGTTGTCTGGACACAGTGGAGACAGGAGACAAAGGGAAGCTGCTGCCTGTCTCACACTGAGCTTCAGTAACTGTCCCTCTGTCTGTCTCACACTGAGCTTCAGTAACTGTCCCTCTGTCTGTCTCACACCGACCTTCAGTAACTGTCCCTCTGTCTGTCTCACACTGAGCTTCAGTAACTGTCCCTCTGTCTGTCTCACACCGACCTTCAGTAACTGTCCCTCTGTCTGTCTCACACTGAGCTTCAGTAACTGTCCCTCTGTCTGTCTCACACCGACCTTCAGTAACTGTCCCTCTGTCTGTCTCACACTGAGCTTCAGTAACTGTCCCTCTGTCTGTCTCACACCGACCTTCAGTAACTGTCCGTCTCCTGTCCCGATGAACAGCACAGTCCAGGCGCTCACAGTGGCAGTGGCGACTGACATCATCTTGGGGTGAAGAAACGCCACTCCCTTGGGCTCTATCTGCTCTGGATTTTTTCCACCCTGAAAGGAAAAAGCAGATCAGCTAATCAATATTCTCTGTTAATCTGACTACTGCTGCAGTACCCAGTAGCTGCACTGTGTAAATACTGATCGCTCAGTAAACAGGGATCATTAACAATACACACACCTCACACATAGACTGAGCTGATCAGGAATCAAGTAGAAGCATCTCTCACTAAGAACTGCCCTCAGAGCCAAGAATGATGCAAAATGATGTTACAATGATCCTGTTTGAGTTCAGGCTAGGGTTAGGCTATGGGTTAGCTAGGGAACAAATCCAACATCATCCCTGACACACACAGCCCAACACCATCTCACTCCAGTGCCCAGTATCCACAGTCCGAGTTCATCTGAATTGGAAAAAAGCTGAATGGAGGAGCAACTAGATGTTTTAAAAAGTCAATTACATCGTTTCTCAGGATCATATCGTGATTTGGGTGGAATGAGGAGATAAGAGGTGCGCATTACTGTCAACAACGCAGCAATTAAAGCAAATTACAATTCAGTAAATTCACAGCTTATACGTTATAAACCCTATATTTAGTCTCATAACAGCACAATACGTACACGTAGTTTTAAAACATTTGGTAAAAACAGTCCTAGTAGAAAATAACAACGACACTAACGTTACAGGTGCTGAAGCAGAAATCCGGGTCTCTGTCTGTTGGCACATCTTTGTCCATGGAGGTGATGTTGAAGATGCCCAGCGCCGTGTTGTCCGGGTCTCTGCGGTCCCCGGCTGTGAAAACCCCGGCCCACAGCACCGCGGTCCCGCCGCGGACCAGCGAGGAGGACAGCAGGGCGGCCCTGGCTTTATCCCCGCAGCACTGGAGGGTAGCGCCGCGCAAAGTCCCTAAAGACCGGCCTTTATCATCCTGGACTTGTATCCAAAGGAGCCGCACTTTCTCAGAGGAGGACTTTTTCACATTTAAAACAAAGAAAATTCTGTCTGACACCTGGAAACCGTCTATAAACTGTAGGGTTTGTGTGGGATTGTTAGTGGAATTAATTAATTTAATGGAAGGTGTGTCGCCACTACCCACAGCTGAGAATATATTCTCCCCTGTCGTGTCTCTCAGTGTTATCAGCTGATCTCGGTTCACATGCCGACAGTCCTGGTCCTCCAGCGCATGAGCAGCTCCGACTGCCAGGTATGTTTGCTGGCCGGGAGTTTTGACCAGGAACCCCACAGAAGAGGTGTCAGCACCGACAGGGACAACTGGAGAGACATCGGCGAATATAGTTTTTGAGATATTATTCAAATCCAGCACTTCGCAAGCCCCGCAGTTTCTGCTGCCACAGGCCACCAGTGTGCGGTTGTGCTCGTACGGCAGCAGCATGTTGGTCCGCGGGGCCGAGACGCGCTTTCTCAGCTCGCAGTGCAAAGTGCGGCTCAGCTGGTAGATGTCAGCGGCCGCGGCGACGTACACGGCATTGTTCCCGACCACCAGCTGATTGATTTCTGTGTCAAACCTGTATGTCTCCTCCCCGCAATACAGCCTGATCAGAAATATAATAACTGTAACGATTAAAAAAGCAGTTTTCATCTTGCCTTTCCACATATCAGCCCTGAGGAGACCGCTCTAGCGGCGTCTGTCCCATGACAGACCGTCTCTTCTGCTGAAAGCGGGCGCTTGATACAGATTTTAAGTTCCTATTTTTGGCTTCAAAATTATGTTGAAACTTCCGTTAATAGCAGGCTTTAAATAAACCACTTTGCAGCTACAGATCGTGTATTTAGAGGACCATCTACTGTTAACCGTTAGACATTGCAGGTAAATGCAACACAATACAATATGGCTACCCCAGAGCAACAGTTGATGCTAAATTGAAATGTTATAAGTAATACATTTTTATAATATATTTATTTGTATCCACTGATATATAACTTTTTGAAAATGTAGAAAAACGTCTGGTTTCACCTTTGTGATGAAAATGTGTTTTAAATAAAGGGTGATGGAATTTAATACGTATTCTTTAACTACACTTCTCAATTATATATTTTCAGTTAAATGAAGATTAGGCAAAAGCCCCTCTCCCTGTCCACACAGCCCTTGAGAGGAGAGGGTACATTGTGTATTTGTACTGAAACAAAGCTGTAGGTTTATACTGCCATCTTCTGAGCAGGGCTCTCACACCCAGTCCCTGGAGGGCTGCACTGTCCTCTGATGTCCATTCCAGTTGCAGCTCACATTGGCAACACGTCTATATTATTTTAGGGTCTTGCTATTAAATTAACAATGTTTCAAATTCAATACACAATTTCAGTGTTCTCATACCCCAAATGCAAGGTTTCAAAAGTGAGATGTGAATATGTTATGGTTGTGTTTCAAAATACTACTTTCCAAGTGAACTTGTAAATCATGTATGAAACACCAAATCAGGGGTATGTAAGGAACTGGTGGCTGCCAATTTAAATGCATAACTTTAAAATCTGTGCATGTCTCATTACAATAGAACAGAAATGTCTAATATTAATGTTTTTGGCTTTAAGTGAGTACAGGTAAACTAATATTGTACTGTATGTGTAACCCACATTATCAGCGCAACAGTAAATACACAAATTAAATCTTGTTTCAGTAGTTTGTATCATTCAAATCTATGTGCATTTCTGGCAAGAGGGTTTTGGCATGGAAATATTTCGAGCTGAGCACCATCTCCTCTCCAACGAGGGGCTGTAGTGGAGCCAGGTGTAATCTTTAACCATCTGTCTTGAAAAGGATGATTCCTACTCTGTATCCTTTGGGAAACAATCAGTTTTGATTTTGACTGATTTGGGCTCATTTCAAGATCACCCCCTTCCCCTGTCATCTGCTCAGTCTTGCTAGTCTCAGTGCTCTCTCTTTCACTCTGTCTGCTCTTAAGATATTATTAATAGCCAGCATCTGCAATTCCTAAAATACAGTATGATGTCAACATTGAATTCAGGTACTACATTTTAAATTTGAATTCTGTTACTATACTAAAGTCAATTAAGTCATGGCTACATGTTTATATATATATATATATATATATATATATATATATATATATATATATATATACACTCACCTAAAGGATTATTAGGAACACCTGTTCAATTTCTCATTAATGCAATTATCTAACCAACCAATCACATGGCAGTTGCTTCAATGCATTTAGGGGTGTGGTCCTGGTCAAGACAATCTCCTGAACTCCAAACTGAATGTCTGAATGGGAAAGAAAGGTGATTTAAGCAATTTTGAGCGTGGCATGGTTGTTGGTGCCAGACGGGCCGGTCTGAGTATTTCACAATCTGCTCAGTTACTGGGATTTTCACGCACAACCATTTCTAGGGTTTACAAAGAATGGTGTGAAAAGGGAAAAACATCCAGTATGCAGCAGTCCTGTGGGCGAAAATGCCTCGTTGATGCTAGAGGTCAGAGGAGAATGGGCCGACTGATTCAAGCTGATAGAAGAGCAACTTTGACTGAAATAACCACTCGTTACAACCGAGGTATGCAGCAAAGCATTTGTGAAGCCACAACACGTACAGCCTTGAGGCGGACCTTCTGGGTACCACCGGGTACCACTCATCTCCACTACAAATAGGAAAAAGAGGCTACAATTTGCACAAGCTCACCAAAATTGGACAGTTGAAGACTGGAAAAATGTTGCCTGGTCTGATGAGTCTCGATTTCCGTTGAGACATTCAGATGGTAGAGTCAGAATTTGGCGTAAACAGAATGAGAACATGGATCCATCATGCCTTGTTACCACTGTGCAGGCTGGTGGTGGTGGTGTAATGGTGTGGGGGATGTTTTCATGGCACACTTTAGGCCCCTTAGTGCCAATTGGGCATCGTTTAAATGCCACGGCCTACCTGAGCATTGTTTCTGACCATGTCCATCCCTTTATGACCACCATGTACCCATCCTCTGATGGCGACTTCCAGCAGGATAATGCACCATGTCACAAAGGTCGAATCATTTCAAATTGGTTTCTTGAACATGACAATGAGTTCACTGTACTAAACTGGCCCCCACAGTCACCAGATCTCAACCCAATAGAGCATCTTTGGGATGTGGTGGAACGGGAGCTTCTTGCCCTGGATGTGCATCCCACAAATCTCCATCAACTGCAAGATGCTATCCTATCAATATGGGCCAACATTTCTAAAGAATGCTTTCAGCACCTTGTTGAATCAATGCCACGTAGAATTAACGCAGTTCTGAAGGTGAAAGGGGGTCAAACACAGTATTAGTATGGTGTTCCTAATAATCCTTTAGGTGAGTGTATATATATATATATATATATATATATATATATATATATATATATATATATATATATATATATATATACACTCACCTAAAGGATTATTAGGAACACCTGTTCAATTTCTCATTAATGCAGTTATCTAACCAACCAATCACATGGCAGTTGCTTCAATGCATTTAGGGGTGTGGTCCTGGTCAAGACAATCTCCTGAACTCCAAACTGAATGTCTGAATGGGAAAGAAAGGTGATTTAAGCAATTATGAGCGTGGCATGGTTGTTGGTGCCAGACAGGCCGGTCTGAGTATTTCACAATCTGCTCAGTTACTGGGATTTTCACGCACAACCATTTCTAGGGTTTACAAAGAATGGTGTGAAAAGGGAAAAACATCCAGTATGCAGCAGTCCTGTGGGCGAAAATGCCTCGTTGATGCTAGAGGTCAGAGGAGAATGGGCCGACTGATTCAAGCTGATAGAAGAGCAACTTTGACTGAAATAACCACTCGTTACAACCGAGGTATGCAGCAAAGCATTTGTGAAGCCACAACACGTACAGCCTTGAGGCGGACCTTCTGGGTACCACCGGGTACCACTCATCTCCACTACAAATAGGAAAAAGAGGCTACAATTTGCACAAGCTCACCAAAATTGGACAGTTGAAGACTGGAAAAATGTTGCCTGGTCTGATGAGTCTCGATTTCCGTTGAGACATTCAGATGGTAGAGTCAGAATTTGGCGTAAACAGAATGAGAACATGGATCCATCATGCCTTGTTACCACTGTGCAGGCTGGTGGTGGTGGTGTAATGGTGTGGGGGATGTTTTCATGGCACACTTTAGGCCCCTTAGTGCCAATTGGGCATCGTTTAAATGCCACGGCCTACCTGAGCATTGTTTCTGACCATGTCCATCCCTTTATGACCACCATGTACCCATCCTCTGATGGCGACTTCCAGCAGGATAATGCACCATGTCACAAAGGTCGAATCATTTCAAATTGGTTTCTTGAACATGACAATGAGTTCACTGTACTAAACTGGCCCCCACAGTCACCAGATCTCAACCCAATAGAGCATCTTTGGGATGTGGTGGAACGGGAGCTTCTTGCCCTGGATGTGCATCCCACAAATCTCCATCAACTGCAAGATGCTATCCTATCAATATGGGCCAACATTTCTAAAGAATGCTTTCAGCACCTTGTTGAATCAATGCCACGTAGAATTAACGCAGTTCTGAAGGTGAAAGGGGGTCAAACACAGTATTAGTATGGTGTTCCTAATAATCCTTTAGGTGAGTGTATATATATATATATATATATATATATATATATATATATATATATATATACACTCACCTAAAGGATTATTAGGAACACCTGTTCAATTTCTCATTAATGCAGTTATCTAACCAACCAATCACATGGCAGTTGCTTCAATGCATTTAGGGGTGTGGTCCTGGTCAAGACAATCTCCTGAACTCCAAACTGAATGTCTGAATGGGAAAGAAAGGTGATTTAAGCAATTATGAGCGTGGCATGGTTGTTGGTGCCAGACGGGCCGGTCTGAGTATTTCACAATCTGCTCAGTTACTGGGATTTTCACGCACAACCATTTCTAGGGTTTACAAAGAATGGTGTGAAAAGGGAAAAACATCCAGTATGCGGCAGTCCTGTGGGCGAAAATGCCTTGTTGATGCTAGAGGTCAGAGGAGAATGGGCCGACTGATTCAAGCTGATAGAAGAGCAACTTTGACTGAAATAACCACTCGTTACAACCGAGGTATGCAGCAAAGCATTTGTGAAGCCACAACACGTACAACCTTGAGGCGGATGGGCTACAACAGCAGAAGACCCCACCGGGTACCACTCATCTCCACTACAAATAGGAAAAAGAGGCTACAATTTGCACAAGCTCACCAAAATTGGTGTAATGGTGTGGGGGATGTTTTCTTGGCACACTTTAGGCCCCTTAGTGCCAATTGGGCATCGTTTAAATGCCACGGCCTACCTGAGCATTGTTTCTGACCATGTCCATCCCTTTATGACCACCATGTACCCATCCTCTGATGGCTACTTCCAGCAGGATAATGCACCATGTCACAAAGGTCGAATCATTTCAAATTGGTTTCTTGAACATGACAATGAGTTCACTGTACTAAACTGGCCCCCACAGTCACCAGATCTCAACCCAATAGAGCATCTTTGGGATGTGGTGGAACGGGAGCTTCTTGCCCTGGATGTGCATCCCACAAATCTCCATCAACTGCAAGATGCTATCCTATCAATATGGGCCAACATTTCTAAAGAATGCTTTCAGCACCTTGTTGAATCAATGCCACGTAGAATTAACGCAGTTCTGAAGGTGAAAGGGGGTCAAACACAGTATTAGTATGGTGTTCCTAATAATCCTTTAGGTGAGTGTATATATATATATATATATATAGTTCATAGAAAAATATAATTTACTACACTGACCTTAAATGCATTTTTTATTTAAAAATGTATATCAATGAATATATTTACAATTACAATAGTATGTAATATTTAAACACACTGTAAATTCTAATGTTCAGTTTACTTGAAAAAAGTCGGGAAACCGATTGCCTCACTTTTAACCAGCAAACTTAAAAGCCTAATTCAAGTAAAGTTAGGAATTCAATTAAAGTTAGGTGAACAGATTGTTTTAGAGTAAATTATGAGAGATCAGAAATAAGTTTATAGAATGATTTTAAGTAAATTTACTCTTGGACATTCAGTTATTATTATTATTCATTTCTTGGCAGACGCCCTTATCCCGGGCGACTTACAAAACATAAAAGCGTGGGCAAAAGTGCGGACAAGATGTTAGGTCACAGTGGAGATGGGGAAGGGAGCAAAGGGGAAATCAAAGTAATACGAGTAGTAACACAAGAAGCATGTTAAAACCTTGTAAAGTGCTATCTTGCAGTGTAAATGACTAAATTAAAAGTACTGTCTGAAAAGATGCCAGAAGGAGGTCAAGGACTCTGCTGTTTTGACTTCAGTGGGCAGGTCGTTCCACCACTTAGGGGCCAGGGATGAGAAGGAGCAGCTCTGGAGGAAGGAGAGTGGAGAGGAGGCAGCGTTACGGTTTCCACTGGCCTATTCAGCTGCCCCTCAGCGTGGCCGGGCCGTATCTGTGCAGCTAAACTATGCCCGGCAGTGTTTCCACCCAGTGTCGTGAGGTACATCTGCCCTGCCCTGCCCGTGTTACTTCTCCCTGTATCATGATCCGATTAACATTGACAATATAGCTTAATTGAAGTGTCCTAGATATTCTCCCTTATGATGTATCTGTGGGAGAATGAGCTGCGTTGCATTATTACAGTGCGCTGGGTTTAAATCTGTCCGTGCAGCCACTACATATGTAAGCTGGGGATCACGTTGGGGTCGTTTTCACTGGTTTATATTATGTGTGTTATTCTTATTGCTGTTGCACTTTATTCACTATTGTGTTTATTTCCTTGTTGCGCGTGGGTTGATTGCGTGTTTATCATTTAATTGGTTTGTGGTAATTGGTAAAGTGCTGCCCCATTAGCGAACATCCCCATTAGGATTATTATTATTGAAAAGGTTCCTACTATTGTAACTCTGTAATATTGATTGTGATCCTCTGGATGTGGTGCTGAACAGACTTCGTGCCCTGTATCAGTTGTAACTATTGTTAAAATAATAATAATCTTTACTTGCCTTACTCATCCGTGTGGTGGTGCCTTGGTCGAGCCTGCTCGGGGGGAGACCGGTTCTTGGGTGCGTTGAGCTCTGCTCTCATTAAAAACGAAGTGGCTGGTCACCCCTAGCACCCATATATCTGTATGAAATATACAGTATGACAGTTACCGCCAGTTTCTTAAGCAAAACTCATACATGTGTATATAAATACGGATCCATAACTGGAAAAGTTTTCCCACAAATTCAGTGTTGGCATCTATTCTCTGTATACCTGCAGCTTTATCAATGTGCAAAATAAGAGTCGCATCAATAACCCCGCGGGTCATCCGCTTTTATTGAGAATGGGATTCCTTTAAAAAAATACCCTTGACACCTCATGAATGGATCAGTTGTATTAATCGCTTAGTTTTGTGAGGTTGTAAGGTTTGTATTTCTGCAGTCGGTAAAGCATCTATATTTGGATTACCATTAACATACCGTTATAGCAATAACGAGGGATTACAAATATAATTAAAATATACGATTCTTTATGCGATTGATCACATAAAAAATTAGCCTCTGTTTTGAGCATTTTAATAGTTTTAAGATAGTGTAAACCGGGGAAGCTAAAAACAGTGACATGTAAATAATTTTGAGAGAATTTACAAGACATCGGGACATTTAATTTAAATCCAGGACGAATATTTCATGTTTGCGTGTATTTATAACAAAAAAGCACTGTATTAACCCTGTGTGTGACTTTTCCACCGTGCATTAATAACTGCTCCAGGTGAATCGGTTTCCCAAGGTAAACACAAATAGTCCTTCTTGGGAAAAGTTTCTAGCGCATCTCTTGCATCGAGAGCGGCCGCCATTACTGGAGCTGCATTGTCAGGATGGACGCGCTGCGTCAGGACGTCACAGTGCTGACCGGACCCGTGTGTCACTCCGCCGGTACGATATACGACACTGCGCTCCTGAAACTAGTCCGGCACAGGCGGAGGTGCAGCTGAGCCCAGTGGAAACGCCCGGCCCGGCCACGCTGAGGTGCAGCTGAACGGGGCTAGTGGAAACGGGTATTGGTCTTCTGGCGCTGGAGGAGCGCACTGGTCTGGAGGGGATGTATGGGGAGATCACGGTGTGAAGGTAGCGGTGGAGTAGCAGTGGAGTAGCGTGTGCGGATCTGGGCAGAGAGACCCCAGACGAGCCCGGAGTTCTGGATGAGCTGGAGCGGCGGCAGTGTAACTGACTATTAACCTGTCAGTCTATATCGTTGTCTTTTGTCTGAATTGTTTACGTGTTCGCTGTGCGGGGGAAAGGCGGAACTACGTGCATAAGAACGGTTGTTACGGGGATTATTATTGTAGCGACACACTTTTGGAGGGAAGGCAGTCTGACGCCGTATTCGCTTTTTATTTGTTTTCTACGGGTGTATATCGTAAAGGTTGAAGCGTGAATTCATGCCAGTAATAAGAAGTGTGACTTGTTTGATTTCCTCCCTTCTGTAATAAGCAGCCAATGAGGTATTTTTCTGTTATTCATGTGTTTAATTTGATACTGTTATATCTTAGGCTAAACTGTTTTTTATGTATGTAAGCACTTCAGAGTTATACCAAGCTAATAAGTGACTCATAAGACAAGAAAGTTGTAAGAGTGTGCTTAACTGTATTTTCATTTACTTTATAGTTCTCGCGGAAGGTGATAATTCTGACTAAAACTACAGAATAAAACCGCCAGTTAAAATCAAGCAACAGTTGTGCTCGTGGTTACTGGAGGGAGCCACAGTGAGAACTCTGCTCTTCACGAGCAAGAGGGAAAGAAGATTCTCATCCAGCCATAAACATCTACAAGATTTGCAAGTCCTGGGAAGCCCTGTCATCTGCCAGAGAGTTTTGCACCAACCTGCAACATCGTGAAGCAGCATAAGGTCAAGACTAACAGGAAAGCCAGACGTGCAAGTACAAGTCTAGGTTTCTGAAAGTGGTCCTAGCCTTGTGAACTGCTAGTAAGAGACTTTAAGTTTACAATTCGTAAGGGCTGGAGATAGTTGTGTTTTTAATCATGACTTGCTGGTATTATGCATCTGCTCTTTCGATCTTAATGTATTGCTGGTGTATTACTGGAGAAATATTATTTAATACTTACTAAAATTATATAGTTATAAAACATTAAGGGTTAGCATACACCTATTAATTATATTTTCACCTGTAAGTTAATAGTGTAATTCTTGGTAAAGTGTTTATTCAAGCTTTTGTTACAAGCATTATACATGTTATACCGTGTACCAAGGTTTAAATTATGGTGAATTTGAGTATAAATTACCTACTCACTTATCCAAACCTTATCTAGAATGTCAGAAAGAGGTAGTTTCACTAAGGGTGATACAGATGGGGTGGGTCAAGTTGAGCAGCCGCAGCAACACCTCGTGAACTAAAAACCTTCATCACAACAAACCGAGCAGCAGCAAGAGACCCAGACCAGTGTGGAGTCATGGTTGCCAGCGAATGATGATACAGAGGCTGCTAATGAGACATCACAACAAGAGCCACGAAGAGGTGAGAGGGTCCGCAGGTTAACTGAAAAGGGCAGAGAACTGCGCGACGAAAGGTGGAGACTGCTTGAACATCATTTTAGGGTCAACTATGAGAAGTGGAAGGCTCTGGTCAAGGAGGCAAAACTGTTGCTCTGAAGACCTACTACAAGACCGCCTAAACAAGTTTAGCCAGACCTCTACAGATCTAAACCGTGCCTATGTAAATTTGCGTCAAATCGACATTCCCGACAATGATATACGCCGCAGAGTTGATACTTGTGAAGCAGTGACAAGGTCTATTATCAATACTGTAAGATGTGATTTCGAAAAAAGGAAAGAAGGTCAAAGCAACCAAATAGAAGAGCTGCACTGGAATGAGCGCAATTCCTTGTGCATGTCCGAACTCTCACATAAGTCAAGTCCCAACTATCAGCACTTAAGTGCTTCCTCCCAGTCTCACAGCAACTCAAAGGTGACCTCCAGACACTCGAGTGTGTCATCTGTCAAGAGACAAGAGGCTGCAGTGGAAGTTGTTGCTAACCAAGCAGCTTTAGAAATAATGGTTAAGCAAGAACGCCAACTAGAAGAGCTTCAGAGACTTGAAGATAAAGATAAGAAGAGGACAGCGGAGCAAGAACCTGAGGCTGTGAAACACAGCTTAGAAGAAGCTAGGCTTCGAGTCAAGTTAGAGGTTGAAAATGCTGCCAGACGAAGGACACTAGAAGACAAGCCTAGAGAGCTAGAGCGCCTAGAAATGCTCAAAAAATTAAATGCTGCCAAGGCGCGGATGCAAGTGTATGAGCAAGATGAATACTCCAAGGACGAGAAGAGAGGACAACTGTCTAACTGCAAATCTGTGAAAGAAAAAAGTCATGCACAGAAGTTGCTCATTTCACAGTCTCTCACCACAACATGTCGTGACAAGCACACAACAAGAAGATGGCACCAAGACCATGGTCCGGTTACTAGCGGAATCCATCAGTGTAAGTCGCCTCCCCATACCAGAACCAGTAACATTCAACGGAGAACCACTCACGTTCACTGACTGGAAGGTCTCTTTTCAGACTCTGATAGACAGGAAGAACATACCAGCAACTGAGGATATACTACTTAAGAAAATATGTTGGTGGGCCTGCCAAGAAGGCCATCGAAAGTTACTTTCTGTTAGGAACAAAGTCAGCCTACCATGCTGCGTGGACGGAATCAAATTCCTTATTGCCAAGTCCTTCAGAGATAAGCTCAATGCATGGCCTAAGATGGGATCCAAAACACTTGAACTTAGAGACTTTGTAGACTTTCTTCGCAGCTGTGAGGCTGCTATGTCTCAGAAAAAGGGCCTTGAGGTGCTTAATGACTGTAATGAAAACCAAAAGATCCTCGATAAACTTCCAGATTGGCTAACTTCAAGATGGAATAGAAAGGTCATAGACATCTTAGAAGAAACTGAGACATTTCCTAGCTTCAGTCAGTTTGTGAAGTTTCTCACGAGAGGCCAAGATCGCTTGCAATCCTGTAACATCCCTTCACGCTTTGAAACCAAGTGAAGATGGAAAAACTAAGACTCCAAGGATGAAAGGCCTGGAACAAAGGGATTGGCAACCAACTCTGATGATAAAGTTGTGTCTAGTTGTGTCTTCTGTGAGAAGTCAGGTCACAGTCTACACAAATGTTGGAAGTTCTTGGATAAGCCAACCGGAGAGAGACGGAAGTTTGTTCAAGAAAATAAATTGTGCTTCGGCTGTTTAAGGCCTGGGCATCGCTCGAAAGATTGTGATAACAGGAGCACCTGTGACACGTGTCAGAGGAAACATCCATCCTGCCTGCACGAAGATCGTACTAAAGAAAGGTCAAAGGATAGGAAGACAGAGCCCCCACAAGATAAGGTGACAAGGGCATCAAGTGAGGCCATATCTAACAAAGTCGTAAGAGACATTACCAACACTTGCACCTCCACGATCATTCCAGTATGGGTGTCAGCCACAAGCGAGCCAGATCGTGAAGTTCTTGTGTATGCACTCCTTGACACCCAGAGCAACACCACTCCTTGAAGAGACAGCAGAAGCTCTCAATAATGGCTTCAAGGAATACCATCGTGCCCTGTCAGAAGCTGTCTGGGTTGCAGGTTAGAGGGTTTTACTTGAAGAAGAAAATCCCTCTGCCAACGACCTACTTGAGAGAGTTTATTCCTGCAAACAGAGATCATATTCCCACTCCAGAGACTGCAAAAGCATGGTCTCATCTTGAACACATTGCGGAGGAGATTGCTCCTCAACAGAGCTGTGATGTTGGCCTCTTAATTGGCTACAACTGCTCCCAGGCTCTCCTTCCAAGAGAAATTGTGTCTGGTAAAGGAAATCAGCCCTTTGCTCAGAGAACAGACCTCGGCTGGAGCATAGTCGGCTATGGAAACCCATGTATTGACTACAGCGATGCTATGTTAGTCATCGGGTCATCATTAGTCAGGTGAGGCCAAGTGTTCAATCCTCTTGTAACTTCACAAATCAAGTACACTGTGTTTGTAGAACACATGTAAGAGAGGTAATCGCAGCACTGGACATCATCAAGATGCTTGAATCTGACTTCAGCAAGAGAGACGCAGAAGAGGACTTCATATCTCAAGAGGATATCTGATTCCTGACAAAAATGAAAGTGGGCATCAGACGCAAGGACAATGAACATTACGAGATGCTGCTGCCGTTTAAGGAAGAAAGACCCAACCTGCCGAACAATAAGACGTGCAGTTCACCGTCTCCAGTACCTAGAAAGGAAGCTAAGAAGAGACGAGCAGTACTACAAGGACTACATAGCCTTCATGGAAGATACCATAGCTTGTGGAGATGCTGAGAAGGTCTCGGAAGTGGAAAATAACAAGCATCCAGCATGGTACATTCCACACCATGGGGTTTATCACCCACTAAAGCCTGGGAAGATACGAGTTGTCTTTGACTGCTCAGCGAAGTTTCGAGAGACGTCCTTGAATGACCATCTCCTTACTGGTCCAGAGTTGACAAACACATTGCTGGGTGTCCTTTGCTGTTTCTGTAAGGGTCCAGTCGCAATCATGTGTGACTTAGAGCGCATGTTCCACCAGTTTCATGTGAAAGCAGAAGACCAAGATTATCTGCGGTTCCTTTGGTGGGAGAACGGAGATCTAGAGTCTCAACCCTCAGTGTATCGTATGAAGGTCCACTTGTTTGGCGCAGCTTCATCTCCTGGTTGCACCAACTATGGTCTCAAACATCTTGCTGCCGGAGGAAGAGGAATCTTCAGTGAGGAGTCTATCCAGTTCATAGAAAGGCACTTTTATGTTGATGATGGGTTGACGAGTGTATTGTCTGAAGCTGAAGCGGCCCAGCTGGTGAAAGAAGCAAGGGAGCTTTGCAGCATCGGCAAACTTTGGTTGCATAAGTTTATCTCCAACAGCAAGGAACTTATAGCTACAATTCCCAAGGAAGAATGTGCCGAGGGTGCCAAAGACCTGGATATGGCTCTGGGTAAACCACACATGGAGAGAGTGCTTGGTGTACTGTGGTGTGTCGGATCAGACGAGTTCCAATTCAGAGTAGTTGTCAAGGAGCGCCCATTCACAAGAAGAGGAGTGTTGTCTACAGTAGCCTCTGTATATGATCCGCTTGGGTTTGTGGCACCCTTTGCCCTAGTAGGGAAGCAGATCTTGCAGCAGATGTGTCGTGATAAGATCAACTGGGATGACACCCTTCCAGATGACCTATGTTCCCAATGGGAATTCTGGCTCCAAGGTCTACAAAACTTGTCTGAAGTAAGGATCCAACGATGCTACTTGCCATCAAGTTTCAAGGAAGTTCAGTGTTATGAGCTCCACCACTTCTTCGACGCTAGTACCTCAGGGTATGGAGAGTGCTCATACCTTAGAACAATCAGCACAGCAGGAGAAGTTCATTCCTAGTTATGAGGAAGTCGAGAGTCGCCCCTTCCAAGGTTACGACCATACCACGACTGGAACTTTCAGCAGCAGTGGTAGCTGTTTGAACAAGTGACATGCTCAAAAGGGAGCTAGAGATACAAGGTCTACAGGAATACTTCTGGACAGATTCAAAGGTAGTTCTTGGCTACATCAACAATGAAGCTAGAAGATTCCACATCTTTGTTGCTAACCGTATTCAACGCATTAAGCAAAGTACAGATCCTGAACAATGGAGATATGTGACCTCTGAAGAAAATCCTGCTGATCACGCTTCCAGAGGTCTCGCATCAGAACAGCTCATGGCTTCCAACTGGTTCACAGGCCCAGACTTTCTTTGGAAGGAGGAACTTCCCAAAGGACAAGTCAAGATGGGAGAGATCTCAGACAATGACCCAGAGCTGCAGAAATCCCTGGTCCATGATACCCAGTCAAAGGAAGAAAGATCATTACTAGATCACCTTCACAAGTTCTCCGACTGGACAAGAGTGGTGAAAGCTATTGCCAGGCTCAAGCGACGTGTCAAGGAAGCCATGGGTTTATAACTGAGGTCCAGTGAAGCTACAAGCCTAGAAGAAATGAGAGAGGCAGAGCTCAGCATTATAAAGATGGTTCAAGAAGCAGCCTTCTCCCATGAGATAGACATCAAGAGCAAAGATAAGGCAAGCAAGTTGCACAAATTGAGTCAATTTCTGGATGAGCAAGGTATCCTCAGAGTTGGAGGTCGCTTGCCTCATGCAACTCATCATTCCCATGTGAAACATCCTGCAATCCTGCCAAGAGATAGCTACTTGTCAGTGCTGCTCATCAAGCACTATCATGAAAGAGTACGACACCAAGGACATGGAAAGACAATCAATGAGCTGCGATCCAATGGTATATGGATCCTAGGATGCAGCAATGCAGTCTCCTCTACAAATGTGTGAAATGCAGGAAATTCAGAAGATGTACAGAAGAGCAAAGAATGGGAGACCTTCCGAAAAAACGCATGGAGACTATGCCTCCCTTCACATACTGCGGGATGTACTGCTTTGGACCTTTCTACGCCAAGGATGGAAGAAGAGCGTTAAAGCGATATGGGCTCCTACTCACTTGCATGGGCTCTCGAGCAGTTCACATTGAAATGCTTGATGACTTAACCACTGATGCCTTTATCAATTCCCTGCGTTCATTCATTGCCATATGTGGTAATGTTCGTCAGATCAGATGTGATTAAGGCAGCAACTTCATTGGTGCAAGACGCGAGTTTGTTGACGCCCTCGAAGAAATGGATCAAGAGTGACTGAAGGAACTTGGATGCAAGTTTATTATGAACACCCCATCTTCAAGTCACATGGGTGGTGTTTGGGAAAGGCAAATCCGCACAATACGAAGTGTCTTAACGTTCATTCTTGATCAGTCAGACGGAAGACTCGACAGCGCTTCTCTGCATACCTTTCTCAATGAAGTCATGGCGATTATAAATAGTAGGCCCCTAACTACTGAATATCTGAATGATCCATTAGGTCCAGAACCTCTTACACCAAATCACATCTTGACAATGAAGTCCACAATTATCTCACCACCACCTGGGCAGTTCATCAAGGAAGATCTCTATCTCCGCAAGAGATGGCGCAGAGTACAATTCTTGGCCAACGAATTCTGGACAAGGTGGAAGAAAGAGTACCTCTTAAACCTCCAACACAGACATAAGTGGAATAAGGACAGAAGAAACGCAAGGATTAATAACATTGTCATATTGCAAGATGATACTGCACCACGCAACCAGTGGAAATTGGCAAAGGTTACAGAAGTGTATCCGGGACAGGATGGCCGGGTGAGAAGATTCAAGTTACTGATCAGCGACTCAACCCTGGATGAGAGAGGTAAACGCATCACCAAACCCACCTATCTGGAGAGACCCATCCATAAGACCATTACCCTCCTGGAAGCTGACCAATAAAACTGCAGAACCCCTTCACAGAAATCACAGGTGATTGGTGGGAGTGTAACTGACAATTAACCTGTCAAGTCTATATCGTTTTTTTTTGTTTGAATTGTTTAAGTGTTCGCTATGCGGGGGAAAGGCGGAACTACGTGACTAAGAACTGTTGTTACGGGGATTATTATTGTAGGGACACACTTTTGGAGTGAAGGCAATCTCACGCCGTGTTCGCTAGTTTTATTTGTTTTCTACGGGTGTATATCGTAAAGGTTGAAGCATGTATGTTAGGATGGTAACTTTATAATAATAAGGATAAGCGTGAATTCATGCCAGTAATAAGAAGTGTGACTTGTTTGATTTCCTCCCTTCTGTAATAAGCAGCCAATGAGGTATTTTTCTGTTATTCATGTGTTTAATTTGATACTGTTATATCTTAGGCTAAACAGTTTTTTTTATGTATGTAAGCACTTCAGAGTTATACCAAGCTAATAAGTGACTCATAATACAAGAAAGTTGTAAGAGTGTGCTTAACTGTATTTTCATTTACTTTATAGTTCTCGCGGAAGGTGATAATTCTGACTAAAACTACAGAATAAAACCGCCAGTTAAAATCAAGCAACAGTTGTGCTCGTGGTTACTGGAGGGAGCCACAGGTAATAGCCACAGGCAGGCCGGCCAGGAGGGAGGTGCAGTCATCCAGGCGGGAGAGGCCAGTGATTGTACGAGCAGCTGAGTCGAGTAGTTGGTGAGGAAGGGTCGGATTCAGAGTATGTTGCTCAGGAAGAATCTGCAGTTGCGTGTCAGCGTGGTGATATGCTGGGTGTAGGAGAGCGCAGGATCGAGGGTGACTCCTAGGTTTTTAGCAGAAGAAGAAGGAGAGAGTGTCGTGGATTCCAAGGGGATTGAGATGGAGAGATCAGCAGAAGGTGAGGAAGAGTGGGAAAAAAATAGGAGATCCGATTTGGAGAGGTTGAGATGGGGTGTTGCGAGTGCATCCAGACGGAGATAGCAGACAAACAGGAAGAGATGCGAGAGGGGATGAGAGGGTCAGAAGAGGTAAAAGACAGGAAGATCTGGGCATCATCTGAGTAGAAGTGGTAGGAGAAAGCATGGGATGCGATGAGGGGGCCCAGGAAGCTAGTGTAGAGAGAGAACAGGAGGGGGCCCAGGACGGAGCCTTGGGGAATACCTGTGAGGAGAGTTTGGGGGGTGGATGAGGACCCTCGCCATGTCACTTGGTAGGTCCGGTCGTTGAGGTAGGACGAGAACCAGGTGAGAGCAGTTCCAGAGATTCCAAGGTCAGTGAGGCAGGAGAGGAGGATGGAGTGATCAACGGTGTCAAATGCTGCACAGAGATCAAGGAGGATGAGGACTGAGGAGAGGGAGGCTGCCCGAGCACAGCTGAGGGAGTCAGTGACTGCCAGGAGAGCCGTCTCAGTGGAGTGAGCTGTGCGGAAGCCAGATTGCAGAGGATCCAGGAGTGAGTGATGGGAAAGAAATGCAGAGAGCTGACGGTGGACAGCACACTCTAGGGTCTTTGAGAGGAAGGGGAGTAGAGAGACAGGGCTGTAGTTCTGAGGAGAGGTGGGGTCAAGGGTTGGTTTCTTGAGGAGTGGGATTACAGCAGCTTGTTTAAACACAGTGGGGAAACAGCCAGAGAGGAGTGAGGAGTTGAGGAGGGAGGAGAGGAGTAAGAACATAAGAAAGTTTACAAACGAGAGGAGGCCATTCAACCCATCGTGCTCGTTTGATGTCCATTAATATCTAAGTGATCCAAGGATCCTATCCAGTCTATTTTTAAATGTTCCCAAACTTTCAGCTTCTACCACATCGCTGGGTAGTTTATTCCAGATTGTGACTACTCTCTGTGTAAAGAAGTGTCTCCTGTTTTCTGTTTTGAATGCCTTGAAGCCCAATTTCCATTTGTGAGTAGATCAGGAGCAGTCACTTGGAGTTGGCAAGTGGGGAGAGGGTCCAGGGCACACGTTGTAGGTTTGTGACCTAGGAGGAGAGAGGAAAGTTCCGAGTCTGAGAGAGGTGAGAATGAAGAAAAGGAATCTTAGTCGGTGAGAGGCTTGGGTGTGATGGGAGAGGAGGGGGGACTGTTGAGGAGCTTGCGGATGTCTGTGATCTTGGAGGAGAAGAAGGAGGCAAAATCATCTGCAGTGAGATGAGGGAGGAGAAGGTGGAGTAGAGTTTGCAGGGGCTGTTGACAGTGGATTCAAAGAGTGATGGGAAGTAAAATGTCTTGGCTTGAGTGAGGAGGATAATGTGGACAGTAGAGAGCGGTGGAGTTTGAGGGCAGCTGGGAGTTTGGACTTTTTCCACTTCTGTTCAGCGGCATGCAGACTGGATCAGGTTGAGTGTAGAATGGAAGAGATCCAAGACTGAGGAGGGGGAGGGACGGACAGGACAAGACGTGAGAGGACAGAGAGAGTCAAGGGAGGAGAACACAGAGGAGGTAGTGCAGTTGACAGATAGATGGAATGGTAAGAGAGTGAGAGCAGTGGAAGCAAGGGTGGAGGGGGAGACAGAGCGGAGATTACAGCGGAAGCTGACCGAGGGAGTGGGTGGAGTGGGTGGAATTGGGGGGGGAGAAAGGGAGAAGGAGATGAAGTGGTGTTCTGAGATGTCCACGGGTGTCACGGAAAGTGTCGAAGGGGAGCAGCCTGAGAGGGAGAGGCGAATTCAAAGCTGTTAGTCGAGATGGAGGAGAGAAAGGGGGTAAGACAGGGGGAGTGGAACAGTACAAACAGAGAGGATAGGGCGGCAGGGGTGGTTGAGTTCTCTGGGGAGATCCATGTCTCGGTGAAAGCGTGGAAACCCAGAGAGTGGTGGGAGGCAAAAGCCACAGGCCTCCGGAGAGTGGAGTAGAGGGGAGGGAGGAGGAGGGGAGTGGGAGGGAGATGAGGTTTGAGGGATTAGGGAAGCAATGACGTGCAGGTGCACAGCAAGAGGAAGGAGAGAGCAGGACTGGAATCGAAGAGATCGTCATGGCTTCTTGCTGTTGCTGTGTGGCGTCTGAATCTGAATACAGATAAAGACTGTGCCAGACACGCAGTTACACTGAACAATAGCTCGCAACAATACTAACTAATAACAGCTTACAATGTAACTGCTTCTGATTTACAGAAACTGCGTGTCAATCTAAGGACAAAGTGCGTTACGTCGGTTATCTTACTAGTACTAGTAAACTTATTAGTAGGATTACTGCATTACTTCAATTTAATTTACTCGGTTATTTAAAGTAATGTGAATTGCCTAAATGCAAATTTTCTCAAGTTTAATTAGCAAATTGAAGCATTGGTTACTTGGTGTAACTGAGGCAATAGGTTTCCCAACTTTTTTCAAGTAAAGTGAACATGTATTCAAAGTACAGTGAATATTCAAATTGACTTCAGTGGACAGAATAAACCTTAAGCAATCAAAGTCTAACAACTATGAAGTGCTTCTTGGGAATTGTTTATTAACAAAACATTGTTAACAAAAATGTGTGCACTTATGCACATCACTGCATAGTAAATAGGTCTATGTCGGCAGTCCGTGTGTGTGTTGCAATAAGTGTGGTGGTGTGTGTTTGTCAGTGAAGGGATTGTGTGTTTGACTCAATGTGTCTGCAGAATGAGTGTCTCTTTGTGTCAGTAGAATGTATGTGTTTGTGGTGGTGTGTTTACACCCAATCAAAAAACAAAATAAGAGTACAGTATACAACAATAAAATAAGACACCTGGGTCCTGCGGTCATACAGAAACACACACGCACAGATACACACATACGTACACATGCATGCACACACACGCACACAAACCATGCAAACGAAAATCAAATGCAGATTATGGCTGGAGACTAATGCGAGAACAACTTTAAAACATTGATTTATCTACAGGTAGCACCTTGTCACACTGCAACTAAGAACAAATATATAAAGTCTTAAAAATAAAAACATTTTATGGCTGACAATCTCTAATGGCATTTCTTTTAACATTTGTGTCACACTGACTTCTTTTTCTGTAGCATTTGTTTCACAATGACTTGCAAGAAAGCAAGAAGCTGTTTTTTCAGTGTTTGCAGTTTGCGTTTGAGAGTTGTGTCCCAGTGAAAATCGGCAGCACCGGGTTATCTTATCAAGGGTGCTACAGCCTCTCCGTACCCTTTGTGTGCCATTGATAGTGGGTCTCCAGTATATGCATTATACTTCAAAAAGCCAAATATTTCAGAGCATAAATCAAGCCAAACAAGAGACATACAGTGGGGGAAAAAAGTATTTGATCCCCTGCTGATTTTGTACGTTTGCCCACTGACAAAGAAATGATCAGTCTATAATTTTAATGGTAGGTGTATTTTAACGGTGAGAGACAAAATCCTGTAAAAATAACTGTCAGTCTCCCTTGGTCTGGGGCTCCATGCAAGATCTCACCTCGTGGAGAACACCTCACAGGAACAGTTATGGCAAATAGAAGAGGACTGCCAGCGCCTGTAAAAAAGGGACTAAAACTAAAAAAACATGAAACCATCTCCTTCAAAAAAGACAGCAAGGTAATGGTGTTGGAATGGAAGGACAAACATGTTGTTCTGATGCTCAGCACTTATCATGGCAGCACCTGTGAAAGGGTGCAGCGCACAGTGAATAGAGGCCAAATTGAGGATCTGGATATACCCACAGTAATTTGTGACTATGCTTCCAAGATGGGTGCTGTTGACAGTGCAGACCATTACTGTGCAAGCTATGCTTTCACACAGAACACACTGAAGTGGTGGAGAAAGCTGTTTTTCTGGCTCTTGGAAGTTGCCATTATGAACAGTGCAATTCTGTTCAACCTGAGGAGGCAGGAATCAAGACTTCCACCTGTTTGCCACAAAGCATTCAGGAAGATTTTGATTACACAACTTATTGGAGTTGTGCACAACTCTAGAGCACGGAAACGTGGCCAACCATCTTCAGCAGATACAGTTACGCTTGAATGGACAGCCCCACTTCATCCAAAAGAATGAATCGGAAAGCACAAAAGACTGTGCAGTCTGCAGTGATAGGAAGACGAGAGGAGGCAGAAATGCGACTATACTCCCGCGAAACCTGCAGCAGAAAGCCTTGCTTGCACCCAGGGGAATGCTTCAAGAAGTATCACACACTGCAAAAATACAGACAGACCATGTACATGGTTGTACAAATTGATGTAAAACACTTTATTATTATTTTTTGTTTGCTGGTTACCATTGTAAGAGGTATGTGAAGAGCTGTACAAAGTTTTGTAGCTTTTTTAAAGTTCTAAAGTTTAGTTTTTCAAAAACGTTTTGCACTTTATTTGCGCCTGGAGTAATTGTAAAAAAAAAAGACTAATAACACGCTCTTTTTCAGAATGTTTTCACCATTTTTAAATTTGAGGGTGTCCTTTGGAATAATACTCCTTTGTGCATTTTTTTTTAAATGAAGTTATTTAACATGAACAACACATGGTCAGCTGCAAAATAATTGAACTAACAAGGGTAAAATGACTTTGTAAATTACGCCCGTGGGTAGGAGGTATTACTACAGTGTTGCCCCAATATTCCTATTATGTCTGAGCCTTGTGAATTTCAGATCTGTGCACATGCCCATTCAGGATTCTAAGAATATTAGAATAACTTTTAATTTTGTTTTCAGGTCTGGTTGATGCACAGGACTGACCTGCAGTACTGTCTTTCGCCAATGGGTGGCAACCAGCTCCATTGAAGAGATCCTCTTCAGACTTAAGGTATAATACTCCCGGCCTTAAATACGTGCTGAGGCAAATTGTCCTCCACAGTTTTCTCCTTTAGACATATAATGGTCACAGCTTGACTCTATAACAGGAAAATCAGTAATTACTCTTTTTCATATAACTATTAACCACCATTGGTGCTTTATAAAAATCTACTGTGAATAAACCTTGACCTACCATAGAAAATATGTCATGCTGTTTCATGGTATTCACAGAGACCAGTGTGATAAAGCACATTGAAGGCATATTGATTTCACAGGAAACCACTGTCAAACTAGGGCACAGCCACGGTAAAACCTTTTTAAAAGTGCAAAAGTCATATGGTAAATTTTAGGGTAAATGTGCTTAATACCTGTGACCTGTGGATTTTCCTCTACACCAATCCTTATTTTCTTGACTTGATTGTAGAAAATGTAGTGCCAAGGCTGACAAACTGCATAGTGGGCCTCCCATAGTTTATTTTCAATATACAGTTAGGTCCATAAATATTTGGACAGTGACACAATTGTCATCATTTTGGCTCTGTACACCACCACAGTGGATTTGAAAGGAAACAATTAAGATGTGCTTTAAGTGTAGACTTTCATCTTTTAATTTGAGCATAGTTAACATCCAAATTTGGGTGAACAGTGTAGGAATTACACCCATTTTTATATTTGGTCCCCCCAGTTTTAGGGGCTCAAAAGTATTTGGACAAACTAACATAATCATGAATTAAATTGTGAGTTTCAATACTTGATTACAAATCCTTTGCAGTCAATGACTGCCTGAAGTCTGGAACCCATAGACATCACCAGATGCTTGGTTTATTCCCTGGTGATGCTCTGCCAGGCCTGCACTGCAGCTGTCTCTAGTTCCTGCTTGTTCTTGGGGTGTTTTGTCTTCAGCAAGTGAAATGCTGCTCAATTGGATTCAGGTCAGGTGATTGACTTGGCCATTGCAGAACATTATACTTCTTCACCTTAAAAAGTATTGGGTTGCTTTCACAGTATGCTTCGGGTCATTGTCCATCTTCTCTGTGAAGCTCACTACACAGAAAATCCTCCAGACTGTTATATTCTTACTGCAAACCTTCCTTTAAAAATGGTATTCAAATTACATTAATAACTAAAATGTATGTTAATGAAGTAGCAGGTATTGGTTAATTTTTCCTTTCAATTCTTAGTGTTTGCTACCATGCTATGTGTGTCATGCATGGCAGAAGATTTCTGCCCATTTGCCTCAGAGACATCCACAGTCTTAATACAGAAAGCACGATCCTAAGACACATCTTCAGTGCAGTGGAGATAAATGCAGCACTGGTGTATCCCATCACGGCAAGACTAGAACCTTAATTGTATGATTTTCACTAATTTTGTGAACGCCAGAGTAAAGGCAAGGGAGAGCATCTGAATCAAATCAGATACAAGTTTTTGTGGTTTATTTTGGTGTTTATAAGCACCTTTCTTCCATATTGTAGTAAACCTGAAGCCATATGTTAATTGTAAGCAATGTGATTTACAAATAGATATCGGGATATTAATCACATTTTGCATGAGAACACACATCAGGGTCCAACTGTTCAACTGAATGACAGACATGCCCTTGATATGAAAGTACAGTTTGACAACCAATATCAATTTAACTAAACAAAATTAGTGAATTAACAGCAAAGGGTGCCAATATTTTTCATGTGACTGTTTTCTCTGTTTATTAATCTGAAGTTAAACGTTGGTTCCATAAGCCACTGCTCTCCATAAGTCTGTGTACACATGATTGTTTATGGAGTTAGTGTCCAGAGAAGGATCACAGCTGTGTCATCGGTGTCACACTGTGCCTCTCAGAAAAAGGCTCCTTGTGATGTATTGGCAGCTGCCACAGTGACATGGTGTCCAGAGACTAATCAAGTACCCAGGAAAGCCAGATGTGTTGTGTCCAGGAACCCAAGGGGCATCAGTATCAAATTACCTTAAGCAACGTCATTATCGTTCATGAGCCACGAGGAATCTACATTATACATGTATCCAGACTCCAGGATTTCTGTTTAAATTGTGACCAAGGGATTCATATAATACGGTATTGCGGTGGATAATTGTATAGGAAAAAAACAGTAAGTGCTAAAAAACAGTATGTACAATAAATAGGCAAATGGGAAAAGATCCTCCCAGAACTATGGGAAAAGCAGAATGCCTCAATGACACACTGTGCAGCAGTATACAACAGCTGTGGCCAGAGACTGACAGTATCAAATACACAGTATCTGCTCTAATTATCCATGTTATACTACATCTGTCTTGAATACTTTGATCTTCCATAAAATGTGTCATGGGGTGTTTTTTTTAAACCTGAATTGTTTAGTTGAGGAGTTGTAAGTAAATCACTAAAATTCCCTTTTGAAAGTGAATGTGTTTTGCCTACAGCAAACTTAATACTGAAACAAAGGCTGTCGATAATAATGTGGTACACCCATAAATATTGTTGAAAAATTAAATATTCATTAACAAACATTTTTTAATCCGAAAATATATGCTTACAGAAGATAATGTTTCAAATTGAAGTAATCGAAATATACTGCATTATAAACAGGATATCAGAGAACTTCACCTGCAGGTGGCGATCCACACAAGGCCACAGGGCTACTCTAGATTTCTGCCCGAGTGTGAATGTCAACGTTGTGAGCGACTCTGCCAGCCAGGGGAAACAAGGGAAATGACAGCTAATATGTGTCTTCAGGTTAACAAAAATGTATAGGACTGCCCCTCCCCCCTTAATATTTCATATTAAGCCCTAATTTTAAATCCTTAATCAATCAGACACTTTTTTTTTTTTTTTTTTTTCCCTGTTTGTGTGTGTGTATGGTGGGGGTTAATGTGACAGTCAGGAGGATTAGGGTGTGGGATCTGCAGCCTGTGACTATAATTAAAAAAAACATCGTACACTGTGTGTGTGTAAAGCAACTGGACAGGTTTGTTTTGGTCTTGGGCGTGTCAGCTGGAAGGCAGTTTGGTTTGAGAAATATAGATGAATGTGCTCTACTGTGCCTGACAGCTGGTTTCCAGGCTCTTCCTGTTGAGTGGATCTGTGTGTCAGACATCAGGCCAGTGTTGTTGATAACTAAAATATGCAAATTCCACTGTTACACATACTGCATGTCGCTAAAGCCACCTCTAGATTATACCCTCACCACTTTGATTTCCCAGTTTGAATGCTTCATAACTTTCAGTCCTGGATTTGTACTGTGTAACCAGCACCATGCCTCACTGGGTGATTGCACCAGGACTAGGAAGCACATTATCTTGCCATCCAAACACACACAGGGCATAAGCAAGCAAAAACACGCACGTTGATGGTTTGCATGTGATCTTTTAAGTTAATAAACAACATTATTTTTAATTTTTATTTTGTATGAAAAAACAAACAACATGAATACAGAAAACAACTCATGCTCCACAGACAGACGGACATTAATTTAAATAGCAATTTACAACTGTGCCTAGGGTCTCCGTCTTAGTCTCTAAAAACTTGTAACCATTTCTATCAACATTTCCAGGGTGTTGGTTATGCTTGGCTTGCAGCCTCATGCCTTACTACAGCCCTCAGAGTGCAGCTAATCCAACACACACACAGCCCTGTCGTATCTAATTGCTCACAGGAGGGATTCCTTCGTAGCTCGTTTTCACACTGCCGCCATCAGAACGCGCTGAAGAAGTCCCGTGTCACTGTCCCTCCTGACTTTCAATCAATCGTTTTGCCTGCCTGCAAGTTCTTTCACAATATTGATTATAATTGTGTGGCTTTAAATAGTTTAAGACTCTTCTGTAATTAATTACATTTGTGCGCTGCCCTGCAAGTCCTTAACAAGAGTAAATCTGGTGTATATTATATTACAATATGTAACATAGCTGACCTTCAGACTGAATTATGTCATTACCGTGTACAAGGTATAAATAGACCCAGTAAGACATGAGCTTAGAGAGTACAAAAAATAATCAAAATATCAACACAAACTCCGCATAAGACAGTCCAACTGCATACTTAGTGTTTCTAAACTCTCATGTGTGCTGTGCAACATGCCATTCTCCTGGAAGAAAGTCTCGTACACTGACATTTTTATTATTAAATACATAATCTGTGTGAGTTTGTCCATTTGATGTTTCAGACATTTACCCACAGTCCAATATGCATTTAATGCAGAAATGAGCTGCTCTAATGCATTTCACATTTTTAAAGCCTTGTCCCTGAAGGAAACATTACATTATTCAACAACCAGAAAATAATATACTGCCTTAAGTCTTACATTCCTTAATATATACCAACCCTGTCAACCAACAAACACCACAAGTAAATGGTTTGAGGTAACAGAAGAAAAGACCACAAACCCCTTCACCTCAAACAGTTATACAGTGAGTTGATCAGAGAAGATTTGATCTTAGTTTGTCCATCTACAGCACTGCATTTGGAACAAAATAAGCAAATCAGATTCCAGAACCTCAGTTAGGCTTCAGTGTTGGACATAATATGCATAATATTTTTCCTTCTGAGAAATCATATGAGAAAAACAACCATGGCAACTCTCTTGTATGTATAATACTTCAATTGCTAATATCAATAGTTAAATAAATGAAGTACAGAAAGGAAGGCATCAGGCTGCTGTGGAATTCACTAATTTAATTTTGGTTGTTTGAAACCCTTAATGGCTGCCACAGGCTTGACTGTGGCTGGAGCTGCGGAGTCGGAGCACTCCGCCAGAGGAACTGCAGGTCAGATTGTCTTTATCGCAGAATTGGCCCAGCGCCACTTAGCGGGAAGTGGGCTTCCAAGAAAGCATTTTACAGGCTTGGCATAGTCATTCCTGGAAATGTTCAATAGGTAATCTTGAAAAAATTCCTAAGATGTCTATTTGCTTGCCCGAGCCCTGTAAGGGGACTCTCTCTCTTTCTCTCATTGCTGTTATTATACCTCTGTTTCCCAGCCTGTGGGTAAAGAGTACTGCAGCTGTACTGCAGAATAACAGACTGAGAGAGCCACACTTATCTGGATGTTAAAAGAAGGCAGTTGGGCCTCCAGCTGTCTACTGTGTGTGTGTGTGTGTGTGTGTGTGTGTGTGCCTGCCTACTGTATTATCATGTTACTGTTGGTTTTGTTGCTGCTGTTGTTGGCGGCATTGCTGTTTTGTGTTGCTGTTGCGGTCATCATCATTAACATCATGGGCAGCAGTTCTGCTACTCTCAGACAGGCTGCTGGTGAAGCACTCTTTTGCCTTCTGCCCTATTTACCAGTGAGGACACCTCGCCAAAGTGCCTCCCTGTTGATTACTGCTCTGTGTTAGCTGAAACTTGTTTGCTCAAGATACATAACTGACTTCATTAGGCAATAATGAACAAAGAGGTAGTGTTACCTCACACACCCTTTTAACAAGGATTATATAATGTGAGCAAAAAAACACCAGGTTGCCAATCCCTTTCTGTTGAGGATCTACACATTAAAAGAAACACAATAATTCATAATGCACACATTACAACGATAAGAGAGTGGATACAGTTTTATTCCAACATAAACAATGACAAAGCTGTCTCAGGCAGGCCGGGGGTGAGGGTTGGTGGAAAACGCCTCCACCAATCCTGGTTCGCTCAAACGCACACCACTGGCCGCTCTGAGGCTGGCAGTACCAGGATATTAGCGGCACCTTCTGCAATAAATCTTGTGATTGGTGCGATAGATGGGAAGCAAGCATTGTGGGATCACAATGCAAACAAAAATGTCTGTGAGGGCCTGCTGTCTGCTGTGTCTCATCCCTCCTGAAGCACTGGGGAGATGTGCTCAGTCATTGCTGATTTAAAATTGGGGAGTAAAAGACGGGGACATAACTGGAGTTTCTATAATATACACTCACCTAAAGGATTATTAGGAACACCTGTTCAATTTCTCATTAATGCAATTATCTAAACAACCAATCACATGGCAGTTGCTTCAATGTATTTAGGGGTGTGGTCCTGGTCAAGACAATCTCCTGAACTCCAAACTGAATGTCTGAATGGGAAAGAAAGGTGATTTAAGCAATTTTGAGCGTGGCATAGTTGTTGGTGCCAGACGGGCCGGTCTGAGTATTTCACAATCTGCTCAGTTACTGGGATTTTCACGCACAACCATTTCTAGGGTTTACAAAGAATGGTGTGAAAAGGGAAAAACATCCAGTATGCGGCAGTCCTGTGGGCGAAAATGCCCTGTTGATGCTAGAGGTCAGAGGAGAATGGGCCGACTGATTCAAGCTGATAGAAGAGCAACTTTGACTGAAATAACCACTCGTTACAACCGAGGTATGCAGCAAAGCATTTGTGAAGCCACAACACGTACAACCTTGAGGCGGATGGGCTACAACAGCAGAAGACCCCACCGGGTACCACTCATCTCCACTACAAATAGGAAAAAGAGGCTACAATTTGCACAAGCTCACCAAAATTGGACAGTTGAAGACTGGAAAAATGTTGCCTGGTCTGATGAGTCTCGATTTCTGTTGAGACATTCAGATGGTAGAGTCATTAACATGCAAATCAATTTATAACTTTTTTGAAATGCGTTTTTCTGGATTTTTTTGTTATTATTCTGTCTCTCACTGTTAAAATACACCTACCATTAAAATTATAGACTGATCATTTCTTTGTCAGTGGGCAAATGTACAAAATCAGCAGGGGATCAAATACTTTTTTTCCCTCACTGTATATAGTCTTCTATCAAACACAGAGAAGTTCAGATCCAATTATGTAAAATCAGTGTATTGTTACACTATAAACAGAGTTTTCCATCAATTTTGAGCTCTCTACTGGTGTGTGTTATTATTATTTCTTGGCAGACGCCCTTAGCCAGGGCGACTTACAAGATATAAGCGCAATACAAAGTGCAAAAATACAGTTCAGTACAAGGCATAAAACATTACAAATTCAAATTTACAAATTACAGTGCAATTCAAACCATAATATATTTTACAAATTTCAAGTTTCTACAATATATGAGGTCTTACATCCTGGATTGTAAAAGCTGAATGCAGACAAGATGTTGGGTCACAGTCAAGGGCCAAGGGGAAGGGAGCAAAGGGGAAATCAACATAACAATACTAGTACTAGTAACACAAGGCAAGTAGTATGATAAAACATAGTAAAGTGCAATCTTACAGGAGAATGAATGACTAAATTACAAGTAGAGTCAGAAAAGATGCATCTTGAGTAATCACCGGAAAGAGGTCAGGGACTCTGATGTTTTTGTGTGTTGCTTCTACCAAAACATGGATGGTCTTGTTTTAATCAGTGGAGTGTCTGGTTCAATATTTTCTGAGATTTTGTATTCCTATTCAGATCAAGTATCCCCCCCATTTCAGAATGCGGAGGAGGGGGGTATAAAAACCAAATTTTTCAGAGTCTCAGCTTTCATGGGATACCAAACACTTGGCAAACAACACAACAGTGAAGAGTGCACATGGATTTGGTGTCCTTTTAAGGGTACCAGAGGGGTTTGTAAGCTTAAGGGGTTACATTTTGTTAAACAAAATGATTCCATGATTTCTTTATCTGCAATTATTTGTTTGTTCTATGCTTTAATTTCAGAGTACATTGAGACATTAAACTGTGTACATTTCCAAAAACAAATTGGGGTGTTCTAAAACGTTTGAGCGGTAGAGAGAGTGTGTGTGCGTGTGCATGTGCGTGTGCACCATGGTGGGACAGAGGTTAGTGCTGCGTCTCACAGCTACTTGGACCCGAGTTTGATTTTCTCAGGTGTCTCTCAGTGTGGAGTGTGCCTGTTCTCTTTGTGGGTTTTCACCAGGTTCTCTGGTTTCCTCACACATCCCAAGGACATGCTGCTTTGGCTGATTAGCTGCTCCATATTGTGTGTGCACTGCAGGACAGAGCTTTGAGGGCCATTCAATAATTAGGTCAGGCTTATCTACACACTGGCATCCAATTATACGAAGCTGAAGCTGTACTCAGAATGTTCCCTTTCATGAGTTATAATGGGAATTGTGAAAATAATGCTCATCTGTCTTACTTAATAACTTTAGGAACTTAAACATGTGTCTGACTGCACCCGTGTGATTCATGAATGCACTTTGCTGCAGCCAGTCTGTCTTTGGGAACGAACATGGGGCAGCAAGGCAAGCGTCTTCCTTTACCAGTTTCATATCAGTCTCACGACCTTGGGCTAAACAATGGACTGTAAGATCTCCCGCTATTTGGTTATTAGTAGAGCCCTATTTTATATGGTTTTGTTTGTTTTAACACAGATCCCTGTGAAAGGTGTAGTTTCTATTTTTTCTTTTTCATTTTTAATCCTCGTCTGATCTGCCATTGGCCAGTTGTGGTTGCACAGGGACCAGGAAAAGACCAGGAAGCGCCATGAAGCCTGCTGTGCTCTCAGGCCTTCGTTTGGATTACTTCAGGAAGTCCAATAATAGAAGGCAGAGAATTGTAGAGACTCATGGATCCAGCCAAAATATAAAACCACGTAAACAACTGGACAGCACCGAGGGCCAGACTAGAGCTGGAGCCACTTATTACTGGTGAAACACTACCAGCATGAAAACAATAACAGGAAACAAACACTCCAAATATATCACAACCCAACCAGCAACTGAAGAGAGACAATGCAACCAAAAATAAAAGGGAAGCATCATCACCCACCCCCCTGCCACCACACATACACAGGAAAAACATTAAGAGTTAAATCAATTTTTTAATAAAAATACCAGAGGGGTAATATACAGTTTTGGAGGCCAAAATTTTACTTTAGCAGAAGGTTATTGATATAATTTGAAAGGAACGCTAAGTTAATTAATTAATCAAGAAACCAATATTGCAAGCTTTTTATTTTTTGTGAAGCATGACCCTTTTAAAAAATATATATATTGTGCATTTATAAATACAGTATTCCTGACTCTTAAGACCCTTTGACACTGGCACTTCAGCCCAGCTTGGGCCAGAAATAGCCTGTAGGTTTAAAGGGGCTGAAGGCAAGACCATTTCAATGCTAGCTCTTACCTGGTGTACACTGTAGTTTCCTGTAGTAGCACCTTAAATCCAGTTGTTCAGTGTCATGTGAAACTGCCCAGCTGCCTCGCTCAACACTGTTTCAGAACCGGCTCAAGCAGCTCCAGTGTGTATTGAAATTAGACTCAGGATGGGATGACATCAAAACTTTGACCCACAAGCTATTAGAAAAGTACCTACCCTGCCCTCAGTGCTTTATGCCAGATGCTTCTTTCTACTACTTGTAAATGTAACCGGTCTGTAGATTGCTATTGTCAGGTGGGTCACACTTGTGGTTTAATCCAGTTCTTAAGTCTAATTAGACACCTTTTCCTTATCCAGTGGACCCAAGGCTGCTTCTCAGCATCCTGCTTATTTCAGTTTAAGACAGCTGTGCAACAAGGCCAGCTTCCTGATATTCTCCCATTAGATGAACAACCCTAAAGTTCACATCAGCAAAAAGATAACCAACACATAATCCTGATGCTAAAGAAGTCCAAATCTCAGTGCAGTGCAGGGTTTGTGTGTATATAATATATATAAACCCTGCACTGCACTGAGATTTGGAAATGTATGAAACATCATACCAGTTATTGTGTGTTTAATTTTTTTTTCACAATGCAATAAAAACAGACACACCCACAAAAAGAAAAACTCACAGAACTTAAATCACATAAAAAAACAAATCTCTCTCTTTCTGAAGTATGTGTGTGTATCCAGTCCATGCACCTGCTGCAGTGTGTGCAGGACTGGAGCACTGCGAGACCTTGAGTTAAAATCCACTTGCATGGGAAGCAAGCTGACCCGCCAAGTGTTGTCATGCCCAGGCCAACAGCATGTGGCCTTGCACTCAGCAAATGGCTAAGGTCAGTTGTTCAGCTGAGGGGCTGCAGTTGGGCAGGAAGTACACTCTGACACATTATAAATAACAGGAGTGGGGGCCGAGCTGCCTTGGTCTTCCCTTCATTCTGTGTGTATAGAGGTCAGCCGAGGATAATCGTGCTCTGGCAGATGAAATAAAGCCGTTTATCACACAAAGAGTAAGACAGCTCAGGGCTGTGCCATCTATCTACAGTAAAATGAGGCCAAAACTATAACAATCCCAAACTGCACTGCACTCGACAATGGGAACAGCAGTGAAAAGCAAAGCCTTCCCCAAATATGTACTTAAAATAATTATCTTTTTGTTGTTGTTTTAAACTCTCATGGGTGTAAAAAGGCAGATTTTTTTTATCTCATTCATGTAAAAACAAATAGAAAAATGATGAATGTAAGAGAGGTGTTCAAATGGTTCGACACCGGGCAACATTATTTCATCATGCAGGACAATGTGAGATTTTAGTGCTCTGGATGGATTTATAGCACATTGCTGCTCTGCAAACATTTGGTCTGTTTACCTGCCCTGGCCTTTGTCTTCAGCAGATGGCACATTGAGGATTACATTAAAACACAGCCTTTCTGTGCCTGACTCTCGGCCTGAACTTACAGCTTGAAAAAGCAGCTCAGAGTCAGTGGAGCGAGGCCCAGACTGTGGAACAGACCTTACAGATTGCCACCTATACCTGCAGGTCTCACGGTGTTGCACTGCACACAACTAGACTCCAGAGAGTTTGGCTTTAAGCAACAGAAGCCACAACAAGCCCAGACTTTTCAACCCAGTTTATGAGCTCACAAGCAATTCTACAAGACAAGCTTTCAGTTTAAATTGTTTAAAACAAAACAATACCCACGCACACACATAAACATATATGCACCAGATTAACAGATGCAATACAATGGAAATGGTTTTAGAGCATTTTAGCACCAAAGAGCAGCTCCCAATATCTGACATCAATACAAATTATGTCTTACAAGTTTCATTTCCTGTCATACACAATGTGTATGACTAAATGAGTGATTTATTTGACACTTAAAACACAGTGTAACACAATGCCAGTGCAGTCTGAGCCGCCTTGAATGTCTAATGCAGGGCGCACTGTTTAAGAACACTTCATCAGCTTTGACTGATGTGTCAGCATGGGCAGCTCAGTTAACCATGTCATCAGGTGCGTGGAGTAGCTGCAGCATTTAGCTGGTTGTGTGATTTTGTTTTGTCAACACAAGGAGCACCTCCAAAACTGCGGTCTGCCAGTGGGGGGACGCATGCGACTTTGTTCTTGGACCTCTCGTTTTCTCTCAAAAACCTCACAGTTTTATCGCCACAACACATTAAGTGAAACATGTTGCAGGCAGTGCTAATGTCCCATTTTACCCTAGACAACACAAGTAACAAATGACAGAACAATAGCCAGCCCAGTTCTTCAGAAAAAGGAAAATAATATTGAGAATGGCAAAAAAGACACTATATGGATTCAACACTGACATTTCCAGCAACTTAATAAGAATGCAGTAAGAACAATAATGGTGCAGCCATTGCACAGCCTCATCCTCCATTACATAACAGTCCCCATATCAGATTCATAAGGTATCTCTGCCTAGCTACCTTTGCCACTGTGAAATCTGTTACTGCATGTTCATCCTGCAACAGCCCAACAACCAACCACACAGTGAAACTGTGAAACAACCTACAGCAGTGTCGTCACACTGAGCTTTCAATGTAGGACAGCTGCTACAGTGAAGAGATGGGGTTAAAAAAAAAAAAAAAAAAAAAAGCTCTTGGACTAGTTTGTGTATGTTCACAATGCCAGGTGGTCTCACAGACCGTGTTTCTATGGTTAACCATGACCTTTTTGTTCTGTAAGTACCACAGTAATCCCTCACCAGATTCTTGGAAAGACTGGTTAATGGTAGCAGCCTTTAAAGATTAAGTAAACAAACACGTGGTCATGTGGTCAGGGATGAACAATTTGAATGATATTGAACAGCAGCATTAATCAGTTTTTTTTTTTCAGCCTGCATCAGCTATTGCTCACAAGGCCTTCGAGTACGTCTCTGCTCAAAACTGGCTAAACAGAAACTAGTTCTGTTTGGGCCACAAAAACTCACATTGCACACAGAGCGTGATTATAACACAAGCTGTACTGTGAAAAACAATACAGTTATCAGAATCATGTGTGCTGCACAGCTACAGATCTGCTATTAGTGACTTAAAATGGCCACAGAAAACTGATAATTTTGTTTTGAATTAAGAACAAAGCATTTACTATTTCCAAAAGCTCTTACTGTCATGCCAAGTGGATAGGGTCAAACAACCTGCAAAAAAGGTGTCATTTTCAAGATCTGGGAAGGTCCTTGCAAAACGTAACCATATTAAACAGTGTAACAGTAATTTGATTTGTCTAAAACAGAGGTTCCCAAAGTGCAGCCCTCGAGGATGTTTGGTGTGGCCCCCCAAAGCCAAACTTCAACCACCCCTTTTCTGAAGCTTTTCTATATTTTCACACTTAATGACAATTTTCTGTTTACAAATTACACATGTAATTTGGGGGAAAATAATAAAACAACAATTAAATAAATGTTCCCTAACAGAAATGTATAGGAAATAAAATTGGTGGTTCATTTTCTACTGCGGCCCCCCCATCCCATGCAACCTTGGGAAATTGGCCCTTCATCACCAGGCATTGGGAACCCCTGGTCTACAATGTCTCACTGGGGGCTAAGCATTTTTGTCTGTCTACAACACCTTCCAGTCAGCTAAAGCACACAGGGTCCACCAGATCTTAAAATGAGAGGACTTCTGGGAACAGTAATTATAAATGTATGTATTTATATCTGTAGAAAAAAAATATATATATTTAAAAAAATTATAATTATTTTTTGCATGACATTCTCAATGCAATTTCTGTGTACCATATATGTGTCTCTCACACTTGGAGGATTGCCTCTGTGTGCCACAGTGTTAGACTATGTTGTTGCCTCAGGCTTTCTTCTCAAGTTTAAAGCTTTTAAATGTGTAAAATATAACCAACCAGTACAGTTGCTATGCACCTTGCCCAAAGTGGCTTCCCAAGAAGAAGGAGGTGTGTCTTTCTTTTTAAGGGCCGGTAATCAAGGATGCATTTCTTGTGTTACAGTAAAAGCCTTTTGTCTGTGTGATTGACACTCACAGCCATAGGCGGCTGAGGATTCAGCAGGATCTGTCAGTAACAGGTTTATTCCAGCTGTTCCCATTCTCAGATAGGAGGAGATGCACCCACTGGAGGAGCTGTGGCAATTTGAAGCCTGCAGCAAAGAGAAGAGCTGCACTGACATTTCACTGAAATACATACATTCGCAACATCCTGCAATGTTTCAAGTTTAGCTGCAGACCACAGGCACAGTTTAACAGGGGCTACGAATTACACAAAAATATCACCGTAGTAAAATTTTTCTTAACGTGGAAACATTTTCTGTCAAGAGGCTACGCCACTTCACTGTGCGTTCTTCTTCAAAACGGGTCATTATTGTAATCGGCCTGAACTTGAAGGCCCTTCCGAGAAAAAGCTCAAAACAACAAATCTCGTTTGCATGAAAGCGTCGTGGATCTAGCATTTGAAGAGCTGTCTTTGTTCCAGTCCTAGACATGCAGCTGAAGGTATGAAGGGACTTCCGCACATGACTTGCACATGAATCTGTGTGTTGTGATATTTGTATATTTCTACTGGAAGATGCCATCCATGACAAAGGGGTCTATCTCCAATGTCAGCAGGCTTGTATATAGGCTCTGTACAGTTGCACGTTTCCCAAAACCTTGCTTCCACAACACAAAGGCTGCCATAATCTGACTCTGCACACTGTAGCAGTGGTTGACTTTACATCGGTAGATGTCATTGGTAGACAAACCAAGCTCCAGGGCCAACGTCTCCCATTCAGATCCCAATCTGCTGGAAAGTTTGTTCAGCTGCTTGTCAGAAGGCACAGTGTTCAGTAGTTGTTCAGGAATCTTCAATTGTCCTATAAGGAAAGAAAGAAAGATCATTTTTATGAAGAAAAAAAAAAGTTCAATATCTTCAAACATAATAAACAATTGATTTAAATGCAACTAGAAGCTTCTGAGAACAGTAGTGTGTAGTTAAAATCAAGAAGCACCCTGTAAAAAAAACAGTTGGATTCAGTTACAGTAATGCAATTGACTCAGATTAATTAATTTTAAAAACATGTAAATGTTTTTGTCCGAAGTGTTCACACACACACACACACGCACACACACACACACACAAGTGCAGGACTACAGGTAGAGCACACAACTCTCAAGGGTCGAACAGTGAGTTTGTAAAATCCGTTAAGTAGCCATTTAAATAATGGGAACCAGGTGGCTTGCTCATTTTGGGGCAGAAATTAGTCACTCCTCTCGACCAGGCCTCTTGCCACATGTCACACAAAATGGCTCCGAATGTAATTTTCCTTGAGTTGTGTAATTGACTGTGTCTGCAGAAATGGGGCCAATAAGCAGCACACTGCTAATCCTGCCTCCTGATATTCCGTGCTTGAGCTGAGACCGGTATTTTCCCGAGTCATAATCCTATTGCAGACATCCGGGTGTGACAGCCTGCATCTCAACGACCGAGCATAACCTCTGTATTCCAAGACATTTCTCTGCCTGTAGAGCTGTGCCACTCCACAAGGCCAGACGTATCCAGCCAAACTGGGTGCTTGCAGCTAGTCAGGCCCAACTCCAGCTGTTGCAATACTTATCTTTACTGGAGGTGGGGTTTGGGGTTTCCATGCTGCATTATACCAGTAATACCTGCAGTATCTGAAGTATCTAAAGTACTACATTTGCTAAAGGAGCTGACTGAACAGGTTTATCAAGCAAGAGGTATCTTTCTGTCCCCCTCCCCTCCCCCTGAATATACTGCATACTCTTACAAAAACTCCTTACACAAGACTGTACTCAGATTTTGAGAAGCTTTTCTTTACACTGCAGAAGCAGGCTAAGAAAATATAATTTTTTCCAGGTCTGTAAAAAACACAACACGGCACCAAGCTGCTCATATTATAACCAGATATACCAGCGCTCATTCCTTTTTTTCTAAGCTGGAGCTTCTTGTGAAATTGAAACCTCACAGTGGGACAGCATTCACAATGCAGGGTGTCCGTTTCTTTAATGCTTCAGAATTCGCAGTCCAACATCTTCAGACGGATGTTGCCACTTTCAGAGTCGAGATGCAAAACTCCACAACACAGCTTTCCTCCTTAAATCTTTCTGTGTTAGAATTTCTGATCTGAAATTTTACAAGAATGGAATCAGAACCCTCTTTAAATCAGAGCAAGCTGTTCCATTCTTTTTTATGGCACACAGGGGAATATCCAGACTCTTGTACAGCCTGAGAAACAGTGGGCATTTCAAAAACAGCACAGCTAAGGATCATCAGCTTTTGATTCAGAAATAATTTATATAAGGTAAAGAACTAGAACTGCCACTGGAAATAACTGTATAAATAAAAATACCACATACGTATGTGTCTGCTTTGAGACTTTCCAATTCATTGCCTTAGCAGCACTGCTCTGATGCAGTCAAACACCAGGCCTCAGAATGAAATGGAGAAAGATTCATCTCAAAATCTAGAAGTAGGTATATAATTTATTTATTTTTAGAAATAAATGATTTGGAAAACTTAAGGTTAACTATTACCACGATAAACCATCACACTGACTAAATGTCCTTTGGGGAACAGTAAACCAGCCTGATGTGCCCTCCTCTGCCTCAGGGCCAAAGTGTCTTATGCTTTGTGCCGCCACCCAGATCTCACCTACTCAACTGGTCTAATCACATGATTCACTGGACGTGTTTGACTCTTCTCTCCAGGCTCTGTGGGGTAGCATGCCACAGCACACCACATGAAAGCCTGTCCACTGTAAAATAAATAAAATATAAATATCTGAAATAAGCCAAATTATTTGAAGATTAATTAAAGTAAATTAGTAATTTAATACTCTGGTGGTTGGAAAAAAACAACAACTATATAACGAAGACACAGACTGAGTGAGACGCCCCATGTCTAGGCAGTGGTCACAATGTAATGCTAGTTTAAAAAGAAAAGAACAAGGCCACTGAGATTACAGGTTGGACATGTGATGTGACACACCTCCTAAAGATGGTGTCTATTATACTTTACATACAATTAAAAAAACAAACAAAAAAAAGTCAGAAAAGGCTTTCAATACCCATTTAATACAAGCCTATAACAAGTGTTATTTACTAGGTGATATGACATGGGATATGTTAGCTTATCATTTTTATGAGTGAAATTTAAAAACAGGTGTTTTAACAGCTAGTTCAACAGTTTTTATTGAAATATGAATTACTTACTCAAGTCACTTTATTTCCAGCTCACTAGTAGTAAGAGTATGAAGCATTTCTTTGGTACATGGGATTCCAGAGCTCTCGTTTAATGATTGATGTATAAATACATTTCTACTAACTCTACTCTGTTGAAGCACCACTGCAAGACTTGCCTGAACTCTTGTCGAGTTACATTACATGCAGGGAGCAGCCCTGCCCCATCTCTCCCTCTCACTCTCTCCATATGTACAGTATAGAAGTGTTTAAGTGTGTAATATACTTCTTGAGTAAAAACTACAATGCACAGTGTAAGGATATACTCAGGCGGTGTTCTTGAACTTTGGTAGTGAATGGTCACTTATTCTTCTTGTCTGCATTCACTCTGATCTCTTAATGAGTTTTTTGATATAATCATTGACTATGTCCACGGAAAACGTAACTAGCTGCGACGATCTACAATCGTTATACTTCTGCATCCTACTACTGTCTTTCCTCATAAACTCTTTATTTTGTTTAGCTTTTTTAAAGAGACAATCACATCTCATTTGTCACAGCTGCACAAGCATTTTATTCCCTTTGCCCCAATAACAGCCCAAATGTTTATGTGTACAAGGGTATAATCAATGATTATAAGGAGGTTGCATGACATATGTAAAATCCAGCACAATTACAAAGACTACAATGACATCACCGCATGCTCAATTTCAGCACGGACAATGCCACATACAGCACACTGCCAGCATTTCGCCAACAATAACGTCCTCTAAAGAGCATCCCTATCACAGTGCATTTCCTCTATCAAGACCTAACAATTGTTTTGTCATTTTGTGATATTGTATAATACGTTGTGTACTGTAATGTATAGTATTGCAATGTGTATTGTGTATCGTATTGCAAGTTGTATTGTATATTGTGATATATTCATGTACACAGTTTCCACAGACGAGATTAGTCTGAAAACGCAAACCTCCCTTTCCTTACTGCTTCCAATTTGAAAGTGGTTTAACAAAGTTTTCCTTCTATTCTTGCAGTTCCTAGAAAGAGATTTGCAGTATTAGCCTCTGTATTTAGAATGGCAATCATTGCGAAATCTGGTGAGGAATGTGTATTCATACGAATGAATTAGAAACATCTGAACCTCAGCTGAGATGTGCTGTAACTCAGGAGGTGTAGCCTAATTAATATGTAGTAAGCAGTAGCCAGACCCAAATGATTATCACACTACTTCAAACCTCCAAGAACAGAAAGCAAAGAAAGTGCACCGCTAGCTTTCAAAAGCACAAGCACCCTGGAAAATAAAGTGTCTAGCCTTTCACAAGCCTTTGGTACATCCTTCATCGCCTGGCCCAACATTAAGAGGACTCAGTGTTTAGCCTATTCACTGGGCCAAGTTTCGCATTCCAAACCCCAGAAAATCTACAGTTCAGTGTGCATCCATGTGGCTAACCAGCAGAATACGATGTTTTGCAATTTGTGGGCCGTAACGTTATTGCTGCAGAAACGTTTCCAAAAAATACCAGATGCTCATTAATCTTCAAGTGGTTAAGCAGAGATCTGCAGTCAAGTTAATATGCACGTTGGTTCCTTCCCTTGTTGGCTTGCTATAATTTAGAAACAGCAGCATGTTAACAACATGAGAGCCCCCCCGGTTACCATTGGTATGCACAGCACATGTATAGTATGTTTTCTGTATTTGAAATGTAGGCCCTATGCCTTGTAACCAAATGCTGTATTTATTCAAGGTGCCAGTATTTAGATTTATAGTGCTTTCCTTGAAAACCAGTAAAGCTGTAAATGTGTGGAGACTGAAGTGCATTCTCGGTCTCGGTCCTACTTCAAAATAACAGAAGAAAAGGTAACAAACCTTAATTGTATCTGTATATAAATTGTGCTATTTAAAAATAAAGTGTATTCCCAGAATGAGAAATACTGTAGCGGATAAACAGCATTATTAACCACATTAACATTATTAACCAAACTTCTCTCCACTCAATTCACCGGCCCAGACCAGCGCTCCTGCTTTGGGCTGTTCTCATTCTGTAGCATTTTGCACAACAGGAATGCTCTGATATTCTCACTGCATTCTCCCTCTGGATGGACACCTACCCATCCCAAAACGAGGGCTGCTTTCTAGTGCATATCATTTGTACACAGAAAGGTACAGAGCACATTGCTTTGTTTTTGCAAACCTCACCAGAGCGATAATTATTCTGCTCATGTTTGACCCTAATACCACTTCAGTATAGCTTAGTGCTCCCTGTGTCATGCCAAGAAAGGAAGGAGAAACCTCACACGTGCTCTACAGATTCAGCCAAAGAACAGGCTCTTTGCATTTTTTTTATGGTTGTATTAATGATTTTATATTTCATAAGGTGGCATGTTGGTATGTTATGAAGACGAGACTTGCCCTTATGTTTTGTATACAAGATTTATTCGGCCTATAATGTTGTTGAAATCCCAGAAATATATAACACAAATAAAAATAAAAACAACCTTTTAGCCTACATTTTAGCAAAGATTATTTATTTTTATGTTGCTGTTGGTAATGACAGAATGAAGAATTAAAAGCTCAACCCAAATGGCATGCAGTAAGGCTGGCAGACTGAGGGATGGTGGGTAATGACTGTTGCCAGGTTGGTGTGCGAGACGAGATTTCATATTTTACTCAATGTCCCCGAATCACTGTAAACAGCTGCCACATAAGGCGCTGCAGATTTAATTTCCTATTGCTAGTTACCAGGAAATCAATTTGAGATAAAACAAGGTTGTATCACTGCCAAATCTAAGTGAAAGCTCAAAGTCAGTGCTGCTCACAGTGTTTGATCAGCGAATTCGCAGAAAAGGGAAAGCTGATATCATTCCCAAAAGTCCAGGGATTCTGGGTAAAAACACATTATTCCTCTCAGAAGCGGAAGGGATGTCCTGTGCCAGACCAACAGTTTGCATGTTAATTTGCATATTCATAAATTATTTAAGACAGCATGTCAGAAGGTGGAAAACCACTCAGGACCCCTAAACAGACATTATTTTATTGTTCTGTTACATGGGGGTGGACCTTTAAGACAGAGATGAAGGAATAAAGATTAAGGATTAGGCACACAGGTGAGTCTATACCACTATACAGAGCCTAAGTCTGTTTCTCATTATGCCATCACTTGCCATTGATACATACTGTAGGCATGATTGTGATGACAGAGAGCATATAAATAATTAAATAAATTCCACAGTATAATCACCACCAGAATTCTTCTCATGCCAGCTTGAGAACTACAGGAGAGAAAAAAAATGAAAGAAAAAAGAAAAACGGACTTTTGCTAAAAATAGAATGGTGAAGTAAAATATTTAAATGTTTAAGTTTCCATACTTGTGCTTTCCGTGCCTCACCCAAGCCACTAGTGAAATACATGGTGTTTTATATCCCAGGCAGGAAGTCTCCTCCTGCCAAGATTCCTGGAAAGCAGACAGCAATAAAACCACTGGAGTGGAACTAGAGAGACCAACTGTTCTCAACAGTGCAACAAATACAAACACGCAGCCCTGACTCGGTTTTATAGCTAATAATCAATATAAATCTAATCCAACAGGAAGGCCTGCTCCAGTTTTTACTGCCCTGAACTGTGCTCGGCTTTAAAACACAGCTAACCGCTGGCTGGTAAGCAAGTTTAATACATTTTTTTTTTTTTTATGTCCCATTTTTCATTTTTGAACAACAAATTGCTTCAGTCTGCTCACCACATAAAACTCTCAGAAACAAAACAAAATGTTAAGACTATGATATGTTATGATTATCAGTTCAGGCAGTAATGTTGTGCCTTGTCAAATTTAAACCTTGTGCAATACAATGGACAGTGAATATGTATGTAGGTACCACATGAACAGGAATGATAGTTGCATAAGTTAATTTTAAATACTGTGGATAACAATAACGAGTATTGATTCAACAGTGAGTTTTGGGTTCAATGCAAACCCTAGATGACACAAAGCATTTGATTTGCTTGATGGATTAGACACCGGGTCATTGTGGAAATTAACTTAAATTTAATAAAACTGAAAGAAACTGAGTTCTAAAAGTTCTAATTGTACTAATAATTCTACTGGTCTGATATATTTTAAATATATATCTTCCATTGTCCAATCTCTGCTAATCATATGCCTTGAATTTTCTAATTGCATCAGTTCTTGAGCAATCACTCAGTCATGGATAAAATTACATGATTCAAATAAAACCATTAATTTATAGAAAGCATTTCCTATTCAAACATAATAAAGAAATCATATTAATAAGAGGTCACTTGACAGACGCATACAAAGTAAAACTGGAAACACTGAAGACATTACAGTCCAGTTAAAGCAACGTCTGATTCCAAAAGCTTGCTCCTTCAGTTTTGTTTAAAATACAGCATTCCCTTTAAGAGCTCCTAACATTCTTAGTGTCAGCAAAATGCTTCCTCCCCAAATCTCTGCGGTTACAAAGCACCATAAATACTGGCTTTGGCTATAGCTTTTCCCTTTTAAAAAAAAGTCAGGTTGAAAATCCTTGCCCTCTGAGTCATGTGTATCCAGCTGGGCATTTTGTCATTTAAAATCTAAAGTCAGAAATGCAAGCATGCCTTTTGTGGTTTGCATAACCAGGGTTTAAGTGTTGACAATCATGAATCCACATAACAGAAAGTGTCTAGTAACCTGGATTCCATTTTTACACCTGAGATCCTTGCTGACATCACAGCTAAAGTGCACAAGCAACTTCACTCTACTGCGATATTCCAAGCCATATGGCTGTAGGATCAGCGTGACTAGTGGTTTTAGTTCTGTACATACTATGCTATAAATGCTGCATTTTGAAATCTGAGTATTCAGAATTAAAAAGGGAACAAGCAGTCAGAAGAATCCATACAAAACAGGGTAGGTTTGGTTCTTAATGCGTTTCAACAAATAATGTGGTAGGGTTTTTATGGGAGGTAAGATCAAGGACAGATCTATATGTGGCATATGAGGATTTTCTGAATGTGACCTGCAGAGTTAGCAGGTTTTATTGCATTTTGCTGCATGCAACACGCCAAAAGAAAGAGTGCTGGAAAGATTGTGTTAATAGTTATATTTCACCGGGGGGGGCATATGAAATCCATGAATCTGGTCTGCAGATCCAGGCAATAAAATTTAATCAGGACAAAATGGCTCATATAGAAGTAGGCCCGGGAGGTCTCTCCATTTGTCTTCTGTTGCTTCTGAGAAATGGCTTCTATTTTTTTAATCATGACTGCATGGACTGAGTCACTAAAATGTTCAGCGGTTCAGTGATGGAAAACAGACGATAAATGGCTTTAATTACATTTTTCCTAGAAAGACGGATGCAGCTGAAGCATCTGACCTTGATAGCACTGCTGTGAATTAATGAGCGCCAGTGAGGATCAAGAAATTAGGACAACCCTGAGATAAAGCAAGTAACAATCCATATGAACTCATTTCTCATTTCTCATTTCTGGGCTAAGTAATATCGACCGAAAATCATAAAGATTCACAGTCCCAAATGTATTCACTGCCACTTACATGATTTGAATGTAATACAGTTCTCAAGCCTGCAGTTTTCTTACATTAAAAATAATAAATAAATACAAATAAGTATAGCTGTCCCAAAACTGCTTAAGCCAAAGTAAAGAAAACTCTTATCAGTACAGTAACTCCATGTCTCTATGCCAAAAATGTACAATTATGAAGAGGCAGACTGAGTTTAATGTAGACTGGATGGAAGACCTTATGTAGCTTCAACTTGTGAGACAAAAATAAGTCTGAAGAAAGTCAGCAACACCATTTCATTTGATAACATTCAACAAGATTAAACAATACACTGGGAGTCACACAGACACATTGTTAATGATTGTGCAGTTCTTGATACTGTCAGTCAGTATTTTTCAACACAGACAAACACACATGTATAACATCTTCAACTAACCTTAGTTTAATTTTATTAGTCTATAATTTAGGCTACAGTTTGTGTGTGGACTCCTGGTTCAATAGTCTCAACATCAAACCAATGGCAAACTATTTAATCTCAGAATAATAGTTACCTATGGACTGAGCTGAGGTTTTGTGGTTTGGTGCAAAATTGCCTTGCTCTTCTGACTATATTATATCATTATATAATAGGAATATACCTCAAACATCATTATAATGCCACTCTAACATATCAGTGCATCCGTGCCGTGTAATAGAAACCAAACAGCTTGTCTCATATGATGATGTAAAGTACTGAAACAGGCCTCGGCCTAGTACTGACACACCCCCAAAGCAGAGTCGTGTGCCCACTATTACTGCATGTGTGGAAATCTGTCCAGTTCCTGCCATTCCTCAGACTTCCAACAAGATGAGGGCAGGTAAAGGACCTTTTCCAATTGACAGCAGCATAGGAGTCTAAACTGAAGGATTAAATAACTACAATTAAAGTGAAATCTGCTTAGCATTTTCAAGAGTTATGATTTCAGAGTGTGATTTCCATGTTATCAATAAATAAATATCATCATATATATGGGATTACAGATACAGATATAGTGGCATTCTTTTTTGTTTTAATAATGAAGCATTACATATAGCCTATAGATATGTATTCATGGATGTACTTATTCACTTAAGGAGTCTTAAGTTACGAGTGTTTTAAAAAAACAAAAATCACTGAATTATTCATTGAAAACAATCCATTGCACTTGACACTATATTAAAATAGTGTCCCTGTGATGACTGCTACCAACTATGGAGTTGACAGTATTGGACCGAGAAGCATTTGAAAATTTGGGGATGTAAAAAAAAGAACCCTTACACATTCAAGAGGCTTCCTGCCAGTCCAGCTTGGAAGCCAAAAAAACAGTCAGCATGGAGTTTAAAAAAGCTGTAATATAATGCAGGTCTGCATTTGAAACCCGTGTTACCCACGTCTAATGCAAACTAATGTAAATCATTTTAATAATTTTTTAACAGGTACATTGGAAAAGCTTAAAATGTATGACGTGCGCTAAGATTTATGATTATTTTATATCAAAGTAAAAAAATCTACAATCTAAATGTTTTCTATGCTGCATTGTAATACGTAAATAGAAGGCAATTATCTCCAAAAAGAGTAGCAAAGACAATATTCCCCAAAACATTTTGTTATGGGAAAATAGCTACAAGAGTAATCGACCTTTCTTTTCCTAATGTTAGACTGCACCACCCCCAGAGGAGAGGGACCTCTATTCTCATATCAATCCTAATGAGCCCTGAAAGGTTTGTAACTTCTCACAGCAAGTATACTCCCATGAAATAAAGACAAGAGGACAGGTGCATTTAAAATGGTGCATATACAAGTTTCTTTATATCACAGAAACTGCAAAGATACAAACCATACAATTAAAACTATATTTAATAACTAATGTCAAATACCAATGAAATCTGGTCAGTATAAGGTGAAACTTCAATTAACTAAATGTCTTTTCCATGCCCAAGTAGAGATGAAATAACTCCCACTGTGCAAAATACAATTAACAATGACCAGCTCGTGATTGGTCAGCATACAAAACACATGAATAAACCACAGCACCACAAGAACTGCTAGTTTAGCAAACAGATCTTTATCCAGCATTCATATACATATAAAGAGATAACATGCGGATACAGCTCTTAAAACCCTTGAGTAAATAAAATGTGAAAAACTGCACTGGATGCACTGAGACTGTTTAGCATCAAATCCCCACTGATCAGGTTAGCCCAATAAGACAGTGATATCGTATATTTTACCAAGCCTCTATGCATAAGTTAAATCCTTAAGTTAAATCCTTAAAGGGAGGAATCACAGAACTCAATACTAGCTCTTAGGCTTCCCCGATTGTCCTGGATGGGACTATACGCTTCTGTGTAGAATATCAACAGTTACACAAAGTTACCCATAAAGATGCTTTCACACTGCCTTCGATTGAGGAAATGCTGACATGTCTTAAAAAGGCTAGCTGGTACACTACCTTGGACTTAGCCAGTGAGTATTTGCACGTTAAAGTCAATCCACCCCAATGGGTTTCTATGAATTAATGTGAACCTTCAATTCTTTTCATAGAGAGTTGCCAGGGGATCAGAAACAGGATCTCTGCTCATCTGCTTGGATGACATTGTTTATTCTACTGAGTTTTATTTCCATCTATCTCACTTGAATTTTGTTTTTTCTCACTCTGAAATTGAAACCTGGCAAGTGTCGTTTACTACAGAAACAAGTATAGTATTTGGGCCATGTTATTTCTGAGCAGGGAGTTTCGCCAGATCCAGAGAAGATCACTGCCATACAGAGCTGGAAAGTTTCCACCTCTCTAACTGAACTTCGCTCTTTCCTAGGCTGCACAGGGTATTAAAGGAGATTTATCAAGGATTTCTCTACAATTGCTGTTCCTTTACATAAGCTATTGGAGGGGACCTCACGTAAGGGATCTAGCCAAAGATCTAGCCCTGGAACGCCTTGGAAGTAGATGGAGGAATGTGATGTGGTCTTCCAAAATTTAAAAGAGGTACTTCTAAATGCTCCTATACTGGCATTTGTTTATTTTAATTTTCCAATTTAACTTCCACACAGATGCTATTCATCAAGGCCTGTGGGCTGTCCAAGCACAAGTCCAAGATGGCCAAGAAAGGGTCATCTCACACGCTAGTAGGAGTCTTCATAGCAACTGAGCACAATAATACCAATTATAGCTCTGGGCTACAACTGAGAAATTTCATCATATTTGTTGGGGGCCCAGTTCGCAGTTTTACAGATAATAATTGTCTTGCCCGCTTACAGACTGCTCATTTAGGTGGAGTGGAACAGCACTGGGTGGCACGGGTACCAGTTTCAGGTGAAATATTGCCCTGTCCAGACTAATGGGAATGCTGATGCCCTTTCCCAAGTGCCATTGGAAAGTGGCTCTGGAGGTGCCTGGTTTCAAGGAGGTACAGGGGAGGTGGTACATGCATGCCTGTCCAGTGTAACTAGTCCAGGTAGAGATAAGTACCTGTCAGGGCCTATGCCAGGAACCGAGTTGAGGACAGGATAGACTACCGAAGAGACTGGTAACTGTCCAACAGGAACACCCAGTTTTACGACGTGGTATGTAAAGATCCAGGTACAAGATCCAAAAGAACAGCTTCTCATGTTCCTTCTACATTATTGCTTCTACTTTCAGGGGACATTTTGTAGAGAATATAGATAGAATGTTTATGGGTAATCAATTATAAACAATTAAATATTGAAAATGCATCAAATATTTTTCATTATTATTAGTCTACTTATTTTTTATAATAATTCATATTATTGGGGAACATCAGTAAAATTATTCCTAGAAAAAGGAATGAAAAATGTAGAAACATCCACAGGTGGATTCAAAGGTGGACTGGTTTTATTTGTTTCTATCCCGGGACATGAAAATGAAAAGTGTGAAGGAATGAATCAAATGTGTATTTGATGACGTAGGATTCAAGTTCTTTTAACATTTATTGCACTTTGTATTTATAGCATATGCTGCTAATGTTATTTCTATAATGGTTTTTATAAATCAGGGGGTTACCCTTTTAATCTTTTAACCCTTAGAAACACCTGATGTACATTGCTCTGTCCATAAAGACTTCTGATGTGCATATTTGACTCCATTTTAGACAACTGGCAATGACTTTCCTTATTTGCTTCTGTTCTGCTGTGTTGCAGAGAGGAAAGGCATGTCAGGAGCACATTGCAATCTGTGTGAGAGGGAGGAACAGCAAAGATGGCTGGCTGCCATTATATTTAAGTTTATGGAAAGGAAGTGAGAATATTGACTTGGTTTCGAGTTGTGTGGCAACAAGGTTATTTGTAATGAGACCATCTGTTTAAAGGCTATTTTATGCAAGAGATTAGATGAAAACTGGAAGTTTCTTACTGCTGTTTCTTTGTAAAGTATTCTGGTTAACCAATTCACAGCAAGGCAGACAACCTTTTTGTGTCTATGTAATCTTAGACTGAAGCTTGCGGACACCGTCTTTGCGATTCCACAATCTGGTGCAATATTTGATAATGCTTTTTAACTTTTCCCTTTTTAAACTACAATTTTGTAGGTTTTTAACTATTGCATAAAATACAGATTACATTTGAAACCTGATTGAGTTTTGGGTTTACAGTTTTGTTTTATTTACTTATTTTACAATGTAATAGTTCTGCTTGGTTGAGGGGCTTTTGCGACGTGTGTGGTATTTGGGTTGTCCTATTTGCTGCATTTACTGGGAGAGCAGAGCTGCGTCTTCAACCATCCACTTGGTACAGCTGTGATCTGAAACAAAGCCAAGGTTCACCTGTATTTTCATCACACGTCTGCCTTGTGACATTGGACATTGGACAATTGAAATTGTGACAACCAACCTGATCTTTAAAAGGGGTGTGTGCTTAACTCATAGATAACTTGTGTATGTGTACCTGGGTTATTATACTCCCCAGGTTCATAGCTGCTATAGCCTTGGTCTTAGTGGCTACGTGTTACTGTCAAACAGGTGATGCAATTAAAAAGCAGTTGGAGTTGCTTTGGATAAAGGTGCCAGCTAATTGACAATATTATTATTATACTTTGTATCGCGATAATATTTTGTAAGTCGCCCTGGATAAGGGTGTCTGCCAAGAAATAAAAATAATAATAAAAATAATATGTATTATTATGAACCGCTCTTTTTCTTTTAATCTAAAGAAATAGTAAACCTGGTTAATTTGGGTGTAAAGACCATAATCTTCTTACCTGCTGGGCTAACTTCACTCTCTTCAATCTCTAAAGCCTGAAGTAAGTTTGCTCTTATCCAAGGGAAATCTTCTTTCAGAGATTGTAGAAATGTTTCAAAGGCCCTTGGACCTCTGGTGGGAAGAATATCTAGCAAAGCGAGTGTTTTCTTCTTGTTTGTTACTTGAGATCGTATCTCCTCCAGGTGACTTTCCGTTAAAATGCTTTCCTGATACAAGTATTGAACCACCGTCGAGTCAATTACGAGCTGGTTAGAGAGCTCCACTCTTCTCTTCCTGAGAAGTTGCTTGTGTCTGCTGTCCATGTTGACACTTAAAGCAAACCAAAACAATCAACGACCTGATCAACTAAACATTCATTTAGCTAATGTTTTACTGCTGCAAAACATATAAAGCATGTAAACAAACGCACCTCGATTTGTGTATTTGATTTCACTGAACTAGTCAGATGTCTTTCAAAGTAAACAGCATGGGATTATACAAAAAGGTTGTGAAATCCATTCAACCAACTCCCAGGTTTAAAAAACGCAAATCATGCATATGCATTACTAAACAAATAAAGAAAGTTTTAGGCTTGATTAAATTCACAACTTATCTTTATCCGACACACATTTGTACTTGTCGTTTTCCGTTTCTTTTCTAAAACATGTTAACTTCCTAGAGAGTCACAACTATAGTCCTCCCTACTGAAACCGTATCTAACAGATTATATATTTGTAAAGTCTCTTAATGTGTCTAGAAATCTTAGAAACATGGATGTACTTTTACTGCACATTTAAAGTCCAAGCAATGTCCATATTTGAAAGCTAAGGCTATCTATATTTTAATTTAGAAAAACGGAGAAACGACTTCAATCTTCTGTTACTAGGCTCGTAACTAGGAAGTGACGTAATATAACTTGTATAGCGAACCACTATTCACTATGGATTCAAGTTAATAATAATAATAATAATAATAATAATAACAATAATAATAATAATAATAATAATGTTGTTTTTATTACAAGTGTATTACATTATTTAAAAATAATTAAAATATTACACCTATAAAAATGTCCAGTTGCACTAATATAATAAATTAATAAAATTAAACAAAAAAAACAAAACAATTTCATTTCATTTTCCATAGCTTTTATTACATCTGTATTTTTAATTAACGTGTTGGCCAATATTATTAATATTGGACATTTTACCTTACTGTTTTAATGATGATACCTTACCTGCATCAAATTATCTATAATATTATTAATTTATATTATACTTTTTGATCAATAATGGAGCATTCATTACCTTTGTATGCACCATAACTACTTATAATATATATATACAGTGAGGGAAAAAAGTATTTGATCCCCTGCTGATTTTGTACGTTTGCCCACTGACAAAGAAATGATCAGTCTATAATTTTAATGGTAGGTGTATTTTGACAGTGAGAGACAGAATAACAACAAAAAAATACAGAAAAACGCATTTCAAAAAAGTTATAAATTGATTTGCATGTTAATGAGGGAAATAAGTATTTGATCCCCTATTAATCAGCAAGATTTCTGGCTCCCAGGTGTCTTTTATACAGGTAACGAGCTAAGATTAGGAGCACTCTCTTAAATCTCCTAATCTCAGCTCGTTACCTGTATAAAAGACACCTGTCCACAGAAGCAATCAATCAATCAGATTCCAAACTCTCCACCATGGCCAAGACCAAAGAGCTGTCCAAGGATGTCAGGGACAAGATTGTAGACCTACACAAGGCTGGAATGGGCTACAAGACCATCGCCAAGCAGCTTGGTGAGAAGGTGACAACAGTTGGTGCGATTATTCGCAAATGGAAGAAACACAAAATAACTGTCAGTCTCCCTCGGTCTGGGGCTCCATGCAAGATCTCACCTCGTGGAGTTTCAATGATAATGAGAACGGTGAGGAATCAGCCCAGAACTACATGGGAGGATCTTGTTAATGATCTCAAGGCAGCTAGGACCATAGTCACCAAGAAAACAATTGGTAACACACTACGCCGTGAAGGACTGAAATCCTGCAGCGCCCGCAAGGTCCCCCTGCTCAAGAAAGCACATGTACAGGCCCGTCTGAAGTTTGCAATGAACATCTGAATGATTCAGAGGAGAACTGGGTGAAAGTGTTGTGGTCAGATGAGACCAAAATCGAGCTCAACTTGCCGTGTTTGGAGGAGGAGGAATGACCCCAAGAACACCATCCCCACCGTCAAACATGGAGGTGGAAACATTATGCTTTGGGGGTGTTTTTCTGCTAAGGGGACAGGACAACTGCACCGCATCAAAGGGACGATGGACGGGGCCATGTACCGTCAATTTTGGGTGAAAACCTCCTTCCCTCAGCCGGGCACTGAAAATGGGTCGTGGATGGGTATTCCAGCATGACAATGACCCAAAACACACAGCCAAGGCAACAAAGGAGTGGCTCAAGAAGAAGCACATTAAGGTCCTGGAGTGGCCTAGCCAGTCTCCAGACCTTAATCCCATAGAAAATCTGTGGAGGGAGCTGAAGGTTCGAGTTGCCAAACGTCAGCCTCGCAACCTTAATGACTTGGAGAGGATCTGCAAAGAGGAGTGGGACAAAATCCCTCCTGAGATGTGTGCAAACCTGGTGGCCAACTACAAGAAACGTCTGACCTCTGTGATTGCCAACAAGGGTTTTGCCACCAAGTACTAAGTCGAAGGGGTCAAATACTTATTTCCCTCATTAACATGCAAATCAATTTATAACTTTCTTGAAATGCGTTTTTCTGTATTTTTTTGTTGTTATTCTGTCTCTCACTGTTAAAATACACCTAACATTAAAATTATAGACTGATCATTTCTTTGTCAGTGGGCAAACATACAAAATCAGCAGGGGATCAAATACTTTTTTCCCTCACTGTATGTATGTATGTTACAGCCATAACATTATGACCACCTGCCTAATATTGTGTAGGTCCCCTTTTTGCCGCCAAAACAGCCCTGACCCGTCGAGGCATGGACTCCACTAGACCTCTGAAGGTGTGCTGTGGCAGCATGACATTAGCAGCAGATCCTTTAAGTCCTGTAAGTGGCGAGGTGGGGCCTCCATGGATCAGACTTGTTTGTCCAGCACATCCCACAGATGCTGGATTGGATTGAGATCTGGGGAATTTGGAGGCCAAGTTAACACCTTGAACTCGTGATTCATCAGACCAGGCCACCTTCTTCCATTGCTCTGTGGTCCAGTTCTGATGCTCACGTGCCCATTGTAGGCGCTTTCGGCAGTGGACAGGGGTCAGCATGGGCACCCTGACTGGTCTGCGGCTACGCAGCCACATATGCAACAAACTGCGATGCACTGTGTGTTCTGACACCTTTCTATCAGAACCAACATTCACTTTTTCAGCAATTTGAGCTACAGTAGCTCGTCTGTTGGATCGGACCACACGGGCCAGCCTTCGCTCCCCACGTGCATCAATGAGCCTTGGCCGCCCATGACCCTGTCGCCGGTTCACCGCTTTTCCTTCCTTGGACCACTTTTGATAGGTACTGCCTACTGCAGACCGGGAACACCCCACAAGAGCTGCAGTTTTGGAGATGCTCTGACCCAGACCTCAGCCATCACAGCTCAGATCCTTACACTTGCCCATTTTTCCTGCTTCTAACACATCAACTTTGAGGACAAAATGTTCACTTGCTGCCTAATATATCCCACCCACTGACAGGTGCCATGATAATGAGATTATCAGTGTTATTCACTTCACCTGTCAGTGGTCATAATGTTATGGCTGATTGGTGTGTATGCATATATATATATATATATATATATATATATAACAATAAGAAGAAGAAGAAGAGGTTGCGTGTTTTTGAGAAATCGTCTGAATCCTACAGTTTTCCTGCAATGAAGCTGCATATCAGATACACAAGAGGCAGGGCTATATTGTTGACAAGCCTGTGTGGGAGGGGTGTGTAATTTGATCAGGCTCAGTACTTCTGCCAGACTTCAAAACTTCCTCTCAAAGCTGGATTTGCAAGTTGGAGACCTTATAGCTGTTTGCTGAAAGGTCTCCAATTATTTATTAAATAAACTGTGGCGGAGGAGAGACCAGCCATTCTGGCCTGATTTTAAGCATATTTTAATTCCTCTTGTGGCCTTGCAGACATTTGGAAATCCGAGAACAGCAATCCTAAAATCTCAATAAACGGAAATTGTTGATAGTTCACAAGAAACGTATGTCAGGGGATTTTTCTTTTTAAGAAAAGTGCTTTCAGTGAACAACATTTAACAAGCACACCTGCCAAATTGAAGCTTCTGAGCAGCCTAATTATTCTGCCATGCGTGCTTCTGCAACACAAACAGTGCACACCAGTTTTTCCATGTTTTTTATAATCATACAGTAGTCCAGTGCATGTCAGATGTAATAATGGAAATTGTTCAATTTTCCCCTTTCTGCAAGTATATTAGAACTTTGTAGTTCATAGTTCACCAATGCAATACAATATGTATCTTTGCGATCATGTGCATGAAGTTTTCCATTAATTTCATTGCAATATGCATTTAATTGTATTTCTATTTTTTTTTTTTGCATTTCTTGATAATGGTTATATACTGTATATTATTTAAAACCTACTCCTTTATTCCTGTCTTTAATCCCAATAATGTTTATTTGTACTTTTTATTAAATGTGCAGTGTGTGTGAGAGCCCCTGCTTGAGCTGAAAGATTAATATTCACATTTTGTCTCCTATTTTTCATCTCCAGACTCCACAGCACACATGGAACATATGAACACCGTTGTTCTGTAGACTGACTACCAGCAAAGTTTCAGAGCACCGTGTCTAAAACATTGCACGGATTTCCTCATATTGAAATTTATATATGCTATAGTTCCTTTAGATGATGCTGTCATTAGGTCTTATGTTTTCACACCAGAGACAGTTTTTAACATATTGATGGTATGCCAGTATTGTCTTGGAATAATATTAGCTACAATTATTGATTTCTTGTTGTTTAATTTATTTATAATGGGTCGATGTTAGGAGGGACAACAAGACAACATAACATAAGGTTTAGTATGAAAATAAAATCCCTTTTCCATGTGGCATGGCATTTACATACAGTTTATCTTCACCTTTATATTATTGGATGTATTAGTATAGCTACATGCTCAACTACATCAGTTGTATAGATAGCGGCAGTCTCTCAATAGCAAGTTAAGGGCTTGGTTCTGTAGAATGTGAATACTAATAGCCATTCTTCCACTTCTGCCAAAGGATTATTGTAATCGGTTAATTATATACGCAGAGAAAATGCTAATCTTATTTCATAACTCACAGAGACCTGTTCTTCTACAGCTTTGGACATGATTGAGGTCATATAGCAAGGACACAGTACTCTTGCTATAGAAATATGAGATGTAAGTCCAATGTAAGCGTTCCTATAACAGGCACCATTCTAGAGAGGCCAGAGCTCTCATGGTCCACATTGGAATGGATGGCATAGGTAAAGGTAGGCTGGAGATTCTGCCAGATACATGCAAAGGTGGAAGGTGGAAAGCTTAGGAGAAGAATGTAGATTCATCTGAATGAACACCAGTATCCCCAGCCAGTGTAGGACATCTGGTAGAAATTATAAGTTTTAAACCTGATGTAGACCTGGATTCAGGTATATGGGGCTTTGGACCTTCTTCTGAGGCAAGTGGGACCTCTACCAGCAGATAGTCTACTTCAACTAAATCAGAAGGGAGCAAATGCTAAAAATGCTGTATAATCCCACGGAAAATATGGAAAATATCACTGGTGGGTTGTTTGCTTTTTGTATTTGTATTTTGCCCCTAGTTTCTGAGATTTATTTTCTTGAGAAAAAGGGAGAAATATTTAACTCATGATTTTAGGGTTTGGTGACCGAGTGTTAAACTATATATCAAAAACACTTGACTTACAGTATGTAAACAATGATGTGATGAGATTTATTGGGCAGCGTCACATTCTTCTGGACCACTAATGACATTTTCTGGAAATGCTCCTAAGGGAATATATCTTGATGTGCTGAGTCTTCTCCAATTCAGAACCTTTCTATACTGCTGTGGTTTCTCTCACGAAACATCATGAAACTGCCTCCTCAAAATAAAAGATCGATCCCCGATGAAAATGCCACTCATTAACATTATACTCCCTCTTATGAGTTATTGTTTTTCTTCCTTTGAAATGGGCATCAGTCAGTGATTTAAACTATGTCTATCATTGAAGCAAGTCAACAGCATACAAATTAAGTTGCCAAATTAAGTAGTTAAATGAACATTTCACATGGTGTAGTTGTGTAATCACTATGCAGCAATAGTCAGTCTTTAATGAATGTTTGCTCTAGTCAACTCACAAAACACATATAGGAATCCCATCCCAACCACTATTAACACTTCTGCTGTTTGTCCTATTGGTTGGACTGCCTTCAATAATAAACACTCAGCTAAAAAAAACTAAGACCAATATACATAGATAGATACTTCCTGTGCATTTGGAGCCTCAGTGGATACTATAGTTTCTGAACACATAGCTACATGATCCTCTGCCACAGAAACGGCACAAATTACAACCCGGAGTCCAAATTATTTGTCCGGACCAATCTCAATCAAGCCTGAGAGCCGGTGCATTGCGCTAGAGGCTTGCCAGTATTAGAGATTGTTCAGTTTTCCACAGAAGTGGTTGATGAACAGTGAATATCACTGCCTTTATAGTGCTGTCCGAAATGTAAGCATCCCTGCCTTTTTTAATTAACAATTGTTATTTATTCATTGTATTGTGGTTATATTATTATTATTATTATTATTATTATTATTATTATTATTATTTGTGTGGCTAATTTCTGATTTTCTGCTTTGTCCTTTTATTGACAATGCAAATGGCAAAAAGACCCCTTGCAATAGCACTATATATCAACATTAAAGTAATGAAATGCTGTGGTACTGATGACCCAGAAATAATTATTTATAAATGTTTTAATATAAAAAAGTTATAAACACTTTTTAGAATAATCAGTTTATTTTTGCAAGCAAAGTATAAAAAAGGCAACAAGTCACATTAAGCCAACATGTAATGGTGTCCTTTTTAACCCAACTTTACCGCAGATGAACTAGAATGTTCTAAAAGCAGTCTTTCCACAACGGTTGTGTTTTCAAGGAAGATTAAAAGCTGTGTCAAACCAGTTTTGGCTGTGAAACAATACACCATTGACAGCCCTAAGGCTGAGGAGGGAGTGGTTCAAATATATTTCTAAAATAAATAGAAAAGAATACCATACAGATTTTTCTTAGAAATGAAAACAAGCAACAGCTAGTAAATAACAGCAGTTACTACAAAAATCCTGACTGGAAGATCAAGAGACATTCCTTGGAACATTTTGACATCTCCAATTTGTTTATTTTATTTTGCAGACAATTTAGTCTCAATACCAGTCTTACATGCATGAATTACTGAAGTATGGATTAGAGAATTTTTATTCCACTGATATTAAAATACTAATGGCAAGATAAATATAAAAGAAAAAAAAACATTGAGGTTTTCATTGATTCTTTCATTTTAATTAATTTAGACAAGGATGGGTTCTATCACATTTTCAAAAGGCACAGAAAAAAAAATGAATGTAAAAAAATAACAAATATGCCTTCAACAGTTTTACTTTCCATTTCTGTTTGTAGATTACAACAGAGTTGGATTTGTTAGGATTAGTAGACACACAGACAAAAAGTATGGAAACCTTTTGCACAATCTCCACCCTTGGTCTGCATTCTAAGCCTGTAGCTCTCTGTAGTTAAGAAAAAGAACAGCTGTGGAAGCTAAGAAAGCATTGGCATCATTGCATATGGACAAGATAATGTGCTGCAGATCTTGAAAATGACTGCTTATAATTCATACTGTACATCGTGAGATTTACTCCACAGAGATCTGTGATAATCTGGCTAATTAACAGGGTCGATGTGTATTGATTGAAGCACTGAAATTAAATTCCTGGGTGAAACGAAATAAGGAATCCGGCACATATGTATATTTCACCACTATCACAGAATTTTCATATGGATCGGAGCTCGCATTGTTCGGGGGGATTTCAAGCGAAGTGCCAGTGTTTTATTATTCTCAAAAAAATCACGAAAAGCTAGGGCATCCACAAATACTTAATACAAAACAAAATATCTTAAACTGAAAATGTATTGCAAAGAATACTCTAATCTGTCACAGACTGTGAATTCAATTTACCCCCTTAGCAAGTAGTATAAGGAATTAATTTAGGTTCCGAAAACATATTACATTTTTTTTTATATTTGCTCCAACAGCCATTATTCCACTTCTGCCAAAGGATTATTGTAATCAGTTAATTATTTAATATGCAGAGAAAATGCTAATCTTATTTCATAACTCACAGAGACCTGCTCTTCTACAGCTTTGGACATGATTGAGGTCATATAGCAAGGACACAGTACTCTTGCTATAGAAATATGAGATGTAAGTGTCTGAGAACCTCAGTGTCTGTTTACTTAAAGGTATTAAAGCCACCAAAAAAAAAAAAAACACAAAATGCTATAGCATGAATAAGAACAGGAGCTACTGCACCTGGCACATTAAAATTTGTCTGGAATAATGATTATTAGTTATAAGGTTTCATTTATTTTACATTTAAGTGACAGACTACAGTCAATGTGTTCAGAATTAAAATTACTTCCCTTTCAATCTCTTCACATCATCTGGAAGTCATATAATAATGAGAACAACAGAGAAGTCACGCAGCAGGGTGAAAGGGGCTGCTTATCATTTCATTTATTATAGACGTTCAACGCACAGATTAAATCTGAATGTTTTGTGCTGTGACCAGGTTTAAAATGTACAGATCAAAAACATTAACCTTACATTTTGACTGAGGGCCAAATGATCGGAGATTAACAGGTAAATGGGCTCATGTTTGAGTCCAAGACCAAGACTATGCCACTGTAGTGCGTGTGGACCAGAGCCCCCTGCTCTCATTTGAAACGCCATCTCATGCACCCCAGCAGAGCAACGCACCACTACGCCTAGAGACTGGTCCCCTGCCATGGGGGTTTTGTATGCTCTACCCAGCTCGGAGAGGGGTGACGTCACATTAATGACCTCAGACACTGTGAGCCCCGTTACAACTCCAAGAAATCCAGGTATTATATTTGTGTGATCAGGAAATCACAGTGGATTACACTAAGCATTTACAGTACTGCATCTGATCTTCAGCCAATAGTGTTAAAAATAGGTCCTTGACTTCATGAACGGTGAAATCAAACATCAGAGTGTCTACTGATACAGTAAGTGTATTTAAGGACACCTTTTGGATGCACAGTTACAATTTCAGTATAAAATAACGCACACACCTCTTTATATTGCACTGATCCCGGAGAACCAGCACATTAACCCTTCAAATGCTGCTCTCACATTTTAGGCTGTCACCAGTAATCTTTACATGCAATGCTGCTTGGTCAATGTCTTTCCCATTTCTATACTTTAGAGTTTCCACGTAGAAATTTGAATACCACCAAACATCACTTTTTAGAGAAAGGAATTTCTTTACCTTATGCCCACATAATGCCAACATTGGTGTGCTATTCTTAGAAAGATATATATATATATAATATTGATCTCTCATGTTTAACTGCAGAACACTTGACACTGAGTATGGTTACATGAGCATTAGAAATCTGAGAAAACTGTCTTCCAAAAATGTACTCAGGTATCACAGATCACAAGAACATGGTTTAGGGAAGTTGTACCAGAAAATTCCAAAAGACTATTTCCAGGAAACATCCAACTAGAAAGTTCTGTTTCGATGCCAAAAACAAACTGTACCCTGTGTCTTCCAGATCTGTGGCGCTCATAAGCTTTGTTGTCGTGTACATTTCAGTCATGCCAAATACTGTGCTTTAACTGACAGATTTAAAGGGGTAAGACTAAATTGCCAACATGCATGAAAAGGCAGCTTAACAGAACTGTAGCTGCCTTGTCATGCAACCGGCAACTGGCCTTTTCAAAGAAACACTTTTCTGAAACAGTTTCTTGAATACATTTGTTTTGCTGAATATTTCTCATCATGTAAACATACTTATTTTTACCCTGATAATAATACTGAAATCCAAGTTCCTCTGCTTTTCTGTATTGCAGATACGATGACAGAGAGAAAAAAAACCAGCTCAGTCCCCAAAAAAAAAAAAAAATCTCATATCAGTGAGCATTGCAACACGCAAACAATCACTGTAATGAAGAACGAGGAATAATACAGATCATTCCTTGGGACTTCCTTCCACAATACCCGTCTAGCAGATTAATTACTTATGATTATGTATACGATGGGTTCAGGGCCTAAACAACTTCACAGTTATGCGCAGTATTTTTCCTCTTTGTATTTGCACAGCCTCGGCATATGCCTTTACAACATATTTTGTCTTGTGTCGTTTTAATTTTATCATCGAAAAACATTGCCGGTTGCATTTCACCTGCATTCTGTGGAGAAACACTCAGCCAGAGGGCTCTCACTGTCCTGCATTACTTCAACACACTGAAGTGTGAAATAAAATGGTTGATAACTCCCTTGAATCTGGAGGTCCCCTGTAAGAGACGGACATCTGAAGGAAGATGGTGAAATGAAAGCCTTCTGGTTTAAGGTGCTGATGTTTTTCTCCAAAATGGCACTGGGAGCCTGCTGTTTGGCCATTTTCAATGTAACAGCTTCAGACACTGTACTGGTTTAACACAGTTATCTAATTAAATCACATCACTTACTGTAAAAGTATCAGCCTCCCTGAGATTAAATAAAGATTTCAAATGTGTACAAATAGTTTTTCAATTAAAATGGCTATTGTGACATTTAAATGTCTTTTTGCCAATGTTTAAAAGAGAAATCTGCATTGTCAGCAGATGAAATCAACAAAATCAGACTTGGCGAATACATGTGAGCAGTATTTGGCACAGCAGACTAAACCTTTGTTTATGAGCTATTGCTTGTCAGTATCTCTTTTTTTTATTCTATTGACAATCAAAAACATGGGAATTAATTAATTTGAGGCACAAATGCAGTGAAACTTTGAAACGAGACCAACAAGTCCGCACCAAATACTGATAATATTGAATGGCCAATGAAATGCCAACATTTCATCTCAGGTAAAACTGATATAGCTAATGCAAGATACAAAATAATAATAATAGTAATAATAATAATAATAATAATAATAATAATAATAATAATAAAAAATAACGTTTAAAAATGTACTTGTATAGTTTTGAATATTGCTTGCAGTTAAATTTGTGTTAACTTCACCAAAAAGCAGTATGATTTGAAAACACTTTTCCCTAATAATGCTACAGTACAAAAAAATAAAACAGCACATTAAAACAGGTATTATACAGGTTCTGAATGCATGTACTGAGTTATTTATGCATCTTATCAAACATGATAAGTGTAGTCTGTAATGTAATCTTTGAGTCTGTTAGGCAAAGGCAGTTCCTGAATCCTTTTGGTTGTCTTGTTAATAGAAATCCTACAGAGATGCTGGAGCGAGGGAGTCGATGCATAAATTGGCTTGGTCAACAGGAGCTGCACGGTGCCATTGGGTGGACGAATGGACTCCGAGCCTTTTGAAGTTTTCGATAGAAACACATAGTGTTCTATTAGGTGCACAACGCTGTCAAACTGCTTCAACTTTGGCTTAATGAACAGCACAGAGTCCAGTTTGAACTTGCCGTCCCTGTACTCTATGCGCAGGTTGGTTGGCCCCACTGACGTTTTTGCAGAGATTGTAAACAGGTAGTCCCTCTGTGAGCTATCCCTGACAAGGAAGGTGCCTTCGGCTGTGTCCTGGAGTATCTCTTTAGCTTCATTGGCAGTTAAACTCCCCCAGTACCAACCTAGTCAAAACAAAATACACACATGGAATAGATTAATATCACAGAAGGCAAACAATGCACATGTATGAGAAATGCCTTCTAAGGCAAGAGAAGGAATGTTGGAGACCAGTCTAATCTTAAAATTGAGTTTACCACAAATATCATTTAAGGTGACTACTTCCAGCATCTAAATGAGCAAAAGAATGACAGTAGGGATTGTCACAAGTAAATTGTTAAGACTATTATGCTGTTGTGAAAGGTGTAAGTGTAGTCTTTGCAGTAGCTTCCAATCCTAGAGAAATAGAGAAACACATACATGTACAAAACTGATTTTGGGGCTGAGAGATACGTAGATTCATATCTACAGTTAACCATGCACATTCTGTGTATGATTAAACAGTGATATTTATCCATAATGGCAATTCTGTGGCCATTAGAGATATGAGCCACCCAGTATATGTGATTGATTATTGTTGTTTCCACAGTTTTATTTGCTGACACACTGATCTGGAAGTCAGATAGTTTGTATTTTACAAATGGAGAAAAATAAATATAAAATTAAAGTCATACCTGTATCTCTTCTATGTGCACTACTTTTTCTAAGGGAACTTCAACAAACCTGTAGCAGCCGTATTGTGCTGAATAGTCCAAAACTACAGACATCACCTCCTATATGCTGAGCATGAACGATAAGTGACCCACTGTTCTTACAGCACCATTTCACTTCATTGTGGCTTTGTTTCAGTGACCAATGACTGAGGTTATTTGCAGTAACAGCAAAACTCAAATAGCTCAAGTAAATTGGATACAAAAACTACATATATATTTTTCCAGATGCTTTTTTCAGCAAAAACACAAAAATAATCCCTTCTTCCTTCTCTCTCTCTTTACCTTTGTTCAGGCTCTAAGTCATCAGCACTACAAGGATACTTATTCAATCTTCTCTAGAAGAGGACACTGATTTATGGAATTTGCATATACACCGATCAGCCATAACATTATGACCACCTGCCTAATATTGAGTAGGTCCCCCTTTTGCCCGCAAAACAGCCCTGACCCGTCGAGGCATGGACTCCACTAGACCTCTGAAGGTGTGCTGTGGTATCTGGCACCAAGACGTTAGCAGCAGATCCTTTAAGTCCTGTAAGTTGTGATTGGGGCCTCCATGGATCGGACTTGTTTGTCCAGCACATCCCACAGATGCTCAATTGGATTGAGATCTGGGGAATTTGGAGGCCAAGTCAACACCTTGAGCTCGTGATTCATCAGACCAGGCCACCTTCTTCCATTGCTCCGCAGCCCCATACGCAACAAACTGCGATGTACTGTGTGTTCTGACACCTTTCTATCAGAACCAGCATTAACTTTTACAGCAATTTGAGCTACAGTAGCTCGTCTGTTGGATCGGACCACACGGGCCAGCCTTCGCTCCCCACGTGCATCAATGAGCCTTGGCCGCCCATCACCCTGTCACCGGTTCACCGCTTTTCCTTCCTTGGACCACTTTTGATAGGTACTGACCACTGCAGACCGGGAACACCCCACAAGAGTGCAGTTTTGGAGATGCTCTGACCCAGTCGTCTAGCCATCACAATTTGGCCCTTGTCAAAGTCGCTCAGATCCTTACGCTTGCCCATTTTTCCTGCTTCTAACACATCAACTTTGAGGACAAAACGTTCACTTGCTGTCTAATATATCCCACCCACTGACAGGTGCCATGATAACAAGATTATCAGTGTCATTCACTTCACCTGTCAGTGGTCATAATGTTATGGCTGATCGGTATATATATATATATATACACATACCTATATGGTCATACATTTTAAAATATTTTAAAACTATACCTGTACACTATAGCAACACGTGAAGATGCATATAACCATAGCTGTGCTATCTATCCTCTACATTAGCAATTTTCTCCACATCTTTGTATTTTCTTCCTCATTTAGAAAAACAGGTATTAACCTAATGTAATGTTAGCATAAAGTTAGTTATTTTATTAATATGGCCCATGAGGTCTTCTGATATAAGAACAGAATGCCATCCAACCACAACAGTAGATGCTTATGGCAATGAAAAACTGCAGCAAAACTGTGTCAGGACCAAACTAATCTTCAACACACATAATTAGGAACCTACTGCTTCATCTGGGAACTTTCACAAGAGTGCTGCACATTCATGTGTCCCTTCAAGCCAACACAAAGCTCTATTGCCAGGTCACAGTACAGTCCATAACATAATTCACTATTATCGAGCTCTTGTCCCTGAGCAAAGACCCTGTAGTGTAGCGCTCATAACTAGGGGAACTACCTGGGTTTTATGCACAGACAATGCAATTCAATGCAATTGCTGGCTCCCCAGAGTGTGTAGTGTAGTGTTTGACTGATACAACCAGGAAAAAATGTAGTAATAAGTTCCACACAGTGATGAATTAGAATTAGAAGGTCCACTCCCCCACCCCCCTCAGAAAATATCTCAACCCCCCGGTGAATACATCTGGGATGTTCTTGTGACATACACCTTAGTGGCCACCGACTTCAGAGGAGTGTGGGAGACAACTCTGCAAGACATCCTTGATCGGGAACATAGCACGCTTTTTTGCCAGGCCTGTACTGCTCTTCTAGGAAACCATGTCATGGTTGGAAGAGTATTTTCCAGGACTGTGGGACACAGTGGGGTTTCTAAATTATTATTTTAAAGGGACTATTTTCATAGGTCTATTGAGATTTCCTTATACTTTTGTGACACTTAAAATTCAATCTTAATAAGCACTCCTATGAGAACAATCATACTGAAGAAGTATGCATATGTGCCAGAAAGAAAACTGGTCTCTTCAGAAGCCCGTTTCTCAACTGCAGCTGCTGCAAGTAGGTCAGTCTTTCAGACAGGTCTTGAGGATGTTTTAACACACCTTGCTAAAGGTGAATCCTAATATCTCCAGCTCTATAAATAGCTGCCAGGTTTGCTTGTTTCTTTGATTTTGTTTATACTTCTTTCCTTCACTAGGACAACAAATGTGTTTGCCCTTGACACACAACACAAGTACTCTGGCAATGATGACACTCATTTTGTAGGTAAATAGAAAACATCATGTGCCCTGCTGTCTGGAAAGTGTATTTCTTTCAGCACAGTTGTAACCCTTTATGTTGTGTTTATGTAGTTAGTAAATTATGTGAAAAAAACATACATGTTGCCTTGCATAAGGGCATGTAATACTACTACTACTAATAATAATAATGCTTTCATTAAATTAATCCTTAAAAAGGCTACAAAACAGTTAATCCATCCTTAATAGAATTCAGGTTATGTGCATTGTGTTTGCGAAGACATGTTCTGGAGCTCTACTTATACAGTAGTTCTGAGTAAACAGAAAAACATCTGTCTCTAAGATGGGCTAGAGGAGATCCCAGCACTCTTCTCATGGTGTGCTATGCTCTGTATTGTGTGAGCTGGCACCCAGGAGGCAGGAGGCAGAGGCAGAAACTGAAACACAAAAAGAAAACCACCAGCACATGGGCCTGCAAAAAACACAACTCAAATAATCTCTAGAATGCTCCCTTCCAGTCAGTGTCTTTCTCTCTCCCAGTCTTTCAGTCCTTTTCTGTTTGGAGCAGAGGCTCCTTAAAAGGGTGTGGTGCCAGTCCAGAGGGATAATTGACTGATTAGCCATTCATGAAACAGCAATGTACTGCATTCTCTGGACGATCAGTCATCAGGCCTCCCGGACCGGCACACCTGAAGAGTCCCAATCTCTGTGGCGGGGGGAGGGGGGATGAATCACCCGGTCACGATATTTAGAGAGACAGAAATATATGTGTTCACTATTATTATTAATATTAATATTATTTTTGAAGCAGTTAACACACTGGAGCACTTCTATGTTGTGTATAGTGTGTGTGTATGAGAGAGAGAAAGATAGAGGTTTTTATTGGCCATGGAGAGTTCAGGCGCTGATGAGCAGCTTCACTAATAGAGCTTAATAATTGTATTATTATTTGATATCCTGCTCCTCTTCCTGACCTTTAATACCAAGGGATGTTATTGATTAATATTAATATGTATGTATTTTTACACTTGTGGTGAAACATACATAGTTTTCTGGAAACCTTACTGGGATCTTACAAAGACAGAAAGACTTTACACTGTACACTATACACACACCTAAAGGATTATTAGGAACACCTGTTCAATTTCTCATTAATGCAATTATCTAACCAACCAATCACATGGCAGTTGCTTCAATGCATTTAGGGGTGTGGTCCTGGTCAAGACAATCTCCTGAACTCCAAACTGAATGTCTGAATGGGAAAGAAAGGTGATTTAAGCAATTTTGAGCGTGGCATGGTTGTTGGTGCCAGACGGGCCGGTCTGAGTATTTCACAATCTGCTCAGTTACTGGGATTTTCACGCACAACCATTTCTAGGGTTTACAAAGAATGGTGTGAAAAGGGAAAAACATCCAGTATGCGGCAGTCCTGTGGGCGAAAATGCCTTGTTGATGCTAGAGGTCAGAGGAGAATGGGCCGACTGATTCAAGCTGATAGAAGAGCAACTTTGACTGAAATAAGCACTCGTTACAACCGAGGTATGCAGCAAAGCATTTGTGAAGCCACAACACGTACAACCTTGAGGCGGATGGGCTACAACAGCAGCACTCATCTCCACTACAAATAGGAAAAAGAGGCTACAATTTGCACAAGCTCACCAAAATTGGACAGTTGAAGACTGGAAAAATGTTGCCTGGTCTGATGAGTCTCGATTTCTGTTGAGACATTCAGATGGTAGAGTCAGAATTTGGCGTAAACAGAATGAGAACATGGATCCATCATGCCTTGTTACCACTGTGCAGGCTGGGGATGGTGGTGTAATGGTGTGGGGGATGTTTTCTTGGCACACTTTAGGCCCCTTAGTGCCAATTGGGCATCGTTTAAATGCCGCGGCCTACCTGAGCATTGTTTCTGACCATGTCCATCCCTTTATGACCACCATGTACCCATCCTCTGATGGCTACTTCCAGCAGGATAATGCACCATGTCACAAAGGTCGAATCATTTCAAATTGGTTTCTTGAACATGACAATGAGTTCACTGTACTAAACTGGCCCCCACAGTCACCAGATCTCAACCCAATAGAGCATCTTTGGGATGTGGTGGAACGGGAGCTTCGTGCCCTGGATGTGCATCCCACAAATCTCCATCAACTGCAAGATGCTATCGTATCAATATGGGCCAACATTTCTAAAGAATGCTTTCAGCACCTTGTTGAATCAATGCCACGTAGAATTAAGGCAGTTCTGAAGGCGAAAGGGGGTCAAACACAGTATTAGTATGGTGTTCCTAATAATCCTTTAATAGAGTGTACATCCACTGACCCTCAACAAATCTGATTCACAAAATACATATCAGCAGACACCAGGCCTCTCCCAAGGTGGACCCTACGGCTGGTGCCACCGAGCTGCCTGACTTGGGAAGCTGGAGCAAACGAGCTGAAAACAAATCCTGCCGACCCTGAGGTTACAAAAGCGTATGATTTCACTGTTGACAAGGGAAATACTTGTGATGTGATTTAACATCAAATGCACTGACGGGCAGTTGGGCTGCTGCAGGTCCTGTCTGCATTGTGGCGTGTGCAGTGTAGAGACAAGTAAGACGATGTGTGTCTTGAGCTGTTTCCCTATACTGCCGGATTCGCTCTCCCGATTCCATTTCGTCAGACGGTTTGACTGCTCTAGTGTTTTAGGACTCATATTATTCGGTTCACACGACTAAATGGGTAATCACATGAAAGCCGTCACATTTAATAGAGCAGTAGGTGTCAGAGTCGGCTCCAGCACAACAATGCATTTTAAAGGTCAGTGTCTCGCAGGAGGAATGTTCGCCCTTCTAGAAAAAATGGAAGGTTGAAAAGCAGCAGACTTAAAAATAACAAAGTGCAGATGGTGCAAACCTGAAAATAGTCCAAGAACAAATGATGAAGCAACTCAAAACAGCAATCCACAAAAATGAACTATATGAGAAACTGTTGTGTGTGTGTGTGCGCGCGCGTGTACGTGTGTACAGGTGTGTGTGAGTGTATAGGTGGATGTGTTCCTGTCTACCTATCCGAGTGGGGACACTCATGATGTGGGGACTTGGTAGCAAAGTAGGGACCTTTCCCAAATCCCCACTTGGCAAAGCCTTTAAATCATGCTTAGACCCCCCCAGTGAAGTTTTTCTTATATGGCCAAGTGGGGACCTGGGGGGTCCCCAAATGTGTAACTTTGTTTCTCATTGCTGCCCCTGTATGCTGTGGAAATAGCTGTGTCGTAACAGAAAATAACAGTGGAAATAATTGTCATTACTTGTACAAGGAAAAAATATATATATGACAAGAATATAATGATTAATAATGGAAGTACCTTAACAGTACAGTCAATTCCATAGGCTGAATCATGGTTCATGAGGCTATTAAAGGATATTGACAAATAAGTGTAGTTCAATTAACAATACTGTACATATATTAGCTCCCAGATAACACTGATTTAAATGAAGGGACTAAATACTTTCCACCATGGTAAACTGCATATTAACACTTTGGAGCTCCTGTGTGGATCCAAGCAAATGAGTAGTGTTTGAATAAAGTATTACATTCTTTGCCCACTGACAGAAAAATGTGAATAAAGTTATAAAAAAGATGTGTTATTTGTGGGTTGATATATTAAATGGAGGAATAAGCCAAAAAATGGAAGCAGTACAAATCCCTAACAAACATATGTTTAAGGAAAACCCCAGGGGCACAAGAAGTTATCTTTATAAGGTAATTAGTTCACAACCGCAAACAAGAACAACTTGAGCTGAGTTTTCTCTTTTACTAAGAAAACAGTATACTATTCCTCTTGTGAGGGTGCAATACCTATTTTACACTCCACCACGACTGCTCTCAATTTATCCGGATTGACATTTGTTCAAGGTATTCCGTGATTAAAATGTAACATTTACATTACACTGTGTCAACTGGGATCTGGGTATAAGCCAGCCGTAGCTTTCCTGAAAGCCTGAGGGGTATTATAGAAGTCATCTTCACTTGCTTGTGTTTTATGTGGCTTATTGACATGTTGACTTGTTCCATTGATATTAATTTGTCATTCCCTATGTATTTTGAAGGCCTTAATCACTTGGCAAAGAAAATAGGCATACCTGTCAGACAAACAGACATTTAACACACCACCTATTTATACATCATAATTCCAATATTGGACGGCAGTCTATATTAGATGGAGGATCCTTTTTATTATTATTATTATTATTATTATTATTATTATTATTATTATTATGTATTGGCAGACGCCCTTATCCAGGGCGACTTACAACATAAGTGCAATACAAAGTGATCCTTCCTTGTTCATCAGGCAAACCCACCATTTAGCACAGTGTTTTAAGCTGGTTAGTGTCAGGTCCGGTGACTCCGAGTTTTAATTTATTTAAAGATCAATGAAAACCAGGCTGTCAAACCAGAAAGATCAATTTTATTTCATTTTTTAAACCAAGAGGTTCGATTTCATCCTCCCTACATAATTAACAATCTGAATTACAGCTTTAGGTCCAGGTGGACTGGACAAATGTAGGATGAAGGCCCATCATGTAGTATGTACATTAAAAAAAATCAGTAAATCGTATTTCATTTGCATAGCCATTCCATAATTAGCTATTTAAATTAATCATTTAAGTCTCTTTAGCAAAACACCATTAATAAAAGTCAACAGATAAACCCTCACAAATAATATGGTGAATCTTTCAGGCCACAAAGTATCAATTAACCCTGCTTAGGTAATGTAATTTAACTTGTGTGAATGAGTGAATTACACAGAAGATAAATATAAATATGAGACTTCATTGCTAAGACACAAAAACGTTTTATTACGTTGCATCCTACATTCCGCTACCAAGTCCCAAATATTTGGACACGTAGGCTGCTAGCAGACTGCACTCTTTAATGCTTTTTTTTTCATTATTATTAAAATCTACTGTAGATCCTAACACCACAACGCAATAATCACATTAAGGTGTACAACCTGTGATTTACATAGAAACACCATTTACATATAGTTTATTTTAAAATAGTTTTTTTAAACACTATTTTAATAACTGATTAACTTATACAGCTTAATAAAAACAAGTCTATGACTATGACATTTGTAATATTGTATGTTCTTAAAATAACTACATTTTCTTAGAGTGTGTGTGTTGTGTGTGGGGGGGTATTTTATTGATTTATTTCAGGGGAGGGGAGGGACGACTTCAACATACCACACTTGGGGGTGACGGACAAGTGCATGTAGGGTCAGTGTTAAGGGCTGGGAGGAGGTGGGCGTCGTACCTGTCTTTTTCAGGTCTCTCATGGCTGCTGCAATGCGGCTCTGGTCGTTATCTAGCGCCCTGGATTCCGTGTCCGATCTCCGGTGGTTTTCTATGGTTTCGGTGGAGTCAGGAGAATGGCAGGTCATTGGGTAGCTCCCTGGCATCCACCGATCAGCATCCGACAAACTTTGTAGGTTTTTTCCTTCTTGAGATGTATTCCACATTCACACACCAAATGTAATAATAATAAGTGAAAAAACTTCCAAGGAGAGCCTCGCAATTTCAGGGAAAATGTGCGTTTCCACCTAAAACAAAAGGGTTGCCGTTATTGATGTATTTTCCCATAGTCTGACTCAGTAAGAGTTCATACCGCTCTCCACGGCTGTCGCAAATGTAGCCAATAAACCCCAATGCGAAGGCGTCCGTGTCATTATTTCAAACAACTAGAAGAACACATTGGCAAGACCGTGCCAACCCTGAGCGGGAAATAAGCCACTAACTTCATAACTATTTTCACAACCGTCGTTCATTACTGTACAATAATATGCGACACATCAAAACAAACAAACCACCGACCAGCCTTTTTCTATATATGACAGCCCATACCTTTCCAGTTAGGTGTATGAATGATCCGACCGTCCAAGGAGTAACACAATCTAGAAATACATCTCATATAAACGGTCCGTGTGTGTGTGTGTGTGTGTGTGTGTGATGCATGTACGAATTAAAAACTTTATAGGATTAAACACAACCACTCGGTCACCCGAAACACTGCGCCCATCCTTGACATGGTTGAATCAATAATGACTCAAAATAAATAAAAACCATAATACATATGACAATAATAACAATAACACAAAATATGAAGCTGCTATTAATGGTGATCATCGGCACTGTCAGTGTGATCATGAACAGCAGCTTCATGTGTTGTGTTATTATGCCAGCCCGCACTGCCGTGCCAGGTGGGTGCAGGAGAGGCTCGAGGAGGGCACCCTGCGCGGCGCGAGGGCTCTTACCTGCGGCGCGTGCGGGGGCAGCGGGGGGCAGCGGGCACGGGGCTTCATGCCCACCGAGACATCCCGCCGCGGCGCTGCACTGCCCGTCGACGACACAGGACTGCACCCATCCGGCTGCCGCACAAGTATCTACTGGACAATGGACGACAGAGCCGAGACTCATATAAAGCACGACGGCGCTCCCCCACACTCGGGCGAACAGCGCCGTGACGGCAGCGGCTAACAGCCCCGGCGCGCCTGCGGACGTCTTCTCGGACTGCGCGGCAGATCTGTATGTCTTTGCATTTGTCGTTTAGTGTATGTGTTTTCATGTATTTATTGTACTCGTAATTGTGTCGATTTATTTATTTATGTGTCTATTTTTTGATGGCTCTAACCCGTCAGGGACACTTCAGCCAGCTGCTACAGAACACAAAGGCCGATTTCCAGGAACTTTCCAGGAATCGGGTCATGTGACATTTCTGGCTCGCACAGTTTTATTAAGGTGGATCCAGATACACCTAGCGACTCGACGGTCTTCTTGCAGACCAAAACAAACAAACAAACACAAAAAGATGCAGTGGTTAAAATAAAACATTCTACAGTATGTTTCTATTGAATGTTTATATAATAATAATGAATTCAATGGAGTAGTAGCCTCAATGAAAATAAAGATCAAAGTATTTTGTAGATCCACCTACAAATATAAATAAATACAGCATTTAATTGTGTAAATGCTTGGTCCGCCTTCAAATGAGTTATTCTGGTTTGAACTTGTTTTAATCGTGCCCTAGATCCCTTTTCTACTGCTTAAGAAAATGCACCGACGCATGGGAACCTGTGCACAAATCATCATAGGGTTAATGCTGCTGTCTGCACACAATGCACAGCCGCACTCTTATATAGCCGCATCATATTCCGTTGGGCTGCCTCATTTATCCACAGCTCGATCTCTTTGTTTTCCTTGATGGTTTGTTTTTATTACATGATTAGAACCAAATAGCTAATTGAACCACGTGATACATTATTCAGTGAAGATAGCATGGTAGGGCAGGAATCCCCCAAATCGCAAATCTTTGAGCTTTCTTTTGAAAAACAAGAAAGAAAGCATTTGTGTATACAGTATATCTGTATATGTGTGTTGCTGCCTGTAAGCAAATGGTTGCCTAATTGCAATATGCCACTGGATACCATTTTTTCGTCTCCCCCCATTTCTGTGGTAAAGCATGACCCTTTAACGTGGAAGGCTGCAGAATTACACACCCTCAATATCATGAAGTGTGTCTTGTTGTAAGTGGTTTGCTGTGACCTCTGCAGTGCAGTCTGCTGACACGAACTCTACTGCAAGTTGGCTTTTCAATCGGTTTCGGCTGATACGTGGGAATGGCGACGTGTGCTTTCGTGTTAATTGAACTGGCCGGTCGTCCTTAACAAGCACTTTCTAATGTCTCGATGAAATGGGCTACCGAATGCAACAACACTAGAGCAAACACAAACTTCAAGGTCAAAACTTTGGATTGACTCGTCTTTCGTGTCATAGACTGCCTAGCTTGCTAACTTGTTGTTTTGTAGGTTCTTGTTTGCTGCGAAAGTAAAACAGATCTTTCAGGAAACAACTTTCTTTTGTAGAGGAAGCCGATGAGCGTAAATAACCACCGACCCTGTTCGCATTCAGAACAATGTAAGCTACGTGTCTACATGAATAATTAGGTCTATTATTATTTAAAAGTATATATTATTATTATTATTATTATTATTATTATTATTATTATTATTATTATTATTATCTAAAGTTAACATTAATTCCCACACTTTATAATAACTACCGTTATTCCTTAGCTTATATTACGTTATACGCTATTACTTATCTATATTACTTATAGATAGATATAGATATATTATTATTATTATTATTATTATTATTATTATTATTATTATTATTGCACGGGTTAAAAATAGAAAATAAAGAAATAAAGACATACAAATGTACCACACTAAAATTTGGAAACATGTGTGAGTTAATTTCAAACGTTTGTGCTCCAATCCTGATTTAATCAAATGGACGTGACGACTAAGAAAATGATTAAAAGTTAATATATTCTGGCTTTTAACTCAGATTAAAATGGTATGTAAATGCATAATAATAATAATAATAATAATAATAATAATAATAATAATAATAATAATAAATAATAAGATGATGAAGATGAAGAAGGATATTTTAGTAAAATTTTCAAGGTAAACTACATTTATTTTTTAAATATATAATAAATTGTACACATTTCGCTTTTACATTACGGGTCTGGTCCAATCCAAGTTGTACTAATCAGATTTGTTGAATTAAACCGACATTCTTGACGTTTCTAACGATCGAACTATTTGATCGATTGGTTGATTTACTGAACCGCAAGATTAAATGAATCATTAACATAATGCGGCGATGCGGTGTACCTAACTTTCCCCTTTTCACAAAAAGCGGATCGGATGTCAAATGTACTATTTTACGTTGAAGCCAAAACGATAAAACTGTGACTTGTAAAACCTTTTCTATTTTATTGGTACGAAATTCAGCTGAGAAACTGGTATTTGTAAGACAATGTAAATGTAAAAAAATGTTTCCAATGTAAATCCAAATGTATTGCTATTAACCGTTAGGTTGCAGAACCTTTTTTGTTTGTTTTGGAATCTGGTTCTAATTAAAATAATGTATTGTTCTTCTTGTTGTTGTCATTGTTTTTTCATACATTTGTGGAATGTGATAAACTTACAGTTTTATGATTCACGCTATTTTCATCTTCCCGATTTTTTAAAATTCATTCATTCATTAATGAGTGATTCAACATTTACACAAACAAACGGGTGACTTTTCAAAGGTTAAACTATGAATCTGAGGTTTCATATACACCTGTGAGTGCAAAAGTCCTGACCCCGGATCACACCTGTGGTACTATAGGTTTCAAAGAAACGTGCTTTCTTTCATTTGACGCTGCGTGCTAAATCTGGTGAAGCTGACATCTGTTACATAGATAATAAAATAAAATAGCGGTTTTTTTAGTTTTTTTGAAGAGCACCGCAAGAAATTAAAGCGACTTGGTTTCATCGCGTTTTGTCCATGTAGTTTGCATTTTACAATATTCAAACTTATAGCCAAGTGATTGTCCTAGGCTCTACAGAGGCCATATCTTTACGTGCTACCATTCTCCTCATTTTTAATTTCACCCGAAGACAGTGTATAATTATCAGATACCAGACTCCCAATTTACTCCCTTTCATGCAGCGAATGTAGGTTTCCTTTTCCAACAAATAAATATGTATCTTATAATTTTTAAGTTAAGAAGCTTATAGGCTTTTTATTGAATGTAATATAGATAAGGTTTACAACATCTTACAAGACTGTTGTTCTTGTATCGATATAATATTCAAATGTAGCTTAGTCTTTAATTGCTTTCATTTTCTTATTTGGTCTAATTTAAGAACTATTCAATGAAGGTATACAGTTGAAAGGTAAGTTCCCTGTTGTTACATACCATACGCCTCACACACCAGGCTAATACCATGATTAACAAATGCCATTTATGTAGGCTATGACTACATCATTATTAATTATTATCAGTATTATTACATTTCTAAACAGACACCCTTTACTAGGGCGACTAAGATTATGCTGTGTATCGCTGAATGGCATAGAACCTCTCATGTTCTCAATTTCAAATCTTTCTGTGACCAGTACACTGTGTTGTTTTTTCACTTTCCTCACATTGGAGAGCACTAAATTCACTGTCTGATGTTATTAGGTTTGTTATAACTGGTTATATCTCATTGCATTGGCAACAAGGCCCGGGTACCTGCCCTAATTGCCTCCTCCCTGGTACCTGCCATGTTTGGAAACGAGGTGTAAAGTGTGAGGTCTGTAGGCCAGCTTGCAAATGCTGACCATGTTTGTGCTGGTGAGTCAAACAGCAGTTTGGACACCTAGGGTCATACTTCTTTTAAAGACTGTGCCAAGGAGTGGCAATGCAGTTATCTATTTCTTTTTTGTTTTGTTTTGTTCTGAATTTGTAGTCTGTATGTTTGTAGCACAATTACTGTATTGTCATTCTGTTGGTTGGTTGTTTAGAATGTGTGTAATTAGTCAGGTGTGGTGTTACATATAGCAAGCCTTTGTGACATTTAATCCATATTTGCTGATATCAAGAATACAATTGCTGATATCAGACATTCATGGTAGCTGTTGTGACATTTAATCCTTAATTGCTGATATCAAGAATTCAATTTCAGATATCAAGAATACAATTTTTGACATCAAAAATACAATTCTTGATATCAAGAATTATCTGTTATTTTTATATCAAAAATAGAACCGGATGCTATTTAGTATGCATTTTGAATATAAAAAATACAATTGTTGATATCAAAAATAGCAGATCATTCTTGATATCAACAATTGTATTTTTTATATTATAATTGTATTCTTGATATCAGAAATTCAATTATTGATATCAGCAATTATGGATTAAATGTCACAACGGCTTACCATAGTTACATCGATTTCTGCGATTTCTCAATATTGCTTGTAAATTGACTCAACGTACCGCAACCACTAGCGCCAGCTGGCGAAAGTACGCATGCCCACAGAACACGCGCATGCGCCGAACGAGTAGCGCAGTTTGTGTGAACACCACTTTTAAACGTGACTTCAAAACACCGGCCAATAATAAACTGCTAGCACGCTTGTTTGTAGCGGATTTATGCTGGACAGAGACCTATTATTTCTGGAAAATAGAAACCTGCCATCAGGATTCAGGTTTTTAGACCGCAATTGGCAAATTGGTCTTCGATTAGGTTAAATCAATCAGGTTAAATGCCCCCCTGTTGGAAATAATTGTGGAGATGCAAAAACATGAATGTAAACCCCAAAAGGCTTTAAGCATGATGTGGTGCTTTTCAAACATGCAAACTTGGTAGTGTGCAATGCTATGCAGTGTGCACCAACTACAGCATTGTTAGCTTCTTGCTGATAAAGCTTATTAAAAATGTTCAGGTATGTAATTACAATGTTGGGTTTTGTGTTTTCACCTCATTAAAGGAAGGACACTGTGGAACTGGAAAGAGTTCAAAGACGAATGGTCAGATTAATTCCTGCTTTCAAAAACAAATGGTTTAAGAGCCTGACGACTAGGTCAAATCAAGACTTTCACCTACCCAGGAATCACAAAGCTCAAATCAGGCTTTAGTATATTGTCAGGAGCCATTTTCTATGACTTGCAATTTGTGGGAAGGTCAGAGTTTTGATTTAGTCTGGGCCTTCATATCTCCAATATTGAACAGAGAACATTTCAGGGAATTTTGCTTAATCTGAATATTCATAATAATCCCAGGAATTGGCAAATTTAGCTCAATATGAAACTTCAGGCTCGGTAAATGAGGATCCAAGCACACATGGAGAAATTAAGAGCAGATGTATTTTCATTAGAGGGGAAAAAACATACATCTCATGTCACAGAGAGTTATAGGAGTATCGAACAATTTATGATGAGAAACATCTTAACATGATGCTGTCACTGTCACGATTCATGGTAGGTATGGTGTTCTTTGAGTGATGGGCTTTCCTGAATATCATACAGGACAGATTTGTGCAGTGCTTGGGATATTGTTGTCACATGTACAATTTGACCAGTCTTGGCCATAAAAGCCTGTAGCTTTTACAAAGTTAATATTTTTGTAATTTATTTCTTAGCAGACACCCCTATCCAGGGCAATTTACAGAATATAAGAGCAACTGTTTCAGTTTTTATTTTTAATTAACTTTCTACAAATGTCTACAATATGTTTTTCATTCGGAAGTTGTGGGGTAGGATGTGTAGGTAATTGAAAATAATAGATTTTACTGCATTTTAATTCCAGACCATAAGTATATATGTCAATATATTCCACCAGAAGTACAATGTTACTTTTTGTGGAAGAGAAGCCAGTTTATATATTTTACAGTTTAAAGCTATATTCATCGGCATCCAACAACCATCATCACGATTCTGGGAAAGGAGTTTTCATGGAAATCTGAGTTCTCTGCAATTCAGGGAAATATATGTCAGTGCCAGGATGACTGAGTTGCACACTGAGTCCCCAGTAAACTCTGAGAGCCTTTTGCTAACTTATCTCACTTGAAAAAATAACATACTGTGACTGTGTCTTGTAACAACAGTAACCAATCTTTTAAAACGTTTTTATAGTGTGATTATTTTGAACTTAATGGGCTGATCCATTTTATTGTTTTGAAAAACGAATATAACCGAAAGTGCTTTTTACATTGAATGACATTTTTATTAGTCACCATCAACAGTTAGAAAGGCTCCAAATATGAACAGGACCGCTTGGGATGAACAACATGTGAACATAAACAATTTAATTAAATCTTTAACTTCTGTTGTGTGTTAAGTCTTTTCTATATGTATTATTGATCTCCAGATGTGTTGCCTCTCAATGTAAGATCTCAATAACCCGTCGTAGTCCATATTATGTGAAGATAATGGAAAATGAAATATATGGGCAAGTAACTAACTTATCTACAGAGCAAACACAGGCACTACGATTTGCTGTGCTTATACATTGGCTCCCCCTAGCGGCCAGAGTCTGTAGCTAAGTTAATTTAGGCAACTGCCTGCTGTGGAATTGTGCTGAACCTGTGCAGCCAGTGCAGCTGAAGCTGTGCAGCAAATGTAATTGTAATCAAATTCCACTGTTGTAATAATATTATCATAATGGTGGCATTAGTAACCGATGTTGCATTTTTTTTTCAAAGATCGTTTTAACACTAAAATAATAGGTAAAGAAACCTATTTGCTCTAATTACTTCTCAATTCCATCGGTGTAAATATATTTGAATACAAATGCAATTACTGCTGTAACAAGTACATTTTAATTGAACATTTGCATTGATCCACATTTTTAATGTTGCCATTTTTCTAGTCTTGAGCGATGTATATATGACCCATTATATATCCATAATGTGCACTGATATTCCGACTTGTGCATCTGTAAAAGGAAAAGTCAACAGGTGATCAGTGTGAGTAGCACACTGCATATTAGAACAATACAATTAAGACACGGTAAACTCCAACTTCAAATTTAAACTAGTCTGCAAAACCAACATGGAGACGTCAGAAGCAAATTTGTCTTATTATTATATATTTTTTATTTCGTAGAAGAAGAGTATTTTTCAGGTCCCATGCTTCAATTCAGCAGCAGCATTATCAATAATAATAATAATAATAATAATAATAATAATAATAATAATAATAATAATAATAATAATAATAATAATAATAAACATTTAGGGCATTTATTTAAAGTTTTGAACTTGTTTTTTTTAAGTACTGAGTATTACTACACTGAACAAAAATATATACATAACATGCAACAATTTCAAAGATTTTACTGAGTTACAGTTCATATAAGGAAATCAGTCATTTGGAATAAATTCATTAGGCCCTAATCTATGCATATCAAGTTTCAAGTTTTGAGGGAGCATGCAATTGGCCTGCAGACTTCAGGAATGTCCACCAGAGCTTCAGTCAAGTCAAGACCTTTAGTGAAGACGACCAGCACGCAGAAGACAGTTTCTGACAGTTTGTGCAGAAATTCTTTGCTTGTGCAAACCCACAGTTTCATCAGCTGTCCAGGTGGCTGGTCTCAGATGACTCCACTGGTGAAGAAGCCAAATGTGGAGTCCTGGACTGGCGTCGTAACACATGGTTTGTGGTTGTGATTCCCTTTGGACGTACTGCCAGATTCTCTAAAACAATGTTGGAGGTGGCATATGCTAGAGAAATGAACATTCAGTTCTCTGGGAACAGCTCTGGTGGACATTACTGCAGTCGGCATGCCAATTGTGCACACTCCCTCAAAACGTGAGACACCTGTGGCAATGTGTTGTGTGACAAAACTTCACATTTTAGAGTGGCCTTTTATTGTCCACAGCACAAAGTGCACCTGTGTAATGATCATGCGGTTTAATCAGCATCTTGATATGCCACATCTGTCAGGAATATTATCTTGACAAAGGAGTAATGCTCACTAATAGGGATGAAAACAAATGAAACATTTGAGAAAAATAAGCTTTTTGTGCATGTGGAAAATTTCTGGGATCTGTTGTTTCAGCTCATGAACCACCATGTTGCATTTGTATTTGTGTTCAGTATAAAATATTGCAATGGAAGGCAAATATTTTACAAACAAACCGAACAAACTCTTACATGGTAAGAATTGTATTTGTGTTCTCACACAAAAAGGAACCAAAAACAGATCATCTTTCGCTTATTTATTTATTTATTTATTTATTTATTTATTTATTTATTTATTTATTTATTTATTGTGTAAAGTGTCTACCACAGACAGGTATCCGACAGCTATGGTGGTTAGTGTTTGACAATGAGCGTCACAAGACGTGGTGCGTCAGGCACGTAATGACGCAGCACGCACGCGGGAAAACCAAAAATGGCCGGAGCGCGGTTGTTTGAAATCTTCTTAACAGGAATCTGAATAACAGCAACTCAGGGGGTATATTTGTAAGCAATCGAAGAAGGTACTGTATATGGAATTAATGTAATCAAATTAGAAAATTAGAAAAGTACTTATTAAAAATTCCTTCTTTTTTCATATTTTGTATTGTGACCACCGGATGGATAGTTTCGTATTATGTTAAATTCTGGTTATTTTTTGTTTACTTGCTTATTCTTGGTCTTTGTAAAATATATTTGTTCCGGTTTTCATGTTGTTGTTTATAGTCTTAATACACCGTTTTAACGTAAATAAGAAAAGCATCCGTTTCGCTGATCGTTCATTGTGATGTGTTCCGTGATTGTAACTATTGTATCAAACCAGTGTAATTGAATATGTATAAAGTAACTAAACCAATCTTACATTGTGGTGACTGATATATGAATGCCCGGACTATTTCGATAACTTGTTAATAGTTAATACTGCCGTTTAATTAAGTTAGTGCTATACATGAGTGTTTTGTATTTACATAATATACAGTGTCAACAACCCTTCAGCTTTTCTCATATTTTGTTGTGTCAGTGCCTGCGAGTTTCATGCATTTATATAAGGATTTGTTTTTCCACTAATCTACACACCATATTCCACTGTTAAGGGGAAACTTTATTGTGAATATATAATATAATCACAATATGTTAAAAATACAGAATTGAAGTGCAATAATTGGATAAGTCCCTTGGATGAGTTTTCTACCAACAGTATCTGACCATTGTTCTGTACAAAACTGTTAAAGCTGTCAAGTTCCTTGGGGAGCGTTTATGTACAGTAATCTTTGTCGTTGTATATAGGATTTAGGTCAGGGATCTGACTGGGACACTCAAAGACATTTACCTTTTTGTTTCTTAGCCATTCCAGTGTAGTGTTCCTCAGGTCATTGTCATGCTGAAAGTTAACTTTCCCATTTTTACCAGTCTTAGCCATACGAGCCTGTAGGTTTTTCAAAGTTGCCATTGGCCTCTTGGTAGCGTCTCTGCTCAGACATCCAGTTTGGAGGGATGGCCTGATCTATGCAGGGTCTTGGTGGTGCCATTCACCTTCCACTTCTTAATAATCATTTGACTGTGCTGCAAGGGATATTCCTTAGGCCTTAGATTATTTATTTTTTTATACCCATCCCCTAATCTGTTCCTTTTGACAACTTTGTCCTGGAGATTTTTTGAAAGCTCCTTAGTGCTCATGCTTGAGTCTTTGCTTTGAAATGCACTACCCAGCAGAGGGAGCTACAGGAATTGTGGAGTTTATCCCGAAATCATGTGAATCATAATCACTATAATTTAACACAGCACAGAGGGAGGTCACTTAAAATAGTGTGTGATTTTAAAGGCGATTGCTTACACCTGAGCTAATTTGGCTACACTGTTCAAGACGCTGTGGAAAATTATGTGGTGTAGGAAGGTGCTCATAAAATTACGGATGTATTTTTCTCCCAAGGATTTGTATTAAAAAGAAAATGGATGATGCCGAATCAAGATTCACTCACCTTCTCCAGCCCATCCGGGATCTGACCAAGAACTGGGAGGTTGATGTGGCTGCTCAGCTTGGGGAATACCTAGATGAGGTGATATAAACTAAGCAAAATTCAACTAGTGTTGTAAACCAATATTAAACTATTAATATTAAACTATGCTCCCTCCTGCTTACTTATGTATTGTTAGCACTTCAATCATTTTATAATTCTATCACTTCTCCTATGCCTACCTCACCCTTTAGCACATAACTGTATTATGTCTGCACTTGTTAGCTCATTGTACTAGGATGTGTGCTTATTGCACTACTGCACTTTTGTAATGCTTTAAAATGTTTGTTGTGTAAACTGTACTCACAGGGAGACCCCTAAACTACTGAAATAATTAGTGAATAAATCAGACGGTTTTCTAGGTGCAGTTATAAGATAACCTATGTGCAGGACACTCAAGTCATATTTCTTGAGTCCATTCATCCTATTCAATTATATATAAATATATGACGAGACATACAAATATTTATAGTGTGGATGATCTCCAACCTGTTTTCTCTGTTTTTGAACAGCTGGATCAGATCTCAATCTCCTTTGATGGAGGGAAAACTACAATGAACTTTGCAGAGGCGGCCCTGCTCATTCAGGGGTCAGCCTGTATCTACAGTAAAAAGGTGGGCGGGAGTCGCAGGAAATGGGGGCTTGTATCTTATGCTTATTGTCTGTTTTGTACCTCTTCTCCATCAACTGTTTTGTTTTTATGAAATTATCACTTATCAGTTCTCAAATGGTGTCCCATTTTTTTAAATTACAAAATCAATATTTTATTCAAAAATGTAGTGCTTAAACTGAAGGCTTCTAAGGTTAACATTAATTACAGTAAATGTCAGCCAAATCTTAAGAGAAATAAAATGAAATAGCTGCAAGTCTCTAGTCTACCAACTTTGCACACTTGCTTGGGCCATTCTTCTTGCCAAATTTGCTCAAGCTCTCTCAAGTTGCTTGGCTATTGCTTATAGACAGCAATTTCCAAGTCTTTCCACAGATTCTCAATATGATTCAAGTCAGGACTATGACTGGGCCAATCAACAACACTAACTTTCTTATTCGCCACTCTAGTGTATCTTTGGTCTTGTGCTTTGGATTGTTGTCCTGCTGAAAGTAGAATTTTCGCCCCAGTTTAAACTCTTTAGCAGAGTGAAAAAGGTTTACCTCTAGTATTTGCCTGTACTTTGCTTCAACCATTTTGAACCATTCAATCCAAACAAGCGTTCCAGTCCCTGCTGAGGAGAAGCATCCCCATAGCATGATTCTACCACCACCAGGCTTTGATATTGTTTGTACCCTTCACCTGACTTGTGCTTTTCAATGACTTTATACCTGACTTGCTTTGAAAGCTCCTTGGTCTTCATGGTCGAGTCTTTGCAATAAATTCAGTACTTGACCAAGGGACCTCACAGAGACAGGTGTTTGTATTCTGAAATCATGAGAACCATTATTATTGCACTCAGACAGAGGCCATTCAAGTAATTGTTCAGCTTTGTTAGTCTTTTTGTATTTAATTTAGATTTGCCAAAGCAAAGGCTTTGAATACTTATATAATCATTAAATTTGCATTATTACTTCATATTAATTATCCATTTACTTATTTTTAGTTTTTGCGTTGAATGTGTGGAGTAGGTTGTGTATATAACCCATATTAATTCCTACTTCAAAGTGTCATGACTGTGAAAACTGTGAGAGGGTCTGAATACTTTTGCAAGGCACTGAATATACACACTCTCACACGCACACACAGGCACACACGCATACAGCAGTAATATACACTAAATATTAATGCTTTTCTTAACTGCTTCTATATCTAGGTGGAATATTTGTACTCTCTGGTCTGTCAAGCCCTGGACTTCGTCTCAAATAAAAAGTAATGTATTTATTTATGGAGGCAAAACTGTTCAGCTAGAAATGTCTACAGTCATAAACAAGGCTAAATATTATATTCTGTTGTACTGTTAAACATTTGCAAGCTAAGTATTGAGTTGTTTCCGAAAACAATGGCAATATTTACATCTGTGCCTTTCGAATGGCAACAAAGCTGTAAATGCTTTGCCTCTGAACGATTACCTGTCATCAGTAAATTACTCCTGTTCACTTTTTGGGAACAAATATTGAAAATATGATGTATGTATAATGCATGTGTTTCCAATTATAACAGCTATATAATATTACTACAATACTTTTCGTTTTAATATTTTATGGATGTAGTGTGCCTCTCAAAACATATCAAATATTGAACTGTTTCCCAACACAGACGGGACAGACAAGTGGCCTCGGTGGGGCAGGATGGTGTGGACAACGATGCCACCTTCGCCTACAGGAACGAAGAGGAGGAGGTAATTGATGGAAATCACTGGGAACTAAATCGATAGTTTCATTTCCAAATGGAAATCCACACTTTCTCTCTCTTCTTTTGAAGTATTTCTATGGAGTAAATCTGATATTGTATTTTTATTTTGGATATCCACTTTTTCACACTTGGCTTGAAATGCATTTGTGAATGCTCTTTGATTATGTAGGCGAGCCCTGCATCAGTTACCATCCAGTCAACCCAGATGACACCTGTTCACATTAAGTCGTGAACAGGTGAGTCTGATAGAGGTGAATCTGCAGAGCTGTGATTAGAGGGTCTCGCCTTGATGAATTGGGCTTAGTGATGACTCAAAGCAATGTAAATGCATTGGAATCCAAGTTGTGACTAATTTAATTGTACAAGATTTACCAACCTTACGCCATACACATGTATTTTGAAGCTTTCCCAGGTTACCTTTTATTAAATGGCAAGAAATTGTTTCAATAACTTTTTATTTTTATTTTCTTAACTTGTGTGTTTTCTGGCAGTATAATTTTCATAGGATATTGCATCTACCTGCACAGACTATGCCCCCCCTCTCATTGTTGAATGCTGACTTTTAAGAACACTAAAGTTAATGATGACTGACTGTGTTGAAAGAACTCTCTCTCCTCTCCCTCAGTTCCTGTCTTTGGATGACATCAGTAACGGGAGCAAAACAAGCGTAGACCTGAAGAGAGACACCAATCCCAACGTGAGCTGTGATCCAGTTCCTTCTGCTCTGCTTTGTAAACCTCTTATCATGAGTAGATTCTACATTTCAAACTTTCAAAGTCTTGCATGATTACACAGAACTGGAAAGTATTACAGAGAGTTCACGAGACAATATGTGAATTGTGTATAGTTCCTGAATGAATAATTTGTTATTCCCAAAATTACACATAAAAGTGACACAAGATTTCTAAAACTGTATTAAGAATGTCTTAGATTGAATTGTTTTTATAGCATTTTCTTTTGCTGAAAATATACAATTTATTTATTTAATATTTAGGCTGTTGAAATAGTCCCCCTAACTCCCATGGCTCTGGTGGCTGCAGAAGACGCTGAGAAAAAGATCAATCCCCTTTACAGGTATCAATTAATCCATGAGCTTTATTACCATTTTAAAATTGAAACATGTAATTGTGTGCAGATGAAAAGCAGTTGTAACCAACGCCATGTTTCACAGCCGAAACGGAGAGATCCTCGGCAGCTGTAAGGATTTCCGTATGAACACCTACACACCCCACGGCCAAGGGACCTTCCTGCTGGATCTGGCTGAAATGACTCCTTTGCAGTTTCTAAGGGATTTGCATATGAACAACCAAAACAATTCAGGTACAAATCATTTAGTATCTACAATCATCTTCAATCCTTGTTGTCAAATGTCATGGAGATTTCAATATTGAAAATCACATTTGGCATACGCAATTCTGTTATTTCTGTGGTCAACACTTTTTAAAAAAAAAAAAATAATATTTTTTTTTTGTTTGTTACATATTGAGAAACATTATTTTTGCATTTGGTATCGATACATAGTCACATGTATGCTTTAGATTAACACCACTGCAAAAAGCCCAGAGTGGCTACTGTGACTGGTTGCCATTCAGGAGCACATAGACCAATGCATTAGATGTCTTTTGTAAAATTGTCTTGATATATTTTGTTGAAAATCTGTCTGGTTCCAGTTCTCAATGGAGCCCCCATGGACCTGAATGGGAACATGCCGCAAGACCTGACAGACCATGAGGCTCCACTCCCTGTGCTAAATTTATCACCCAGAGGTATTCCCAAATTCAGACTATTTACATTGCAGTTTAAACACCCCCTGTGTATACAGCAGCGTATATAATAAGGCAGGAACCGCATGTTCATAAATTTACATTTAGGGCTTCTTCCATAAGGTTAGAACTGACCACACTGGGAAAAGGATTAATATGCGGTTCCTTAAAAATAAACCACACCAGCCACAAGACCTCCCTCTCCTCTTGTGTGTGTTCTCAGAGGACAGAGATCCTCCTTGTGATGATGCTGCAGACTGGTTCATTCCTCTTGAAGATGACAATGGGATGGAGGTGGAGCCAGGCTCCGACACACACATAGACAGACATCAGGTATGTCTGCTCCCCAGCTGCACAGACACGTATACTAGAGAATCAAAGCCATGTGGGACTGAAGTCACTGTCTGTGTCCCTCAAGGCTCCCAGTGACCGGTATCTGCTGAGAGAGAGGATCCCTCCTGAGCCACCAGCAGAGAAGACAGCCAAGGTAGTGGGAATATGAGTGAGAGTGAAGTCAATGACAGGCCGCTTCATGTGCGTTACTGTCCGTTTAATGTGTGTTTTGATATTTTAGCTATTGATGCAGCTGGAAATCACTTGTCTTTTCTTTAGGAAGCCCTGGACCCGTGGAGGAGCCTTGATCCGTTCTCCTGTTCTGAAGACAAGCCCCTTAAAAAAGGTTGGAGGAAAAACGCTACTCTGTTAAGAAATCGCTAAATTAAAGTAGGGTGTTGTGTACCTGCTGTTACAAAGGTTTAATGTTGAGTCAGGGAAATATTGAATTGTAATCCATTTCCACTGATGGACATTTCATCTTTTGAACCCGGAGGCAGAGCTTAATTAAGATTCAAACACTTGCATTAGGTTAAGGAACATGTATAAATATGCATGATGTCTTCAAGGCAAGTTGGAAATTCAGGAGTTTGGACACCAGAATGCGAGACAGGGGGTTGTCTTTTTCCCCAAACTTCAACTTCCAGTAATAGTTTACTTAAAAGATTCTGTTTGTTTCGCGCTGGATATTTGTGGTGTATACGTTTCTTTATTTTTTAAAGACTGTGTAATATTTGCTTCAAACAGGCAAACACTATACGGTACCTCGGAGCGTCCAGGAAACGGACGGTAACAAGAGGAAAAGGAAAAGTCCTTCAAAGCTGCTGGACTTCATGAAGTGGCTCTCGGGAGCATGTGAGTACTGTAGGTGACAACACTGCCAACATGTAGTGGGTCTTTCTGGGGCTGTGATTGTGTGTGCTTCCTTCTTATCAAGCTAGCTGTGCATAAAGATGTAAGTTTATGGGACTCCATGTGGTAAAAGGCCAGATTTTCCTTGTTATGCTGCTTAAACTCATGAGAAAAAGACAAACAAAAAACACACCAATAGAACACTGCTTTCAATAAATGCATATTGCTTTCAGATAAAAGTGTAGCCCTACATGGAAACATTGTTTTAAATCTCTTTCCGCACAACATCCAAACCCTAGTCCCTTTGAAAATCCTTAACAAGAAATGCTGATTCTGATGATTTTATACAGTATACAAGGCATCGGTAGTGACAGCTCTGTGTTAGGTGTGTATGACCATAGCACATATATCACACTAATTCCTGTAAACCTGATTTTAGCTTCAGAAGTTTCTTGTCGCAAGTTGAAGAAGGGACCCACATTTGCAGGTAATTCAATTTTTATATCTTACATTTATGAGGGTGTTCAGAAAGTTACAAAATAACAGCTTCAGGCAGGCCTTTTGAGACCATGACACATGCCACATGGTTTAGTCAGGTGTGTTGAGACGCACGCTACATCATTTCACACTGATTAGTGGATTAATTTTCAGTCTTCTCTACAGACATGGAGTTATTGTACTGGAAACACATGAAAGAGAAACTAGCAGCACAGAGGAAATTACTGAAGAAAAAGGTAAGATTGATTGTCTTTTAACACGAAAACTATACATTGCTTTCACACTGGCACACCTGTACTGTCAGGGTGCTTTCAAGCTTCTAGCCAAGCTGGAAAATCTGCACCATTATACAGCAGATCCAGTCCAACCCTCTCATTCTGTCTATTATATTGACTGTTTGTCAACCGCCTTATTTGTGCACAAACTGTGTTTCTGTCATAGGAAGCTGCTCCCCACTGCACTGCCTTTACTCCATTAACCCTTTATTGATTGTGGTGGCACGCTACAGTATTTAAACATTGTCAATTTATATTAACAAGAGAAACAAATCTATGTGATTGACACGTGGTGAACCTTAGAAGATTTGTAAAAGCCTCAGAAGGTCTGGAGACCAAACAAACCATCCAACATTCAAACCTTCGAAGACGGACCTAATCTATAGACAGTGCTGTGCAAAATCTGTTGTCCTCTGTTAGAACATAAATAAGTGCAGGCTATGTGTGTGCATAATATATACATATATAGTTTACCTACATGGTAGTAATATCAGTTTTATGTTATTTACATTTTCATCATTACATTAAAATCACAAATCCAGTCAAATGTCTGTCACTTTAGGGTGCTCTATATCCCAACGAGGCTCCGGAGCAACCGCACAACGTGGGGGGTGATGAAGAGGAGAGAGACGAAGCTGAAGTAGTCCGGCACGATGACTATCTGGATAATGATCAGGGGGGTAAGCAGTCTCAGTCAGGACTAATGTGAACCCTTGTGCACCTCAGAGAGAGACTGCCCTTGCGCCGGCTGTGCCAGCAGCTGTCAGATGAAGGCTTGCCATTGGTTGTTTCTTTTTGCACCCCGTGTGTGGAGTCAGCGCTCAAGAGAGGCAAAGCTGGTCAGGCTTAAGGAAGCCCTGCCTGTCCTTCTCTCTGGAGTTGAAGAACTTCTCTTGAAGAAAAGAGACTCTGGGCAAAGTCTGGAAGAAAGCAGGAATCTCCTATTAGGGTTGGGTGACATTAAAAATTACATATTGCTGATGGTGTGCGTTGCAAACGTCACGATATCCAATATCGCCTGGAGTGGTGGAGATGGATGTGTGCCTTATCCAGGACTTACAATATATAAGACCATTACAAAAGTGCAATAATACAGTTCAGAACTTGTAGTTGTATTATCTTTTGAACTGTACTGTATTATTGCACTTTTGTAATGTTCATATTGTGTAAGTCGCCCGGATAAGGGAGTCTGCTAATAAATAAATATTATTAACATGTAGTCATTAAGCCTATATGTATTATATGACTATTATTTATATATTTTAATGACATTACATGTTTTATATTTATTTGTGGGGTGAGAAAATATTTGTTTTCTTAAACGACCATGAACATGAGCAAGTGCTTGTAGCCTATTAAACAGGAATATACATTTGTGCATTGTTTCCTCTCATACTCATCTTATTTTTATCATTGCCAGCTATTTTAGGTTGTTAAAAGTATTTTGTATTTTTATGAAAGGATGGGATGCTTTTTTGGGCTCAAACATTTTGATAATATGATCGAGAATTTTAAGATTTTTTTTTAAGGAATAGTGAACTTATTTTTTGGCATGGAACGTCCACAAACAACAAAACTGAAAACGCACGGTTGTTGCACTTTTTTTGACGCATTGATCTTTTAAATATTATATTTATTCCAAAACGTGTGCAGCACCTCCCGCCAGCTGGGCAGTGCACCCCCCCGAGCAACAGAATTAAACGGATTATCGTCAATGATGTGTGTCATTGTCGATGGCTGTCATTATCGTCAATATAGTATAATATCTATCAGCACAACCCTATCTTCTATCAAATACAGATATTGTGAGAAAGCATAATATATTTGATATTTAATATATATAATATGCAAGATATTTGAAATTCTAAACTCTTATAAAATTATAAATCTTTGTTGATTAAAAAAAATATATATTCTGTCAAATTAATTTTTATCCTTGTAACCCAGATGTCTCTGGACCTGAGGACTTCGTAGACGAACCGGAAGAAATTGCGGAGGACCAGGACCTGGTTATAACGGGTACTTTAACTTCATAATTTCAGCAGTATAGTTATCTTCTACACGCTTATGACCACAACTAAGACTCCATTTTAATTGTTTTTTAGCTAATTTATTTGATAAATCATTTTCACATGATAGTTTTCACACATTTTTGTAATTTTGAAAAGAAATTGAAAAATTGATTATAATAGTTTGATGTATTTTAACATAAAATAGTTCTTAATGTTTCGTGATTTTGTCCACTACAGCGTCTCAGGGGGACGTCCTGAATTATGAGGATTTGGTCAGAAAAAACGTGGTATGTCCCAAGTTCTATGTTGTAGTAGAAAAACATTCTATAAATTCCCAATTCTGGTCAGCATCACGCATGTATCCCTTGGTGTGTTTTCAGGATCTGTTCATTGCCAACTCTCAGAAGTACGCACAGGAGACGGTGCTGTCTCTCAGGGTGAAGGAGTGGGAAGACAAGATGGGCCCCCAGCTCACTGCACAGGTAGGTCAATTAAACTTCCCCAATGTATTAGTTTTTCTTAATATCACTATGATCAACATTATTATTTGCAAATGTATGCAAGTAACAGCAAAATTTAAAATAACATTTTCTTGCACTGAAGTTCACCTGCCTTTGTCCTAGCAAGGATGGATTCGAGGGATGGCATACTGTGTTTTTAAAGTACTCAAGGGAGAGGAGGAGTGCGGCCGATCAAGCTGCAATAATGCATTATTAGAAGAAGAGTAAAGTCACAGTGGGCAGGGAATGGTTTAATGAGTGGGACTCCGGCGAGCTGCCCTTGCCCCAGCCTGCCTGAATTGCTCATCTCTTGCTTTCCTCACTGGTGTAGGAAGAGAGACTAGCTTTTGACATCCACGATTATGGGAATAAGATCATAGACGCCTTCAGCTGCGTTTCAGAGAGACGGACGTTTGCCTCCATCGTGAGAGGGAAGGAAGAGTTTGAGGTGTGCCGTTACATGCTGGCGTCTCTGCAGCTGGTAAGGGCTCACGGTTATCCTCTCTACCCTGCTTTAGTCCTGAATGTCTCAGAAGCGCAACGGACAAGGGAGACGAGCCACAGCACTGTTCACAAATTTATTTATTTATTTCCTCTTGCAGGCAAATGACTACACAGTAGAGATCCACAAAAACGCAGGGCTGGAGGAAGCGATTGACACCATGGAGTTGACCCTGCTGAGCAAACAGCGAGCCCATGAAAGATTCAAAACATATTCTGCTCCCTCCATTACCGATAACTTTCCCAAGCAGGCAGATTAGTCTCCTCTTCTTTTCAGTGCTATGGCCTAGACAGCACATGCACTCTGACCTGCCCGCCAGCCGCAAAGTACAAACCGGCACCTCATCGCAGTTTCATCTTTTGTCAGAAGCCACTTTCTGCCGCTCATCAATTAAAATCACAATCGGGTTACCAGGCATTCGCAGGGAGGTCACAGCTTGGACTTGGTGTAATGTTTCTGCTGTAACACAGCATGACATGTTTGAAGGTGTGAGGTGCTTGTTATAGATTTACTGTTGTATGTGGTAAAAATAATTACAATTTTCATGGTTTCAGATATGCCATATTAGTCTATCGTCCTTCCTTTATTGATGGCAGTTGAGGGCACCGATCCTCAATACATTTTTCTTTTTATATGCTTTATGTCTCTAGTGGGTAATGATAATATTTACAGCATGGCAACTTAGTGGTACGATCAAACACAATGCAATTCAGGATAGGAAACCATTAAATAGTTATTCCACACTAATGTGAGCACTTAAAAAGCAACCTGCTGGCCATAATAATGACATTAAAAACAAAACACACATTATAATGAATGTGCGATAGATTTCTTAAGATCAGTGTGTAGTGATTGCATGTGGTGAAATGTGAAGAAACTCCAAAACTCTGCCATTACTAGCCAGGAGTTTCTTTTAATTTCAATCAAATAACATGGACATCAGTTGACTGGCAGTAGTGGTCTTAAAGAAAATGTCAACATATAGCTTCAAATGTGTATAAATGTGTGGTTCATTTGCCAGTCACTATCGTTATATGCTGTTTATAAAAAGGTGATAAGATCTACCAGTTTTGTAATTCCTCTTTCAATTCAATTCTCATTCCTGTAGAGCCTCTTATGTCAAGGGCAAAAAGAACTGGAATTGGAATTTGGAATGGGTCTGAAAAGGGGAATTGGAACTGAGGAAGTGGGGCTGAGTCCAACCCTGCGGTTTGTGTCCTCAGAAGTAAACCCACAGGTCTTATGATGCTCATGTTTTTTTTTTCCTTACTGCTCAATAGGTTGCTTTATAAATTCCTGTGAAATGACCATTTCCAGTTTTGTGGCCTGATTAGGGACCAAGCTAATTGTCTGAGGAAGCACTGAGTCCCCATGTAGTAGTGGTTATCATATTAAATTATACTTGGTATAAAAAATATATAAAAATACTGGGGGGGAAAACAATAACCTGCTGCCATTGAGTGAAGTTTCTGGTGTGGGCAGGCAGACAAACAATGTGAGAACATCACAATGAATTGGCGACATAACAAAAAATAGTGTGTACTGAAACAAAATAAAATCCTCAGGAAAACAAAACCAACAAACTGGTGCACGAGTTACAAAGAATGCACGGCTTATCTCTCAGAAGGCTTTTGTCTCTTCTGAATCTGTCTTGGAAAAATATATTCCATATATATATATATATATATATATATATATATATATATATATATATATAAAAAGCAAAAACAGGACTGAAGAATCATGTTTCCATTCCCTGGGAAGCTGCATTAGACCCTCACCACGCTGAAAGTACAACCACAGTGACAACATAACAGGATGCAGTCAAAGAACGTCATCATGTGGCTTTTATCTGCAGGTGCTTGGTTTATCTCCTGGCTCTAGACTTGTGAACAGCAGTCACTGATGGCCTGGATGTTCAGCTATTGTTGTACAGATCTATTCTAAAATTGTTCCAAATTATTTTTTAATTGTATCTGACCCTAGTTGCAGGTGTAGGATTTTCAGACCTCTGGAGGGATGGAAAAAAAAGTATTTGTGCTGTTTAAGTTTTTTGATTGGTCCCCAGGTCTGGGTAGCCTGCTTGCTCTATATGGAAAGAGGTAGATCTCCTTAATCCCTCAATAACCCTGTGTTTGTAAAGAAGAAAAAATGCATTTCTGCCACCTTTGTATTCCTATAATTGTGTAACTTTATAAAAATATTATTGTTTAATTTTAGTTTTTTGAGAGGATTGTGAAGATATCTAGTATGTTTCTCAGTGTCTTGTTGGCTTTGAAGTACACGTGGGGAGTAGCAATTCCCATTCCCAATACGTGACTTGCATGCTGAGCTGTGCCGTGTGATGGTAGTAGGGTTGTTCACACATTACACAAGGTTTAGCAATATAGTTTTCTATAAAATGTGTATGTAATGTATCATACTGATATTGCTGAATGCAATTGTTTTAGCTTTATTCCTATGTATTCTTCTTGCTGCACTAAAGTTCAAATTTTTCCAGCCCAGTCCAATTCCAACAATTCTATTCACAGCAAGTGTGGAAATTTTGGACATCAAACATCAGTAAATGATCCATCAAAAACTGGGGACAGAGATGACAGGAGTGTGATGTTGAGGATATTCATATTGTTTCAGCCTTGATACAGCTGTAATAGAACTTTGCCAAATTAAATTGGATAAATGGAGAAGACCTAAAGGCATGAGTCTAATCGCTTGCCCTTCTCCATCATCAAGGACCTGAGTACAATTACTGTGGGGAAATTGGGGTGTGCTCAATTGAAAATGAGGGGACTCTTTATTAACTAATGAGCTAGCCAGAAAAAAAAAAAAATTATATAATTAAAATGCCATTGTCCCATGACTACTTTTAAAAATAATGAATGTGAGATATTAAACTTGACTCCAAAACAGTGGTCAAAATTATTCTGTATAATCTTAATCAACGTTCAGTAAACTTTACCTTTCCAGTCTGGTACAACAGACAAAATTTGTGCTAAAACCCATTTATGATAAAAGTTAATATCAGTTTTATCATTTGAAAATTATGTTAAGGTAACCTTAATCTGTCTTTATTTAATGTATATATTTCCTTATTTTACTATCTTTCTGTACTTGCATGTAATGTTTTTTCACATTATGTCTACAAAGGTGAAATGTTAAAATTGCACTTCTATTGAAGCTAAAGTACCACTTTTTTAATTGCTTGAAATACTGAGTCATGGATACTGGTCTGGTTTAAATAACAGGTCAGCTCTCAAACTTGCCTTTAAAGAATTACATTTTTCACATTCAGAGCAGTTGAATAGTTATTTGTATCAATCTTATCGATTGTGTGCTGGATTGCAAAGATTTTTTAATCAATGTATAAAAACAATATAAATGGTAAAATTATTTTGTACTTCTGTAGCAAGTTTAAAATAAAAGTAAACTGATTTGGTAGAAACAACTGCATGAACCCCATATTTATCAACCATTCTCCTTATTTATTAAAGTAACCATCTCCCTGCTTCCCAAAATCATACTTGAGACATTTATTAATTGTCACTAGTGTTAATGTATGTAAATAGTACCACACTGTCAAGAATAAGCCATTATAGTTTGTCCCCTGAAGATGTACAATCTCACAATTTATTTGCTTTCTCATTGCTGTATTGACAGGCTGCTTTTGTGTTTTATTAAAGTCCAAATTATTTTCCATTATGCAGCTTCCTCTGGTATTGTTGCCAACTGTTCTAAGTGAATAACTTCACGTACGTTTGCATGTGCTTTTTCACACTATCCGCTATCTGCTCATCAGTTTTGCTTCGATTGTAATAGTCTAGGAAAAGGCCATCGGGGTTGAGAAGGTAAATCATTACTGTGTGGTCCACAATATAGTCATTGTCTGCATCCTTCGGGCCCGCACTGTAATATATTCTGTAGGCCTTTCCAGCTTCCTTCACCTGCTCAGGGCTCCCGGTCAGCCCAATCAGCCGTGGATGGAAATCCTTCACGTACGTTGCCATGGCTTCAATGCCATCTCTCTCTGGGTCCACTGTCACGAAGATGGGCTGCACCTGTGGAAGCGCCTTGTCTTTGTCCAGGATGCCGACCACGCTGGACATCTTCTCAAGCTCGTCTGGGCAAATATCCGGACAGTGGGTGAAGCCAAAGTACATGAGCACCCAGTGGCCAAAGAAGTCCTTTTTGGTTCTGGAAACCCCAGTGTGGTCGACCAAGTTAAAGCCGCCCTGTCCGATGGCCACCTTCTTCAGCTGCTCCACCCTTTGCAGTTGCTGCTTTTGCTCTCTCTCAGATCGAAGATAGAACCAGGCAGCCAGGATGCTGCCCCCAGTGATGAACGTCACCAGCAGCCGGGTTTTGAGTTTTATTTCAGGTGGGGGCTTTGACTTTGAAGATGTGTTATTTGAAGGTCCCTGTGAAAATGCTCTTGTGCTTGGAAGTGAGAACACAGTACAGGGCCACTTATACCTCTCCAGAGGTTTGACTCTACCTAGCACGCCATCACTGATGTGCTTTGATTCATGATGAGAAGTTAACTGTGTAAGGAACACCCTCTGAACATGGTACCTGGCTCCAGCACAGCCTGGTTCTGAAATCTTAAGCCTCCACAGACAATGAGACCAAGGTTGCAAGAATCTTCCAAAAGCCATTAATAGAAGAAGCCTTTTTCTGTCCAAAAGGCAAGATATGCTGGACTCTGATTATCTAGTGTCTATCAAGCAAGGCACACTCCAATAAACCTGTAAAAAAGTGTTAAACAGTTTAAAATCATTATCTTACCCACTTGAACTAACCATAGAAGAAACTATCAAGAATTGATAAATCCATCAGCTAATTTTAAATATTGCATTTTAGGTCTATATTTTTGGTTTAAAAATAATAATATGGACTGGCAGAGTGAAGTTTGAGATACTGAAAGTAGATGACTCAATTATGTACAAAAATGTAATTGTAAAATGTGTTTAATATTTCACTCATTTATTAATAGAAACCATTTTCAGCTATAACCCCCCTCTCCAAAACTACGAGCAATATAACATTTTAATAAAGTTAAATAAAAATACATAACTGAGCAAATCACTTTAACCGAATGCATTCGGCTTTAAAATAAGCTCATATCACTACATATATAATTACGGTACAGGTGCCCGTTTATACTATTAATAATGCCGGAATGTTATTTATCATTCATAGTTTGTAGTGGTGCTCACAGTTAGATATACATATGGATATATACTGTATAAAATAAACTATAATTTAATTGCCGTATTTCAATATGTTAAATGGTTTTACATGCAGTAGGTTTTTCATTCTGGATCTTCCCCAGAACAGATCACCTACCCTGAGCAGCGCCTACCCGACCTCCGCACGCCGCCCATGTGCTCATAGAGTAAATCCAGCGGCGTGTTCTGGAAAGGCAGATTCAAGCGTTGTGATTTATGTATTTATTTTTTAAAATGTATATAGAGAGAGGGTCTACACTTTATTTAAACTAAACCATTCTGGAAGTTTCCATCACACTTTGGTTTCTCCGTAAACAAAACACAAATTGTATGGTTAACATATACGTATCTTAAACGTGACATCATGGAATCTGACTACATCACCCACAATGCACGTCTCTTCCGCATTTGCGCGACTTGAAATTCAGAAAGGAAGAAGCAAGGGTGGGGATGTGGTTATTTTGTTTAGATTTAAATTGTATATATATATATATATATATATATATATATATATATATATATATATAACATTGAGATAAATATAAATAAATATATATATATATATATATATATATATATATATATATATATATATATATATATATATATATAGTCATTACTTAAGCACTTACAAATATAAAACATTTGTATGTATTTCTTATATAAAAAAATAATTGTAATAATTACAACATTATTTTATAACTTAGACTTAGCAGTCAGGCGGGACAGACTTTACCAGTTTCAATGCCAAATACTGTCTTGGGTTAGCAGTACAAGGTAATATGAGATGTGCATTTATTACAAGTTCAGTATAAAAAACTAATAAGTAATCCCTGGCGTAAAGGGTGTGCTTCAAATGGGGAAGTCGACATCATTTCAAATGGGTTGAAATAAAGCCTTTGTTAAGTTCGATTAAGGGTCTTAAAAAACTAAAACTGGGTGCCCAAAGTCACCCCATGCAGTAACTCCCCTTTTACTGGTTGATCTTAGTGTAATCTCCAGGTGGGACATGATGCAAGACATTCGTCGTGGTTTTGGATGATGCTTTCTATTCGAACTTCAATAAATAGTAACATCTTATCCTTAACAAATAAAAAACCGTTGTGATAGACAGTTCGTTAATCGGAAAAACAACAGTGTGATTTGCTACTTTATTGCAGGGCGGTGTGAGCCAGCATGAGTGCAGAGCAGTTCCTGACAATCGTCCAAACTCAGCCGCCTGAAGACATCCAGCTCTATCTGAAAGAGCACTTTGTCGACACCAACTACTGCGATCAGGTTGAATGAATGCATATAAAACACGCACACAAATTACAATGACAATAGACATGGGTACAAAGTAATGATATTTCAATGACTGTATGTAATGCAAAAGGGTGATAACAGTGTTGCATGTTCTTTTCTCTGTCTGTGGCAGTTCTCCAACACAGCCCTGCACTATGCAGCTTGCAGGAGGAGCCGGGAGGTGGTCGCTTTGTTGGTCGAGACGGGGGGACAAGTACTCAAGGAGAACGCGGTGGGTGTGCAGGCTGACATGCTGTGGTCTTTAAAAATACCTAGTAATCATCATGATCACAATAATAATAATTCATAATTTGTTGGTTAACACCTTAATGGGAAGTGACTTTTTAATTATTATGTTGTGCCTGATGGTTTTCCTGCAGGAGGGACTCACTCCAATTCATTTTGCTGCTTTTGGAGGGAACAAGGGGGTACTTCAGTATCTGCTTGTGAAGGCACCACAGGCTGTCAATCACAGGGGCCTCAAGGTAGGAGACCCTGGAAGAGGCGATGCAGGGTGTAGTGCTTGGACACCAGGTGGAGTGGGTGCTCCACAGACGTGGCAGCTCAAAATCCTGACTGAAAAAAGCCCTTGGAAGACTGACTGAAAATGTAGCATCATTCTGGTGGTTTGGAGAGTATGCTTTTCTTTCACTGCTGTTAAATAATCATTCCTCCTTCCACGTCACATTAATTCCTAATCAGTCTTGCTGTTTTGCTTTTTAACGACACTAAACAAAAAGTTTTTGTTTGATTTTTTTTTTTAAGTTTGTTTAAGTGCCAGTGGAAATGCAGACAAACACCCATTGACGACCTTAAACGCTCTTGCACAATCTGTCGGTTACTGCATTACTGACAGCTGGGTGTTGAGGTGTTCAAACTCAGCACAGAGGAGAGTGAAAAGTGGCGACTGAAATGGTTGCACTGGCACTTTTTTATTTTGGCGTTGGACCAAATAAATGCATTTTATAATGTTTGTTTTTGAAGGTGATTTTTACTGCTGACTGACATTTATTCATTTGTAGTCTATGCACCCATCTTTTTGATTTGCATATTGATAATTGTTTATTGATTGATTAATTGGGTTTGCACTCCCACAGTTGGGACCTGAAACGAGTGACGAGTTCTGGCGCAGTGAAAACCGCTTCTCCTGTTTTAACTGTATCACAGAAGTCATGGAAATGGAAAAGGGGTGTTCATTAATAACGCTGCTGCTTTCTTGACTATAATCCTGTGATTTTTGATTAGTTATTTATAAAATAAAATACCATAAAAACAAACATAAAGAAAAGTGATTTAAAACCATGACTCCCTACGCTTTAATGTTATTAGGCTCTTGACTTCCTTTTATATGAACCCTTTTAATGTCTGTAACATTGTTTTTTTGCAACACATTGTGTATGTCTTGTGTGGTTTAACTAAACTTTCTGTCACTGTGTCTGTGGCTCAGAATCTCTCCTCGCCCCTTCATGAGGCTGTGTCCGGGAAGACAGTGCAGGCAGTTGAGTTTCTGCTGTCCCAGGGAGCAGACTGTAACCTGCAGAACCAGGTAGTGTGTTGAAGTCATTGCAGCTCTTAAGATCATCCAGTTGCAAACATTTAAAAAGTCAATTTCTGCCCCTTTGTTGTTATTAGCGCTGGATTGCAATTTAAAATGTTGTAAATATGCAAATGTACTTCCAGAACTACCCCCTGAGAAATGAGAGAGAACAGTCTGCCCAAGAAATTATATTTAATGGACATCTAAAACCAGGCACAGGGAACAGATTGTGTTGAAATTGATAAAACAAGGCAAGATATTAGTAGTACCTGTAAGTGTTGCTTAAATTATTCCTGCTTTTTGGTCTGGAAATTAATGTTATTTGTATTTGAAGGATGGCAATACTCCACTCCATCTTGCGGCCTCTCAGAGATCTAAATGCATCTGCTCTTTACTCCTGCAAAGTGGGGCCAACGTCCTGCTGAAGAATAAGGTATTTCAACTTGAACAAACTGACAGCATGACAGTCGAAAGTTAACCCCCCTGTCAGTTACCTGATCTAACCTGATCACCAGAGTGTGCTGTCTCCTGGTTTTAGGTTTAATTTTTGCAGTTGCTTCACCCATCTTTAAACCCATTATGTATAATAGTTTTCTTTAAACATTAAACATTTGTAAAAATGGAGCTTGCAATTGGAGGCTCAGTTCTCTCCTCTTGCTCCCTGAGAAAGGAGACACCTGTCTGCACTGTGCTGCGGCCACAGGAGCCCTCTCCATCTGTCAGATGCTGGTTCAGAAAGGGGCCTCCATTCAGGCAAGGAATAAGGTAAGCTTGATTCTCTGCTGCAGAAAACTTTCATTTGTAACTGCCTAAGAGAAGGGAATAATTTGTCTTTTGAAAAACATCCTTTATAACTATTGGTTCCCTGTTTGGATTGTGACAAGGAATTGAGGTTGCTAAGCACTGTCTCACCACAGAGCAACAAACACCTGGGAGAAGACCACACAGGCCACCTAGCCCACTTCTTATACCAGGTGTAAGAACAGTCAATAGGCTGCTGGTTCCCAGCATTCACAGCTGCGTAGCCCTCTGCCTCCCCCAGCATCGCCACTGCGGCCGACACAAAAGTGCTAAGGTTGCTTCACACGGGGAGCTATAAAACACTCTTGAAACAGTGGACAACAAAATGTTTGAAAATATTTAGACATGCTTATTAATATTCCACTAAGGTGTGGGGTAAATCTCCTAGGTTTAAATTGCTGTCATTGGTACAGCAAAATGAAAATTTCTTGTTACTACACAAGAGAAATAAATGAATTAAAATGATGTTGTATCCATTAACATTAAGTAACTGCAAGACAATTCATAGATTCAGTTACAATAACCTCTTGGTAAAAATTAGTTGCTTAAATAAATATGTCGGTCTTCGAAAAACATGTTTTTCCTGTTTTTCCTGTTAGTTGATCTGCATACTACAAACGAGGCCTGCTTGCACTCATGTTTAAATCAGCCTTTTCTCCAATGATTCTGCTAACAGCCCTCATAATAAAACACCCCTTAACTGGATTAAATATGTAATACATTGTTCCTTACTCACCTTTCATCTCGTGCCAGAATGGTGAGACAGCTGTTTTCAGTGCTGTGAGGAGTGCAGGAGCATCACCTGGAGACAGTGGGAGTGAATTAATCAGCTGGCTGATAGAAGAATCAGGACCATTCCTAACATATAGGAACAAGGTAATTAATTTCTGCGGTAACAGAACTATTGACTATAATAGACCCCTTTGTTTCATATTGCATTTTCTAGATGATTTGATGCTATTTTAACTTTTGTTATTTTAGTTTTTTTTAAATGTATGTGTAGGTTTAGGTATAATTTTTTTCTGTAGGATGATAATAAATTATAATCTAAATGTGTTTTGTTTGTAGCTTAAACACAGGCATGGTTAAAACATGGTTTATTTTAGTAAGTGTAAAGCAGCCACAATTTGACAATAAAAGGCTTTGGGTATTACTGCAACTTCATTTCAGGATAAAAATGAAGGTGTTCCGATTATTCTAGTCTATTGTAACAAATCCCACACTGCTGCTTTACTGTAGTGAAATGTGTGTCGCTGTGTCACATGAATGAAATGTCTTGACCTGCTCTTTTGACAGGATGAACTTACCGTGCTGGACGTGGCCAGACAGAAGCATCTCCCTTCCAAGACTGAGGTTTTGATCAAAGACAGAATGAAGGTAAATGTGTGTCCTGGTGGAGGTGGTGGTGTAAACACTGGTTGTCATTGGCACTGAATGTGTTGCCATAGGTACATGTTAGACATCTGAGAATCATCCACTGAGCTGCAAATGATGGGATCATTGAAACACAATTGGCACGAACTATTTACCCTAGAATGACGCACAGTTGTAAATTCCATGCATTGCAGTTTAATAATGTATTACAGTTTCCTGAACCTGTTAATATGTTTATGAAATCTGTAATATCCTGTTTTTTATAGCTGGCTTTATATAATTATGGTTTTATAAGGACTTGAGTATCCACACTGTGAAGAATGATTATGATGTCCAGGGTACATTCTGTAGCTGTTGCTGTTGATATCATTATTATTATATGTACTTAAACCAAAAATAAATGTGAAAGCGCACACCGCAATGTTCGATAGCTGGCCACTGTGTGTAATTTATGGCAGACACTGGACGCAGGATTTTAATTTGGTTCCTCATAGGTGCTGGTGCATTGTGGGAAACCCTGAATAACCTGCACTTTAGGGCTGCTTATTTGAATATGGCAGGACTCCTGTGTGAATATTCAGTGTTGTAGAAGCACATTATTGTTCCCTGTACAGATTTATTCTGTTGCAAGAAGACTCAGAGTTCAGTGATTCAGGAGCCAAATTAGAGATCCCCAGTGGTGTGTATTCAGTGTTTTTTCAGCACTGTACTGTAGCAGTATATATTCATTAGGTTCTCCTCTAGGGAAGCAGAAAGACAAGTAAACGTAAAGCCTCCACAGTCAGCTCCAATTTAAAATAATTTTATGGTTAAAAGTTTACTATAACAGACAATGTCTTTCAGCTCCCCTGTCTTCCTTGGAGCCCATGTGTGTGATTTTGTTTTTATGTGATCAGTGCATAGGAGGAGGATCAGTTTGAAACTAATTTTGCACTGCTGCTAATCACAGCACACGTTCACAAAGTGTTTTAATATCACAGGCTGCACAGAGCTTCCGCAGACGTGTTAATGAGCCTTTCGGGGCTCCTGAGCTTCTGTCTTGGCACCACTGTGGCCGTGTGTTTGTCTGTTGTTTCTTTGTCAAAAATTAGTGAGTCATGCACATTTTGTTATTCATTCTAACACTAATCGGAAGAGTTTTAAACCACCACCTCTGTCCAATGACTGCCGAAAAGACGTACTTGTGTTCTGTGCAGGAACTGCAGATTCAGAGTCTCTTGAAGGAGAGCAAAGTAGTGGACAGTAGGAGAGTTGTCAAACTGTTCATCTGTGGAAACTCTGGAGTCGGGAAGACCACGCTCGCAAAGACCTTGAAGCAGCAGGTAAAAAACAGAGAAAATCACCCTGACAGGCAGGCGGTGAGATGCCACATCCTCATCAGAAAAAGCAGGTTTTGCATGAGATTGCTATAAAAAATATGTCAGTGAATTGGCCTATATACAGTAGCCTATAAGTTTCCATCTGGTATAACTGTATCAATATTCAGTGTCACTGCGTCAGGGTTTAAGATGTTTGTTTATGTCTTGCTGGTGGTTATTTGTTTCCAGGAAGGAGTCTGGTCCAGGCTTCAGCGCTGGTTTAACAGGCCGCCGTCCCCTCCTTCCACGCGCGGTGTTGCCATTACACGGAGTGACCTCGCAGGTAGGACATGTTTTTTATCTTAATAAGGAAAATGTGATATATTTGTGCCCATTGACTATATGTGGCTGATTATGAAACATGACTTATTGATCTTGGCGTTCATCCATTTTATATATTCCTTCAGTGTCCCCAGATTTGAAGGCTCTGTTGAAATGTATGTTTCTTTTTTCTTTTACTGGTCATTATTCATATAAACCCACATCATGCGATTACCCCTCTCTAGGAGTGTGCTCACACTTTTATTTTTATGTCTGGCAAAATGTGTCCTTTTCTGTTAACCAACGTGATGCATCCTGATGTGCTGGAGCCTGAAATGTCAGGTCGTGTTGAACGTCAGTGGAAAGTTCAGGAAACCCCTCAGCGGGGTGTGCAGTGTCAGCCCGATGAGCGCCACACAAGGAAGAGAATCAAGTGTTCAGAGAGAAACCTGCTACTCTGTCTGTGCAAATCTGTGTCATGGGAGCCTGACCGAGCCATGTCACAGAGCCCAGACTTCATCTGCGTTGCTCAACTGTGCATTACATCACACAGCTGTTCGCAAGGAGTCCTGGCAGGGCTCAGTATGCCAAAGTGACCCAAATCAGCAGCAGCTTAAGTCTCTGGCCACCAACAAAACAGGTGACTGCTTCCCAAACAGCCCACCCAGCAAGCCTGAGGACAGGGGACACACTGACCCCTGGGAACCAAGGTGCCAAAAGTGGAAATCCTGCAGCATGTTTAATATCAGTTCTCTGCACAAGAATGTGTCCATGGCTGTTCCCTCCTGCAGTGGACCTTTCTCACAGCTCTAACACCCGTACTTGCATACAATTGTTTGTTTTTTCCATTTAAAAAAGTAAAACTGTAAGATGTATTTATTATTTATTTATAATACAAAAAAAAATAATATATATATATATATATATATATATATATATATATATAATATGCTTTGCTACATAATCACATTAGGCACAGTAGATATAGCTCCTCTAGAGGCAGTTCAGAGGAGAGCAACCAGACTTATTCCAGGTCTGAAGGGAATGTCCTACTGAGAGACTGAGGGAACTGAACCTTTTCACCCTGGAACAGAGGAGACTATGTGGGGACTTGATCCAAGTCTTCAGAATCATGAAAGGCATCGACCACATCAAACCAGAGGAGCTTTTCCAGATCAGCAGGGACACACGGACCCGGGGACACAAATGGAAATTGGAGACACTTCTTCACACAGAGAGTCGTCACAATCTGGAACAAACTCCCCAGTGATGTGGTTGAAGCTGAAAATTTGGGAACATTTAAAAATAGACTGGATAGGATCCTTGAATCACTTAGTTATTACACCAGACACCAAACGAGCACGATGGGTCAAATGGCCTCCTCTCGTTTGTAAACTTTCTTATGTATACTTGTATGTTGATTTGTTGAGACAAATATATATATTTTATAGAACAATAAGGATAAAAAGATCCAAGCGAGAAGTCCACTGACCCAGTCTAATAGGCTTTTATCATTGTCATACATGTGCAGTATTGATACTGATCCAGATATAACACATCAGAGAGAGAAACCTGGCTGAGGCATTCCCTCTGTTAATCGACTTCAATGGCTTCGTATATGACATGGGAGGGCAGCCCTAGTCCAGGTGTTCACAGTAATTTAGAGAAGGCCTTTCCTCACATAACCTCCCAAAGCAACGGCCCTGTCGTGACTCTGCTGGGGGAGGTTGACCTCCTGTGCGTTGTGAACTCACTGTGAGTTTTGCTGATTGTGATGACTCCATGATGTCAGGAGTGCTCACAGCCTATTCTGTGCTGTATCATGCCATCACAGCAGGGCGGGTGGTGGTCTGGGACTTCGCTGGACAGATGGAGTACTACTTCACGCACTCGCTGCTGTTGTCCGCTAACAGCGGGAATGTCCTCTACTGTATTGTCTTCAACCTGGAGCAGATCCAGTGTGCCAAGGGAGGCACTCACTGTGAAGCTCTCGGTCAGGTACAGTGCCTTATTCACACATGAGCAGACAAGATTAAAACATATTAAAAGTGATACAAACGTACCAGTTATACACTCACCTAAAGGATTATTAGGAACACCATACTAATACTGTGTTTGACCCCCTTTCGCCTTCAGAACTGCCTTAATTCTACGTGGCATTGATTCAACAAGGTGCTGAAAGCATTCTTTAGAAATGTTGGCCCATATTGATAGGATAGCATCTTGCAGTTGATGGAGATTTGTGGGATGCACATCCAGGGCACGAAGCTCCCGTTCCACCACATCCCAAAGATGCTCTATTGGGTTGAGATCTGGTGACTGTGGGGGCCAGTTTAGTACAGTGAACTCATTGTCATGTTCAAGAAACCAATTTGAAATGATTGGACCTTTGTGACATGGTGCATTATCCTGCTGGAAGTAGCCATCAGAGGATGGGTACATGGTGGTCATAAAGGGATGGACATGGTCAGAAACAATGCTCAGGTAGGCCGTGGCATTTAAACGATGCCCAATTGGCACTAAGGGGCCTAAAGTGTGCCAAGAAAACATCCCCCACACCATTACACCACCACCACCAGCCTGCACCAGACTCTACCATCTGAATGTCTCAACAGAAATCGAGACTCATCAGACCAGGCAACATTTTTCCAGTCTTCAACTGTCCAATTTTGGTGAGCTTGTGCAAATTGTAGCCTCTTTTTCCTATTTGTAGTGGAGATGAGTGGTACCCGGTGGGGTCTTCTGCTGTTGTAGCCCATCCGCCTCAAGGTTGTACGTGTTGTGGCTTCACAAATGCTTTGCTGCATACCTCGGTTGTAACGAGTGGTTATTTCAGTCAAAGTTGCTCTTCTATCAGCTTGAATCAGTCGGCCCATTCTCCTCTGACCTCTAGCATCAACAAGGCATTTTCGCCCACAGGACTGCCTCATACTGGATGTTTTTCCCTTTTCACACCATTCTTTGTAAACCCTAGAAATGGTTGTGCGTGAAAATCCCAGTAACTGAGCAGATTGTGAAATACTCAGACCAGCCCGTCTGGCACCAACAACCATGCCACGCTCAAAATTGCTTAAATCACCTTTCTTTCCCATTCAGACATTCAGTTTGGAGTTCAGGAGATTGTCTTGACCAGGACCACACCCCTAAATGCATTGAAGCAACTGCCATGTGATTGGTTGGTTAGATAATTGCATTAATGAGAAATTGAACAGGTGTTCCTAATAATCCTTTAGGTGAGTGTATATGGTCTACTGTCAACCTTATGTCGTAGCTGGGGGTTGACCTTAAGTAAGAGCTCTGCCAGAGCCACTCGCTTCTTGTGGCGGTGTGGTGCTGACCCTTAGACTGGTATAGTTAGGATGTTAACCACTGAACAGCAAGTAATTGACAAGAGCTGCAGACTGGGGTGCTGAAACCTTTCATTCCAATAAGGAAGGCCTCTGGAGATGTAATCATCTGCAATCATCCCGGTGCCAAACAGAGACCATATAAAGATAGCTAAGAGGAGGTGATTGGTTGTGGCCCAACTGGTGCGCTGGTCACTGTGAATTGCAGATTTGCTTTCAGTGTCTCCTTGATTTATAACCCCCCCCCCAAAAAAAAAAAAAAAATTGCATCAAGCCAGAAATCAAAGCACCTAAAGCAGTCAGAACTCTGAGGGCATCTTTTTGTTATTGTTGTTGTAGTCTCTGTGTGTGGGCATGTGTGCTTTTCTGTGCTCTTATTCTAAACGCTACTGTGTAGGTTCTGTACTGGCTGCGCTTTCTAAATTCCTCCTGGGGCTGCAGTGTCCCACACAGAGCCAAGGTGCTTCTGATTGGCAGCCACAAGGACAAGCTGGAAATGGAGAACAAGGATGAAATAGGTAAGATGAGAAGCTGGCATCTGCAGAGTGGGCGTTATATGTATATATGTCTATGAGTGGGTGTCTGTGTGTGTGTGTGTGTGTGTATCTCTGTCTGCATGTGTGAGTGAGTGTGTGTGGGTGACACTGTGGCTATTTAAATGACTTTACAGAACAGTAAGGGATCCTTCCCTGTTCTATAAAACACGACTGGACCTCACAGGTAGCTGTCTTGATAGATGCACTCTGGTTTCAAACTGCTTTCGTAAGATTACCCATGATGCAAAGTGGAATAACAGTTGCAAGTATAACAGGTGGGCCATGTGGTCTGATGGAGTCTAGAAAAGCAAACATTTGACAGATGAAGACTTTAGAATTTGAGTGGATTGTTAAGTCATGTAACCAACAGCTGTGAAAATGGGTTATGTATAGTAGGTTTTAGGTTTAAAAACGTCTTTAAAATATTATTAAAAAATGCTTTAAAAAAAAAAAAGAAAACACTAAATGTGCATCGACTATTTGATTTCCTTATGGTCCCTGTGCTGATAATAATATAATTCGCAACAGGGGGTATATCTTCCCATTATTTTATAAGTGCATGATCAAAATATCACAGGAGATCAATTATTTTCCTTTTTTCAACAGCCTTATGAAGGTTTATAGTGTTAAATGTGCACAGTAATTTACATCCCAAAAACATCCAAGTAAAGTCAGTTCATGATTTTCTGAGTGCCCTTGTCATGTCAAAATTAACATTAAAACAACCCACCAAAAACAGCCTTGATATGAAAATGACAAGTTCCATGTTGATCCAAGTTTTTTCCTTTATATCGCAGTGACTCACTTCTTTGATATTGTGCGCTGTCACGTGAAGGAGCTGCAGGTTAACCTAGACATCGACACAGCAGTGATCAGCATGAACTGTAAATCCCCCAGCGATCTCCAGCCTCTGAGACAGAGGCTTGAGGAGTGTGTGGAGCAGCTCGCACAGGTGGGCAGACTAGGGCAATGGCGGATTACTGCTAATCCCACAGACACACCGAGCAAGGCAGGCATTGGGCCAGAATCGATTGTTCGGGGTTTCCTTTTGTCCTGAAAGCAATTATTGGAGACTTTATTGCACTTTTTGAACATGTACCACTGCCTGCATACTGCCAGGATACAATTTTAATTCACATCTCATCAGTTAAAAATCACTCTGCTTTAGGTTACAGTCAGTATGTAAGCAGTTTTCTCAGGCTCAGACTTTATGGTCTAAACTGCTTGAGGAACCAAAACATATATTTTTCATTTGTTTTCCTTGTAGTCACAAACAAAATGTTCCTTTATTATTGTACTGTTCTAAAAACATATTTTCAAAAAGGATTTTCTCTTCATTTAATTAAAGTCTCATTGCTCCCAATTTATATAAAACTCAGCTCTTTCAAGGCCTGAGATTGAATCAGAGCTGTAGAGGTGGATAAAAGCTTTCTTTTTGCAGCCCACGAACCAAGCTTGTAGCATCTTTATTACATCACTTCAACTTTGTGGGCGCTTGTTTTCTTCATGATTCACACTTTGGCCTATTTTCACCTTCTTTGGGGTTACATTTTGGTCCGAGTTAGGGTTAGAGTCCTCAGTAAACTTAAGCTTTTGTGAAGGTTAGGGTTGAGTTTCTACTGAATTAACAGAATTGTGTGGGCATAGCTTGAAATATTGGTGTGGTTGGTGTTGAGGTTCAGGCTGTAGTCAGGCCTTAAAATGGAGAGGTAACCTACTGGTGCAATACATTGGGATACAGTGAAATGTGTCTCCTGCAGTTGCAGTGCAGTATTGCTGTTTACAATAAAGATTTTGTATATTATTGTGTTAGCTTAATTACTTTTAATATCTGTATTAGATGAAGATTTGGATGTTCATTTGATATGCTTACCATACTCTCAGGCACAATATTAACACTTCTCTGCTAATCTATGTACAGTGCCTGTCTTATGCGATATTTTGAAGACGTGACGTTCAAAGTCTCCATTTTCCTCACAAATACATTTTTGTCTACAGCCGTACATAACTAATGATGTTTATTTTGTTTTAATCACAGCTTTTCACAGCCCCCTTTCTCTTTGCAGGATACAGCCAGTCCATTTCCTGAAATATGTGGTGAAGTGATGGACGAAATCTACAACATCAGAGTGAGGGATTGTGTAAGTGACTGTATTTTGTCAGCCAAACCTCTTCTGTCTGATAAATAGGGCAGGTTTTTACATGTGAATCTCTTTATAAAAGTTATATCTGGCCTTGAAAAGGGAAAGTTGTGCGGCCAGTACAGAGACAAACATCAACATGTACTTTACACTGCCTCCTTCCACCAACTGGGGAGATATTCAGTAGAATTACTTGAATTTCAGGGATGTCTGCTAACAGTTGAAATCATTTTGAATTACACAGACTTCCTACTGGTACATTGCATTATTTTCTGTAGACCATTATGATGTGTACATAATCTTCTGGGTGTGTTTTGATGCCCTACTGCGTGACTGATTGTGAAAATGGCACTGGAACCTCAGGGGTTGTTCTGCATCCGTTGGGCCTCCACCCTTAACCACTTCAGAAATTTTAACAAACAAGCAAAACAAATCCTTGCTGACAGTGTATTTGCTCTGTACACCAACCATCAGTTGGATGAGTCCTGAGAAGTCCGCACTGGCAAAACCACTTTACTACATTTGGCATTATGGCACTATGTGGATTACTTGAAACAGACTATTACATAATAATCTACTACAGTCAGAATGGTGAAGGGGAAGTGCCTTTTGTTCCTGTAGCTTTCATTCGGCATTTAAGTAAAATAACAATAGAAAATCACCACGTTCAGCACACCAGGTTGCACTGTAATACCGTTGCCAGTGTTGGGGATGTGAAGAGAAGGAGTGGCCATGTCTGTAGTTGTGTGTGCTGTATTCTCTTTAAAACCACCAGAGACTCGCCCTATTTCATGTTTGGATATAATATCTACTAAGTACTGATTAAAAAAAATAGAACCAAAAACCTTTTTTTTTGTAGGTTAAGTACTTATCCTTGGAAGATTTTGTGACTTCTGTGAGAAGTGTGGCAGAAAATGTCAGCGCTGAAACTCTCAGGATGGCTGTGGAGTACCTGCATAATATCTCAGAGGTAATTTTTACAAAAGGGGAAGTAAAGTAAAGTGTACATATGGGGTACATTATGAATGTTTACAAAAGTGCTGTTCACCATGGAAATGCACCCTTTAAAACAGTGGGAGTCCCTGATATTGACTCCCCTATGTGCTTGTGGACAATGATGATGTGAGTTTCTCTGGAAATGTTTTACAGGGTATTAGTTAAATGACAATTTGACAATGAGTCACTAACGAGCCATCTTTCACAGCTGTCATTTCCTGGCTGGATTAAATCAAAACCTTGACCCAACTGGCTAATAGCAAACTAAAGACCTGGACAGGACAGCTGTTTGGCTTATAAGTAGAATAAAGAACCTACCACTCAGTGCAGGTTTGCAGTTCTCTGTCAAACTTCTGCTCTAATCTGGAAGTCTATCAATATAGCTTTGTTGTTCTTTTGCAGCTCCTCTTCTTTCCCAGTGTGTCTGTGGACGGAGGGGCGCTGTCAGCCGAGTCTGGATCAGGCGCTGGCTTAGTCATTTTGGATGTGCAGTGGCTCTGCCAGGATATCTTTGGCAAGTTTGGACACTTTGCACTTTCCACACTGCCACTGCAGCAAGAGAAGTGGACCACTGCGGAAATAGCAGCCGTGCTGAAGTTGGACCGTTCCCCGGAGACTGTTGTCAGGTTACTGGAGATGCTGGAGCTCGTCTTCAGTGACCGGGAAGGGGAATATATTGTGCCAGCCTGGCTGAGAAAGGGAAAACCTGCGAACATTTGGGACAGAGAGGAGGGTTTTAACGTGTACTGCGGAGTGTCCTACCGATGGAGGGGCAACCTAGGCCTCTTTTCTCAGGCTTTCTTCTCCCAGCTCCAGATGCGGCTGATGAAACTGTTCATTCACACAGCAGGGGAATGCGCATCTGCTGAGAGGTTTGTCGTCTGGGCTGGGGGTATCAAGTGTGTCGACGTGTCCGAAGCGCTCGTGCAGCTCTCTGCTAACCGCAGGTCGGTCAATGTAGCAGTGAGAGGCCACAGACCGCAGACACACCGGGGCCGGGCTCGGGACACACAGCAGAAGTGTTGCGACCTGCAGGAGATGATCTCCCGTCAAGTGGAGTGCTTGCTGAAGGACCTCATGATGGATCATGAGTGGGAGAGGCTGTACCTCAGCCCCAGGGACATCCTTGCCAAAATGGATGCTTCTGACGATGACATCACAGCCTACACGACAGAAGAAATCCTGGAGAGTGAACGGAGTGGGACAAACCTTTACTCCAAGCTCAGAGGCTGGGAGGAATGCCTCTGCGATGTCCTGTTGGCTGGTTATGATAAGACCATCCTTCAGGGGGTGAAGTGGGATGCTACCATTCAGTGGCTGACAGCTGATAAGATTGAGGGCCTCTGTGCCCTGCTGGACCCTGTTCACCCACTGGGTCATGACTGGAAGGGTCTGATGGAGCGTCTCGAGAGCTGCACGTATGAACACATTGCAGCTCTCACTGCCCAGTCTGAGCAGACCAGGGCATCTCCCACACTGCTGCTGCTTCAGAAAAACCGCCGCATCACCCTCCGCAGCCTCCACAGTGCGCTACAGCAGATAAACAGGGAGGACTGCATGAGTGTGATTAAAAGCATGTTTGACAGCCTGCTGTAGCTCTGTTTCATAAGGTCCTGTCATTTTACAAGCTTGAACCAACACCAGCGGAGACCAGCGGAACCTCTGTCTTTTTCTTCTGTTTGACTGGGATTTTTTTTTTCAAGATCATTTAATCTTGCAAAGGATCAATTTTTTTACCTTCTGAATACACTATAATTTTAATTTAGATATTATTACCCTTTGGTCTCAAATCTAGCCTGCATCTTTGCTGGTGGGTGTGGGGAGGTGCATCTGGCTTAGCAGCACTGGGCCGGGGGGGTGAGCAGGGGAGGTCACTTTGCATCTACTGGGGTGAAAAAGGGATAAATAAGATTCTAAATCTATATTTGAAAAAACAACAAATGCATATCTCTTGCTGTAAATATTTTTATTATATCTGTTTAGGTATATTTTAGTAATTAGATAATTGGGTACATCCTGGGAGAGCTCATGACGCACTAAAGTATCAAGTATTACAAACTTGTATAAATGATGAAACTGCAGAAAAAACTCAACATTTGCACTGTGATTGGCTCTGGATGTTGACCATGCTGTGGACACCTGTAATCAGAGCCCAGGCTGGCAGAGCACAGTGCACTCATCGCGTTAGGAGCAACCCACCATATGCGCCAGTGGCAGTTTCACGTTTCTAATGAATGGGTGAGCTGAGCTGAGGGCATAATTTGGATTAACCACATGCTTCTCCAGACACACTAATAGCAATCTGTGTTTCCCTAGCTTCCTGAATGCAGAGATTGACTGCATCCATGGTCGATTGTCCTTCATGGTCATACATTCATTCAAGCTCCACTTCCTGATGAAGGCAAGGCTGTGTGACAGCCACTGTAATGAATGGGGTACTGTCTATTTTTGCTGATTTTTTTTACAATTCTAGGAAAAATATATTTTTGAACAATATACTGTGTTCAAAAGGAAAAATGGTTCAGGTTGATGTCTGATAATGATTTATGTGTATTTCCAAATTTCTAGTGGAAAATAACATTTTCTTTGCAGATTCACAAATTGTTCCAATAAAATAATCTTGATTGAAACCCATGTCTGCAGTCACAATTAATTGGAAAAATACTTCAGTTTCGCTTCAATTTCAATACAGAGTGTACCGTATTCAGATAAGGTATTAACAAAACTTGCTCTACTACACTGAAGTAGCTGTTTCCCATATGGAACAAATATATATTTGTGATATATGATAGCAATGTGTGAAACTTAAATTTCTAATATGTCAATATTTTAAATATGTATTAGTCTTTTATCCATATATTTGATGTGTTACAAATTTATTGGAGAAATAAACCCCACCATATACTGTCAAAATATAAATGAAATATAGGGATCATAGACAGAAATATATTTCAAATATATCCCATGTATTTTACAAAAAAAATGAGCCAATTTTGGTATACAAGAAATATAAGGATCACACATTTCTACTATATATTAAAAACATGTTTGTTCCCTTGTACCTCACTATTTTTTCATGTGCATCCCTGACCTGCTAAGGCAGCTTCAGATTGGAAGAGAATTAATTAATTACCTGAAAGAGTGTTTGCTGCACTTCGTCACGCTTATTTGTCATAATCAATACGGCATTTTAAATTCGCAGAGCACTTTCAATTAGCAGCTGTAAATGCTCTCATGATAAACAATTACTAAAATGTAATGCTTCAGGAAACCAGTGGAATCATTACGCTTTCGAATCATGGAAAAAAAGACTGGTTGAAATGCGGTCAATAGCCTAAATAAAGCATTATGGGTTTGAAAAAGAATCTGAAAATGAATGTGTAATGATGATTGTTATTCCAATGAATTGAAACAAATTTGCAATTCTCCCCAGCTGTCTGTATCGAGAGGCATGCAAACGGGCCAGAGCACATTCACAGTATAGTACAGTAGACTGATTCACAACAGCAAGAATATGAGGCTCTGACACCTGTCCTTTTCAAATGGCATTTTTAATCTGATTGGTCCCTGTGTATTTTAGGGGGTTGGGAATATCGTGACCTCACAATGACATATGCAATAATCTCTGCTGCTGTGGAAATGGGCATAAATAAAGTCAATGCGCAACAGTATTGTTTTTTTTCTCTTTTCCCTAAATGTGTGTATATATAGAGACAGATGTAGATATAAAATTGAAAGTGGAAATGTGCACTTTATTCTTCAAATGCTTAAATTCTGTCTTTAACTGAAGACGTGAATGGGGAAAGCAAATTGCTACAACATCCTACATCAGTTTTCAGTGGGGTTCTGTGCTGTGTGTAAACACTGCCAGTCACACTCGTGATCAGGGCTCTGTGCTCTGCTTCCTTTTCAACTTCACAGAGCCCTTTTTATTAACTGCTGTAAATGCTCTCAAGATAAACAATGGCCTACAATAATGCTCTAGTCTAAAAGATCAGCACAGAGCCCAGATAGAGAGAGAGAAGCTCTTCCAAATGGCTTTTTTGTATCTGCTGGGTCCCTGTGCATAAGTCTGTGAGAGCCTAGCCCTTCGGGGGAAGCACGGATTCCCTCCCAGGCAGGGATCCGAAGCTGAGACACAGTCGACAACTTTCCCTGTGGTGTGCCATGTGCCACTTACGCAAACTGTCTGGGATGGCAGCTCCTCACTCTCGACATCCCCAATGGCCCTTCACACTATTGCAGTGATTCATCGATAAAAACACAAGCCATTAAACCGCAGTAGGGAGTGCAGTGCTCACCACAAGCGGCTCTTCAGGCTGTAATCTGGCCATGATTAATCACAATGTTAATCCAGCACTTGGAAGCAAATGCACACAGAGGCTTGTGAGAGCTGGGGACGTGGGAAGGTGTGGGTGTGAAGCCGGGTTGTCTGGTGCTTTAACTCGCATTTTCTCCCTCCCACAGGGTGTCATTGTATCTGTAAACTTGACTATCTGTCTTTCTCTCCCTCCCACTCTCCTTCTTCCTGACCTATTATTTCTGAGTTTGGCAGGTTCTGTGGATGTATTCAACACTGATTTTCAATGGCGCTCCATGCTGGTGGCTCCGGTCTCTTCTTAGTGTTAAAGTTATTGGGTTGGGTATGAACTTTGGTAACCATGGTAATTGCTTCTTTACCACGCTGTCATCTACAGTGCGGCAACTGAGAGACAGCCGTCCTCCCCCGGGAACCGTCAACTCTTTCAAACCTTTCTGAAACTAAGCAGTATTTCATGTGTGAAGATCAAAAGCAGATATACATTTCAATTTGTGGTTCAACAAGATGTGGATTTATAATGTCTTTATCAACCAATAATGTCATGATTACATTTGAAATATTAATACTGGGGGGGTTCTCAGATGCTGTCTGTAAAAATCTTGGAAATGCTTGTAAATTCAATGTTTACTTAAATCTACAAACTTATAAACATTAATTTCCCATCTTAAAAACATTGAATGCATTCATTCCCTGCCACACTGCAATAACACCCAGCTCCTCCACTGTAATTCCTCACATGAGTGGGAGGCAGGTCTTACTGTGGATTACAGCTTTTTAACCCAGTTCTCAGTACCTGTGCCTTCTTTGGAGACGACTTGGTGGAAAACCTACAGCTTGATGAAGTTTGGAAGAGTTTCTGCATCTTGAAAATGTATTATTATACTAATGTTATATATTGGTTAAGAGTGTTCTAGTGAAAAGTGCATGAGTAGTTCCATCCAAAGCATTGTTTTTTAATGCAGTAATATGACATTTTGATGTTTACATGACCTTTTGTCATGCAGTAAAAGCTATTTCTGCTCATCTTTCCCTCCCCCAGTGACTAGAAAGAAGTGAAAAACAGGTATGCCGACACTGGTGCATGAGGAATTGAGATACATTGTGCAAAACCCCCTTTTTCCCCACCGTTGTGCTCAATGCATGCCATGCCTCACTGCATGCTTCAAATGGGAAGACTGTGTGACTTTGAAAGCTTACTAAATTATTTAGATCTCTCACAATCATAATGGATTTGTTGAAGTCAGAAGAGATTAACATATTGCTTGCACTATATTTCTTTCCCTAATGACACATAGGACATTAAGGAGTTATGAAGGAAGAAACTATGACAGTTTCTGTAAGAATGGGGTACACTGAAGACTAACCTAAATAGCTGGTAATACATTTTGTTACTGTAGAAATAAAACCCCACTGGAAATACAAAATAATTTAACCATTCTTCACGTTAATCCTCTTAGAAACCAATGGACTAGCACTGGACTCGGCTCAACCCACTGAAATCTGTTGAGTTTTAAGGACAAATCCCAAGGAGGTATGAAATGTCTCGGTATGTGTGCACAAATCCTTTAAATCAACTTCCAATAGAATTTAAATATATTCCACATATATATCAGCTTATATTAAACTTTGTATGTCATTAATAAACATCTCTACTCATATTGAGGTTACCTGTCTTTCTCTACATCAATATCTCAGATTCCAACTCTTGTCTGCTGGATCTCAGACACCCTCAGTATTTCTGAGTCATTTGAGTAGCTACCTTTATTTCCAAATCTGTTGACTGTGGCCTAGTACATTTACATTTTTCTCTTATAGAACATAGTTCCTTGAGTATACAATAACTATAGCTACACAATCATTATATATTGCATCCTTCCTTAGAGCCATGGCAACAGTAAAACCATTTCCCTGTAATATTTTCTTTTGAAACCGAGAACAGGCTTTTGTGTGTGCTTATGATTTATTCAAAGTTTTGCTCTGTAGGATTTCAGCACAATTTCCTGGTAGGTAGCCTCATAATGGCAGTGTAAATGCATGTACATATTTAAGTGCTCATTGCTTTCTTCTATGATGGTTCTTCGTGCAACAGATCTCACTGGAATAAAATGAGGTGACATCTGCTTCGGCTCAGAATGGGGGGGTCAAGTATTCATGGTGTGACAGCCAGGCTTTCTGTTGTGCCGCGCGGTGGGAGGGTGGGATTGATGCTGAGATCTCTGGATTGCTGTAGACAAGGCTGTTGTTCACTTTCATCTGAACAATGTTTGTTGGTTATTCTTTAAACTGCAAGATTTTTACTTTACTAGACCTACAGTGAGGGAAAAAAGTATTTGATCCCCTGCTGATTTTGTACATTTGCCCACTGACAAAGAAATGGTCAGTCTATAATTTTAATGGTAGGTGTATTTTAACAGTGAGAGACAGAATAACAACAAAAAAATCCAGAAAAACGCATTTCAAAAAAGTTTTAAATTGAGTTGCATGTTAATGAGGGAAATAAGTATTTGATCCCCTATCAATCAGCAAGATTTCTGGCTCCCAGGTGTCTTTTATACAGGTAATGAGCTGAGATTAGGAGCACTCTCTTAAATCTCCTAATCTCAGCTCGTTACCTGTATAAAAGACACCTGTCCACAGAAGCAATCAATCAATCAGATTCCAAACTCTCCACCATGGCCAAGACCGAAGAGCTGTCCAAGGATGTCAGGGACAAGATTGTAGACCTACACAAGGCTGGAATGGGCTACAAGACCATCGCCAAGCAGCTTGGTGAGAAGGTGACAACAGCTGGTGCGATTATTCGCAAATGGAAGAAACACAAAATAACTGTCAGTCTCCCTCGGTCTGGGGCTCCATGCAAGATCTCACCTCATGGAGTTTCAATGATCACGAGAACGGTGAGGAATCAGCCCAGAACTACACGGGAGGATCTTGTTAATGATCTCAAGGCAGCTGGGACCATAGTCACCAAGAAAACAATTGGTAACACACTACGCCGTGAAGGACTGAAATCCTGCAGCGCCCGCAAGGTCCCCCTGCTCAAGAAAGCACATGTACAGGCCCGTCTGAAGTTTGCCAATGATCATCTGAATGATTCAGAGGAGAACTGGGTGAAAGTTTTGTGGTCAGATGAGACCAAAATCGAGCTCTTTGGCATCAACTCAACTCGCCGTGTTTGGAGGAGGAGGAGAATGCTGCCTATGACCCCAAGAACACCATCCCCACCGTCAAACATGGAGGTGGAAACATTATGCTTTGGGGGTGTTTTTCTGCTAAAGGGACAGGACAACTGCACCGCATCAAAGGGACGATGGACGGGGCCATGTACCATCAATCTTGGGTGAAAACCTCCTTCCCTCAGCCGGGCACTGAAAATGGGTCGTGGATGGGTATTCCAGCATGACAATGACCCAAAACACACAGCCAAGGCAACAAAGGAGTGGCTCAAGAAGAAGCACATTAAGGTCCTGGAGTGGCCTAGCCAGTCTCCAGACCTTAATCCCATAGAAAAACTGTGGAGGGAGCTGAAGGTTCGAGTTGCCAAACGTCAGCCTCGAAACCTTAATGACTTGGAGAGGATCTGCAAAGAGGAGTGGGACAAAATCCCTCCTGAGATGTGTGCAAACCTGGTGGCCAACTACAAGAAACGTCTGACCTCTGTGATTGCCAACAAGGGTTTTGCCACCAAGTACTAAGTCGAAGGGGTCAAATACTTATTTCCCTCATTAACATGCAAATCAATTTATAACTTTTTTGAAATGTGTTTTCCTGGATTTTTTTGTTGTTATTCTGTCTCTCACTGTTAAAATACACCTACCATTAAAATTATAGACTGATCATTTCTTTGTCAGTGGGCAAAAGTACAAAATCAGCAGGGGATCAAATACTTTTTTCCTTCACTGTATTTGTGTAGATTTCCACATCAACACTACTACTACTACTACTACTACTACTACTACTACTACTAATAATAATAATAATAATATTAATAGTAATTTAGAAAAGTTGCTGATCATGGTTATTATGATTCAATAACTTCTCAAGACCATAGTACACATTTACCATAATGAGCTTTGGTTTATTATAGAGAAAGGAACACAGAGAAGGTCAAGCAATTTGCACAGGGTGACAAACAGCAAATTGGAGGCAAAGCCAGCTGTGGAAAGTTTGCATATCAAACTGTAGACCAACTAGCCAGAACCGCCATTCAATTAATAGTGTGGCCTGCAACTATTTTTGGTGGTAGGCTATGCATTTGCATAGAGGAGACAGATTTGTGATCTTCAGGTCATCCTTACAAATGACTTAAATTTGTTTTTGTACACTTAATTGCTAGGAAAATATCTGTAAAAAAAATGACATCTGGGCAAATTTCAGTAGCACTACAGTTGCCTAGCAACCCTTCAAAAGCAGTTAAATTATTGAAGTTAATACCTATAAATATTGAAAAAAATATTTGTGCCATTGAACATGCAAAATTAGAAGTGTAGTGTACTTTCTTGTTTGTTATTTAAAAAGATCCCCCCTTAAGTATGTTACAGACAGAAACAACAGAGACAGAAACAGAAAAAGCGCCAGGAACAAAAATCATGTCTACAGTTCATAGCAATTAAAAACAGCTCCTGGTCTTGCAGGCTGAGGGTCATTTGTTCCTGCTTGTTATGTTATATATACTGTATATATATATATGTATTATTTTCTCGTGAAGAGTTTAATTAAAAGTCCTGTCTGACTACAGCAGTGTGAGCTGTGAGAGTACTGTGTTTATCACAGGACCGAGGAACATTTTGCTGGAAACCCTGTGGAGCAGTGGTTCTAAGACTGGCAGTTTGCAACTCAATTCAATTTGCATTTTAATTCTGACAATTAGCAAAGAATATATTTATTTGTTGATGCGCACTAAGTAAAAATATGCAAATGAGGAGAATTATGATTGTTACAGGGAGTTAGATTGTTGTGTCCTGCAGCACAGGATGCTTACATAAGAATGTATACACCACCAAGACAGAGAGAGAAAAAATCCCAGATATGCACAATAATTTCAGCACTTTGGGGATATAGTAGTAGAGGTTGTAGCATTCTGCGGTGTAGTGCTGAGACTTCAGCTGTGAGTTTGGGCAGGATTGACAGGGATTGGCAGGGATTTTGTAGAAAGAAGAGGATCCAACACACAAAAAGCCCTTGTGTTTACTATACCCCATCAGGCTGTAATTCCTGGTGGTAATTGAATGTACAAAAATATGTTAACTATAAATTATCCATGGTAGTTTATTTTTATTTTTATGTAACATGCTCTCAAATGTATAAACATATATATATATATATATAGATGCCATTATACATGTGACAGCTTTACTCTTTCTCTTTCAAATTCGAGAGCTTTCCTTTGCCCTCATCTCAGGGTCATTTTTGGACGGAGGTCCACAATTACATGTGCATCTGAGGAGGGACCCAACAAGATAAAGTGCTTCAGCAAAACAACCCTTTAAAATATTTGCTAACTATTGTACTTATTTAGTGTGTTCCACTCTAGAGGGCCAACTGCTATTACAACAGCAGCAGCACTTTAGTTAGCCGGATAGATTTTGCATCTTTTCATACTGAAGGTAGTTTACTGAATGGCAAACATGTCAATGTCATCTACAATGTGTGTGGTTGGAGATTATAGTATTGCAGCCTATTAAACAAACCCCTTCAGATGGTCTGTTTCGCAAAGAGACATGGGACCTCGGGATGTATGGCTCCCAGTGGGTTCTGCAATCATAGTTTCTGCAGTGTAATTTCTGCCTGACTAAATGTTTGTTATTTATTTGTAAAAATTCAGCTTTTATGTCTCGTACTAAAATGCCAGTTGTTTTTGTTTGCCTTTCTAGTGAACAGCGAATCTGTTCTTTAATGAATGCCTACTGACCATGCCTGCTTGCACCTGTGCTGCTGCAGAACATGACTGAAAGACTTGTGGGTTCACCTCGGCATGGTTTTGAGGTATGCTGCGAATCTGCGAGTGATGTATCTCGCACATCAGAATAAACATCATGTGACGAGTACTCTCCCAGAATGCACTTGTAGAGGAATCACATCTCTGCAATAGAAATGGGACAAATATAGGGAGGTACACCAAGGGATTTATTCTTTATAAAATACATCAATATAACATTCATATGTCTGTCACTGTTTCCTTGATTACACAGTATATAATTGATTTGCCTGTTAATTTGAACTACGTTTCTCAGATTGAAATGTATAAGATAGTGCCATTATACTTCTGCCAGTGTATACCAAAGCTCACCTTTCCAAAAAGGGGTGCAAGGGGTTCCCCAGTTAATACGATGAGAAGAACCACTCAAAAATGCAGAATAAACTGGTGTTCTTTCCTGATCTGGGCATCAACTGACACTATTTGTGTGTTGGCGGATGCATATTCTCTATTCTGGTCCTCAGGGCCACAGTTCAGGTGGGTTTTACGGCTTACTTTTCACTGAGGGGGGGGTTCGTTTCTTCAGTTGTCCCTAATTACTATACTTACATAATTAAGGTAACACACTGTAAATTCAATTTTTATTCCTTCCGGGCATTTAAATCAAAGGCAGTCATGAATATACTGCAATACAAAGATCGCACTTAAAAGATGGCTGAATGGATTTTTTAAATTATATTGAACATGCCAAAAAAACCTAAAACTTAGAGTACTAGTATTTCATTAAGTCTGGGTTCAATCACGCAAGTACTCAGAATATTCTTGTTTAACACATGACAAGTGGATCTGCATTCATCATCAACAGGTTACCAGTGACAGAGTTGAGTACAGGAATGATACAGTGTGTTCCTGCCCTGTAGTTCAATGGTATTTCTGTGACTAATTTACTTTCCACTTATTTATATGATATTCCAGTGCCCAGCTCTGATTAATTGAACTCCAGAACTGGATGGGAAGAGGGGCTGATGAAAGCAGAGTCAGTGGAGGAGGCAGAGATATTTCTGTTGGCCGCCACTTTTATGGTGAAAGCATCATCTTTCCTTGCATTAACAGTGTAATTTTGGGCTACAAGATCTATAGGAAAGTTATTTAAAACACTGCTAGCTGACTGTTTGAGGACTTTGATGAAAATAATACTTATTATAACTAACTGCTCACATATCATGGATTGACTACACATAGCAATGTGGTTACTAATAATATATTACTTTTTTTGATACTGTACAGTACATTAATGTCAGTATTTACAAACAAAAAGCATAGTAAATTAAGCCTGTAAGAAAATATATCACAGTTTTGTGTGAATTCTGTAGTCTGTAGTTTTTAAGAAAGACATCCCTACTATTGTTGTCTGCTGTGATAATACAGCCCAAGGGATTTGAATGGTTACAAGGAAAATGTCAGTCATGCAATATATAGATCTTATAGAGTCTACATTTTGGATTATTATTAATACAATGTATGTTTACTTCCACTATATCATAACATGTATTGCAGCTAACTGGGATGCAAGCCTGTAAGACTAAATGTAAGAGTACAAAACAATAAAAATTGAAGATTTGAAACTGTTTTTTCTACAGGGTATGAAACATAGTTGTTAATTGTTTTCCTGGCTAGAGCAGCCATTCTGACACACTTATGTCACTCCTGAGCTATTTCCCTGAGCATTACCAAGGCAGCTGCGTTCTACGAGAGTTTTCTATGACTGACTCTCCCTCAGTCTTTTGGAAAAATCAATGCATTTCCCCACAGTAACCCCCTTCTCCTTCTTTCATTTCCTACTATTCAGGACAGAAACCCCTACATGTAATTTCTAGTTTCTTTCTGTAAATTACTTCTGTGCAGCCAGGGCCTGGACAACTTTTTAATTTCAGTTTTGTATCAGACTGACTAGAATCACTGCATAGCTGGAGCCACTGAGCGCAGGGCAGGAAAAGGTTGAGTCAAGCAGTGTGGCGTTGCTTAAATATGAACGACCTTGTTCATGGCATACAGGGCTATATTTCTGTCTGGTTGCATGCCGAACCCAGCTGCTTGAGCTAGCAATCAAACAGTGCAATGAGAGAGAGAGGGTGGAGGTACACTGAATACATTGATAATACCACTTCAAAGGGCAGGGGCACCCGAAAAGGGAGAGCAATGGTGTGATGGCACAAGTGGAGAATTAAGCTGAGTCCCTTGAGCTCATTAAGGGTAAATAAGACTGGCGCTGCAGCAGAGCGCAGAGTGCATGGGTGTGCGTGTGCGCATGTGAAGCATCTGAGAGAGAGAGAGAGAGAGAGAGAGAGAGAGAGAGAGGCACAGCACAGCACAGCTCTGCGCCTCACAGAGCCCATGCGAGAGACGGACAGCTCTTGCGCTTCTCTTCCCGTCCTCCTGCGTGTCCAGCCCGGCTCTACCCACCATGTCGCAGACGCTCCTGTGCTCCTCTGGATCCTGAGGAGTCTCTCGGGGCCCTTGCCTGCCGCCGCTTCCTCCGGTCCTCTCCCGACTCGCCGAGCCCCGCTGCCTCTCTCCTCCGCCTTCCTCCTCCCCGCAGACGTCGGCATCGTCTTACCGTCTCTGTGAAGCAGCGGCGGCGGAGATGGATGTGACGCGGCTGCCTCCTGTGATTGAAGAGGTCGGGGATCCGGCAGGTCGGTGCTCAGCCTTTCCGTTGTCCTTAGCGCATCTGCTTAGCGGAGGTCTGGCTCAGTAGCGGCGCAGGGGGACGTTGGTAGACACGGCGGAGTTGAGGACAGGGCTCGGGTGCGCAGGTTGCTGCGGGTCCAGACCTGCCTTCTCCTCAGCTCAGACAATGTGCCGGACCCCATGTTTCAGATGCCGCAGGGAGGTGATCTAAGTCGTTATCATTCTGTGCAATGTGAGGTGTCTTAATTGGCCGGTGTATGTTACTGCTAATGCTCACAGGTGCATACGCACATCTTTTAAAGTAAGGACTGTAGCACTGGTAATTCTCTATGAAAATCGCGAAACACTGCTATAGCAGTCTCTCATTAGTGTGTCTCCTGGGACAGATCAGGTTGACATGCGTGTCACTCCTGTGCTTTATGGTCCACGGGGAACAGTCTGCTTTAGCTGATGAACACCTGTACTTTGAATATCACTAAATAAAGAGTTTCAATTGGGGCCTTACCAGGGAATGCAGAACCACAGCCATTTAGTATTTGCTGGACATAACTGGCAATGCTAAATAAGCTAAGTCACATACAGGCCATGAGCCTCAATATATAAATATTTTAAAGATCTCTGAGTGGATAGCCTGGAAATGTGCGTGCCACCCTCATCTGCAGAGAGAGTGCTTGTACAGAACACTGGTACAGGCAGGGAACTGCAGTGCATCTGACAAAATACGAAATAAATACATATTTGCACGATTAGCCAACACTCCGCAAAAGTGGTCAGTTCTCCATCCCTAAACGGGCCAGGGAGGTGCGGCAGGTGTTGCTGTGTGACCCCAGGGCTGTCTGGCTGTGTGACCTAAACGCAGACTTTCTCCTTCTTGCTGTTGGTGCTCAGCTGGCAGATAGAGGAGCAGAGCAATGACAGAGCAGAAATGAGTTCATACATAACTGCCTCCAATAAAGAAACGAAGCTCTGGAGTAATGGAGCTCATCATACAGTAGCACCTGCAAGCTTTTGCTCAATTCTGGTCAGTTGGTTTTCCCCCATTAGTTTTATGTGGTGTCACAATGTTGTGAAGTACCATTAACTGGTTTTACATTTTTTTGCTCCAGTCTACTAATGTCTATTAATGACGCCTTTCACTGTTCAACGGAAATACATCTGTTTAACTAGCAGTGGCCTGAGAATCGATTTTCATAAATGTCATCCCTCTCTTGGTAAAGTGAACAAACCACCCATGACGGTGGACCATTGTTTTGGCGAAGAGGGTTGGTCACAGAGCTGTGCCTAAGGTGGCGGTTCTACTGCACATCAGCTTGAGTAATGAAGTTAATTTCACAGTGTGGAGCTTGCCCTGGATGTCACTCTGCCCCTTGTCCTCACCATGCCACCCCCCATTCACACCCCCAGCCCCTTTCACTCTAGTCACTGCCCCACCCACAGGTGCCCTCATCTGTCTTCTCACACTGCCTAGTGACTCCTCCAAAGTATGGAAGGACTTCACCTGAGTTCGCCTGACACCAGTGATGCTTTTAACACTTTAGGTTTAGTTTTAAAGGCTGTCTGTCTTTGCTGTTCCTTCCGTTACACTTCCAGCAGGGTTAAAAATCAAATGGAGTCTAAGAATTCGGCTTAATTTTAACATTTTAACATTTTCGGAAAAGACTCTTCCAGTGCTGCATGTAGGGGAGGGTATACGCAGGTAGGCGGATTATACCCACATATTGGAGCACACCTATAGTGTGTACTTCCTTCATTTGCCCAGTTTTTCATTTGCCTTCATTTGCTCTGTGTTTATTAGTTTTTTACGGACTGCACCACGGGTGAACAGGGCATTTTTTATGTTTCCGCAAATCATTGTTCTGTAGAGCTGTGTATGAGCTCCAGGCTGTGATTGGTCACAGTGAAATATAGCGACACATTGGACGAAAGTTTTGTATGGTGCTGCTTCTCAGTCTCATCTTTGCCATGTAGTATAGCCACATTATTCTACCACCACTGATACCAGCAGTTTTAGACTAAAGTGCTTTCTGTTGCCTTTAGACTCCATGTCAAAGAAGGGACACAATTTCACACCAATTATTCCAGTGGAAGAAGGAAAATACATATTAGAAATGGTTCCAAACCAGTCAGATTCTCTTTGTCAAAGAACTAAAACCCTAGCATTGCCAGTTTGGCCATTCAATCCCATTTTCTTACAGTCTATATACACTCTATCCTCTCTATATATATTGTGTTGTGCAGTATTATAATTTTAGTGTTGCAGAAATAAATCAAACATATACAATAAACAAAGACACAAGAAACGCAGAGACTGCAGTGCAATATAGATATTTATTTATGTACACTGCAGTGGTTTTAAATTCTGTTTTAGTACATGCTTCAAAATATATCTCTGTTTATTCCTGCTGGTACAATGGCCTCATCTGAAAAATAGATGCTTTGTACTTGAGTTAATGGCTGTCTAAAGGGATTATAATGGAGAAAAAAACATGTTCAACATTTAAGAACTCAAATTCCTGAAGTATATATCTTATTTACCAAAATACTTCGGGATGTGTTTTTCTACTGAGAGTGCAGATTCCATTTTCCCATTTAATTCTACTTCTCTCAGTTATTTGTTCAACTACTTGCTTTGCATTGATCACTTTGACTATTTTCTCTGCAGAATCGCACATATTTAATGTATGTTTTATGTATTTTATGTGAGCATTCAAGTGGGGCAATCTGCAGTTTAACATAAAAAGAGATGCAAAATACACTTAAGCCACTATAGTGATCGTGCAGAGTCTAATGTACATGTTTTCAGGAGGTTCCGTTCGAACCTTTTGAAGTGTATGAATACAAAAACAATTAAAAGTTCGTTTTTTTTTTTTTTTTTGCTTTCAGATTAGATTCTTGTAACATTGTAACTGCTTGAAAGGAGGTTATAGAAGGGGAGCTGAATAATTCATGCCCTCCTACACTGCCTCACAGATCCAAGGCGCACACTCCTTTATTGTGCTTTCAAGAATGGAACTGGGTGCAACAACAGGGCTTACAGTTATCAATTCATACTGGACCTCCGGTTTGATAAGAAGATTTTGAATGAAATGATTAGGTGGATTAGAGTTTAGAAGCTTTTACAGTGCTAACACTGTTTTGGATAGCAATAGTGCTTTGACAGCCAGATCCAGTTAATCAATATTTCACCATTATAATGAAAGTAAATGTACCGTGTGTGCTTCTGTTAATGTGGGTGCAGTGATATGTTAAATGGCATCACTGACCCAGATGCTACTGAGATTTATTATTATTATTATTATTATTATTATTATTATTATTATTATTGTTTGGCAGAAGGTCTGATAGCTGTGTATATGCACCAGACAGGAGACAAACACTTCTAGACCCTCTGAACCTCCTTCGGTATATAATGACCCTTACATCCCCCGACAGTCGTTTTTCAACAGCGGTACATGAAGCTTTGCACTTCAGCTGCGCTCCTTTCCCTGTGAATGACAGTAGTGCCAGCAAAAGTGCAGGGTGTCATTGCATGTGTAGGAACATAGTGCTGCAGGATAAGACACATAGACATTAAATCACTTCAGCATCAAGCAAACATCAACCAAAGCCATCATTCTATCTTAGGTATAAAAACTGATCTGCAGAAATGCAATTGGGATAACATAATGTATAACATTTAAATATTTACCAGCAGCCACAGGCTTTTCCAAATGAACTCCCTATGCTTTTTAAAACATCAAAATATGAAATAAATAAAGAAATATACCCCACTCTCATTTGTTTTAGGTATTTCATGGCCCCTGAAGTAAACATACAAACACACATTGTGGAGATTCTGCACATACATTGATATACCGTTTTCAAAAGGGTTATTTGCAAAATAATTGATACAACCTTTAAAAAAAGATACTTAATAAACTCCTCCCAAGTAGGATACATAAACCTATCCTTTACCCACTATATATACTTTTAACAATAACAGTTGAGCTGATTCTGTTGAACAAAGCAGGCTTTAACAATCGCCTTGACACCAGCCTGTTAACACGTCACTTTGGAGGAGCGCTGCTGTGCGTGTGCCGATTCCATGTTGACTTTAGAAATCAACTGAAAAACCAGACTTACTTAAAAACACGAGTCTGGGCCAAATTGAAGCCGGTGCATTTTTCTATACGGCTCTGTTTTATATCAGTGGATTTTAAGTGTTGTTTAAAAAAAAATTACAAACTCTGTGATTCTGGTTGCTAAGTTACCCCTAAAAATGTGGTAACTGCTGGTGTTAACCTCATTAATAAACTCCCAGCTGCAGTGAAGGTAGAAAATATTATGAACAAGGACTTTTAAAGACAAGTGGAATTCGCTACTGTCCCTGTCCCCCCATCCCCCTTCCTTGCCAAGTACTCACTGATGAAAGACATGCACACTTATTACTTTTTAAAATACTATCAAAATACGCCATTGTGATTTACTACTTCTTTGTTTCCAATTTAGTTAGAGCTCTGCTTGTTTAGGATCACTATTGAGTCATGATATGAACCAGCAGCTGTCCTGCACTATTTTATGTGTCAATCCAAGGTCTTTTCACTGGTCTCCATGGAGTAACATCCACACAAGACATTTTTTATGTTTTTCACAAATCGGCAAATATTCTGGAGCTGCCATTCTCCTCTTCACAACTTCCTCCCAAGGACTGTCTCTGTTTAAGATGGATGCATGTCCACCCAAACCACCAGATTAACTGCCTATACATACCTATAAATTTACCATAGGAAGATCCATTCCCCCGTGAACTGACGGTTGTTGTTGTTTTAGAGGTCAGAATAACCAGTGATAATCTGTTGTGCAAAGCAGTACAGAATCGGGCTCAAAAGGGTATGAATGCAACATCCTAAAACGGGTGCAAAACCCTGAATGATTAGTGTGCTGGCCATACATTTCTGAGACAGACTTACCAGATCAGATGATGACTGAAGGAGACCAGCTGAGTGGGAGGAAGGCAAAACATGCTCAATGCATGTTGTGTTACATAGAGGTGTCACTCAGGTGTCACTCTGGTGTAACTCAGGTGTAACTCTGGTATCACTCTTGTATCACTCGAGTGTCAACTCATGTGTCACTTGGGTATTATTTAGCTGTCACTTGGGTGTCACTAGGATGTCACTTTGTTTTCACTGGGTGTCACTCATGTGTCATTTGCAAGGTTTCACTCAAAAAATGCTTTATATTCATGTGGCAGCATAATTCCGTGTCACTCCTGAATACGACACACAAATGTGAATATCTCTAGCGCATTGGGTCTCTGGGCCTGCTGCCTTCTTCTACCGGAGATTGACACTTCACCCTCCAGGATGGTTGTGCTCACTGTAGGGTTTTATGCAAATATAAACAGAACATGGATTACCAGAAATAAAGTACCACAGAGTAAAATAACAAGGATCCATCATAAATGTGTATTCACAGCTCTATAATACTCCAAAACAGTGAAACAAAAATATAAAAAGGACAATGTGCATTTCATAACATCCTTACACATTGTGCAGTTGAAATTGGCAGTTATCTAAGTTACTCTGCAATTAACTGATGTCTTGTCCAGGGTGTCTCCTGCCTTGCACCCTGTGCCTGGCATACTATGACCCTGTACTGGATGAAACTGGACCATAAAAAGGTGCTGAGATGGTGTTATCTGAGTGCTGCTTAGTGAAGTGTTTGGATTTATTTAGTTTTCCTCTCTCTGTCTAAGCGGCTTCTTTTTGCATAGCTACCAGTTTTTCTGTATTTGTTGACAGTGGTGTGGCCTGAATTAACCAGAACATTGACTGTTTTCCATTTTACCCATCATAGCCTTCCTCACAGTGTGGACACAGCTTCATTACAATTGATCTCACTTTTAACGAATAGGAATAGCTTTTGCCCTCGACATCGGCCTCTGGGTATAACTATTTCCTTGCTTCTCTTTTTACATTCTCCCATTACTCACTCATTAACTCACCATCAAATATTCATGGGTGTTCAAGAGGGGGTGATGAAACAAAGGCTGGACTGGTCTGATGCCACATAAAGCTGAGTTATGAAGGGCACTGACGGCCTATGCTGTAGAAATTAGTCGTTTTCTATATATTTAGTCTCACTCGTTAGTCTTCTGTGATCATTGTAGATGAAGGAAGGAATCTATAAAGGAAGATTTATGATGCCAAGCTTCTGTGTTCAATAGGTATTTTGGAGGTCCTACACACACATTGATCAAGCAGTGTCTCTGTGCGCCCATAAAGCTGCACATTTATCATAATGGATATGCTAATCTTTGTCTGTCTCTCAAGACTAATAATGCCATTAATTTAACTGTCTCACTGCAGGTACAGAACCAGTGTTTTTTTAGGTTACTCTGTTCAGGCCTGACTAACGAAGGATGCTGGGTCTTCCATGGCTGCCAATTCTTATGAAAGAAAAAGCAATACATTCAAGATAATTTGATAATCTGTACTCAGTATAAACAATCCTGTATATTATCACTCAACAGAGTTTTTAGCATGCCGATAAACAGATTAAGATTTAATCATCACCTCAGTATACCCTGGCTGACTGCAGTCGGTGGTTTGTGGACTGAAGCACATAGTCGTCATGCAGCATTAGCCTTGGGACCAGTTAAGAGGTGGGAGGGCATAATTAATTCTTCCCTTCCTCTGAGCCCCAAGGCAGCGCATTCCCGGTGGTACAAAAACTGAAACAGTTGCACAAGTCAGGATTGTTTTTTCAATTAACCATCCGTATACCAGGAACTACAGCTGTCTCAGTTTAAAACTCAGGGCCAAATTGTATGTCAGTTAGAGAGCTTCAGCGTGTACGTGTCTTGTCTTGGCTGTCAGTTGATTTTTCATGATTCTTAATCATATAAACCGTCTTGGATTGATGCCAAATATTAATAACAATAACAACAACTAATAATAATATATTTTAATTTTTGTGTGTGTGAGTATTTGAGAAACACAAACTAGTATTGTCCAAGGTAGTATAATTGATGAATTGACTTTTACAACATTGTTTGAACCCTGTAGTTCCAATCCAGACGGGTTGTGATTGTCTTTCGATATACATAGATGGCAAGAGTCTGATTGCTGTTGGTCTGGGAAATGGCCTGGTATCTCTGCATGGCCTTGTCACTGATATGTTGTCAATTGCACCACATCTCTAGGGGTGAAGCTGTTTCAAGCTGCAAATTAGGTATTGCATTTCTGTGTAAGGTGCAGAGGGAAGTCAGTCGTATTCATTAATGTGCAACAGTATCTTAGTTGCTGCGGGAAATAAAACTGTGTAATCTAAGAGCTAGCATGGGGTTCTGGCGTGTCATTATTAACCCTTCAGATCCTGTGTGACTTTTAGGATCTATTTCCTTCTCTGGCCTGAATTTGAGTTGTTTCACTGTTCTGGAAGTTATGAGATGAGATTAGAAAACTAGGCTCTGTTGGGTTTCACTTGATTGTTGAGGGAAATACAGATGTAGTGATTTTGGGTGATGGTAAGTTTGTCATAAACTCAACATGGCACAATGGCATACAATGGCATTGGTAAAATTTTAAACACAATGTCCCTGCCCATTAGTTATTGTTTCAATTGCTTAAAAACTTAAATGAAGTGCAAAATCACTTGATTTTAGAAAAAAAGAAAACTAAATATGACTTATTTTTGTCAGGGCTTTGATATTGTAGTTGACGTCAAAGAGAATATTTGACTACTACTTGGGGCTGCTCGTGTGTTGGCTGGCAGGGTGAGCACTTACACGTCTTTCACTTATAGCTCTTAAACTGGATGGAGGCAGTATATTAAGATCACATCCTGATCTATAAACAGTCACTGCCAGGAGAGGTGTATGGTTACTTAATCTCAGAAGAGTTCGACACAGGCTATAAAAAGTTTGATAATGTCAGGGTCTGGCTGGCAGCCAGTGCAGGGCGGGAGGTTAGACTGGGGACATGAGGGAGACTCCAGAGGTGGCTCTCAGCTAAGTGACCAGGGTTGGGAGACACTTCTCTATAGTGACTCTATAGTGACAGTATAGACACTGCCCTGCATGCTCATGAGAACAGGCCTCAGTCTCATTACTCACTGACTTGGAATTTGGGCTGTGTCTTTGCCTCATGGTGTTGATATCACTGCTTCAGTATATGTAGTCTAGGTCTAGTCTAGTCCAGTCTAGCTCTTAAACTGATCATGTGTTTGTATTTCAATACATCCCCGTACTTAGCTGTAGTTCCCATACTGATGACAGTGCCATGAGCATCACTTGGGCATTGACCAAATCCAAACTCTGACCTTCCCAGCGAACAGGCAAAGGACAACCTGAACTCGTAAACATGCTGATGTGTCGGTCTGGTTTAATGGCCATTGAGATTGTACTTCTGGGATTGTGCATATGTATGGGTTAGATAATAATAATCTTTATTTCATATAGTGCTTTTCAAATACATCCCAAAGCACTGCTCAGGGTAATACATACAGTAAATTCAAACATTAAAAGCCATAGAAAAAAAAAAAAGTTTTCTATTTAGATTTAAAACTGCTTACAGAATCACTGTCCCTTATGACCTTTGGAAGATCGTTTCACAGCCTTGGAGAAAAAACAGAAAAGGCTCTGTCCCCAAAAGAGCGGCGCTTCATAATGAGAAGCGTCAACATGCCAGAGTCGTATGATCACAAGCTACACATTGGAATATGGGACCAACAGCTCACTGATATAATTGGGCGCTAACCCGTGAAGAGCACTAAAAGCAGGATTTTGAATTTCACTCTGAACTCCACTGGAAGACAATTTGGTTTTGGTTAAGATTCTTGCCTCTGTGTTTTTGTCACGGCCACAGACCAGCACTCTTCTCCCAGTCCAAACACTTCCACTTTTCCCTGCTAGATGTCACCATCAACCTTCCTTACCAGTCACTTCTCCCAGCTCCCTTCATTCAGTCAATCAATCAACATTCCTGAACACCATGTGCACTTGTTTAATCACCCGCTGCCCCCATTCGCCATGCACCTCCCAAACCTGGTTCCTTGCGTTCCTCTGGTCTCCATATAAACCCCTCACTGGTTGTCACTAGTCATGAAGTTTTGTTAATGTAAACTATGTTTCCGAGCTGTCTCTGCGTGCCTTGTTTAGCCTTGAATCTACTGTGTATCCTTGACGAGAGCTTGATTTCCCGACCACGACTTTGCTCTTCCCCTGATTGCCTGTTTTCCTGATCGCCCGACCCTTGCCAGTGACCATGACCATGTATTTGCCTTGCCTTAATTGTACTGTCCTGCCGGTATCTGACCCCTCCTGTCTTGACGATCCCACCAGCACTGCAACTGGGTTCCCCTGTTCCCGTGCCCGTGGTACATTACAGTTTTGTACGTACTGCAATTTTTCTAGGGTGTTCTTAGACATGCCAGCAAGCAAAGAGAAACAGCAGTCTATACGGGAGAAAATAAATGCATGAATCAGCTTTTCTGCATCTTCGTCAGAAAGACCAGAGCGAATGCAATTAATATTATGTAGATGGTAAAATTAAACTTTTGTAATATTGTGGATGTGCTCATTGTCCTTGAATGACAATAGTGGGGAATGTTACATGGGGCGCTTCTCTTACATCTGTTATTAGGTTTTGGTTCATATCACCACATTTTCACACACTGTGAGTCATTTCTAACATGTGATAAGTGGGAGTACAGAATCAGCAAATGCCAACTATATTTAACCAGCAGCTGATAACAATATTACGAAAATGAGTTCAAATGCTTTGTTAAAAAGTTCCTGTCAACATGGGGCAGCACATTTCCACTTTTCCACTTCTAGTGCCCTCCAGGGATCAGTAACAGCAGAAACACCAGAGAAGAAGTTTGATTCAACAGTTAACTTTTGTTGCACATTTGACATGAACATGAACTTGATGATGTCATTGTAACCTCCTCTCCAGGGTGTGACAGTAATGACATCGAATCAGATATCAAATTCATTGTTGATATGACAGTATTGGAAAGTGTGCTCATGAGTGAATCAGTGTACCTTTTCAAGTTGCCTTGAGGAACATGGCTGTTAATCAGTATAATATGGAACATAAATAAAGAGCTAACCAACTAACTAAATGGATGGATAGATGGATAGATGGAACGAAAGATAACTATAAACAAAATACATAGCCAATCAAACAAATACATAAATAAATTGGCACCACTTGAGAAGCCCTGGACAGGTATTTTGCAGCAGGAGATAAATAAATCGAAATTTAACAAATGTTATCAAAAAGTTCTCTAAAACTAATGTCATTGTGTAAGTACACATGCTTTGATTGAGAGGCAAATCTGGGCCAGCGGAGATCTCTCAAAGACTTTCTGTAGCCAGTTTGACAGGATATGATATTACTGCAGTGGTTGTTTCAATGACACATTTGTTCCAGTCCGGCAGATCAAACCAGAACTGTCAATTGAAAGTGATGTCTTCTAGTGGGTTTCATAAGGTCCCTCCCACTACCAAATTAAAGCTCTTTAATTGATTGGAATCTTAGCGCTTGCATGCTTTTTATAGTTCACTCGTTCTGCTCTGGCCATGAAATTAAATAATTGATATTACAAGGAAGGAAAGGATCAGCAGAATGGGCAGCACTGTATTTCAGCGCCGTCTGTATGAAGCAGAATAAGAAACAGCTTGAGGGTATTTAGTGGCTCATGGGGGAATGCTGTAAGGAAATATTAAATTGTGTGTTTAGTAAATCGCAGAATTGTGGTGTTAATTTCCCTCTATGAGCCGCAAACCATATTTACTACCTGATTTCTGTATCTGTTGTTGTCGGGATTTTAATTTAGTTTCGAGAGACACTTCACACACGCCAGGGGTTATCAACCTGCTTTAGCTGTTTTGCATTTCCACTGCTTCTATAGGTCTGGTGTGTTCTAGTTACATATAATCTGCGAAGGCATCACTGAATTATTTTTACTTTCTTTTTAAACATGACCTCTTAGCAGCAGTTGAGAGTTTTCCAGGTAGCAGTTTCTGACTTTCAGAGAAGACGTCCAGATTTTTGTCCTATGACAAAACGTAAGGCTGTGGCAATAATACAGGACCCAGGATTATGGTACTCAGCAGCTATCCCACTTTACATTTATTGAACTAAAAATAACCGAACCCTTTCTATTTTTTTTTTTTTCTCCAGTGTTGTTCCAACCTTGTGCTCAAGTTTCTAAGTAACGCTTGTTAGCTGAGTTCGGCAGCCTGGTGCTTGGTTTGTATCACCGTGTCTCAAATCTGGAGTGGGGATAACAGTAACAGTAACATGCATCGTGGGTAAACAAGCTTTCAATCAGTTTTTTTGTTAACAAAATAAACAATTTTAACCTACCCACAACTTGCAAATAACAAACCCTGTGGAGTTTTCATTTCTGAGTAGAAAGTGGCTTCTGAAAATAATTGAAACTACGCTAGGGTTCAGGTTTGTACTTTGCGATTTGCAGGTCTAGGCTTTCCTGTACATTCTGCCTTGTAGAAATGTATTTAATTAATCATTCACAGGTATCAGTGCTAATAGGATCGGGGGGCTTATCCACATCTCAACTGGGTTAAATCTCTCAGCTGATGAACTTTCTGGCCCTGGATTAGGCAGCCCAGGAGCTTCATCATGGGGAATTCTCTGAGCTCAATTTAGCCTGTCTGTTTTTGTGTGTCGCACCCCCCTCCAGCCAGTTAGCCCCACTGGTGGCAGGTTTACAGTCAATTCAGACGCAGTGAGATCAGAGCCTCTGGATTGAAGATGATACAGTGTTATATAAATTCTTGTTGCCTGGCAACCAAAGTGCTATCTGTCTCCGCTACTTGAAAAACACTCGGAGACGGCTTCAGTTTTCCCCTAAACTCAAGTGTGCACTATTGTGATATTACTGCAGAGATTCCTGTACTCTTTAAGTGGTTGCCATTGGTTGTGAATTTCACTTTTCCCAAAGAGCCCCCCCCTCAATCCACAAAAAACATATCTGTCTGTCTGTCTGTCTAGGAATATATTTAAGTGGTTGCAGCTGCAATGCTAAAGGCTACTGTCTATTCTTATCATGGTTCACAAAACCCAAATTGTCAAGAGTGGTGAAGGAGAAATAGGCCAAAAGCATATACACCTGTCAGGGAAGATGGACATCAGTGACAGAGTAAGGGAAGCCGTCACACTCTTGAAGAGAGCAGCTCTATATTTAGGCTGGGCCGTCTGTCAGGGCTTGAATGACAGCAGCCAGAGACGGAGAGGGGGGGGGTTAAACCACGAGAGAGAGTCTTTCATTTAACATTCTTCTGCTGTCGGCTCTTTTCATGTGTCTGGTTTAGTCCCGACCGCTCTTCCTCCTGTGCAGTTCGGCGGCAGCTGTGTGTACAAGCAGGGGGCGAGAGGTAAGAGAGTTAGAAAACAGAAAGGTCTTGATCCACTGATTGTATGAATTCAAAACACAAATTTAAAGTGGGTTTTCTGAATATACAGGTATGTGTAAAGCAGCTGTAAGTAATGCAATGATTAGAAAACCACACGAGCTGTGTGCAGGGGCTCCGTGTGCAAATGGGTTTCATTCTGATAGGAGGTTGTTCTGCGGTCAGACCACCAGATGGTGCTACTGAGCATTTTAGGGAAATCGACACATGAACTCTATAACCCAGGGGTCTCCAACCCTGGTCCTGGAGAGCCCCTATCCAGCAGGTTTTGGAGATCACTCTTCTATCACCAATTTATAAACACCTGGAAGTATTTAATTCTGATCAGTGAAGCTTTGGTTTGGTAATTTCAGTAATTTAGAAACCATTGAAGCAATTATCTGAATACCTGCAGCCTCTCAGAGCAAGAGCTCCCTTGACTGATTTGCTTAATTGATTAATAACTCACATGTGTTCTCAGTATTTAGAAATTGGTAATTTAGGGTGACCTATAAGATTAACTGGATTGGGGATCTCCAAGACCAGGGTTGGAGACCCTTCCCATAATCAGTGAAAGAGAAGAACATCTGAATTTGTCACAGGTGGGGTGATGTTCAGGGCCTGGCAACCACAACAAGTGTAAAACCGAACTCGGGCTTAAGCCATACCTCAGAATAAAGCCCAGTCTGAGCTTCAGCTGCCTTCAGCACTGGCACTACTTCATAACATGCTGAACATCAAACACATTAGTAGGTGGTAAATGAGTATATTGTAGCCTTTGGGTGTTAGGGTGAGATGAAAAGTCCAGCTTGAAGTTTGCCATGTCCGTGGATACTCATTTCGCTATTGCAGGAGGTTAGTTGGATTCAACACACATTATTCAGTGAAAGTGATGACCAGAGTGCCCTGCATGGCTGAGGTTAGGCTGACAAAAGTATTTTAATTATATATATATATATATATATATATATATATATATATATATATATATATATATAAGAATGGAGGAATTAAAGTAAGAAATAAGGCTCAGGTACATTGCTAAAAATACTGCCCCCTGCGTAAAGTGCAGTTTTCAAGTGGAAGATAATATGCCTGTTACGTAGAGCACATTGTCTCCATGGTGAGACCTTCATCAGGTAACAATTTATCAATTCTCACCCTCCACAGATGACACCTGCGATGAGAAGCCTGACAGACCTGGGGCCGAGGAGCCGACTGCAAAGGACAAAGAGACAACAGGACTGAAGGAAAAGGAAAAAGAGGAAAAGGAATGCGAGGAGAAAGAAGAGAAAACCGCCAGTGATGGGAAAGAACGTGATGAATGTGAGGAAAAGCCGGAGAAAGAAGTGGAAGAGGAGAAAAAGCAGCATGAGCTGAAGGCCGGGGAAGATGAAGATGAGGATCTGATTCCTGAGGAGGAGGAGGAAGAGGAGGAGCTGCACCTGGAAGATCTGAAGTCCCAAGTCCTTCAGCTGGTTGTGGAGCTGGAGGAGGCCCGGGACATGTCCCACAAACACCAGGAGAGCTTCCAAGAGCTACAAGGTCAGTTTGAGTTGTTCTCTGCTCACATTTTATTCTGACAATGGTTGGAGTTTGGTTTTGACAAATATGATTGTGTTTTTTCCCTGAGGACAGTGTGTCGTTCTCTGATAGTTTCACAATAAAGTTGTCAGAGGTCCAATTCTGGAAACTTAACCGCAAAAAAGCCAAGATGATTATCTGTGTATGTACTTTTTGTATTTTTACTGCTTTAAAATATAATGCAGTAGGTCTTTGAAAATACAACAAGTAATCAAATCTGTTTTTGATGTGAATATATTAAACTTGTAATACCCATAATATCAAAATTGCAACCAGGTTCATTCAAGCACAGTGACACTGAAGAAACTTGTTTTTACTGAGGAAGCTTGGCTACACTTTGCTAGCAGAAACTGACAGCTGCTATCCCAGGACTTAAATTATGCTCTTAGTTGTTCGCAACTGCATTGTGACATCACTGACGCCCTCCCTCAAAGAATGCTCAGCTGCTCAGATATCTGCACCCGCTGTCTTATGTCAAACTAGCTCCAGGGCTGCCATTTTAAATCATGCTGAGTCACAAATGGCTCCCAGTAGGTCACCATTTCTCAAAACACTGACAGTCACCCCACATAGATGCTGACTGACACCAGCATTCCCCACAGCTTCGTCCCAGCTTTGAGGTAGAATGAGGTGAACATGTTTTTGAGCGTATTAGAAAATTATTCATAGAATGAAAGTTGTCATACAACCAATATGTCAAAATGGGAAAGACCTCTGGCACAAAACAATTGTCATAAAGCTGGATTTAAAACAATTTTCAAATATTGTTTCTGTTATCAATAGTTCATCTCAAATGTTTTGAGGAGAGATGAATCAGAGATGAATGGACAACTATTTGGTCACACTGACAGTCATTACATTTGTGGATAGTCAGATTTTGTTTTTCTGAATCATTAAAGAAGAATTCAATCAATGTTCTAGAACAGTCTAGCCCAAGTCTCAGTCTAAAACTTTTGAGTGTCTGACCACACATCTCAAACAACGTCAGATGTCAATGTATGACAAAACACTAGTCACATGACACTGGGGGTCTGAACTCCCTAACAAGTGTAGAGGATATGAGGTCTTCTAACCTCTCCACTAACCCCACCTCTGATCTCCTGAACAGGACTGCTGGAGGATGAGCGCATGGCCAGCGCACAGCAGGCAGAGACCTTCACCAGGCAGATACAGAGGCTGCAAGGTAACCTGTCCTGAGAGAAGAACTCCCATTGCCATCCTGTCTGGAGACAACACATTATCATCTCCCCGTTTCAAAGATAATTGTGCCCTCAGGCAGGCCAAAGGGAGATGTTGGCATAATCTTAGTATCATATTCATAAATATTACTCTACATATCGATTTGATTGCCACTACATACGTTTAATGCAGATGGTAGATGTATACTCTCAAACAAAAAAAATCTAAAAAACGTACGTATGCTTTGCTCAATAAATATGTGTGTATGTTCAGATATATGTAACGGGGCTCATCCGTGTATAGTGAGCCCATTACCAAGTGACGTAAAGTAGTACGTGGTAGGAGGCCTGGCCTTTTAGTGTAGAGGGCTTGACACTGTACTGCGCTGGAGCCGCTGCGGTGCGGAGCGCTCGGAGGGGCGCCGGTGGTGCGTGGTTCGGGTGGGGAGCTCTGACCAGCATCTGCTACCACACACATATATATGTAGGTACAGGGGTGGACTGGGACCAAAAACGGCCCTGGACTTTTACCCAGGGGGGCGACGGCTGGGGAAGTCTGGGTCCCAATAAAGTATGGTTCTGGGTGCCGATTAACTGTGGTCTGGGGGGATAGTGTTGGTGATGTGGGCAGCGAAAGACAACCCTAAGTTTCAGCACACAAGCCTTTCTGAAATGCAGGCCTGCTCGTTTGTTTGCAATTAAACAGATAATTTGTCAATGTTTTTAGAGGCACACATATGGCGTGATGGCCTGCCATCTGGGTCCTAATTAATTGTAAACCCAAAGAAACCCTTTGAATGTGCTGCTCTGACACTGCCAGATTACAGCACGGGCTCAGCCTTGTTAGATATGACTTGAGAAGAGAACAATGCAATTGGCTGTGTCTTGTTAATTATTGTATGAAAGAGGCTGTTTTGTAATACACAAGGGATTATTGACTGAGAGGCATACACCCAGCCTCTGCCTTTATGTGCTTGTCTTGATATAGGGAAACGTACAGATTTTCATGCCTGGAGTTGATCACAGATTGCAGATCGTTATTTATTTTGTATTTCTATATTGTTTTGAGTCCACCAATAACAGCAGTGAAATTACTCCTTAAAATACTTGTTTTGTTTTTTGTAAGAACTCGTTTTATGAAGCTAAATGGCACAAATACACCTCGTTGACACCTCGAGCATCTCTGGTGCCTGAAACTCGCGTCTCTCCCCTCTCTCTCCCAGCCCAGCTGCGCTCCGTGCAGGAGGAGATGGACAGCCTGGAGGAAGAGAAGGAGAGCGAGCTGGCCGAGGCGCAGGAGGAGCTGCGGGCCGCCCAGGAAGAGGTGCTGGTCCTGCAGCAGGCCGCAGAGGAGGCCGCCGCGGAGCGTGAGAACGACATTGCCAGCCTGCAGGAGGAGCTGTGCCGCATGCGGGCTGAGTTGCAGCGCCTGCATGCCACCACACAGGAGTACGAGCTGGAGATCACCAGCCTGCGAGCTGAGATCCGCATGAAGAGTCAGAGCGGCCGGGCCAGCAAGGACGAAGGGGAGCCCCTGCAAGGTGAGCCGGACCACAAGCACAAGAGGGGATGGCTCTCAAACACTACCTCTCTGCAGAGTTATTTATTATTATCATTATCATTGTTGCTTAGCAGACACCCCTTACCCAGGGCCACTCACACTTGTCACAAGAAACACATTTTGGCATACATCTCACATTACAAAAACAGTTACAATAAGGTGATTGAAAGTGCTAGAAATACACAATCAGGAGAAAGACGGAGAATGCTGAGATGTCAAAATCTCGAGAAGTGCGGGAAGCTTTAAATAGCGATGCTCATATTTAATGGAATCAATGCTAATTTGGTATGAGTTATTCATTCCCCTTTTTTTGAAAACCCTGTTAATTAAAAAATAATAATCTTAAATTATGCAGGCTTTTATACCAATCTTAAAACTGATGATTACACTGTCCCACAGTCACCGTGTGCAAACCTGCCGCACTCTTGGATCACTGACACGTCAGTTAGGGAAGAAAAGAGGCTTCTTATTGTACCTCAGTTTTTCCGTTAGCAACAAAGCCTTTGAAACGTACTCATCTGGCACATTGTATTCCATGGAGTTTAAATAAATAATGGCCCGCCAGTGCTCAGAGTGACGCACTCTTTCTCTTTCACCACAGCGCTGCCTGACTCTGAGGCTGTGAGCAGCAACCAGCAGTGTTTCTGAAAGGCAGAAATGTGAATATTGTTGAAATTGCTTAACATGGTTTACACGGGACACCAGAAATGACAATGTAAGGCCCCGGAAGGCTTCTGCCAGAGAGCAACCCTGTAGCATGAGCACTGGAGCTGTGTGTGTCCAGTGTCATACAAGCAGTTCCAATTAACCTAGAGGAGCATAAAGATGTAATAACTATGTATGTAAGTAATGCCCATAATTAATTTCAGCATCCAGGAAGTACCGTTCAAATTTAGGCTCGTAAACGGCAAACCTGCTTGACGCAAAGTAGGAGTAATAAAAGGGTGAATTATGAGACCAATAAAACAGCTGAGATTCTGTTCAGGCACTTTTCCACCCAGACATTTCCAAGTCATTTTTCCAGCTTTACTCATTGCTTTGTGGATGAAAGAAGAACACAGACCTTTTGACAATACAGTGAGGGAAAAAAATATTTGATCCCCTGCTGATTTTGTACGTTTGCCCACTGACAAAGAAATGATCAGTCTATAATTTTAATGGTAGGTGTATTTTAACAGTGAGAGACAGAATAACAACAAAAAAATCCAGAAAAACGCATTTCAAAAAAGTTATAAATTGATTTGCATGTTAATGAAGGAAATAAGTATTTGACCCCTTCGACTTGGTGGCAAAACCCTTGTTGGCAATCACAGAGGTCAGACGTTTCTTGTAGTTGGCCACCAGGTTTGCACACATCTCAGGAGGGATTTTGTCCCACTCCTCTTTGCAGATCCTCTCCAAGTCATTAAGGTTTCGAGGCTGACGTTTGGCAACTCGAACCTTCAGCTCCCTCCACAGATTTTCTATGGGATTAAGGTCTGGAGACTGGCTAGGCCACTCCAGGACCTTAATGTGCTTCTTCTTGAGCCACTCCTTTGTTGCCTTGGCTGTGTGTTTTGGGTCATTGTCATGCTGGAATACCCATCCACGACCCATTTTCAATGCCCTGGCTGAGGGAAGGAGGTTCTCACCCAAGATTTGACAGTACATGGCCCCGTCCATCGTCCCTTTGATGCGGTGCAGTTGTCCTGTCCCCTTAGCAGAAAAACACCTCCAAAGCATAATGTTTCCACCTCCATGTTTGACGGTGGGGATGGTGTTCTTGGGGTCATAGGCAGCATTCCTCCTCCTCCAAACACGGCGAGTTGAGTTGATGCCAAAGAGCTCGATTTTGTTCTCATCTGACCACAACACTTTCACCCAGTTCTCCTCTGAATCATTCAGATGTTCATTGGCAAACTTCAGACGGGCCTGTACATGTGCTTTCTTGAGCAGGGGGACCTTGCGGGCGCTGCAGGATTTCAGTCCTTCACAGTGTAGTGTGTTACCAATTGTTTTCTTGGTGACTATGGTCCCAGCTGCCTTGAGATCATTAACAAGATCCTCCCGTGTAGTTCTGGGCTGATTCCTCACTGTTCTCATGATCATTGAAACTCCACGAGGTGAGATCTGGCATGGAGCCCCAGACCGAGGGAGACTGACAGTTATTTTGTGTTTCTTCCATTTGAGAATAATCGCACCAACTGTTGTCACCTTCTCACCAAGCTGCTTGGCGATGGTCTTGTAGCCCATTCCAGCCTTGTGTAGGTCTACAGTCTTGTCCCTGACATCCTTGGAGAGCTCTTTGGTCTTGGCCATGGTGGAGAGTTTGGAATCTGATTGATTGATTGCTTCTGTGGACAGGTGTCTTTTATACAGGTGACGAGCTGAGATTAGGAGATTTAAGAGAGTGCTCCTAATCTCAGCTCGTTACCTGTATAAAAGACACCTGGGAGCCAGAAATCTTGCTGATTGATAGGGGATCAAATACTTATTTCCCTCATTAACATGCAAATCAATTTATAACTTTTTTGAAATGCGTTTTTCTGGATTTTTTTGTTGTTATTCTGTCTCTCACTGTTAAAATACACCTACCATTAAAATTATAGACTGATCATTTCTTTGTCAGTGGGTAAACGTACAAAATCATCAGGGGATCAAATACTTTTTTCCCTCACTGTATACTATTTCAGTAGTACCCTTCCTCATAAACGGCAATTAAGTGGCCAAAGTGTACACATTCCTAAAGATTACTTTATGCAGATAACAATTTGGTTGGAAATCCCCCTGCGGCACGAGGCAAGGAGGATAAGCATTTAATTTGCGATTATTGATTTTCTTTTGTTGCACTTTAATATCATTACAAACTGTGCTGGTTACTATGGAACTTTCAGCAGAGGTGGATAATTTCGAACGGCTATTGAGTGTGTGATGTCACAGCTTTGCAGATGTATCAGGATTATTTTACATTCATTGAACATTCCACCATTATTTTCAATGCTGCTCTTTAAAATGTTATGAATTGATTATAATGTAGTCATTTTGGATGATGTCAGGTGTTAAAAGCACAAGCAAACTACTTGTATAGTAAGACATAATGATATATGGGACCATGATGAGGAATCAGTGCAGGACAAGATTGTGAAGAGGATAAGCATTACTGCTCCACTGTTGTAAATTCTCACTGCTGATTGGTTGTCAACCTTATGATGTCATGACTTGCTCTTCAAGGAGCGATGTTCTGAACATTCCACCATTATTTTCTATGGCATTTTTTGGGGATGTCCATTTAATTCACTTTTCTTTAATTCATACATGAAATGCAGTTGCTTGGGAGTTTCAAAGCTGTCGTGGTTTTATATGTGTGTGTTCATATGATCCTCTACCACTCCTTACCACTGAGGAGCTACCCTGCTTCTTTTTCTTTATTGTGTCTGGCGGTGTTCAGTGGACTGCAGGGAAGGTTTAGTGTTGTTAGCTCTCTGATACAACCCCGTAGTAAAAGACACCAACATGGCATAAGACTGAATAGATGCCCACAGAGCATGGCATTCTGACACTTTAACTGACCTGTTGTTAGGTGACCTGAAGCAATTGAGGGACGAGTGCCAGAGCCTGAAGTGTGAGTGTCAGACTCTCAAGGATGACAACAAACAGCTTCTGGAGAAACTGAAGCTTCTGCAGCTGCAGAGATCTGGGTGAGGCCTGAGTTGAAGTATTATATATCGACCACAGAAATGTTCTGCGTGAGTTGTCTGTTCTGCAGCTACTTAGTGCTGTGGGCGATCATGACTGCTTGTGAATGTGTATTCTTTATTGCAGGATCCCTGTGGTTGGCATTTAATGGTGCAACACGAAAGCTTATAAAAATGTTTAGAACTTTTGCAGGCATTTTTCTTCTAAAACAATCACACTTAATAAGGATGTTCTTCATATGCATTAGACACAATTCAAGTTTTCACTCACCTTTGTGTATTTATTTAGAGTTTAGTATTTTCTGTTATTTTAGAACCCTTTAAAATCTATATACAGGTGAACCCCCGCTTTGCACAACCCTGTTGTTATGGAGTTGTTATAGCATTAATTAATTAAATGAATTAATGGATTATCAAATGCTATAAAACTGAAATGCAACACTCAGTCAGAATACCCTCCCTTGGATAAAGTGTTGACAACAGTAGATCCATTCAGCTTCATTATTTTAATTCTAAAAAGCTAAATGAAGGAAAAGTGCATCAGCCAGGATCCATGAACTTTGGCAGATTACAATGAAGATTCCAATAAATATTATAATTGTTTGTATGATTGTTAGTTTATCAGACCAATTTTCTGATTAACAGCACATTTATATTATATTAGTTTAGTTCAGTGCAAAGTGGGGTATACCTGTAATTGCCTGTAGGTATTTTCCTATATAAGAATAATACAAAGTGTAAATATCATTATATAAAATAAAATGTACGTCCTGCATATAGGAGCTAAAATATACAGTACACTTAAAACATAACTGTGGTGTAGTAGTTCAAAACTATACTGCAGTTTCCTCTTATTGTCCTTGATGAGCCTTGAAAAAGGACCGTCTGTGTCCAGTGAAGTCAAGAGGCATCTCTCCTTCATCATCACAGGTCTAATGATGTGTATCTGGCCCTGAGAGAAGAAGCACTGAGCGGCGAAGGGGAGGCTCATCTCCTCTGCAGGAAGGATGCGGAGGGGGGCACTGAAGACCTGTTTGAAGTGCGCAAGGCAGGGAGCTACATGACCATGACGGAGCCCCGGACGAACTGCAAGCTGGTGGATGTGTCGATCCAAAAGAATATCTCCTTTGATGGGAAACCGCTGACACCGACGAGCATGAATGGGGGCTTCTTGGAGATCTACTCGCTAAGAGACCAGCTGAAACAAGCGGAGGAGAGGGCCTTGAAAGTGCAGAAAGAGGTACACCTGCTGCATGAAAATAAAATACACTTTAGGTTCCCTTTCCTAACCGTTCACAGGACTACCTTGGCGTTTTCTTACGATCATCCCAGGCAAGGCAAGGACAGAGGATGGGCACTCTAGGTGTTTAAGTGTTCTTTTTGTCTTTATCGGTGGTTGCAGAAACGTACAAGATGCATTTACTTCTTGACAAGTAGCTCTCTTTGGCACCTGGAGCCCAAGTTCAAGGAGACTTTAACACTGCCTCTTCCTGCAGTGTGACAGCCTCAAGGGGGAGCTGCTGGAACTGCAGGGCCGCTACACGAGCAGCCAGAAGGAGAGAGCCGACCTGGAGAGGGAGCTTCAGAGATGCCGGGAGGAGCTAGAAAAGCTCACAGGCAAGAAAATGCAGGTGAGAGGGGGCCTGGAGCTCAGGCTTTTGGGGAAATACCTCTGGGTGGGGGGCTTTCTCCACAGCAGCAGAGATGCCCATTTGGTGATCTGTGAGGCAGTGTGGTAGGAACCTCTGATATCCAGCAGTACTGAACACCACCCTGTGCCCACACACTCAACGTCCTGGTGTTCAGCTTGTTTTATAACAGATGATTATCCCTCGAATGCATCCATTTCATGTTTTAAAATGTGGGCAAATGCAACAGGCTACACACTATAGCAGTAAGGATCAGTTTGGATGATGTATCTGTAGTTGTGGTTTTTGCCCCCCTGGTGTCTCTGCAAAGAGTGACCCAGGCCTGTCTCCGGGCAGTGAGGATCACCGTCTCTAGAGTGAGTGGACTTGCAGCTTTGTGCGGTTCTGACTTCAGCCATGCTACAGGCATACACAGACACTTACAGAAGGTCAGTCTGTTTATTGAAACAAGTCGAAAGAGATCATGATCATATTACAGTTACATTTTGGCTGACATTTAACAGTTACGGACTCTAAATGTAGTGTGACTCATAAGTAACAGAAGATTTAAAAAGGAAATGGTATGTGGGGTGTTTGTGAAGAAATAACGTTTTTGATGATATCACTGTCTTCAAAAGGCAGATGTGTTCAGTGTTTATTGCTTACGCTTGCTTCCAGCTTGGCTTTGCTGCAAATCAGGCTGTGCTGGCCAGTGTTTATACAACACCCACGTTTGTCTGTTTTCTTTTCTGTGGTCCAAGAGTTTTCTTACAACTGTGCAGTTCTGGATGATCCAAGAGTGTGTGTGCGTGTGTGGGTCCATGCATGTGTGCCGTTGGGCGTGCTGTGTGTGATTTGTCCATGCATTTACACCTAAATTACTCGTTTTATGTATAACTGTGTGCCGGTACAGAGTTGATTTAAGCATGATGCTAACAACATCAGGTTTCTCAGTATACTTGCTCTGTCCCTTTGACCAATTGGCCTGGAAAGCACGTTGAGCTGGTCAGCTGACAAAAGGGGACACTACTAACCAATGGATTAATAATTGCTGGAGATGATGATTAATATATATATATATATATATATATATATATATATATATATATATATATATATATATATATATGACCTCTATATCTATCTATATACATACACATATATATATTCTGTAAATATATGTGTGTATGTTTATGTGTGTGTGTGAGGACCTGTGTTGTCCACTGCTGTAGTCCGTATCAACTCACCCTTGTATGAGCAGCTCAGACATGCAGACTTATTGTTTTGTCTTCATAAGTGCCACCTGCATCCCATTTTGTGCAGTCCTCTTTTTGGCAGGATCTGAAATAGGAAGTGTTTTAGAAAGGCAATCAATTGTCTACAGCACATTCGAGAAACATTCATATTTCACATTGTAGTGACACCCCAGGATCCAGTGTCTGTAATTACAGAATACAATAATTCGCTGCATGTGTTGTTATACATGTATATTTCTCCAACTGACCTTGATGAAGTATCACTAAAATTTGATTTAGAAAGAACATGCATCTGTATGATATTGTTGTTATCGATAGCACACCTTGTGCATTCTCTTCTGTAAAGAGTCTATCAAATACTGTCCAGAAATGCTCAATTGAATGAATGCAATATCTACTTTAAACATACAAATTTCAACATACATTTTGTGTTCATTGGGCCACTTAATATTTTATTTTTTGCCATTCATGGAGGAACTAGTACAGTTTAAAGATCTTAAGAGCCGGGTTATTTTGTGAGTAAGTCTGAGCCAGAGTTTAACTGAACCTATAAATTAATTTCAATGATATATGTAATTGACTTATTCTTCCTTGTTTTGAGATCAAATACACACTTTTTTTTTCCTGAGTAATGAAAAAGAGCAGGAGTGTTATCAGCAAAACGATGCTTTTGAGCACCATGCCTATGGAGGATGTCTGTGAAGCTTTAGGCCGTTGCTTTTTCACGTCATGCATTTGTCTTCCATACCTTGTGACCTTGTTATTAACCCCTCCACTGCTGCTCTACTTGATCGTAAATGTCAGTGTACCTCACACAGTGACCTGCTCCAGGAAGTAGCAGGAGAGGGGGTTAATTGAAGGCAAGGCGCCCTTCCGGGTGTGCTGAGTCTAATCACACTTTCTGTCTTTTTCTCTTTTCTGGCCACTGTCTTGAACCATGGTCTTAATTTTCACACCCATCTCATTTTTACCCTGCATTGGCTGCTTTTTTTCATTCTCACAACAAATTTGCTGTTATTATTTGTATCTATCTATCTGTCTGTCTTTATATGTCTATATATCAATCTTTGTCTGTCTGTCTGTATCTTTGTTGTTTTAATTTGATTCTCTCTCTCTATCTCTCTCTGTGTCTCTGTATGTGTGTGTGTGTCTTTCTCTCTCGGCTTGTCTTTAATTTATTCCACCTGTCCTATTCACTCCTCACATTCCCTTATTTTTCCTCAGAACTCTCCTTCCCCCGAGCCACCTGTTCTGTCCATCCCCCTAATAGGAATGATTGTTATAGTGGCCCTACTTTGGTGCTGGTGGGCGGAGACTTCATCCTAGAGGGCACAAGGTACCGGTATGCCATTTCTTTACCTACGAATGACAGCCCCCCTCCCCCCCAAACATGTGACTGGAACGTCACCCAGCGGATGGTATCAGTTCTCTTAAGGAAAACAGTAGCTAGTGACTGTGAGCTCACAAGTTCTTGTGAGGATGTTGTGAAAAGATAAATGAATGTCTTGCAATCTGACATAAGGACATTATGGGGGAAAATAGCGAGGAAAAAGATACTGCTGTACATTTACAGATTTTGCTTTTCTATCTTTCAGTTCTACCGTATTATTTATGATATGGTGGTAGCAGCAGTAGTAATAATAATAATAATTGGATTTTTACCCTTTTGCTTCACCAAGACTGCATGCTCCATAATTCATTCATCTCAATTACGGTACTGAAATGGTTTTACAGCAGTTTATCCCTCCAGCGTGTTGTGTCCAACCTGTTGTGCTGAAAATGGAACAAAATATATATACACTCATGCAAAAACTCTAACCGTATATTAGAATACACAGAGTATAATCATATAATTCTGACGTACAGCACTTTTTAAATATGGCACTTTTTAATGTATATTGATTGACTGATTGATTGCAAATATCAGTTTCAATCATCGACCAATTCTCCACAGAGCTATAGTGAGATATGTACAAGCTCTTCTAAGAGACACAGGGAGATGTATCTGGTTATATTATTTATCTGCTTTGAATTTACGGCGTGAACTCACTAGGCCCAAATGGATGACACCATTCGTACACTGACTCAATTGCAATCCTTTCATACCCAGCAGAGAGGAATCTATCACTCACTTGCCAGCCAGCAACAAAGCTCAGATACAAATTGATGTTCATATTTATGAAAGAGTCAGTCCTGGCCTGAAATATCTCATGTGCCCAACTGGAGGCTGCCTTGTGTCAGCCAGGCTTCCAGCTGGTTGGTTCCACAAAAATATATGCTGTGTGTGTGGCGGGGGGTTGGGGTGTGGTGATGCTGGTGGGGGGGTTCTTTCAAATAATATTTTCGAAACATTGTTAAAGAATATGCAAGAATGAGGTATGTATATGGTATGCACACAAGATGGACTACACATTCTATTGGGATAAGGCCATGGATATTTTGAGTCAGTGTTAGGCATGACTTCACAGTTAGACACCAACACACACAGACATCCCCAGCAAAGAATACCTTACAACCCATAAAAATCCCAGGCTCTTTCAGAATGGTGCCAAGAAGACAATTTACCATCACCAGTATGTATAAAAAAACAAGCAACAAATCTAAAACGCAGGATATGGATGTTTTGGAGCCATCGCCCTACTACTGGCACTGTCAGGGGATGTGTTTTCCCCTTGTGTGTGTCTCCTCTGGTAAAGAAAATGGCCAACGCTTTTTCTCCCGACATCTGCAGGGGTCGGAGGGAGCCTGGAGTCCGTTGATGGTGGTGGCTGTAGCTGCGGCCGTGGTGCTGATTTTCCCTAGTCTGACCAGAGCGCTCTCCTGAGGACCTCACAGCTGCCCCTCCCGCCAGCTGTCTTCCTCCGGGCTCAGCACTCCCCCTCCGCATTGCTTTTCTCCCTACACTCACATACTGCCGAGCTTTAGGCCCAGGACTCTCTTTAGTGTAGCTGAGGAGGCTCCGATCTCAGGAACGCCTTCCTCAGAACAGTTGGGAGAAGAGGATTGACTCCGTGGATTGACTGGAAGAACGACTGCCATGTTAGAAATGTAAGCACAGACTTTTTTTGGTTTCCGGATTAGTGGCGGGACACTTTCTCGAAACATCGTTAGAGCATGATTCATCGGGAGAGATTCAGCGAACCGTGATGCTGATCACTGCATATCTTGACATCTAGTCTTATGATCTTGTAAATGTGCTGATCTACCTTTTTTTTTAATTGCTTGCTGCACTAATTCACCATTTCTTTTATTTTTAAAATGGCATCCTTTCTTTCTGCAGAATCACTCGCAGTGCTTCTATAACTACTCTCCTGTGACCAGGCAGTGTACTGATTTGCACGGGACTTTAAATAGAACTGTCTTCATTTTACATGATGCATTGTTCAACAAGGGTTATTTATTTATTTATTTGGCTTCATGTAAAATATCATGTGAAGACAGTGAAAACATTTAAATACTGGAGTTTAAGAACTGGTAGCTAAGTGGCTTAGGACAGAAATTCCCATTACGTTCATAAAAATGTATTTTCCACATCCCAGGGCATGCAACTGAAAACAGGGCTTTACCAAATCCAGACGCAAGAGATCAATATTATATGGCGAAAGATTTGAAACATAAAAACTTGTCACATTTCAGAAAACAAATACAAAATTATCTGGCTCAAGGGAATGAATGCTTTTTTCATCACACATACTACCACTCCTTCTCTTTTAAATGTATAAAAAGACAAAGTTTTTTCTTAGATTTAAAAAACCTTTGAGAGGTCTGTTTATATTCCTATGATGTGTTATAACACTGTTATAAACTCACTGCTTCAGTCACACTTGCCCTTAGCAGTCCCTCTGGTGATATAATTAATTAATTAACCAACAGCCTATGTTTTGTGAGAAAATCCCCACAAATCATGGCTTTGCCAGTGAATAGTTTCAGTTTAACAACCCGAAGTGAAACAATGTATTTCATTTACTCCATTATATTTTCTGTCACATAGTCGGCTATGCCCCATATTCTGTTGATTTCCAGAGCCTTGTAGTGTTACACTGAATCCAGTGTCCACCCAGGCCCTGCGTTTGGGACCAGCTCGCCCCTGTGGCTGTGAATCCTGCAGGTCAGGCCTCACTGCGTCTGAATGCAGCCCATATTTCTTGTGGTGTTTGGCTGCAACCCACCTTTACATCCTAACCCTTCATTGACTCAACTCTTGGCTGCTCCAAGTCATTCTGCGTTGGCTAGCTGCCTTCTTCTTTGTGGCTGCATTTTCCAGTCTGTGGCTCGATGGTTTTCCAGCCAATATCCCCCGAGCCTCTCCAAGCAATTATGGTCCACTTATTCAACTATTCAACTGTTATACCCTATCAATCAATCACCAGCCTGTCGTACTAATGGATTGCTTTCCTATCACAGAAATAATGCAATAAACACATCTGTGCACAGCTGATGTTATCAATCTAATATTAATCTATAATGTAAAATTGATCAAATAATAAAAAGCAATGAGGCAGATGTTAACCCCAAGATTACAACTGAGGAGTTAAATCCAAACACTCTGCCATGTTGAAATTATATTTGTGAGCTGTGGTCTTTTCAGCACATTCCAGAAACTTTTTTTACATAATCTACTTGGTTTTTGGACTGGAGAAAGGAATAGGGATGGATTAGTGACTTGTGCAAGTGTAGCTGCTGGCAGCCGGGACTGTGTCTACAAAAGGCCAAGTGTCAAAGCACACTTAATCTTTAAAGGACAATCCCTTTATATCACATTGTGATGTTTCAATGTGCAGTAAATGAGTCATGACAGTTACCTATAAGTATATATAATAAAACAATTACTATAATTTATTTTTAATGGCACAAAACATTTTAGACCATTACTATGTGTTATTCTTAATGGCACAAAACAGTTAAGCTGACTTGGCACAACTTCTGAGAAATAGTTTGAAACTGCCTGGGGATGTTTGTTAAATATCTACTGAAATAATAACGTTTCTACTTAAATTGGTAATTTAGACAATATTTCTAAGAAAATATGGGTGATTTGCGAATGTATCAGCTATCTTGTAATGTTTCTATGTTCTTTTGCACTTTTTCCAGATCAGATTTGGAATGCTTCGGCATGGTTTGCGAACGATGTTCTGGTCTTCTGTTTTCTCTATCTCTCATTTGAGTATTTTTAATGTAAAGCTAAAATAAACAACAAACAATGCTATATCAGTCTACTAGTAAAACTTTCCCTTAGTTAAACTTTAATTTAGAACAAGTACAGTTGCACCTTGCTGTTAGATATCATAATTAGCCCGTATCTAATTACTGTAGGCTATTCTCCGAGTCAGTTAATTTAGGGCAACCTGGTTTATATCTCCACATAAACCAGGCCAGCCGGTAATTCAGTGTCCACTGTGAATTTGAAAGGTACACCTTGCCTTTCCCAGATGTAGACTTCAGGTTGTACAAAGTGAAACCCACCAGTGAACATCACACTTGACTGATATCGCTGTGACTGATAAACACTTTGTGATGTATCTAGTGTCTCTAAACTTGTATTCAGTCGCCTCAGCCATAACTGTTCATTGTAATTAGGAGGTATTTTCTAGTTAGCCAGAATTGTATACATTATCTGCAAAATGATTGTTTAGATTACTTTCACTGGACTGGCTCTTAGGGCACCTGGAGGCTAAAGACTGAACTATATAGTCATACCTCACAACATTGCTCTGTGGTTAAGAAATCAAAATCCTAATCATAGTTCATTGAGCTGGACACACTATTCTGTAAGCTGTTTTTCTTACAAAAAATGCATCTGTGCTCTTTTTATTTATCCACCTTTTCTAGAGATATCAAATTATTATTATTATTATTATTATTATTAGTAGTAGTAGTAGTAGTAGTAGTCATAGTAGTTGTAGTTAAAGTAGTACTAGTACATCCAAGTTGTATTTTATTATTGAAGTCGCTTGCAGAAGTGAATGAGATCAGTGTCAGTCAGGTTTGTGCTCCAGGCATGTTGCAAGCTCTCCATGTGATGTCCTCATTTACATAGAATATTACATATTTTAGGATAGCTGATATATTATAGATCACATTCAATGTTTCATGTAAAAGTGTTCAGAATAACAGAATACTATGTATAGTAATATATTATCACAACAATCGCTTGGAACAGTGTTTTTCAGTGATTTGTTTTGTTGAATAAATATTGTTCATTAAACTATATTTGATTGTAAATAATATATTATATACAGCTCTGGAGATTTTCCAGAGCTATATATTCTCTATTCGATTCAGCCCAGAGAAAACTGAGCACATTCAAGTAGATTGGTCTGACTGAAGTAAGTATGGCTGTTGAAGCGTGTAATGTTTTCACTGCCACCCCAAACATTTCTGGAATATTAACCGCTTTTTCTAGTCAGAATCAGTGTTAACCAAGCACAGGAATATATATATATGATATGTATGTGTGAGTGTGTATTTATTCAGAATTATCTATATATAGTGATGATGTGCTTTCTGATTAGCATATGTTTCTCCAAGGAACATACTGATATGGTTACTAAAAAAAAAAAAAGTTACATTCTTCATGTGATCCATAGCACTCTATAAATATATTGGAATATTACTTGTTATTTTGTCCACTGGAAACTTTTTGGTTTAGAGAGAACAAACACAACAAAAATCAGCTACACAATTGAATAATAATAAGAACAAATAAGAAAAAATACTAAACAAATAAACCTTCTTTAAAAACATAAAAACAACATTTTAACACATAGCTATTATAATTCTGTGATAAGAGAACACATGTCAATCGGAGTGTTTATGTTTATAATGTTATATGATTAAAATGCTGATGCTGATATATTTATTTTCAGAGTAATTTCTTGTATTATATGCAAACTGAATGAGTTGCAGATAGTATAACAAAAAACAATCAAATATTTCACAATACTTGTATGGTAATGTTTTTAGGCACTGGATGTAATTATATTTTTTGTAAAAAATTAAAAAAGGAAAAAATCTGTTTCACAAATTGACATACTCTTTGACATGTTATGTATATATATACACACATCACATTGTATGGGCATATTCATGTATCCTATATTATCATACATGCATTCTGAAGCCATTGCCAAAAGTCCCATTGCTCCTTTGAATTGTATGAGTACAGATTAATCTGACAGTCTGACTAAAAATCAAGCAAGCTTTGCTTATGAGGAAACAACCAAGAGGGTATATAACACATACAACAATGAGCAAAAAAGACTAAATGTGTCCAGAGTAGATGTGACATGTACTCTTGAGACACACAGAGCTTGTTAAAGTCTTTAAATGGCTACCTAGTATCATGACCTAAAGCGGAGGTCTATGGGACACCATGGCCTACTGCCAATGGGATTATTAGGGTCCATCAATGTTCAGAGCTTTTTCCACCTTGTAAAAAGCTGTGCCAGATAAAGGCAGAGGAACTGTCAATAAACAAATAAATAAACAAATTCATACCGGTTCTTAATCTCTGTTCACAATAAATATTCCTCCATTAATTTCCTTATTTATATAAATCTGGAATGTATAAAAGCACCAATTTGCACAAAGTTTTTTAGCCACGCTGTTTCCTAACCTGGTATGTGAGTCTGTCTCTTGTCAGATCCCTAGGTCTGTCAGTTCAGGTCCAGCAACAGAAACACAACTGCACAACCGTGAAAGGCAGATTTTATACCTTTTATTAAACGTAAGTGATATTAGAATTACTATTTTCCATATGTTGCTGATCATCTTTCTGCTGTGCTTACATCATTATTTTTACCACTGATATTAATGCTATGAAGTTCGAGAATCAAATCCAAACTACACGGCTCTTTCCTTCTCATTATTAAGAGGTTTTGGCTATCCTGTGCCTGTGATAGTACAGCTCAGACAGTTCTGTGAAATCATATATGTGCTAAGCTTTTGTATACATGTTGTGGTAAAATCACGTAGCACAGTAACAACAAAGACAAATCATGAGGAACACGTTCCAGGATACAGAATAAGGACGAAATGCAATATCAGAAGTCGGTTAATAGAAACACCTTAACTCCCCTTGGCTGCAGCTCTTACAGCAGAGTGGAGGTTCCAGGTCACAACGCCTGTCCTTTTTCAACACTTGTTATTTTTCTCTGTACTTCTGCTTTCATTGATTTGACCTGGATTGTAGAAGAGGGAGAACTATGCTCACCCTTCTAATAAAATCTTGTAGGTTCTCCTCTGCTTGTTTGTGATTTGGTTTGACTGTAAATCAATACTGGCTCATTTCTGGGGCAATGACTTCTCTGGCCAATTCTCTAAGAATCTGTTGTGAACAGGACTTAAGTTCTCAAGCCTTTTTAAGTTTTAAACCATGTTTGTATGGTAATGAACAGAGCATAGACCTTCCCAGTTGATTATAAAAATTAATCTTTAAAAAAGCATTAATAACATGGTGGAGAAATTATAAGCATGAACGTCTATGATTGGGAATGCCTGGAGTAAATGTGTGAAATATAATTAAGGCATTATAGAGTAAACATATTTGTAAACCAATGTATCACATATACGTGTTAAAAATCTCTTCTCAAATTAAAGCAGTAGTGCAGGATTCATTCATCACTGTAGTAGCTATATTCTGCTGGTAATATGTTTGCAGTTTGTGTCAATGATAAACAAAACTACTCACAGGGCAGTTTACATGAAATTTTAAAGCTTTATTTCCATATCATTGTATACAATTCATAACTGAATGATTGTAACTTTATGTGAATTCAATGTTGAAACAATATAGAAACTAAGTAATATATCACTACTGTTAAATAAGTGTGGGACTACACACAAGTTCAAGTATAAACATTACACAAAAACTATGATTATCTTCAATAGTTATTAACAAAGATGGTAGAGATTAACTGACGTTGAAACATACTAGCATGAAGTTTGACCTAAGTGTTGCTTTTTAGTTGCAATAGTTATTAAAACGGCTAAATAATACATCTAATTTAAGGAATGTTTTTTGGAATATTCTATACCATTGCACTGGTCATCTTATCGAAATGCAATCATGTTAATTAAACCTACTTTATTTCCTCCTTTATATCTATGTGTGGATGCATGTTGGTTATAGATTATACGTTTAAATTCTGCATGTTTTTGGTAGTATTAGCGTACATTTCTGAAACAGGCTTATGTGACCGTTTTGATCGATTTCAGAAAAGTGCATGTTTTTACTATCTTTTACCGTAAAAGGACAACATAATTTTGAATTCTTCTTCTTCTTATTATTATTATTTTCTTTTTCAGGTAAATGTTTTACTTAATTACTAGAATTAATTCCATTTAATGTACCAATTAAATTATTCAAGATTAATCATATAAACTGCCCTGTTGCTGAAGATTTGCAGCCCAGACTGTGGAGATTCATCCAGTATCCCCACACCTCATACAGCTGATAAAGGTATGGGTGTGACAGTGACTTTAAAATGTAACTAGACTTTTAGCTCAAACCAATATTAAAACTTGCTGAATGTGTATTTGCTTCACTGTTTTATAAACGAAACACAATAAAACAACATAACAGCTACAATAAAACACTTACAACTGTAACAAATAGATGTGTTAAATGACTTGAAACTTGCATTATTAAAATCATGTTTGCGGGTTCATTCTGTACCGTACTGACTGTTGTTTGTCCAGCAGATATGTCAAAGTGTATAAAAAGCTGGCGATTGTCTTTGCAACAGAGCTAAAGAAGTGTAATGTAACGTGTTTTCTAACAAGTGTGTATAACTTCTGAAATGCTACTTTGCTTTTTAGATGGCTTTGCTGTTTTGACAATTTGTGAGTATTTTGGTAATAGGCTGTATATTTTGTAAAGGATCTGACAAATAAAGTAATTTATCCTTACTGTTATCCATGAATCTTCATTATTAATAAAGTTTTACTGTATTTATAGCTTTCACACACACAAACACATATGTGTATGTCATCATCATCACCCTTTGTCAGTCCTATGCTGGATGAAAGCCTCCCCAAGATATTTCCACTTGTTTTGATCCACAATATCACTTCTCCGGGTTGTGCCACCAAAGCTTCTGATCTGCTCACATGGTCTTCTTCTTGGTCATTTCTCATCCGTTCTATAGTTTCTTTAGTCCATCTTCAATCTATATACACCACAGAAGTCAGAAGACGATTCCAGGCCTTCAAGCCTCCATTTGCCCCCGAATCCGCAGAATTCTCACAGCTGCAGTCTGTTAGCAGGCCGATATATTTGGGTATGACATGTGTAGGGGTGGAGGCATAAGATTCAACCCCCAACAGGATATTGTGGCTTCTCTGAAGAAGTGACCAGCTGGATGAGATCATTCACCTATAAAACTGGGGCCCAGGGATTGCTTTTTGTTGCTCAGTTGCTATACTATACTATTCAGTACTGGTGGTCTTCCCCAAACTTGCTGCCCCTTCAATTTACCATCTCACTAGTAAAATAAAAGGCAGCCATTGGCTACAATACAGATTTGTGAACACTCTACTCTTAAACTTCTTACAAAGTGCGGGTATTGGGGCCTCCTAACATGTAAAGAGTTAAGAAGCTGTACATTGTATTTTGGCATTTGTTTATCAGTTTTTAAATTCTGTGGCAGGAAGTCATCGCAATAGTAAATGACATTTAAAATGCAATCCAGCTATAGATAGAAAAATCACTATTAATTTTTGAATTTGTGTTGCCCAGATTGCTCAGTGGTCAAGGCTAATTTGCTGAACACATCATTCATGTTTATTAACTTTTCATTTGCCACGTGACAACACCCACAGAGTGACCTGCTAATGTGAATGATTGATTTGAAATACAAAGCTATACAGAAAACCTAAAAGAATAATAATATTATTTATTTTATATATTATTATTATTTGAAGTTTACTAAAGCCTTGCAAATATGCTTTAAATGGTACAAACTTCCTTCACACAGGAGCTGAAATATGTATACCTGTTACAAAACAGCAGAAATTAGTTACAGAAAAGATCAGTTCTATTTTATCCGCTGAATAAACTTAAAACACTGACTTTTAATAAGTCAAAAGGTTTCAAATGTTTCATTACTTTAAGATAAGTGAATCATAATTTATATTGACAGCAAAGACTACTCAAATAAGAATTTATAGCCTGTGTGTCATGTGACACTCCAGTCAGTCTCAAAGAATTTAGTACTGTAGTAATGATCGCTGGCCAAGCACGGCTGACATTAGAGTATTACACTATTTATATAAACTAGCCACCATGGACACTGCTATGAGCAATTGCTGATTTGTACTTTTTAAAGAAAAAGTTAAAAGAGTATTTGAAAATCATTACATTTGAATCAGCAAATAAGTTTAAACCCACTGACATTTCAACACTCCACATTATTCTAACTGTTAATTTGCAGAAATACTTCTACTATTATTAATGTGACTACCACCACTAGTTTTATTAGGAAATTATGGTAATGATCATTATGTATTGATTTTAAGTAGCAGAATAAATAGTAGTCTTTTAATTACCATAATTTAAAGCATTATTACTGTAAGACCCTATAGTTAACAGACACAATCCTGAATTGTAGACTACAAACCCTCATTGATGTTTTATAGTATGTAGAATTACAGGAATGAAAATCGATCACTTAACAGGAAAAATGAAACAAACTACAACATTTTCAGCTACGTTTCAAAAGAGGCAAAAATGTGTTTGGATTCAAGTTCATTTTTAAAACCTCATTCTCTCATCTCTCCTATCTCTCTATCAATACAAAATACACATAAAATAACACACAAAAACCATACAGCTCTCAATAGAACTTGAACTTGGTTTTTGAAGTATCATTCCATCCGTTTTTCAATTGAAACAAAATTTGAAAGTTAGCAACTCTATTTTGTAACACACATCCTATAGAGTACAAGGTATCAGAGGCTCCTGTGATTTCTGTTGATTCACACAAATACCGGATCACAGGAAAATACACCTTTATTCTTGTACCAGCTGTGGTTGGTTAACTTTAATGCTGCAGTTTTGACTTCAAAGCAGACCTACATCTGGGTGATAACATATGATGGTACTCACACTCTCTAATATATCATTGCTCCCTCTAGATATTATTGCTTTACTATAACACTAACCATGCTACTTTATCGCAATCGTCTATGGTACAGCATCTCGGACCGGCTGTGGCTTGAGATACATTAAAGCTGGTCCATTCAGAACTGAGGCAAACAGTCACAATGTTGCCCATTGTCAGCTGTTCACTAAATGGGCTTTGTTGATTTTACACTGTGATAACTTTAACAAAGAACAACAGAAGAGGAAGGGCTGAGGTGTCTTTACAGCACTCTTGGTCACTGAGCAGTTCAAACGCCAGAGACCACAGGGAAGGGAGGAATTAGAGCAACAAGACATTAGGGGCATTGGCCCAAGATCTGTGTAACCATTTGGTAGCATTTGTCTCAATGAATGGAAATCAATTTTATTTGACTGGATGTATATAAATGAGCTTCTCTTGTTTTTTGTTTGGTTTTATCTATGTAATCTAATGTATTAATGTTCTCATTATAATTTAAGATATGATTTCCACATTCTGATTTTTGATCCATCTTCCAAATCATGTCATAGAATTTTAACAAAGTTTTAACTTCACCGGTTAATAAATCAGGCTTTTAAATTAGTTCAGGGAACTATAGTTTTCTCCAGTTATGTGCTTTAAATTAGAAATGAAAGTATCTTATAAGGAAATTGCTTAGGTTTCTCCACAGATCCTTTGCTTTATCACATGACAAGCTTATAAACAACAGAGAAACTGTTTTAATAAACTGACAGCTGGTCAATGTTGCTTCTTCATAACCACGTGTTCTTGTATGGCTACAACAGTTCATTTGAAGCTGTTAATTTATTTAAAAAATGTAACATTGTCTAATGAAAACATGATCTATAGATTCTATACTGAAAAAGACCCACATCATTTTCATCATGGACTAGTGGGTTAGTTTTCACACGTCGCCTAGTCTACACATGCAAGTGTACAGTGACAGTCTAGTTTTGAACACATTTTAAATACGTGTATTTTCAGATGTCTTTCAAATGATGCCATTTACAATTACAGTCTATATTTGACCTTCAATTCCAATTTACAGAAACATGCATCACATATCATACATATGACATATATTACAAATTGTTTGTGTGTGCATCTAACACAAGACTATTTCATATTTTCTCTTCCCGAAATTGCAGAGTCGCAAAAGTGAAGACTGTGATTCATCAGACGCGCTTGTTTATCAGCTTTGTTTATTAACGAGACATTTTTCACTGTGAGGTGAAACATTGCTGGGGGACATATGTATGACGCAAACCTCATGGTTTAATAAGTGGCACCCACTCCAGAGGCGATGTATGACCTCACAGCTAATAATGCCCGGCTCCTAGGCTTCTGCAGTTGTAGAGAGAGGGGCAGACAGATTCCTCTTGTTTATCTTCCTGCGTCCAGAATAGAATATGATGGCAACTCAACTGGGCATCCACTGAGCGTCATATATGTGCTTTACTCCACATGAGGACACTTACACCCCCTATTAATACGCCATTCAAACTGGTCACACACCGCACTAAGTGAAATCCCACATACATATAATATGATCAGACATGAGCAAAACCATAACTAGGGCCATGTAGTGTTGTTGTCGTCATTTTCCTTTCCCAGTAGTATTGTCAAGCCTTTCTGACCCCCCACCACCGCGCACACACTTAGCTGTCACAGCCCCCCGGCCTGCATTTGGAGTAGCTAAAAATAAAACCAGTTATCACCGCGGCCGGAGCCAATGACGGCCCCTTCTATCCTTAGTACCCAATCGAGTCGCATATTATTATCTCAGTAGCATTAGAAAAAAAAAATACCCATCCTTTATGGTCATGGCAGAGGCATTCCGGAGGATCTTTTTAAACCCCCGTCCCCCCCGCGTCTCCATTCAGTTACATTAACACGTCTCTTCTCCTCTCACCTCTACCGCAGGAGCCCCTTGTATGAAACAAGGCAGAAGAAAAGCTGGGTCTGCTCTTCTAAGCCACACTGGTCTCTTCAGACCGAGCTCACACATCGCCAATTAAAACGACGAGGACTGCCTGCCTTTCCCAAACTGAGAGCCGGAGTCACAGCTGGGATTGACAAGAGCAAAGGGGGACAAAAGAGAAAAAGAAAAGACAACTTTTGAACTTTCCCCAGCGCGCCTGGCACTGCCCTGCGAAGCCCCTGCCCGCCTCGCCTCGCCTCTCCCCCGTGTGCCGCCGACTTCACACCGTATAAAACCGCGGCCGAGCAGCCCGACACCATGATGAGCAACAACACTTACTACGACCCGCAGCCTCCGATCTACCAGGGCTCCCACAGCGGCGAAGAGCAGGAGGAGATGCCCGCCACCGAGAAGGACCTGGCCGAGGACGCCCCTTGGAAGAAGATCCAGCAGAACACCTTCACCCGGTGGTGCAACGAGCACCTGAAGTGCGTCAACAAGAGGATCAACGACCTGCAGAAGGACCTGAGCGACGGGCTGAAGCTCATCGGGCTGCTGGAGGTTTTGAGTCAGAAGAAAATGTACAGAAAGTACCACGCCAGACCCAACTTCAGGCAGATGAAGCTGGAAAACGTGTCGGTGGCGCTGGAGTTCCTGGATCGGGAGCACATCAAACTGGTTTCTATAGGTAAGCGGGTTGTTTGACCAGTTTGGCCTGCGCTGTAGTGTGTGTGTTTGATTGTGTGCGGTTGATGGACGAGGGAAAGATGACATTTTGGTTCGTGGTTGCGGGTGTATAAAGTTAGCAGGCAGCGGGTTAGAGGGCGTCCTTGAGTCGGCCGGCGCGTCTCAGCACAGCCGCTCTCCTCGGTGTGGCTTCTTATGGGCGACCTGAACACACCCTGTGCACTTCTTATTACGACTTTAAAGTATGAAGTTGAAATTAAGTAACCTTTCCCAACAGATACAAATCCGAGTTTTCCAAAGACGAGTGTAGAAACGACGTATTTCAAACTCTTGTCTTGCAAGTCGTCCCACACACGTTTGTTTGGGCGGCTTGTGTTTCAGTCAGGCGATTCATTTGCCCCGGCGAGAGGATTTTCGTATTATGTTAGAGGAAATAAATAGGTTAGTAACCACGAATTATGCTGGAACTAAAGGAGTAGCATTGGTATGTCTGTAATGTAATAGAGATGATCTGATTTAAGTATGTGCAGTCGCTGAATGGGACAGAATAAAATTAACCTTTACATGCTCTACATAGAGAACATTGTTCATTATAATTTAATCATTTTTGTCACTTTGGAATTTAATGATTTGTGTCATTTTGTGACGCATACTGTAACATTTGACGTATTATTCTTAAACTACATTTACTCAAAATTCATTCTTTTAAATAGTATTAAATGTACTGCCACACTTGGCACAATTGTGGTTTCTTATGAAGTAACTTGTTTATCTCTGTTTATGATATGAATGCAATTAGGATAGAATAGAATATGAATAGAATATTTTGCATCACCCGATTGGACATGTCTCTATTAAAAGCAAATGTATAATGTGATACAAAAATCCTGCGATATGAGGTAATTAAGAACAATACATATTAAAACTATAATTGCCTTTTTTTAATTAAAAAAGAGAACAACAGCAACTAAAATTCACATTTATTTGAAATACCATATGTACTACTCAATCATGAAATACAATAACAATGAATTCATAGCCTTTGTCAATGTTAGAAACCATGCATGCCTTTCTTTTAAATGCATGTTTCCATACTGGTGTTTTATCCAAAGGGTTAAAGATGATCAGCATCAAAGAAAAGAGAAACAGCCTTGTCTATTAACCACAACACTCTGAATAAAGTACAGTCAGTAGTGATCTTTAAACATGTGAGCCTTTAAGAAGCCAGACTCCTTGCTGCTCAAGGGAATGGCAGCTCTTAGATCTAGGCAATTTGAGGGGTTCAACCGTCAGAACTCCTTCCTCTGGGTAAAAAATGGCCTGCAACCTTTGAGGTCAATAGACAGGAACTTCTAGAAACTTCCAGTCCTGGGCATATCCAGAGAAAAGCCACATGCTCTCTGAGTGTCTGTATTATGGTCTGTATTACATAGGATGGTAGTATGTCCTTTTAGTTAGGTGACGTGTGCTGTGTGGGAAGACAGCTGACATGCAGTCGGAGATTAGAATCGATAGAATTATGTTTTACCACAGTGGGGTGTTAGAGGAACAATAACAGATTCTCTCCGTTTTCCAACATTAAGTGAGTGATAGAAAAAATTACTATTTATTAAGAAAGTCAATATAAAGCAGTGTACTTATGACATTAAATAATGGGTTTCTGCATACATACAGCAGCCATATCAAACTGCCAATAAACACATTTGAAGAAGATAAGAAACAAATGTATAATATTTTTGTTGCACTAGATCCAGATACACGGCACCGTAGCTAATATGGGCTGATGGACTCATTCACACACTCTACTGAGGAATATTTCTCTAATCCACAAAATTAGAATTGGCTATTACAAAATGGCACACATTTCAAAAAGGAAGCAAACATATTAAAGTAAGTTACAGTACACAACATCAAGGAGTGCCGCTGTGGGCTCCCCGAAGCCAGTAAACTGAAATGAAGTGGAGTTTGAAATCCTCTGGGATCTGACATTTAATGAGCTTCAACTCAGCGAGAATATAACATTATTTCTAATCACCTGAATACGGTTAGATTTCCCTCACCATTGGAGGTGAGCTTTAATCTCAGCAGGGCTGTATGTTTTCTGAGCTTGGCTTCAGTCTAACGTTTCTTAAAAAGCACTCGCACCGTTTTTTAAACAATTCAGCACACTTACATTGCACTCTAGTTCTGCATTGTCTGTATTGCATCCACATTATAGGATAAAAAAATAAGAAATTAAGTTCTGCTAAGTGCAAGGCATTCTTCTTCTTCTGATTTCTGTAGAGATCCACTTTACAAAGGTAAGGTCTGGTACTTGCTGTAATCATAGATTTTCTCATTCTGATTTTGGTATGGGGATCAAAGACAGGGCTGTCAGTGAAACGCTTCACACTTTGGGTTGAGATCACTGTGGAACGTCAGAGTCAGGGAAAGCTTTAATAACAGTTTGTAATACTTAATCAAAGAATGTGACAAATAGCTTGAAATTCTGCATAGCTCCTCTAATGAGAAATGTATAACAAGAGAGGAAGGCGGAAAAATCACAGAGAGTGACAGAAAATCTCTATCTCTCTCTCTCGCTCTCTCTCTCACACACACAAATACACAACACAATATTGCCAGAGGTTGTAGGTCACTGACTTCTCAAATAAGTTGTTTTCAGCCCAGTTTCTGCCAAAGAATCCCAGCTGCTGGGTTTGGAGGTCCTAACAGCTGAGCTATTCAGTCTGTGTGTGCATGGGGTCAGTGAGAGAGTGAGTAAATGGAATCGGCAGCAGACAGATAGAAAGAGAACGACACAGAATGACATTGCAGTTCAGAAGGGTCTGTTCAGAAGCACAACTTCCTCAGTTCTTTCTTGGCTTGGGTGTGAGCTATCGTGAGCTGCTGTGACTAGAAACCTCTAGAACTGTCTGCTCGGAAGTGTGGCTGACATTCTTGGAGTAATGTGACAGGCCGTGTGATTGAGGCTTGGCCAGGAGGATCTGCTTTCCACACCTGTCTGAGCATTTAGTGTTCAGGAATATAACGGACCCACAACTTAGCCAGAGTTTTATTTTTGTCCGATTGGATAGTAAATTCTTCCGCTAAATGAATCAAGTTCATCAGACTATATTTGTTACCCCTGCAAACCTTTCGGTTGCGGAAACGAGTCAAGTATTTTGCCACCAGGGACTCTTCTCAGACAGTAGGGAAACGCCAGAACATTGCAAGACATTGAACGTCATGCCGTAAAATGTTGGACGGTAGCACTTGCACTAAATCCTAAAACATATATATTTTATATGTGAAATAGTAGTAGAAGGGGACTCCTAAAAGACACAACTGGACTAGGATTTATGGAGCTTGCTAGCAGAGTGTGATGGGGACTGTACTTATTTGAATGATGGCTGCTTAGTCAACGTCTTTGGGTCATCTTTTGAGCCTCAGAATGAGTGATTGATAGAAAGACAGCTGGACTCTGGGCTCTTTCCAGTAACAGGTGCTTTAAATAGCCTGTGACTCTGAGAGGGAGCAGCGGCAGGCAGGCCAGTGGGGCCACGGACCATGTGTTTGGAAAGAAAGCCTTTGACTCGGTGACTTGCAGTCTGTTACCCTGTTTGTCTCTTTCAATATGAATATCATTGACCGGTAAAGGCAATAAAACCATTGTCCCAATTATATGAAACAGGTAGAAAAATATACAAATTAATCAATTAATCAATCAATCAATCAAGTCATTCATATTTGTTCTTTTTTTGTCATTACCCACTTATTAAAATCTAAGATAAATGGGAATTTCCCCTTCAGAACCCACAAACCCCAGTTATGTATTGAAAGAAAAAAATGATAATTTTACACAGGCTTTAAAAGGTTGTTTCTGGGCACTTGAGAGATAACGAGCAGGGGTGTCTGGGACTATAACAGACGGCTGGATAACAGATTGCAGGAGAAATGCCCCTAACGCTGAGGCACTGGGTAGCTTCAGGTTTGCTGGGAAGCAGTTCAGGTTTTCTAACACACATTCCAACGCTTGCAGATCATTTGCTTGTCTCATGTTTTTAAGAGATGTTTGAAGATATATATATATATATATATATATATATATATATATATATATATATATATATATAAGCATATGAATAACATTCAGCATAAAAGTGCAAGCCATAGAACAAGTATGCTTTGAGCTCAGCTGATAAAGTTGGGCAGAACAGAACAGAAACACTATATAAAAATATCTGAAACAGAAGACGTGATCATATTCAAATCTGTCACCTGGTTTCCTAATCCTGATGAAGAATACCCTGTCACACACACATATGTAACTGAATGCGAAAGTCCTGACAGCAGAGCTCAGTTGCACTGCGGGACAGTCACAACCTGTTCCACTGAGAAAGAAAGGAGAGTAACTCGGCATTAACAAATGTATATACATAAAAACACTGAAGAAAATCCAATTTGCCCAGCTGAGCAGTAGTGGGCTGGAAACAACTGAGAACGTAACAGGCATTTAGATCTCCCTCTGAAGCTTAACTGTCCACACCACTGTGCCTTTCCTATCTTTTGATTGGAAGATAAAGGGAGTCCTAATGGCTGTGGTTTCAAGTGTTTCCCAAGGGCTCAGATTCCATGAGTAGAGTAGTTTCTGTTGCAATATTGTTATACTCTGTCAGTTAATAATAGATGTTTTCTTAGTTGTGAAGTTTTTGAGAGACAAATGGGTGCTACACTGTTTCAATGTTTTTACCCAAATAACAGAGCTTTGGCCTTTGTTATCCTCTGCTCCTTTTACTGGTTTTTGAAGGAAGTCGCAGCAAACTCTACAACAAGGATTGTAATTGCTACCATGTGTGACTAAGGCAGTAAGCACACAAGAATGTGTGTCTCAAGCCAGTGCTATCTTTCCAATAAGAAAGGATTTCAAATGTGTGCATGCAGGGATTACATTGATTACCAAATTAATCTTGGGCAAATTGATAAGATTTAATTGATGAAATATGAAATTATTCCTTCATGTTGTACTACCACTATTTTCAAAGCATAGTTTACTAAGATGTCTTTAGCTATTCTCCCAGCAGGAGAATGCAAAGCTACTTTGACATTTCTAAGGTCATGAAATGCTTAATGCTCTCTCTGCCTCCCTCTCATATATACAGTAGCATATATATAACTTATTAATCTATTTATTTTGCCAGTTTCTTTAAACAAACAACTGCATATTTGTCACTGTCTTTTGAATGAAAATCTGCGCCTTCAGCAGCCGACATTTTTTAAGTTATTGTTGGTATCATGGGGGCCTTCAGGAATTGTTTTCAAACACAAGCTCACATTTCAGCAATACCATTGTCAGCTGTTAGTGATTCGGTCTTGTTTGTGTAACAGTTAATTAAGATACTTTTGTAAAGGAAAAAATATAAAAGGGGGAATAAGTTCTGCCAAGCTCTGAATAGCCTTTATCTAAATATTTACTCACACCATAGATCATTTTCATTTGAAGATGACATGTCCTTGAGGTGAGGTATACATTTTTACTCCTTTCTGCTGTATGGCTGTCCATGGAAGCAGGGCACAAAACTCTGGTATGTTTAGATTTACATAGATTACTGACCTGTTATTTTGGCCTCTACTGTAACCTCACGAATTATCTCTAATGAAAAACCAAATGAAAAGTCAACTTGGGACGTGCTATTACCTTGTTCACATAGTTATCTGAGAAAAATACATTTTAAAATCTCTGGGCAAATAAATTACTTTCATCCTTTAGTTTACAGAGCATGACAAAAGGGTCACGGGGTCAAGTTTACAGACGTGTTTACAGTTGGGAGTATCTAAATAGCAGAGAAATCTATTGGAATACACTTAATTCATCTTCTTTTGTGGGCTTTAATCTCAGCTGGCAACCAGTGTAGTTGTCGAGAGCCGGGAGAAAACTGAGAACACGGGCCGACCTTTGATCTCTGTGCAAGTCTGTCTGTCCTAGTCTGTCCTGAGGAGCACTTTCACAGTGCAGTGAGAGGACTGGAGGTCTTTGTGACACTTACATAGTAAAGCAGATCGTGACGTGAGGTGACATTTAGCACTGCTCTTACTATTATGCAGTTACTCGTCAGCCTCTAAACCCCAGTGTAGACAGCGCCTTTGTTCGTTCTTTATTATTATTATTGGCCCATGCTATGGAGTCCATATAGGTCTGCATTTTAATTACTGTGCTCTTTCATAATCAACCTGCGGTGTATTCTGTTACAGGCTTGTTAAGAAGTTGCTGTTGAGGTCATTCTGTAATTTTAACAGTAGATCAATTAACTATCACTGGGGAGGATTATCTTTTTGCATCCTATTTTCTCCTTTCTCCAAATTTTAAGCAATTTAACTGGTGTGGGTGCTGATTTGCACGAGCCTGCCATGTTTTATCCTGAAAGGTAATGTAAATTCTTCAGTTTTCTTAACATTTTGGGAACTGTGGAAGGTTCATTGGGTAATCAGACAGTGCCGATCATAGTGGTAGGCCTACCATCTGTGTTCAAGAGCAGTATACATTTAAATATCTGCTGTCCCTGGGTGCTCACAGAACAGCTGGGCCTCGCTCCTTGTTGGTAGTTCCACATGTGTTCTGAAACATGACCCTGCCTGGCAGTGAGGATGATGGCTCACTTGTGCAAGCTTACCATGCAGTCTAGACCCAGGGTTTCTCAGGAAAACCAGTGCAAGGGGGTATATCTCAAATGGCACTCTTACAGTTCATTGTCTTTCTGTGTTCTTATTTAGAATTTAGAACCAATATGATCGTTTGGTCTCCATATTTGTACTGTTGATGATATCAATTAGCTTAACATAGATCATTGATATTTGATCTACCCTGAGAGGTAAAGTTTTATTTTTATTGTATTTGCTTTGTTTATATTTTATTTACTAATTTATTTTCTGTAAATTTCAGACCCACTTTAATTGTGGCTCCATGCAGATGAACCTTAGGTGATGTAATTAGGCTTAATTCATGTTCTGAACATTTTCTTCAGCAAGTGTGCAGTGTGGTTTCAGGACATGGCAGTTTTGATTTCTCTATTAATTCATGTTTCTTGCCTTTCAAAAATTGCCTTTGGCTTTTTCTGACTCACACACAACTTTATGGATCTTAGTGGTCTCTAAAAACCTCATTTACTCAGGAAGGTCCTGCTTAGCATCTGAAATCTGGCAACCTCACACACCGTTATGACTCGGGGGCAATTCTGGTCATAGATTGTCGTGTAACATCAAACTCATATCTGGTTTAAAAAATAATAAATAAATACATATATAATTGCATAAAACTACTGTGAAGACTGATTGTGTTACAATAATGGTATTTTTGCACAAATACTGCTCAAGTTCTGGAAACAGTGAATGTTTAAAGTCTCGCCTGGAAAGAGAGCTAGCTTTTAACTCCATGTAAGAGCTTTGATTCCACGCCAGGCCACGGTGAAGAAAGCCATGTGTTTGGAGGGCAGTGTAAGAAGGCCATGCCATTTTGGGGGATGTGTTTGAGGCAGCTGGCTGTCAGCAACCCTAATAGTGATGTCACCAGCAGCCTGAGCCTGCCCAGACCCTGTGCTGATGGATGGGGACAGCCTTCCCCTTTAGTCTTTTGACATCAGCCGCTTACCTCACGGCTCAGATATGAGATTGTGCCCCTCGGAGGGATTTTATTTCAGAGAGAAATCAAATGCATTTTTGTTATCAGTTGGGCAATCAGCACCAGGAAGAAAAAAATACTAACAACATATTTATAGTATTTCCCAGGGTTGTCAGGCCTTAATAGGATTTGAAAGCATATGACACAAACACTGAATGCAGGCCATAAGCACTGGGCTGAATATCTAAACAGGCTTCTCTCAGGCTTCATGCTCCTCAACACATCTGTTAAGAGCAGATGTTTTGCTTGAAAATATTGGTAGGGAGTCAGAAAAATGTTTCTTTGCTGACTGATCAAACGCCCAAACTCCCTTTGTTGTGTGAAATAACAATTAGGCTTTCTGAAAAAAAACACAGCAGCTGAACACTCTGATTTGAATTGACTTGTTTTTAGATTTTGTACATCAGGAATCACAAAACAATTCAAAATTTAGATTGCAGTTTTGGAATAAATAATTCCAGCCCGGATGTGGTGGGGTGTCCTTCTTATGCTTTTACTTACAGAGTGCTTGTATTCCTGTGAGAACAGTATTTTATTGGGTTAAGCAGGGCCTCAGGTAGGTACATCAGCTTTCACAAGATGTGAAATTTGATTCATGAGTTTCTCCCTTTGGCTTATGTGAAACCTGCAGGAATATGAATTACACAACTGCCTGTGAGCTGTTGATTTTTCAGGCTTTAGGGCAAGTGACCCTGTAGCGTTTATTGGCTGCAATTTTCAGCCTAGAAAAACAGACCCATTGCATTCAATAGCACCTTTCATACTGGAGTGTAATCACTGCAAGAGGCTGTGAATAAATGAAAAACCCAAACAGGTTCTATTTTTGGACAGAAAAAGAAAAGCTGCCAGGCATCCCACCCTGAGGCAGTATGGATTAGGTGCAGTCTGTCACAGGGCAATGGCTCTGAAGAAGGAGAGGGGAAAGGAAGACAAGAATGTGATGGGTTTGTTCCATAAAAAAGGCGAGGGAAGCTCTGGGGGAATACCGCTGTCATGTCCAATATATATACCCTAGAGAGGAGGACATTTGTAACATATTTCAGAGTGTCAGCATGCAGGTGGAAAAGATCCTGCAAAACTAACTGAAACAATGAGTGTATGAGTGTCTCTGTAGGACCGGCCTCCACTAACCCATGAATGCATTATGATTATCTATCTGTGAGGTTGTGCCATTCAAGATGTTTCTATATCATATAACATCATATAGGCGTTAAGGGGGGGAGCTGTGGAATCCCCTTGGGATGTATGTTATAGGCTGAGAGCACATACCTCAGGGAAACGTCAGACATATAAGACACAGTGAATGGGCACTGTGGTGTGGTCAGCTGGTATCTCAGTAGTACATTCTGCAGTCTCAGTGTTGGAATGCAGTTTGGGCACTGAATAGTTGCACGGGAATAAAGAACTCTCTCTCTCTCTCTCTCTATATATATATATATATATATATATATATATATAAAACCTATTTGATAAGCTTCTGTTTTACTGAGTTAACCAACACTCTTTATAGACCAAGTGTGGATCAATTCCAGGGTGCTCTGTCTGCTGACAGTCACATTGCTGTCCTCAGGTCTGTGACTGGTCTCTATTCACAATGCTTGGCACTGCACCCTGTCTGAAGTGCTTTGATCACCATGCCCGGTACAGTGCCCAGATCTGCTTGCTGGGATACTTCACCTCAGAGACAATCCGGCCTGCCCCCCCGCTCCTCCTAATTGCTTTCCAATCAGTCTTCTAGCCATGCCTTGAAAGACAGCGTTCATTAACAAAGGCAGGTTAAAAGTTTAATCTGGAAGGAAATGTAGTCCCCCCCCCAAAACAACAACAACAATGTCGGCAAATCAGCATTCAGAGGAATAGAATCTGACACACAACAAAGCAAACATTACAAAACAATATTACTGTAAATTGAGGGATTTATTAATGTATTTATTGTACCACCAACGTACGTTGTGGAGTTGAAATCCAGTTCAGCTTTTGATCACATTGTTACTGTTTCCCTCTGTTCCTGGTACAAGAGTTTATAGGCCGCTGAGAATCCATTACATCCCAGTAAAAACATAAAAGGGGCTTTGTGTCAGTGTGCTCTCTCTGAGGGGGCAGGCTTAGAGGGAGGCCTTCCAAGTTGTCTTCTGATGGAGAAAAGGCGAGGGAGGCCGGGAAGGACAGTTGCTGCTGTCTCTCGGTAGTCAGGAGTGGGATCGTTGACTTATTCCGTTGTTTGTTAAAGACTTCTTGAAACAACTGGACAGCAGCTGAGCATAGTGATATGCGAAAAGATTTGCATTCTTTCTATTCACAAAGGGAGCGCAAAGCACAACAAGATTTATAGCCCCACGGACAATAAGACCCACTGTGGATATTGCGCTGCCTGTGAATGTCTCTGTATGTCATCCATCACTTCAAGTTTACTTCCCAACCGCCTTTCCTCACTCACTCGCACCAAATAAACTTTGAAAGATTAATTCCACTACCTGGTTTGCCAGATTCATACCTTGTTTTTTTATCCTACTATCTGAGAAATATTGTGGGTGTTATTGAGTTCCCTGTGTGCTGGTATAGATCCTTTTGTTCCTGTCATTGTACATGATGACAGAATTATCACAGTTTTTATAGGTGGTGCTTTATTACTAAAACAAATGGGACAATCCATCCACTGCCAGGTACGTTTTATTTCAAATGATGGATGACTGTCAAAAAATATAATTTGCTATTTTGGAAGAACTGTGTCTGGTCATCATTAATTTTATATTAACAGCCTGCACACCTACTAACAATTGAATGGCCTGTCATGCAAGAGATGGGTCTGAAAACATTTAATTTGCACAGGCTCATTACCTCACTAATATTATCATCAACATTTTGATTATTATTATTATTATCATCATCTAACCATTTTCAAAAACTACTTCATCCATTCATCCAAGTTACACCTTTAGCAGAGACCTTTATCTGAGGTGTTCCAACAGACACTAACATATCTCATTAACAACAATCCCATAAAACACCTCTGGGTTAAAATGCAAAGCAGACAAATGCCAGACAGAACAGCTTCTGTTGAATGAGCACCAGTGTGGCTGTCTATCAAAAAGATTACAGCAGTCATTAAGGGCAATGGTCAGTTCTCCTAAAATGTTGAGTTATGTAGTACTTATGAATGTTAATATATATGTTCAGAGCCTGGCTTTGTGGATTAATTTGATTGATACATTGATTGTAAAAGTCTGTGTCTATATAATTGTCCATTTGTCTATACAGAAGTTTAATCTTATAGCCTACACGTAGGTGGATACGTGTGTCTTCTGGATTATTGCGGCTTGTAAAATGTTTATAGGCTACAGGTGATTTGTCCCAGAATAGATTTGTCTCATAGTCTGTACTTTAAATAACTTTGCTTTTGGAGCAACAGACACCCTGATGTTTTGTAGCTCTGGTCGTGCAGTTTCTGTTACAGTTTCAACATTTGCGCAGCTGCTTTACCCTTTGCTGTGTCCTACAGAGTGTGTCTGTGGAATGTCTGTCTTGTCAGCTGGTCGGGTCGGCAGCCTGTTCTGTGATGTCTGGGGTTTGGTCGTTAAAGGCCACAATGCATGACCCAATGAACAGAACATTTGTCTGTGTCTCTCTCTGGAGAACCAGTGAAATTCAATGTCTTTTGTGACCTTATTTGGAAGTCCCAACCAAGATGATCACCTGCCCTGAGTTAGTCACATTTCCTTCATGTTTCACTACTTGAAGCGTACTTGAGTTGCTGTGAGGTGATGCTGAAGTACCTTAACATGATTAATGTCTGTGGCTTGATTGGAAGTCTTTCTATTATTTCTGCTTAACTATCAGGACTTAATTATACAATCTGCTATCGTGGTCATGTCAGTGTCTATGAAACCAGGTGGGAAACAAGTCAAATCCCTAATGAAAATGTCAGGGAACATTTATTTTATTGGATGTGGTTGTTGCTGTTGTTATTATTGTTATTATTATTTGCAATTTTAATGACATTTACAGAATTTGGAATCCAAACATTCGAATAAGAATGTATTAATTGGACAGTTATTTCACAAGAATACATGCATAGAACAAGAGGCACACCTAAATGTTTTCAGTAATGATGTGAAGTTTATCTGAAGCATAAACACACTATGAATTCTCAGATTTTAAACAATTCAGTGTTTGCATATCAGTTGAAAATATAAATCTGTTCCAGAAATTAAGTGTACAATTCACTGTTGTTGTCTAAATTAAATGATTTGTTTATTGTATGGGTGGGGGGGGGTTTCAAAGTTTCTAATTATGTAGTCCACCAATTTCCAATGTAGAACCCCCGGAAACCCTTATGTTTTCATCTGAGAAGATTACGTGATCCTTATATCTTTTTCAGCATTTCAGTCAAGAAGCGCACAGTTGTTGTTGGAGGGCATCTGTTTCTAATCCAGTGAGCTTATTGCCATTTATCTTTAAGACACTTATTTATTTAAAATTAGGAGTAAAATAACATTCTGAAGAAAATAAAAAAGAAAGAAATTTGAGCACAATTTCCCCACTTAGCCATAAGCCTGGTGTTTGATGTTTGTTTTATTTTCGTTTTTTTTTTTACTGTTAGCGTATGTCAGTAATGCTCTTTGCAGTAATAATTAACCAAGAAAAATGATAATGATTAAAACATCAAGCATGGCTCATAGCTCAAAGGCACAGCTCATCCACTTGCTCTTGTGCAGATGTGATCTCTTTTTATGAAAACATATAAATTGCAGGGTCTTTATCTTCATCTAGTTTTGGTGAAGGGAAGTTGGAGACAAACATTATGGTAATTTATTATACATATTACCTCTCAACTCCTGACCTAAACTGGCTCACTGGCAAACTTTGACCGCAGTTCTAAACAGACGGAGTTAAATAAAGCAGCATCCCAGAAGCTCTGGTGCTCTGCAGCCTGCGTCTGAGCTCTGGAAATGTCTGTACTGGATCTTGGTGAATTCAGAAGTGCTACCAAATTGTGAGAACAGCGTGTTTCCTGACCTGCTCACGGACACTTCTGTGCACAGATGCTGCCTTTCATGGGACTCTGTTTATTTATCCATGTCCTCAAAGTTTGCCCAATGTGTTGGCATTACTTCACCTGCAGTGCAGTTTGTGAATTGCAGTGTTTGATAACTGAAGTCCTGATTCAGTTTCAGCCTGTCCTTCACACTCCACTGAAGTCAGATCATACTTATTGAGGCACGGTGTGACAGCTTCACCGGGCATGCAACTCCTGAGACGTGGCAAAATAAGACAGTGCTAACACAAACTGACTTTTGACTTTGGACTGCAAACTGTGCAGAAGGGCCTGGGCTCTTTGTAAGAGCTGAGGTCTCAGGAAACAGGCAGCCGTGGTAGCAAATAAGGCTGAAATCAGTATTTTATGATGTACTCTGGGGAACTGGGGTGAATGACAGCAAAAGAACATAAAAAAACCCAACTCCTGTTTGAGCAGTGACTAAATTGAGCATTGCTTTCCAGTTCAGTACATACACAAACCAACACACAAAGCCAAACCACAACCCCCCAAAAATGTATTCCCAGGCACTAAGCCCAAAATTGTATTTACTATGCTGTCTCTCAGTCTTTCACTCTGCTTGAGTTTTCTCCTGATCAATGACAGGCAAAGGCTTCTGGGGAATGCAGTGAGGGCACGATCACCCATCCCTTCCCCCTATGTATACACATTACCACAGTATTATTAAAAACTTGCATCACTCTTGAAATCTTGAAATGCTGAAGAACTTTGAAGAACAAAGGTCACAGGAAGCTCCTCCTCAATATTATCAAATGTTTATAGATTTTAATTATGTATAGTTAGCACTTCTATCACTTCTCCTATGACACACATTAAAAAAACAGAATAAATACAGTTCCTAGTAAAGAGTATTTTATGTTCAAACTTCAAAAGCGGGTTCTTTATGGGCCCCCAAACAAACAACAACAACAAAAAGGGGGGAAGCTGTCTTCCTGCTGGACATGGTTCCATCATGTTTCTGACAATCCTGTGGAAAAAATGTGTTCAGATGGAGCACAGCCAATCAGTTGTTTTTGATGTTGTGAGCTGCTTGTAACAATTGAAGAGATATGGTAATGGAATTTTGTTAACCTCCATCCAGGGCTGAAACAAAGCCTGAGTTTAGGGGGGGTGCAAGGAGAGGAGAGCGATTGGAAAGGACGGAAATTATCTTTTGGAAGAACTGCAACTTGATACGACCTTCGGAAATTCAAACAGGAAGTGGCTGCCTCAGGCAATCTGAGTGTTTATGTAGCCTCACAGAAGAGTTGTTGTAGATATGAAGTGATGATGCAGGGTTTACCACAGGCATGTCCCATTGCACTTAATTAGGGTTCCTCGATGACTGACCAGTGCAATTGAAAGATGTTTCATGCTTGGGCACCTATTGTTTTTTTTAAGGAATGGCTGCTGCGATTCATTTTACATCTGCAATCTAAGGCATTGAAGGGACATTTTTTTGCCAGTTGTTTATCAAATGAAAGTGCAGGCTTCTACAATTGCTTTTGATTTCTCTGAGAACGTTCATTTCACTCCCACTCTTCCTTTTGGCCATTTTGAGTGTGCACATTCACCTGTTTCAGGATCTTTTTTATCTAACTGATGGTAGTATATGAAGAACAAACACAGTAATATCTTCCTGCTGCCTAATACATTTAAAGGATGAGGTGTGTTTGAGAAAACAACAACGTTGGCCATGAGTTTAACCAGCACTGGAAAATCCTTATTCAGAAAGCTCATCAATAAAAGTTACATGTATTTAAGATACTTCAGTTTACACTGATAGAAGAAGGGCCAAGTTGTTAATAAAGGATTTCATACATACTTAAATTAAGCAGTTCCTTCACCCTTTCCATGGTGTATTGTCTATATAGTGGTGAAACTGTATTGAAAGTGTTTCTGCTGCCTTCAAGGTCTTCCAGACAGCTGGCCTAACAAGCTTCAGTGACGCATTTATTGGATTGTTAGTGGAATAAATTAAAAACAAATGGAAGTAAAAGGGCATTCATTAATTAGAAATAAGTCATGAAGGACAAAATCAAACCCTGTTCAAATGCCAGCACTGTCTGTTTTATTTACTGTCTTATTCAGGATCTATTTGGAAGAAAACTCCCCAAGCTTTTAAAACAACTCCTCAGTCCTAAAAAGATTTAAAGGAGAACGTGGCATTCTATTTCTTAAAAATAAACACAGTTTTTTTGTTTCCCTTGGCAACCAAACATGACAACCAACCTCGTCAAGGAAGGAACTTAACTTCCTGGTACAGCACCTAAGCTCTAGGGACATTTGCTCCAAGACCAATAAAGAAAAGGATACAATCACAGAAAGGCGGCATTGTCTTTGGAAACATTTGTAACTCTTGCTCTGGAGAAAATGTGTAACTTGGGGATATCAGAGAGTTCTTTCAGGAACAGTTTCCTGCTTTACACTGGCCTGGAGGGAAATGCCAGTAGCATGTCTCAAATATTGCAAAGGCGCTTGTGATGGAAGAGTCCCAGAGAAACAATGTGTCAGACCGGCGAGCACAATATGTTTTGGTGTCCGTGTCTTGCTCAGAATTCTGTGAACTTCTTTATCTTTAAGAAATCTAAATTCTTTAAATCAGCAGAATTTTGTTGCTTATATATAGGTACATCATAGTTTTAGATTTTGTTTTTAAAACTATCTGACTGAAGCCAGCAGCGTCCGCCTGTGAGTGACATTCATAATGATGATAGTGTTTTTTTTATCTTTGCAAAATCAGCACAGTTTGTATTTCATTGAATAAACTCCCAGACTCCATTTGTTGTGTATGTCAGGTATGAAACAAGAGGTCCTTAGTGTGTCCACGTCATTGTGGATTAATGCACAATGCATAATTCAATACTAAATCTGCCATGAATAATAAAAGTACAAAGAAATATGAGTGTTTTAAATGTGCGAAATGTGCTGATGTTGTGATTTTGTGGTGTCTGCAGTTTTACAGCTTGTCTCAGGTACACCAGTGGTATTAAATAATTAGTGTATTTATTGTCTATATCAGTGACAACCTTGTAACAAATGGAGAGCTACAGTTAAACTACAGTTGTGTCACTTGGTGGTAGACCTCTATCTGTCAGAAGATATAGTCTGTCTTTTGAAATTCCTAAAACCTCATGCAGCATGGCTTTTTAAAACTGCTGCACCTTATCAGTAAAATAGAGTTTTATTTGTATTACCTTATGCTGAGGTAAGTTAGAATTGTTGGCAAGGAAGCACAGTGTATTAATGTAAGTCTTTGTAAAGCAGTAATGTAATGAAAGGCTGCATTTTCTTTACCAGGTTGTAGGCATTGCTGGTCAGGGATCACCTGCATGGGATTGCCTGCAACCATTTATCTTTTAAAACAGGAGTTCGTTTTTATGTGCCGATCATGTGTTCAAAAATACGCTGCCCTTGTTTTGATTATCCCACTAGAGTTACGATGGCTGTGTTTTTCTTACATTTGTTTTAAAAGCCACAGTCAGTTGGCAAAGTCATTCATGGCAGAAGAATGTTGTGGCTCCGACAGAAACCTTCCAGAACTCTCACAACACTCCGTCAGGCCACAATACTCGAGCAATGGTCAATTCAATAAGGGGTTTCAAGCAAGGCTGTTGTTGATACTTTTTACATGTACGTTTGAGCAGCAACTACTACTGTATGTGTTATTCTGCCTTATTTTAAACTTACATAACTTGGTACATTTTTTAACTATATGTGCTTCCGCTTTTGAAGTGAGGCATTTTAGGACACGTCAACCAGCAGTGGACATCCGTGCAGTTTTTTTTTATGGGTACATCTTCATCTTTTTTGTAAAATAAATGGTGATGCCCTGAAGATGCGTTAGTTGTTTTTTGAATGTGCTGATGAATTCCCAGCAGTCAAAGTGGGCATTAATGTTTGGAGATTGAAATCTGCTCTGTCTTCTGAGCTTGGCATGCTAATATTAGTGCTTACAGCTGTTGTGAAAGTGTGAGATATTTGCTGCGGTAAGAGAAGAGCTATTAGTAAAACATTGTAATCTGCCATTTGAACATGTTCCAAAATCTTTGATATCCTTTGTATCTGCTTCAAATCATGTGTCCATATTCATTGTAGAAAGGTTAGATAAAGAATAGGGCTAATATAAAGGTTTAATTCCCAAGTGTTCAACTACTAATAATAATCCAACACAGTATATTCCCAGGCGGGGTTGTATTTTGTGTTTTGGCGCTGAATGTGACACATTCATCCAAGAACCAGATGGTCTGTTACATTTCAACTTTTGGAAAACATGGTTTAACTTTTCTTCACATTCTGTTTTCACCAAAAGAAACAAACAAATAATGGAAAAACAAAACAAAACAAGAAAAACAGCATTTTTCTGAACTCAATTTAGCATTTAAAATGTTCCGTAATACTTAGAGTGACCTTATGTTTGTAAGTTAGAGACATGTTAGAAAAAAATCTCCCTCCACAAAAATTAGATTGTATTACATTTTACACATAGTTAGTGTAAAATGACAAAATGTAAACCAAATAATAAGAATGCATTTATAGAATTCCTTAATTTAGATTCAGCCCAGAATCTGGTCTCTAAAGCCCCACTGACCCCTACATTATCGGCAACCCTGCACTGATGCAGAGGGAGATGAAAATCTAGTTTTATTTTAACGTTTATAAAAGGGCCAAGTGTGTAGGGGGGTGGGCAGGAGGGGCTGGTGTGCCACACAACATGTTTAAGTTAAGTAGGCGTGCCTTGAGCTTTAAATGGTTGCGAAATACTGAATCTGCAATAGGGTACAGGTACAGGTACAGGTTTGTAATTTGTGATTTATGGCTAGGTCACATTTGTGATATAACCCAGGCCCTAGAGTATTTTAATTCAAATTGAAAAGAAAAGCTATCATAGATTAAAAGTCAGCTCTCCCTTGACAGCCAGCAATTAGAATTCATCAGCAAAGAAGCGAAGGAATGATGAACATTGCCAATTAACAGATGTGTGAAGATATTAGGATCTATAAAACATGATTTATGCTTTGCAGACTCTCATCATGTTTTTGTTCATTTGTATGTTTGTTTGCGAAGGTTGTGCTTGTTCTCATACAGATTGACAAATGTTCGTTTTCTCCCCAGCAGCTCTTCCTTTAAACACTGTTTGAACACTCTAACACTGTTCTCTGGTTTCCCCTTGACAGACAGCAAAGCCATTGTGGATGGGAACCTGAAGCTCATCCTGGGTTTGATATGGACTCTCATCCTGCACTACTCCATCTCTATGCCCATGTGGGAAGATGAGGATGAGGAAGATGCCAAGAAGCAGACGCCAAAGCAAAGGCTGCTGGGATGGATCCAGAACAAGATCCCACAGATGCCCATTACTAACTTCCATCGCGACTGGAAGGATGGCAAGGCCCTGGGAGCGCTGGTGGACAACTGTGCTCCAGGTAAGACAGGCTACCCCACATCCTGCAGATTGTCTGTTGCCCAATGAGGAGATGCACACATCTTTGGACCAAAGGAGCACTGCAAGAGTACAAAAACATCTTCTAGTCTGACAGGAAATTAAAGAACAGTCTGATGATTTTTTTTTTTGAAGACCAAAATAGGGTAAACCTGAGAGCATGGTAGCAAGGGACTGCCTCACATCTCCTAATATAATTCAGTAATTTCTTCATAATAACCATCTTAAGATGTATTAAGAAACAATCAAGCATTGATATTTAGTCACTAAAATCAAAGGGGCAGCTGGGTTGGTCAGACCGGGATGTCAGTGACAGCTGATCCATATCATGTGAAGCACTCCTGGGAGCGGCTCATAACTGCAGTACCAGGTTGTCTGTAGCATTCCAAATTTGGACTGAATTCCTTATGATCTGGCAGCAAGTCTTAGGTGAATGCAGCTTTGAGGGGGCAGACAATGATCTTTTTATGTTCACTAACACATTGGAATAAACACACAACTACATCTGTGTGCCTGTGCCGTACCCACGTTATTGCCTCAGACTTAGAAAGCAAAGTTAAAGCTAAATAAATAGCCTCAATATACAATGTGTCCGTATATGTATATATATAAATAACAGATGTTGTTTCCGGTTGTGATTTTTTAAAGAAATCTACATTGTTTTTACTTTTATTGGCACCCAGATGCATAGTCCACTTTAACATAAACTAATATAAAGCTTTTTAAAGAGTACAGCTGTGCATCATGTTTTGTGGGATCCTACGAATCTGGTTTATTGAAATAGGAACATAAAATTATATATATATATATATATATATATATATATATATATATATATATATATATTTGAGATACCTGAAATCTTACAGGTAATGTTACTTTATAATTAAACTATTGCATTAAAAATGTAATACCTAGAGAAACTTCTAACAAAGGTTTAAACTCCCAGTGCAAAGCAACCTTATTCCTTATTGCACAGTAATGACTTTCTCATTCATTTTATTTATTCAAGTCTTATGATTTTTCATGCTTAACTTCATTCAACCTTGTGTTTTTTTAAACCAGACTAATCTCAGATTAGGATTGGCTTCACACTGTAGATATCGAGAGCCTTTCCTCACCCACAGGAACTGCTGAAGTGTGTGGGAAATGGGCAAGGGCATTGTATTGCTTTCAAACAATAGGTCAATTCTTGTAGAGAACAAACAACATTGTTTCAATGCCATTCACCTACTGTGCAGTAACACAGCCAAGGGTTGTATTTAATTATGTTTATAAGAACTAAAGTTTGAACTGACAGCACAACAGCAGCATGCCTTGCAAAGCACAGGTTGCCAAAGACATTACCATACAGGACATTTGCTTATCATTGTTTTAAATAAGTATATGTACAATTCAGCCATGTGGCTCGGGGCTAAAATATCAGGGTGATTTAAGTTTTGTCCTGTCTCTTCCTGAGGTATTAATCCTTATTAAATAGCTACGCTGTTAGTTTTGCAATTTACTTCTGAGTCAACTCTGACTGAGAGAGTTTCTATGACTGTTCGTTTAGAAACAAATTGAAACAATCACTTCTGGCATACCAGACTCTCTTGTCTCCTTCAGTCAGAACCAGATAATATATTACTGCATTAATACAAATATTCTAACTCGCAATAACATTTTTGGATGTTAGCCGGAATTTTAAAAGTCCCGTTGGATAGAACATTTCCTAGTTATTGAGCCGTCTTGCTATATCTGTACTGTAACTGTGCAAAGTTCATGCAGTCCCTAGTACATGCAGTAATATGTATCAGCAATACTATTGCCAGCATCTGAAAAATATATACTAAGCAAGTAAGTAACATATCACTATTAACCTTTTTTATTATTACCACCTACACATAATCATCCATGTACTAAAACATATCATCATGGTAACTTAAAAGGAAGGAAGCTTCATAGATGAGGGGGTTTGCAACTTCTATAGCTGTAGAGAGAAAGTTGAGTGCAGTTTTCTATTATTAGAGTTTGACTACTGATACAGCAGTGAGCCAGCATTATAGTCATGGCTGTGTTCTCTGGGCAGGGCGGATCAGAATCAGGGCAGAAAGAGATGGCATGCCTCAGGCAGCTGTCTGCTCGGGGTAATTCCTGGGTTGAACTGTGGTGTGTCTGGGGATTTGAAATTTTTGCTGAATTTAACTGTGTCCCACACTGAACCGGGGATTAACCCTTATACTTACGATTTCAGTTTTGTTGATCTGCTTTCTAAACCCATAGTGAAACCCAGCATATGACACTTCCTTCCCTATTTTTACAATGGCTGGACTTGGGCAGAAGAGGAAAAATGTGGTTAAAGATAAGTTTTAGTGGGTCGGCACACTGTGAAACTTGGCCGGTCGTGTGTTGAGAAAAGCCTCCTAAATTTAACTTTCCACGTTCACACCCACAGTCTGTGACCTTTCTGGCTTCAAACCTAACCTCTGCATGTGGCTTATTCATACTGACACCACAGACAAGAGGGAGCAAGGAAGATTGCATGCAGATTGTGTGTGGGTCGTGTGTGGGTCGTGTGTGGCTCTTTTGCAGGTTGTGTGTCGGTTGTGTTGTGGATGGTGTGCGGGTCGTGTTGATCTGTTTTGAGGGACTGATTAACTGCCTGCCCTTTCAGTTCATTTTCAGAACATTTTTAGAAATAAATACTTAGGATACATAGAGGAGTATCAGTTTTTCTGAAGCTGAAGCAGATTAATTTAGCTTAATTTATTAATTAAGTTTTAAAAAGTCACAGGAGAGCAATAAAGAAAAAGTTTGTACCTCAAGATAAAGATCCACAACATATACAATATAACTCTGAGCTCAAATTCTAGACTTTAACAAACCCCACTCAGACCTGGAATGTAAATGTCAATTTGGATAACCTGCTTGGTTGAGGGAGCTACTGTAGGTAATTGTAGATTGAACGCAACAATTATATGAGTACAGTGGGGTTTTGTCCAATGCAGGTGTTATGTTCTTGGATAAGTGAAGGAGGAGGGGAGGCAGCTTCAGTGTCCTGCTGAAGTGCACAGAAGATCTCAATGGTTTGCTCTTGCTTTTACAAGAACCATTACATTGTTGCATTACAGTTTTACGTTGTGAGTAGTTTACCTGATGTGACCTCTCACGAAATGCTGACAGTCAGATTAATTGTGCAGTCAGTCAGCATCCACAACATTGCATGTAATGAAATAGCGCTCCATTTTAAAAGCTATTATTCTTTTTTTATATGAAAGTATGGAAACAGCCTTAAATTTCCATGACAGATAAGTAAAAACACATGAGATCTCCGAGAGCTGCTGCCAAACGTATTGTATTTGCTTATGTATTGTGATCCTCAAGGCGTCCTCACTGGAATTTTCCGCTTTCCTGTGATTTTATGGAGAAATGATACAGCAGATACAAGAGAAACTCTCCAGCGATTACCACTCTCAGCATCCCACTAAATCCCCTCACACTATGTTAATCAAATTTCCCTGTTTTGAATTTGTATTAACTCCAATCAGATCAGCCCCGAGTCCAGCTCTCTGTTCTAAGAAAATTACATGAGTGACAACATATACCCTAAGCAGCTTTTCTCTTTTTCTATTTCTCCCACACCATGTAACATCATATTTTGTATGAGACTTGCTGCGCAATAAAGAACTTCAAGTCATTAATAAATACACAGGCACTGTGCTGAGACCGCTGTCCCTTGCAGCCCAGCTGGGAGATGTTCAGATTGCTGCTTTCCTTTACTCCTTCGGCTTTGAGACTGTGTTGTCCGTCCTGTGTCAGTGTGACCCTGTACCAGTCAGGTGGATGCATTTAGCCCTGGTCTCCTTTTGGTGAATCATCCCAGACGGCAGGGAATTCTACCCAGGCGATTGTAGCTCCTGTTCTTGTAATACAAGGCTGAGTCAGGAACTGGAGTAAAGAAATAATCACCCTCCCCTTCCCCTTTGGTGGCTCCCTTTCTTTACTGTCAGAAAAGCATGTTGCACCACCTGCTGTTAATCCATTTGGGGAATTATCCTCCTACTCTTATACTCTTAGGTAACACTGACTAACTGGGATAATGTGCCCATGTAGCTCTAGGCATTCCCTTTGAGCCATGCGTCTGAGCGCTTGGTAAGCAACGCTGACAGAGCAGTGTTTGTGATTTGCTGACCAAGAATTGTGTTGTGGGGGTTATTAAAAATGATTAGGTTTCAGATGTAGTTTTTGGTGCAAAGTGAACTGTTGTTTTCCTACTTCTCTTTAGCCTAATGCACACATGCACTTGCTGTGTCAGATTCTCTCATGGTGAAAACGCTTGCTGCTTCTCTCCTGCAGGTCTGTGCCCTGACTGGGAAACCTGGGACCCTAACCAGCCCGTGGAGAATGCCAGAGAGGCCATGCAGCAGGCTGATGATTGGCTGGGTGTGCCGCAGGTAAGGCACCTATTATGACATCATCCCCCCCATCGTCAGCGACATCAGTATCAACTGTTCGAATGTTTCTGCTTCAGTAACATGATTTATTCATAGGATTTGTATTCGTATAACCTACTCTCTCCAAGAACAAAATGAGAATCAAGAACAGTTCAATTACACAGAGTGCCCATGAAATTGATTTTTGATGCCTGGTAACAGTGGCTCTGCTTTCTGCTGGCAAACATTCTCATGGTCTTACGATCACACATGCGGAGCTAAAAGACTGTGATCAGTAAAATTTCCTAAGAAAAACACAGAAAATTAAATGGATTTTATAAGGCCAAGCCAAGTTTTAAAAACACTTTTAGACTCAGTGCTGGATAATTGATTTGGACAGGGAATACTCCATGCAAAAGTAGCTTTAGGATGAAATGCTTTTCTTTTCTTCCAAGTGAATTTTTATTACATTCAAAATGGCAGACTTTCTTTTTTCTCTCTGAAAACTGATACTGCACATTTTACCATGTGTGGACATGCATAAAGCAATTTAGTTAAAAATGAACCCCCCAAAGTCCAACCTAGCATCAGCAGAGAGTTAAAACATTACAGAGAAGAGAAACGTTGAGTATTGTATACTTTTTGTCCACAGTCTGTTAAATGTCAGCTGTATAATGGAGCACTGATCAGCTTTAACTCTTCTGACACTAATCTGTCCCTTAGTAGTGTGCTTTAGCTTGGGGCTGAGGGGCTCTAGAAGAATCCTTCTGGAGGATGTCAGTGCATTGCAGGAATTGTGTGTGGCCCGAGTCATGGGGCCCGTGGAATGTCTTGTCTGAATGAGGTTTAATTTTCCTGTCAGTGTCAACTAGGTGGGAGAGCAGGCTCACTCTCAAGGCATTTTAAATACTATGCTATTTTGAGCAACTCCATAGCCTGGCGCTTGCCATTAAAAATAGAAGAAACAACATCTTACACTGCACACAAAAATTACTAGTGAGAAGGTTTATATATCTGTATTTGCATATTCTGCATATCTACATTTGCATATATAATGTTTATATTTTTAAAAGTAAAGATTAAGAATATATTTTCTTCATCTTGTCTTAAACATTTTTTGTTTCTGCGCACAGATTTGTGTAGTAAAAAATACTGTCCTTTCTGAGGTGATAGCAGTGAAGAAAGAAAGAAAGAAAACATATCTTTGAGGAATCTTTTATGTTTTTGACAGGCTGGAATGTCAAGCTTTCAAGAGCTAAGCGAAACACTCCTCTTCCTAAGTGAACAGCTAAATGTATCATGATGTAATAACTAAAGGCAGGATTTTGAAAACTGGCACACACCTTCAGATATATTATATTACAAAAATGACATCCTCATGAGTATTTTTTACCTTTTTCTCTGGAAAAAAAAACACATTGTACATTCCAGCAGAATAAATGAGACCTGATTTGAAATTAATTTGGTTTATGTAGTTACTGAGTGATTTCACCTCCTTGTTTCATATTGATTTATTTTAATGGGAGTCAGGTTTTCTTAGTATATTTCATTTTTAGTTTGTTTTGTCAATGATACTATCCAATGTCCTTATTCCGTTTGCCTATTTTTTTTTAGATTACAAATATTTTTCTTTTACGGATGTTGTTTCTGCTATCAGAGAGAATGAAGATGGTTGGGTGTTGGTTACACATCATTTTAGTTTAATTTAACAAGACCAAAACATTTGTTGCTGAATAATCAGTGTTTAGTATTGAGATGTTTTGAAACCAGTCCAGTTATTATTATTATTATTATTATTATTATTATTATTATTATTATTATTATTATTATTATTATTATTATTATTATTTATTTCTTAGCAGACTCCCTTATTCAGAGCAGCTTACATTTTAAAGCATTACAAACGTGCAGTAGTACAATCAGTAAAAAATACAATAAGCACACTAGTACAATGCGCTATCAAGTGCAGATGTGCTAACAAGTTCATGTCCTCCTGTATCTGTTCTACAGGTGATTGCTCCAGAAGAGATTGTCGACCCCAATGTAGATGAGCACTCAGTGATGACCTACCTGTCTCAGTTCCCCAAAGCCAAGCTGAAACCCGGAGCTCCTCTCCGCTCCAAACAACTCAACCCCAAGAAAGCCAAGGCCTACGGTCCAGGTACAAGACACAGGATGGCAGGACTGAAATGCTGGCAGACACAGTTGCTATCATAGCTATTTGACCAAGCTCTACAGGCACACAACAGATAGTGTTTGGGACCCCTACAGTGCTACTTCATTTCTTGAAGAGTTGAGCAGAGGTGTAACAGCTTTGTAGCATTTATTTTCACAATTCGCAAAATATTCTCTATATCTATACTTACAACAGTGTCATCTTGAAGATCCTTTTTTGATTTATTTCTGAGTAATATAATGTGTTTGGCTCTCTGTAGGGATTGAACCCCAGGGTAACATTGTGTTGAAGCCAGCTCAATTCACTGTGGAGACAATCGAAGCTGGCCTAGGAGAGGTGCTTGTCTATGTGGAAGACCCAGAGGGCCACACTGAGGAGGTACTGGGCTTTGTATATGTGTATATACAGGATGGGCCACTTATATCTAACACAGACTTAGACCTGTTGCAGTGTGTATAGTGTGTATTGAAGTAGACCTGTTACAGTGTGACACAATCTCCCATGGTTGAAAATAATTTGCTTTTCATTGTTCAGCTTTCTCTAATTATAAAAAATAAAAAAATTATAAAATATAAATGGCCCACCCATTATTATGTAAATGTTTCCTCTTGCTGTTTATGATTTGTAATAGACAGAACAGAATATTTTATAAGAATTGCTTTTGTTTCTCTTTTCTTGTTTATTTTGTAGGCGAGAGTTGTTGCCAACAATGATAAAAACAGAACCTACTCTGTAACCTATGTTCCCAAGGTAGCAGGGCTTCATAAGGTAAGAATTTCAGTGTTTGAAAAGGAGTAATTTAGTACTGTTTCAGGCCTTTTCCCAGTGAAGCAGCCAGCTTGTTAGAAGAGAAATGAAGTAAACTAGGACTGTGATCTCTTTTGTGACGGGTTGGCAAAATATCATCCAATCCATTGGGCACGCCTGCTTATTCGCCAAGTCATTATGTGTTAATACTACAAACAGATTGTTTTTTGATTCATGTTTATGTTTTAATGAATTATTTTAACATTATTTCTGTGTTGTTGACCACTCTAGCTAGCTGAGTGCTTTCCCCCTCCCAAACTATGGCATCATTAGTGCTCTTCACTGTTATATAGTGTGTATGAGGTGTGCACAGACCTGGTTCATGGCACCTTTGTATGATGGCATCTGATTAGGGACTAGGTCAGGGCAAATTTTGGCACGGGTACAAAAAAATGACTAATGATTAATTAACTGCCCCTACTATAGTAAATAAGATTAAAATTCACTACTGAGCTCCACAAAATAAAAAAGGCACACAGTCTAAATCTCCCTCTTAAAGTTACTTTTTTATATCTATACTTTTTTATTTGGTTAGACATTAATCTTCAGACCAATAACGACACTTGGTGTGTGCATAGAAAACAGAATAAGAAAACATGTGCTTGAAAATGCAGGTTTGACATCCATTCCTGTCATTGTTTCCTCCAGGTGACTGTGCTGTTTGCCGGCCAGAATATTGACAAGAGCCCCTTCATGGTCAATGTTTCCATGGCACTCGGAGACTCCAACAAAGTGTCTGCCCGGGGGCCCGGTCTGGAGCCAGTGGGCAACGTGGCCAACAAGCCCACATATTTTGACATTTACACAGCAGGTAGGTAAAGAAGGATATCCTCAAGCCGAACGAGAGGTTTTGCAATGGAGCCAGTTAGTGCTGGCCAGCCACATTCAAATTATATAAAATTGCATTTGAGTGAAAAGCAGGGCAGCTGCTGTGTTTCGACCACAGACGTTCTCACACTTGTGTTTTGTGTCGGCGAAGGTGCTGGGGCCGGCGATGTGGGTGTGGTTATTGTGGATCCCCAGGGACGGCGTGACACTGTGGAGGTCATCCTGGAAGACAAAGGGGACAGCATTTTCCGTTGCACTTACCGCCCTATTCTGGAAGGACCCCACACCATCTACGTAACCTTCGCTGGGGCTCAGATTCCTAAAAGCCCCTTTCCTGTCAATATCTCTGAAGGTAAGCATCTGGGTATATCTCAGTAAAATTATATTACCCTTGCCATTACTGATTTAATTACGGGAGGCAGGATCTTCCACATTACTGACTTTATACAATGTGTTCATTTCGTAATTTGCTAACTTGCTAACAGTTGTCTTTTTCTCTCTCTTTTTTTTAATCTGACAAATTAGTTCACATAGATTCTACAAATGATCTACACATGCTCAAAAAAACTATTTGAGTGACTTTTAGGCAGAGTTATTATTATAATACAGTCAATATAAAGGTGGTGTGTGTTACATTCACGTGTGAAGGTTTGATGCTGGCTGTTTAATTTTGGATACAAAAATCATCTGAACTGTGGCTCATGATATTCTAATTGACACAAATAAATCAACAGATACATATTTAACAAATTGTTGCGACTAAACAATTGTCATTTTAAGATACCATAATGACATTGCACTTTAATCACTTGTCTTATACAATAGCTTTGGAAACAAGAGTACATTTCTGTATACAGCTGTAAAATAGTATAATAATAATAATAATAATAATAATAATAATAATAATAATAATAATAATAATAATAATAATAATAATGTAGTCATCCAAGTGCATGGAGTTTGAAGAGACAAGTGACAGTTTTCCCTCATGCACAGAGAAAGAGTTGCAAAAATGATTGATGTCCAGCAAGCAAGGCCTGCAGGGTCTCCCAGGGTCTGCAGGAGGGTTAGACTGTGGAGTGGCTTCTTTAAGGACCCTGCAGCTTGAGAGATGTCCTGCCATAAGATCTCTCTCCAGTCTACATACAGACATATGGACAGCACTCCCCCTCGGCAGTGCCCGGTGTAAAACCTTGATCCATCTCTCACTTGTCTGTCGTTCTAGCTCCACAACCTGCCCGCCCAACTGGCTCGCCGGTTCAGATAATACCTCAGTCAATTTGCACTCCGCCAACTGAAAAGCCAAAGAAAATCCCACCCCCAACTCCACCCAAACCAAGGCGACCAAGTTAGTACAGGCGCTGGTGTGGCTCATGGCTGGGCTGAGCCTGACCTGATCCAGGGCTTCACAGGATCACAGCTTGTTGGCATGCGCTGGTGCTTTGTCTTCTGTAGTCCCAATCAGGGCGGCTTTCAGTGGAAACGAAAAAAATATGTCAGCATTGAAGATATATTTTTGTGTTGTAACAATGGCAAAGGCAACCGAAAAATGTCTTCCGCGTGGATGGCCATTTTAACATTGATTCAAGAATTGAACTAAGAATTAAGAACTAGGAGTTAAATTCAGTTAAATTAAGTTTCGCATTTCTGATTGATCCAACCCTGAAAAGCAAAAATATCTATCGCTTAAAAAACATGGAGTATTATATTACATAATTGGACGTTTCATAAAAAAATTGAATGTTAAAGTAATCTTTCCTACAATCTGCATTTTCCTGTTATTTTCTATTCAACGAGTTTGATGTCCTTTTACGTCTTCCCTGCTGAAGTTGCTGTTTTCATTTTCTTCTGCTGTTCCTTTGTACATATTTTGGGGTGAAGTACATTTCTTGTACACTATTTTCAAACAAGTAGTATTGATAAGGACCAATGGAATTATGCAAATTCATTCAAACTAGAAGAGAAGGAGAGAAGGAACTATGGAACAGGGTTTATTATGGGTCCAGTAATCATGTCACAATGATCTACTGCATTTTAACTTTCTGCCACTGTACAGTTACAGACAGTAAGCTTTGAAACATATTTTCAGAAACAGAAAACAGAATCACGTGTAAGAAGATATTCAACATGGTCTAAATCCAATAATAGGCAAGTGCAGATTTGATAAATTGTAAGAAATACAGTGAGGGAAAAAAGTATTTGATCCCCTGCTGATTTTGTATGTTTGCCCACTGACAAATAAATGATCAGTCTATACTTTTAATGGTAGGTGTATTTTAACAGTGAGAGACAGAATAACAACAAAAAAATCCAGAAAAACGCATTTCAAAAAAGTTATAAATTGATTTGCATGTTAATGAGGGAAATAAGTATTTGACCCCTTCGACTTAGTACTTGGTGGCAAAACCCTTGTTGGAAATCACAGAGGTCAGACGTTTCTTGTAGTTGGCCACCAGGTTGGCACACATCTCAGGAGGGATTTTGTTTGCAGATCCTCTCCAAGTCATTAAGGTTTCAAGGCTGACGTTTGGCAACTCGAACCTTCAGCTCCCTCCACAGATTTTCTATGGGATTAAGGTCTGGAGACTGGCTAGGCCACTCCAGGACCTTAATGTGCTTCTTCTTGAGCCACTCCTTTGTTGCCTTGGCTGTGTGTTCTGGGTCATTGTCATGCTGGAATACCCATCCACGACCCATTTTCAATGCCCTGGCTGAGGGAAGGAGGTTCTCACCCAAGATTTGATGGTACATGGCCCCGTCCATCGTCCCTTTGATGCGGTGCAGTTGTCCTGTCCCCTTAGCAGAAAAACACCCCCAAAGCATAAAGTTTCCACCTCCATGTTTGACGGTGGGGATGGTGTTCTTGGGGTCATAGGCAGCATTCCTCCTCCTCCAAACACGGCGAGTTGAGTTGATGCCAAAGAGCTCGATTTTGTTCTCATCTGACCACAACACTTTCACCCAGTTCTCCTCTGAATCATTCAGATGTTCATTGGCAAACTTCAGACGGGCCTGTACATGTGCTTTCTTGAGCAGGGGGCCTTGCGGGCGCTGCAGGATTTCAGTCCTTCACGGCATAGTGTGTTACCAATTGTTTTCTTGGTGACTATGGTCCCAGCTGCCTTGAGATCATTAACAAGATCCTCCCGTGTAGCTCTGGGCTGATTCCTCACCGTTCTCATGATCATTGAAACTCCACGAGGTAAGATCTTGCATGGAGCCCCAGACCGAGGGAGACTGACAGTTATTTTGTGTTTCTTCCATTTGCGAATAATCGCAACTGTTGTCACCTTCTCACCAAGCTGCTTGGCGATGGTCTTGTAGTCCATTCCAGCCTTGTGTAGGTCTACAATCTTGTCCCTGACATCCTTGGACAGCTCTTTGGTCTTGGCCATGGTGGAGAGTTTGGAATTTGATTGATTGATTTCTTCTGTGGACAGGTGTCTTTTATACAGGTAACAAGCTGAGATTAGGAGCACTCCCTTTAAGAGAGTGCTCCTAATCTCAGCTCGTTACCTGTATAAAAGACACCTGGGAGCCAGAAATCTTGCTGATTGATAGGGGATCAAATACTTATTTCCCTCATTAACATGCAAATCAATGTATAACTTTTTAGAAATGCGTTTTTCTGGATTTTTTTGTTGTTATTCTGTCTCTCACTGTTAAAATACACCTACCATTAAAATTATAGACTGATCATTTCTTTGTCAGTGGGCAAACGTACAAAATCAGCAGGGGATCAAATACTTTTTTCCCTCATTGTATATTCATATATGTTTTAAATATACAGCAGGATGAATAAATTAATATTAATTAAAACAAAAAAGTTAATATGAAAGACTATTTCAGAAATGTCATGATTAAGATTTAGTTTTGCGTAATTCACTAAATGTTAAAATGACTTTCCTGGTTGGCATTTTTTAAATGCAGTTCATCAGTTGGTCACATAGGGAAGCCCATGTTTCTTAATCCAGGTGGCTTGTTGTGTGTCTGTCACCATTGCTACAAGACAGGTGTTAGGCTGGATATTACAGATGAGAATGCTACTGTGATATTTAGTTTTGTTCATAACCAAGTCCTGCTAGGATACAACTTTTAATTGTGCATACAGAGGAAATATACTTGGATTGTCTTCATAACCTACCTATTAACATATTTTTGCTAAATGTTTTGCATCACAGGGTCGTTATGATTTTGCTAAATCCCCCCAAAAAACACAAAAATGTCTTGCCTTGGAATTACTTTGGAGTAGGCCAAGCTTGTTTTTATAGACAGTTACAATCTAGCTTAACAGCTCTCCAACTGTCTTTAGTTAATGACTTTTTTTCAGTGCCAGATTTGTCCAGATGGAAAGAACTGTTTCTTTCCCCTTTAATGTGGAAGCAGAGCCAGCAGCTACCATTACCTATGGCTGCCACTTTAGAGTTTGTTTGTTTTTGTGATCACATATTTTTTTCCCCCAAATGACTAACCTGTTTTGTGTGATTCATACAACACAGCAAATTTCTCTTAAATAAAACATGTCCATTCCCTTTATTTTTCTCTGCTTTATGTTCAAGCCATATCAATGCAAACATTTTGATTAAACCGAGCAGTTGAGAATTATTTATTACCTGATTTCTTAGCAGACACCGTTATCCAGGGTAAATTACTACAACATATCACATTATTTTTACATTTGTAGCCATTTATACAGCTGGGCATTTACTGGAGCAATCTAGGTAAAGTACCTTGCTCAAGGGTACAACAGCAGTGCCCCTCTCACCTGGGCATTGAACCCACAACCCTCCACTCCAGAGTCCAGAGTCCAGAAGGAAGATGCGGTTTAATTATTTTGTATATCATTACCCAACATTTCTTACTGTAGCGGCCTTCTGAACAAGACATTAAGTGACTCGGCACGATGGACACCACACACTATGCGTCCTACTCACTGAAATCTTTATATCAAACATCAGAGTTGTTTGAATTACTGCTGTGACTAGTATTGCTAGCTATTGAGAGCTGTGTTGCTTGGGTACATTCTTGGCTGCTTGAGTTCACAGTCATTTGAGGTGGCATCTGTTAAATGTCCTTTCTTTTTTTGTTTTTGGCATAGTGCAGCATAAAACCATTGCACTGTATTTTGTGCTTGCTGGCTTTTTGTACTTTCTTGTTTCCAGGAAAATGTTGGTTCACCTTTTTCTAGCAGTGCTTTAGGTACACTATTAATTTCCACATGGCTCCATGATGGTGTTTCATGCCCAATAGAACTAACAACTACTTCCAGATGCTGCCTCTTTCTCCCTGCTGTGAGTTCAGTGCCCCAGATGCCTTCAGTTCTGTGTTTTCTCTCCCCGCTAGCCTGCAACCCCAATGCCTGTCGAGCCACAGGTCGAGGCCTGCAGCCCAAGGGGATTAGGGTGAAGGAGGTGGCTGACTTCAAAGTCTTCACTAAGGGAGCTGGGAGTGGAGAACTGAAAGTGCTCATTAAGGGGCCAAGTAAGTTCCGTTTAACAATTTATATGTGATCTCACGTGGAATCATGTCTGAAAGGGTCGTGAAATTAGAAATAATCTTTGTGCAGTGTGCACTAATTCATACATTCTTTTGAGGGTCTCATTTGCAGTCTAGGGTCCCTCATATTGTTGACACAAATAGAAAATGAGGAAGATGTGCTTTCAGGGATTTAAACTAATTCTGAGTTTAACTGAAAATATCTTTATTTTAAAAAGCATTTTATGGAGTATGTAAGACCTAGTTATAGCAACTTTCAACTGGTAATTATTTAACGTCAGAGTATTGTTATTGTGGAAAATGCACACAGTGAACTATGTCTTTAAACCTGGGCATGGCTGACCACTGTTATCTTATTGTGCTGTGGCAGAGGGAGGTGAGGAGCCTGTGAAAGTGCGGGAAGTGGGCGATGGAGTGTTTGAGTGTGATTATTACCCAGTGGTCCCGGGGAAATACACGGTTACCATCACGTGGGGAGGCTACGCCATTCCAAGGAGGTAAGCCTGTCCCGCTCAGATTATCAAGTCCAGACTTTGGCCTGGCCTGAATCAACACTGTTACCCTCTAGCTAGCTAGTCCCAAATTAAAATCCCCAAATGTGATTCCTTGTGAACAGGACTCGGCCTTCAAATAACAAAGGGGGATCAAAGTTATTATTTTGTGTGGGCCTTAGCCGCCAAAGGTTTCAAATGTGAGATACAAGCAGCATGCACTTTTATATGCAGAGCTACAAAGAGTGTTAACAGTTCTTTAGGCCCTGGATATTGATTATATTCATGCAGAGAAGTGCATGTGTACTAAGATTTTACTCTCTGTTCACAGCCCCTTCGAGGTGCTGGTCAGTGAGGATGCTGGAGCGCAGAAGGTCCGGGCCTGGGGGCCTGGACTGGAGACGGGGGTGGTGGGAAAGTCAGCAGATTTTGTTGTAGAAGCCATTGGAACCGAAGTGGGAACTCTTGGTGAGTCTGCAGAGTGCAGCAAAGAAAGGCAAACTATGTGGACGATTAATATAGTATTATGGTAAACATGCCTGATAATGTGACTGTGTGTAAGTGACACAAAAACATCAAGCACAGTATGGAGCAGACTCATGCATAGCAGTATGTGGTAACCTGGCCTTGTGCATTTGTGTAATATGTTCCATGGAATATACATATTTTCCATGCAGTACAAATAAATGTGTCAAATGAAAGACCTCTGCGCCTCATGCACAGAACACATCAGATTGACCTCACAAAGGGGATCCAGTGTAAAGAAGTGTAAAACATGTGTAAAACAGTGTAAAACATGTGTAAAACAGTGTAAAACATGTGTAAATGTATAGCAGCCCTCAAAGTACAGTTACTCCACTTTTAAGGTCAGTAGAGGTTTCTTAACTTTTCAGTATTGTCTCATTAAGTCTTTGAAGGGTTTGGTTGTAAACACAAAATTCACGTGTATTAATTTCTTTATTCTGACATTCATACTGTTCTTCTTACTGACATTCCTTCCTTGTGGTGCTGTCCGGTCCTGGCTCCGGTGTTTTTAATTTTGAGCTGTTGAGAAAAACACAAAATGTTAGCAAATGGCTGGATTTGGGATGAAAGGCCTGTGAGCACAGCGCCTCGGGGCGTCCTTTGTCAATGCAAAGGCTTCCCGCCCACTGCCGACATGATGGGGAGAGGAAAGATCAGGCCCAGTGGGATTCAAGCAAGTCCCCAGCCCTGCAAGCAAACCTCCAGTCAGGGCTGAAATACCATACAGTCTTATTGTTATTCCTATTCCTTTTCTGTTGTTGTTGTTGTTGTTGTTGTTGTTGTTGTTGTTGTTGTTGTTGTTGTTGTTGTTGTTGTTGTTGTTGTTGTTGTTGTTGTTGTTGTTGTTGTTGTTGTTATTATTATTATTATATTAATGTGATCGGTACTCAGATAGGTTGTCGAACAACAATAGGAACTTAGTTTTATTTTACAGCTGGGGAATTTTGTGTTTTTCATTTTGTGCTTCTTAATTTTCCAACTGGAACTCATCTGCAGAGCCTGGGTTTCAGAAGAAAGCACTCAATTTTAAGAGACTGACTCCACCCCCCAACCTTTTAACCAAACTCTGTAATTTATTTAATCTGTCACAGGTTTCTCCATCGAGGGTCCCTCCCAAGCTAAGATTGAGTGTGATGACAAAGGCGATGGGTCCTGTGACGTGCGATACTGGCCCACAGAGCCTGGTGACTATGCCGTCCATGTCATCTGTGATGATGAAGATATCAAAGACAGCCCCTTCATGGCCCACATCTTGCCTGCTGCCAATGACATCTTCCCTGAAAAGGTAGGCCTGACTTTTCAGCACATCACACTGTGTAATGGCATATCCTAAGGCAATTTCCATATGGAGACCTCACACATCTATAATATACTTTTATATATTTATCCTTCTTATTAGCATGACATTCTGTATTGTGGCTTTGTGTTACTGTTGTGTTTGTACTTTACAGGAGTGGCATGTGAATGTGGTGTGTTGTTTTCTGAAAGCTTGCACCTAATTGCGTGCCGCTACATAAACCCTTCTCTTGAACCACATAATTAAATTTATTTCAGTGAAAGATGCCTCCTGATATTCCCTTAATCTATACTGATAGCTCCTCACATTTCCTTCCTGCAGGTGAAAGCCTTTGGCCCAGGACTGGAGCCTACGGGCTGCATTGTAAACAAGCCTGCGGAGTTCACCATAGATGCCCGTGGAGCTGGCAAAGCGGAACTCAGGATCTACGCCCAGGTACCGTACCAACACACGCAAAGTTAGGATTATCTCTGCATGTCATACATAAATGTAAATACTTTTTTTTACGCAACTGTTTGTCTTGTGCCCCCTTGCAGGACGCTGAAGGATTACCGATTGATATCCAGATAACCGACAACGGAGACAACACTTTTCTCTGTGTTTATGTTCCAACTAAGCCAATCAAGCACACTATCATCATAACCTGGGGAGAAGTGAATATACCAAACAGCCCATTCAGGGTGAGAGAGAGGCAACAAACTGTCCTGCAGCTTATTACAATTTTATTTATAAGAATGACTCCATAATCCTCATAGTATACACAAGGCAATCTACATGTTCTGGACATTAGAATGTCTCTGATATTGTAATTCTCTCTTTTGGACACATCTCCCTGATTCAGTGTTTGTATTCAACTTGTGATTTGCAATTATCTCCCACAGGTGAACATAGGGGAAGGCAGTCACCCAGAGAATGTCAAAGTGTACGGACCAGGAGTGGAAAAAACGGGTCTGAAAGCCAATGAACCGACATACTTCACTGTGGACTGCACTGAGGCAGGGCAAGGTAAGACGGGGTCACATTGGCAGTCAAGCTTGTGAGGGTAAAAGAGATACATTGAGATCTGTAATAAAAACGGTCTGTTTTGGACATTGCAGGTGACGTGAGCATTGGTATCAAATGCGCTCCTGGTGTAGTTGGTCCTGCTGAAGCAGACATTGACTTCGACATCATCAAGAATGACAATGACACCTTCACTGTGAAATACACCCCCCCCGGAGCAGGTCGCTACACCATTATGGTGCTGTTTGCAGATCAGGTGACTGCTTTTTTTTTGGCTGTTTGTTTTGTATCTAAAAAAAAGGTGAAATCATCTATCCATCCATCCATTTCCGAAACCGGTTATTCTGGTGAGGGTCGCAGGGAATCCGGAGCCGATGTGAAATGATGTAACATCAAATTTCTACTCTGTGTGTTCGTGGTGCAGTACACCTGATATATTTGAAATTTAGTTTCCTGAAAATATTTGTTTTTGCAACCAAGAGCTTTATCTCACTGACATAACGGTTCTCGTTTCTCTCTTAGGAAATTCCCATCAGCCCCTTCCGTATTAAAGTTGATCCATCCCACGATGCTGCAAAGGTGAGGGCAGAGGGCCCAGGACTGAACAGAACAGGTAATGCTTCTGGAAAGTGTGTTAGTTATCAAACACACTGAGCACATTGTTCATCATGTTTTGCGATCAAGCTTTTTATTACAAATTTATCTCAGCTGGTTACAAGTACTGTTAGAGGTACTTATACCGGATTGTTTAACTTGTGACCCCTGCTGCAGGTGTGGAAGTGGGCAAGCCGACCCACTTCACGGTGTACACCAAGGGTGCTGGCAAAGCCAAGCTGGATGTTCATTTTACGGGGGCTGCGAAGGGAGACGCTGTGCGTGACTTTGAGATCATTGACAACCATGACTACTCCTACACTGTGAGATACACTGCAGTGCAGCAGGTAGGTGCATCACCAGGCTTTGGGTATTATATTATTCAACCCTCTATTGAAAACAGCTTCAGAATATTAATCTGCAGCAACTTTCTTAATGAATGGGTTTATTCATATTCAAGCTCCCTTTTTCAAAAAAACTAATTGTTAAGGACGTTCTGAATATATATTCAATACAATAATTTTCTTTCCAAGTGAAAATGTTTTAGTTGTAATTTGTATTAACTTCCTGCTGTGATGTTGAGTTTACACTCCATTCACAGGGGAACATGAGCATCTCAGTAACCCATGGTGGAGATCCCATTCCCAAGAGTCCCTTCAACATCACTGTGGCACCACCCCTTGATCTCAACAAGGTCAAAGTTCAAGGGCTTAACAACAGTAAGTGTGGGTTGTGTGAAGACACAGGATTAGAGCAGCACAGTACACATATCTTTTCTCAGTAATTACCCAGCTGCACATGTATGGCTGCTCTTCAAACAGCTGCAGATGATTCAAATTGAAAACATAACTGTGCATCTGTGCAGAATGTATCTTGCTCATTGGCATTAGGATTGAGTTTATGTAATATTTTACCACCAGTGTTGTAAGTTTTTGATTGGCTCCTCAAAAAAAATCACATACGTCCCTGCCACTTTTGCTGGACACGTCCCATTAGACAGACTGCATAAACACATCAACAATCATAAAATAAATAATCGAAAAGCAGATTGAAAACAAATGAGAAGAAAGGACATGACACCAGCATTCTTTTTCCCTTTTTTTAGAAGTGGATGTTGGGAAGGATCAGGAGTTTTCTGTCAATACCCGCGGGGCTGGGGGGCAGGGGAAGGTCGATGTGCAGATCACCTCTCCTTCTCGACGGCCCATCCCCTGTAAGGTGGAAAGTGGCACCGCCAATGATGTGCACTCAGTGAAGTACATGCCCCCCGAGGAGGGGCCCTATAAGGTGGAAGTGAGCTACGATGGAAACCCTGTGCCTGGGAGCCCCTTCACTGTGGAGGGAGTCATGCCCCCTGATCCATCCAAGGTGAGTAGTGTGTGGATGTCTTCTGTATTTATTAATTTATCTGCATAAACCAATGGAGTTGATAGCCTTGCAATAAGCATATGCATATCATCACTTTCACCCAGGCTTATTAAGTGCCAGCAACAAAATATGGCAGGAAATAAATAGTATCTAAAAAGAAATCTGTCTCAGCAAGGGTTAGTGTTACATGATAAGGGTGACATTTATACTGCTGCAATCAAGTGCACTTTCATATCAGCTTGGCCTGAAAATATTGCTGCCTTCCATTGAGTTGCTGCCTAGCGTCCATTAGGAGAGAGCCCTGGAGAAAAGCTTTAATTATTAACAGCATGTTCATCTCTGTTGAATCCTGCAAAGGGTTACGGAGATCATTGTATTTGGCACTGCAGATGTATTTCCTAATTAATTGAGTGTAGTGGTTAGACTGGATTAAATTATATTTTGGATAAGGTCACACGTTGTCCAACTTTGATGCTTTGGCCCAATTGTGCCTGACTCACAACCAGATGTTCTCTTTGTCCTTCGCCTTAAGAGGACATTAACTTCCCCAGTTCTGACAAGCTGTTCTTCATGCACTGCCACAACAAAAAGGCCTGGATAAAACAATGGCTCTTTGACACAAAAGTCAACCCTTGCCCTTCGCCAGCTCCTCTCAGAAGTGCACTTGCTGACTTGAATTTCAAATTGTATGCATCTTAATGTTTAACACAATCTACAATTGCAATGATGTACGAGCATTTCGGACTTCAGGGTTTCAGCACTGATAACAGCTTATGATGGCAGCTGTCCATAATTATTAACCCAGACCAGATTTGTTTTGAAGGAATTTTAGTTGCTCACCACAGGGTGTGTGCTACACAAAGAAGAGTGTGTGGTATTCATACCATTCTGGTTACATGGTGGTGTGCATCCAGTATAAAAGCTGTGTGCACATGTTTTATATGAATAAATCTTTAAATTGGCTCTACTTTGGTTAAAATTTAGGTGCATACAGTTTTAAATTCAGCTTGTTTTTGGCAGGATGTGATTCAAGGTTTTTCCTTTTTCTTTTTCTTTACTTTAATGTAAAATCACTGAATTTAGACTCTAAACCAGCAGAGATACAACAGAATTGATATTGAATAAATATATTGTTTTTCAGGTGCGTGCTTACGGGCCTGGTCTGAAGGGTGGTATAGTGGGCAAACCAGCTCCCTTTGCCATTGACACTAAAGGTGCCGGCACTGGGGGGCTCGGGCTCACAGTGGAAGGCCCCTGTGAGGCGAAGATCGAGTGCCAGGACAACGGCGACGGCTCCTGCTCTGTGTCCTACCTGCCCACCGAGCCGGGCGAGTACTCCATCAACATCCTGTTCGCCGAGGCGCACATCCCCGGCTCTCCTTTCAAAGCTGCCATCAAGCCAGTCTTCGACCCCAGCAAAGTGACAGCCAGTGGGCCGGGCCTGGAGCGGGGCAAGGTCAACGAGGCCGGGTCCTTCACGGTGGACTGCTCCAAGGCCGGAGACGCTGAGCTGACCATTGAGATCATCTCAGACTCCGGGGCCAAGGCAGAGGTGCACATCCAGAACAACAGCGATGGCACATACTCCATTACCTACATCCCACCTTTCCACGGCATGTACACCATCACCATCAAGTACGGAGGACACTCGGTGCCCAAGTTCCCAGCCCGTGTCCAGGTGGATCCAGCAGTGGACACCAGTGGGGTGAAAGTGTACGGGCCAGGAGTGGAGCCAAGAGGTAAGAGATTCTTTGAACTGGTCAACTGCTAGATTAATCCATGTTCTCTCATTGGTCATCAGCAGTACATGATCTATCATTGGTTAGCAGCAGTAGTACTGTTTCAAGTAGCAGAAACAACTTGTTTTTAATGAGATCTCAGGAGGAGCGTCAAGGCAATCAGAAAACACAACTCTTTATGGAGACAGGGAACTACTTGTAGCTTGGCCTGATGTGGTATGATGAGTTTTTATTGCTTCACACTGGAATACTCTTTGGGTAGGTCGTTATTGATTGTCTTCTCAGCGTTAAATTAAATAAAGCTTCATTAGCAACAATTTTTTAAAAATAGGTTTAAGTGAATCATATGAAGTGTGTCATGTTAATTTAAAGCATGTGTTATTCATCTCAAGAACGCACAAGTCTTAAATTGATTAAAGGATCCCTGTGGGGAGAAAACAATCCTCTGATGTTATTCTGTCGCCTTAAATGGGCTTGTCTGTCATCTTGGGGAAATTCATACCAGTAAGATGGAGGACACTGGCTATAGTTCAGGGCTGTTTGCTCAAATGAGGCCTAGTTTCCATCCGTGTATTATTATAGCTGTGATGAAAACTACACTAGATGTTCATACCTGCATGTGTGTTTTCATTCATAAGTGTAGTAGACCGTATTGATGGGAATCCCACTTCAGCTTGCCGCTTGGTGCAGATCTGACTTCTTGTTCACCAGTAACAACACAAGGAGCTTCAACAACTGACTTGCCTGTGTTTTGCAGGGGTCCTTCGTGAAGTGACCACCCACTTCACTGTAGACGCACGGGCACAAAACAAGACTGGGGGCACTCATGTGAAAGCCAGGATTGTTAACCCTTCGGGAGCCAAAACAGATGCCTACATCACTGATAAGGCGGACGGCACTTACAGGGTGGAGTACACAGCCTACGAAGACGGTAAGAGGCAGGCAACCAATAAGACAACGAGACCACTTCCTGACTTTCCACCTTTCTTACTTGTACAGACTGCCTTACCCCCCCACCCCACCCCCCCAAGGCTTGAAAACACACTTTCACTTATTCAGGAATGGATGCATTGCTGAGTATGTGACAGATTTGATGCACAGATCCACAGACCCCCCATTCTACTGGCCAGTGTTTGGCAGGCCTTTGGCTGGCTGCTCCAGTGACATGTTGGCCTATGTGAGAGATATGCATTGACATTTCTTTTGATCTATCTGTATGTTGGCTCTGGGTTTCTCCGCAAGAGGCACACACCTGTTAGCTGTCACACAGCATGGACAGGGAACAATAGAGAGATAATTCTGGAAACAGGAGAGAGTGTCCCAGCCCTGAACCCTGTGCCCAGTGGTTTAGCAACATTAGGACATGCCCCCCCAAAAGAACATCCAGAACTTCTAGAACTGACTGTAGACTTTCTTTCTGTATTATATTATTTTAATTAATCTGAAACAGGAGAAAACTGTGGTCTGTTTTTACAGATTTGTTCTGCCTTTGTCACAGTGAAGAATTAAATGATATGATAGATTTACTTTGAGGTTAATTTGTTATGTCTTGTGGGGATGTTTAAGAAATTCTGCATTGTACTTTCTGTCCCCACTAATTAGGAATAATTTGGACTTGCCTTGTTAGTCAAAGACAATGCTCTCTGTAATACACAGCTCTTTTGCTATTAATTAAAACTATGTCTAATATATTAGATTTCTTTCTTCCTACACATTTTCCTGAAAGTGAGTTGCCTCACAAGGGTGAGGCTGAAATTTCAGGCCCCGCACATCTGCTGTGTAGGAAAGCTGTGTTTTCCCTGTGCTCGGCAGCTGGAGGCTTACCAAAACTTGTGCAGAAAAACTGGTCAGCAACAAAACACTGATTACAGCACTTTTCCATGATATTATCATGGATAGGAGCAGGCAAAGTCTGAATTTTAAGAAAGCTGTAAAGACATTTTATGATTATGTTTGTTAGCTGTTTGTAAGTTTTAATTAAAAAAAAAAGCATCCCATGGGTATTTAAGTTCTGGTTTCCATCTTAGTAGTGAAATAACTTTGGCATGTCAGATTACAATATCATGACAAATATTAGTACGATTGGAGCATTAAGGCCTCCATATAGGGACATGCAATGTAAGAGACCAGCGTAGTTACAGTTTCTCATTGGGGAGAGACTATAAATAGCCAGCACATCAGAACAGATGCTGCAACACTGACAGGGATTTCTGTTATGCTGTGCTGATGATCTGACAAAAATATGTTTTGGAGTAATTGCTAAAGAACTGGAACCTTGCTGATATAAATAGATAATTACACAAAGCAGCTGATGTTGGTGGCCATTCAGTTGAGAGCTTGAAGAGACTATTAATACCCCTCCATTTGCGGCAGTAGCAACGTCAATCAACAATTGACAGCAATATGCAGTTCCTGATTGTTAAAGGTGTTTGTCTTGCCCTGTCCTAAGGTATGCACCTGATCGAAGTCCTGTACGATGATGTGGCCGTTCCCAAGAGCCCTTTCAGAGTGGCGGTCACTGAGGGCTGCGACCCTACCCGTGTTAGAGCCTATGGGCCTGGCCTCGAGGGAGGCCTTGTCAACAAGCCCAATCGCTTCACTGTGGAGACGAGGTACGCATTGTGTAGAATGCAGGCCTGGAACATTTTAAGGAGATAAAAGTGAAAACAAAAAAACTAACAAAAAAGATTGTGAATAAACCATATTGTCTTAAATATATTTGATCAATAGGAGAGTTTGTGTGACTCAAAAATCCATAGTATACAAAATGGGGTTTGCCCTCTTCCCCCCCCCTGGTTTTCCCTCTAAAATTTAATTGAGAAGCTTGTTCGTTTGAGAAATGGAAATTAACAGTTCTGCTATCTGTTCAATGTGTCAGGGGTGCAGGGACTGGGGGCTTAGGCCTGGCTATTGAGGGCCCTTCTGAGGCCAAGATGTCCTGCAAAGACAACAAAGATGGCAGCTGCAGTGTGGAGTACATCCCCTTCACACCAGGAGACTATGATGTCAACATTACCTTTGGGGGACGGCCTATTCCAGGTAACATTTCCTGCGTTCTTGAGAGGGAAACATTTCTACCTTAAAAAATATTTTCTTGCCGGAAGTGGACATGCTGTATGACTAGTGGATCATTTGTTCCCCAGATATTATTTTGGATACATTCATTAGTTTTCAATAAGCAGTGTGTTTTGCATACAGGTTCTGTGAGTCACTTTCAATGAACATGAAATAAACAAAATAACCAAAGACAACAATGTGACCTTTAATTCACAACAGCCTTGAGGTGCTGCAGTTCACAATATTTGCCTGCAACACTGCAACACACACACTTTTTCCTTTATGTGGACTTTGTGGAGGATGCATGCCAAAGACATTGTGCTTGTCTTGCAGGGAGCCCATTCCGGGTGCCTGTGAAGGAGGTGGTCGACCCCAGCAAGGTGAAGTGCTCAGGCCCTGGACTGGGGACTGGGGTGCGAGCCCACATCCCACAGACCTTCACTGTGGACAGCAGCAAGGCAGGCCTGGCCCCGCTGGAGGTGCTGCTGTTTGGGCCCGCAGGTCAGTAGTAAAAGCCCCTAGTGTGCATTATGACGGTGTAAAGCCAGCCATTGTTTGGAATAGAGATAACATTTGTATTTTATTTGTGTCTGCTTTTGCAGGAGTGGCAGAACCTGTTAATGTCAAAGACAATGGAGACGGTACACACACTGTTAATTACACTCCCGCCATGGATGGTCCTTACACTGTCTCCGTCAAATACGCTGATCAGGAAGTCCCTCGCAGGTGAGACCCAGCACAGCGAAACAGTGTGTCAATCAGCATCGCGGCAATAAAGCCCTGGAGGCCAACAGTCATTCATATATAGTTTCACCTGAGAAAAGACAAACAGCATTAACGCAGCTTGGCATTGTCTCTCAGTGAAGATGATGGGTAAAACAGTTAGGATGTGTAAAAAATGCAATAGGAGTGTTGAGTTTGTGTAGCAGTCCTCTTGTTTATGTGTTACTGGAGTGAACCACTAGATCAGCGGTTCTCAGCCCTGGTCCTGAGGAACTCAATGACATGTTAGTGTTAGTTTAATTACCTAATCAGACTTTATTAATTATTTTAAACAAGTGGGGATTTAAAGTTAAATCTAAAATGATATCAAGCTCTTGAATTCTCCAAAATATTGTGAGCCAAACCAAAGAAATTCAAATTCAATGAAGCTTTCATTGAGGTAACTGACAGGTCAGTTGGAACAAAAAGTAGCAGATCGAGAACTACTGCCCTAGATGTTTCATGACGGTGACTGTGAGTGTGTGTATCTTAGTTTCTTCATGTTCACCATGCTGCTCCATGGGTATGTTATTATGCAGTTTGTAATTCTTTGCTATTTCTGTAGCCCATTTAAGATTAAGGTTCTGCCTACCCATGATGCCAGTAAGGTGCGTGCCAGTGGCCCAGGGCTCAACGCCTCTGGAGTACCTGCCAGTTTGCCTGTGGAGTTCACCATTGATGCCCGGGATGCTGGTGAAGGACTTCTGACTGTGCAGATCCTAGTAAGTGACATCCCATAAGAAAAATAAACAACATTCCCCACTTCGGTGTGTCTTAAAAAATCTTTAAAATTCCATAGTATGGGGTGCGATAAAGACAACACCCAGCAGCTGTTACACATCTTGAGATTTGTTTCTTTTTTTCCCCTCCAAAACTTATCTTCTATATCAATTCAGTTGATATGTGTTTAGACATCTCAGTTAAAATGAAGGAGTATGTTAATGGTGACATTTTATTCACAGGAATTTGGTGCATAGCAAGTAAATTATTATTACAATTTCATCGGGCGTGCATTTCTATTGGCAAGCAGAAGCAGAACAGACTGCATCCAAATGAGAGTGCAACATTTTACTTCTGCAAATTACTCAATAATTTTAATTCAGTTTTGCATAGTGAGTACAGTAATGTGTGTCCAGCTTTAAAAGTTTAATATGCACACACTTATGTCAACAGATTATTAAAATGTTGTACTGTGTTTCGCCTGCAGTTTATACATTCTGCTGGTGATTACAAATGTAAAGCTTGGCAGATTGTAACACAGTTTCAATATTTGTTTTTCACCTGTGGCCTGAGGTGCACAATTATTTAAAACAGGTATCAACTCAATTTGTAGAGCAGAAAGCTAATGGGATACAGAAAATGAGAATCCTAATTTTTCCTGATATATAATCTCTATTACACTGAGCTTTTTTGTGTCTACCATTACATTCCTCATACCAATAAGTGTAACCCATCCGATTTGAGTGGATCACCACACATCTCTGTTCCCGAAACGTAAATTTAGACTACAGAGTGAACTCCAAGGCTTCCCTTCAACCCTGGACCTAAATAGGAAGGGTAATGCAACATATTTACCTGTTACCCATAGGACCCCAAGGGCCACGAGCAGCAGGCCTCGATTTTTGTGGAGGACTGGAAGAGGAGGGTTTGGGAGAAACATATTCCAAAGAAAACCATCCATTGTCCTTCTCTTAAGAAAAGCTGTGTAAGCAGCTCATGCCATTAGTCCCTAGTTTCACCTCATCCTGTCTTCAGTCTCCCATGTCCAGCAGTTACTTTGTTGTTGTGTGGACAGTGGTGGTCAACCGCATACAACTGGAATAGTGAAGTGGCAGCAATACCAGTTCTTGTGTGCAGCCATGAAGCAGCATGTGTATAACACACATCTGTATGCAGATCTAGGATAACTTCTTAAATGGAAAACAGACATTTTGTTTTGCATTTGTGCTATTAAGCTGTCATATTGAGTTTGACTGTGTGGTTCAGTGTTAGACACAATGACTGGTTTTATGCAGCACTTCTGGGACAGTACTGGTTGGTCATCACTGATTTAACAACAGAAAACTTGCAATTTAAAACCAAATCTCTTTCTCTGGGACAGGGTTGTAGTCTAGACTTTGTGTCGTACATGTCTATGCTCATAAAGAGGATATCATTTGTGCATTGTTTATTTAACAGAAACATTTTTTTTAATAATAAAACAATTAATAGATAGAAAAGAATAAATAGGTTTACATATAATTCATATATACTGCAAATGTATGAAGGTTCCAGAATGACTCCTGTTTCGGTTATGTTTAATATGGAAGACAAGTCAACTTTGAAGTGAATGTCACCAAAAAAAATTGCGGAAGTGAAGGCCCACTTGGTTTTGGGTGTAAAATTGCAAGTTTTCACCCCAAATATAAGTAGTAAAGAAGCTTATAAATGAACATATTTTCTTAATTTAATCAGGGGTGTTCTTTTTTTTTACAAAGTTTTTAGTAATTGTTATTGTATTTGTAATACTCTTCACCAAGTGTTTGTGGACTGACCCCCCCATGAGCTTTAGCAGTAAAAGTGCAGTTTGAACTCCTTGACTAACACTGCGTACACGTAAGCGAGTTGTGACTAATACACTACATATTCTCTAATATTTTAATGACTTTGACATGGTTAAGTTCAGCTTTAAAACTGGTGGTTTCAGCCCACCGTTCATTATGCCTTCTCTTGACAAGCCATTCTTCTGACATACTTCACAGTACCTGTGTTCCTAAATCACGATCTCACACATTCGATTTTAATGCTCTTCTGTGGTGCCAACACCGAGTCACTCTGAAGGCTTTTAGTCAACAATGTGCCAAATACATTGCATTAACCTGAGATGTTTGAGGGCCCTGAGCAACAGCAGTCTTCTTTCAGCTCAACACCCTGGAGAAATTCAGGGGTATAATGAGGAAGTTTGAATAATACACCCAGGATTCTGGTTTTAATTCCAATGAAAACAGAAAACAGTAGCACTGTTAGGTCCCTCTGGTGTTCTTTTAATTATCTAGAAGGTCACAAATAAACAAATATTACAAATAAACCAACATGTTTCCTCCCCAGCCAGTCTGCAGTTGAAACATGTTCATTTTTAACCTCCTAAATACTAAAAAGAAGGGAGACAAACAGTGTTTCTGTTTGCAGAAGTGCAGACATTTGACTCGTCCATTGATTGTGTTGCTGGGAGTCTACACACCTGCATAATATTTAATAGCAGAGGACTTTTATCCAGTTTATGAAATGAACAAAGTAAGGCAGGCATAGGGGCTTTACAGTCACAATTCAGTACAACTCATTTGATAAGACCAGCCCTATGATTTTTTTCAGAATTCATGATGGCAGCCGCTCTTTACTAATAGATTTTATTTTTTTATAACAAAGTGCATGGAGCACCATATGTTTATAAAGCAGTGGAGTAAATCAACAGTGTATTGTAAGAGAATATTTTGTTTGTGTATAAACAGTCTTATTACTGGTGTTTATAACACTGCTGCTAAACGTAATGGGAGGCAGGACTGAGTGAATATTCCTCATGAGGTGTGAATTATGCAATGTTATAGACATTGTATTAAAACACTAGATTCCATAAATACACATGAGCAATCACACATATGCAAATGAAAAACGTATAATCGTTTAAAAATATTTGTATCCTTACAGGACCCCGAAGGGAAACCCAAGAAGGCCAATATCCGTGACAATGGAGACGGGACCTACACGGTGTCCTATGTACCAGACATGACAGGCCGCTACACCATTACCATCAAGTATGGTGGAGATGAGATCCCATACTCTCCATACCGCATTCACGCTCTGCCTACTGGGGATGCCAGCAAGTGCTTGGTTACAGGTCAGTCTGCAACTATTTTGAAATGTAAATCTCAGTTTAAGACATCTTTGTCTCAGCTGGCATTTGCTGTTTGTTCTTTTAAAATGCTTTAAGGTAAATTCTGGCTAAAGGTGCTCAATAAATCCGTATAATTATATGATATGCCATATTATATTATGAAAGTGTAACATTGATACTGTTTTTGTGTTTTTTGCAGTTTCTATTGGAGGACACGGTTTAGGTAAGCAATCTTAATTTTCTACTTCTACCTCATTGACTTCACATGCCAACACCCCAGTGCGCCGCGTGTAGCTCAGCTTATCAGACAAGGCAGCAGACTCTCTTCTGATGTCTTTCCCGATAGGTACAGGCCTCGGACCCACCATTCAGATCGGCGAGGAGACGGTTATCACTGTGGACGCAAAGGCTGCTGGGAAGGGCAAAGTGACCTGCAAGGTGTCCACCCCCGATGGAGCAGAGCTGGATGTTGACGTGGTGGAGAACTCGGACGGCACCTTTGACATTTATTACACAGCTCCAGAGCCAGGCAAATACATCATTACCATCCGCTTCGGAGGGGAGCATATTCCCAACAGCCCCTTCCACGTCGTGGTAAGCTCTAGTGTTCACTATCTTAATCTTAATATCTTTCCCTGAATCGGCTCCAGGGTCAATGAGCTGCACTGAAACCTTTATTTGAAATTAAAAGTATAGTATATGTGTGTGACCAGCGAGAGGTCCTTTGTTTGTTAATCAAGTCTCTGTGGAGTCAGTGGTGTCTTTTCAGGGGTAGTACTAGTAGAGGAAGTTGATGAAGAAGTGAGTTGATGATGTGTCATTGCACTCTGTGATAAAGATGGTCTACGCTTACATGTTTGGTCTTTCAGGTCTTTCAGCCATCTGTTTAATGCCGAGGCTGTGCCGGTGTTTCAAGCCTGACTGAAGGCTGGACCCAATCAAATGTTAAAACAACATGTGATAAAATATAAATTCTGTAAATGTTATTAATCCCCACATATAGTATATATTTAGAGAGAGTTTACAGGGGGAATTCGTTGGCTGTGAGATAAGCTTATTGAAAGTTTACCCTTTATAAATATTTGAATCCTGTGTGATGTTTTTTTGCTTGATAACATAATATATACTTTTTTTCTCCCTGAATGTGTAACTTACCTTCCGCTAGGCGTGTGATACCATTCCCATAATTGAAGAGCCTTGTGACACGCTGCAGTTACACCAGCCCTACGCACCCTACCACACTGGCTATCCGACACACTGGGTATAAAATTACAGTGACCTACAGGCATCTCAGTCCCATTTGAGAAATACCCTCTCTTCTTCTTGAACAGGGCAGCACAAAAGTAACAAAACAAAACTTTTTTTTTAAATAGACACAACATTAAAAAGATCTTTACCAGCTGATATATCTACCACAACTGACTTTCATTGAAAGTTTTATAACTCATCATCAGATTGACAGGAGTTTTTAACAGTAGACAGTTTGTTGTCACAGAAAATAACTGCAGAGAAAGAACTGCCAACATTTATCTGCTGAAAGGATAACACTTAATGGCTTTGCATAAAATTAGGAATTTTATCAAAATTCACCTTTAATGCTTGGAAGTTCTTGTTAAATTTGCATGTCTGACATTTTTTTAATAAATAATAAAGGCGAGTGTAAGGCCATCATAGAGGGTATATCTGTCAAGATATTTTGTTCCCTTAACACAGTTTCCCCCTCCTTTCATTCACTCACTCATTCCCTCATTCTCTCATTTGATGTTTCACGGTTCAGTGTACAACATTGTCCTTTGCCCCTTTATCATCTCCATAACCCCATAACCCCCAGTCTAAGCAGATATCTGATAAGGCTGTTTGTTAAGTGGCTCTAGTTAACATGAAGAGCACATCAACTGGTTTTGTGTATAAATTATATTAGTGATAAGGATCGTGCTCTATTCGTAATTACAGTTTTAATACTAAAACATTTTTGTTAATGATACAGATAGCAACATATAGTTGAGCTCTTAAATTTATCTTCGCAGACCACATACGTAACTGCTGTTGTTTAAGAGTCTCTTTACAAAACCCTGATCTGTTACAATTTGGAGAATGTAGCTCTCCTTTGCAATTAACAGATATCTGATAAGCTGTTGTCCCAATGTCCCCAATACATTTATTGTTCCCTTCATTCTGAATCTGTGCATGATTCATTGGACAGTGCGTCCAGTTTCTTTTGCAGCATTTCTTCTGTCTTCTGAGTCGGGCTCAGCTCTCCCGAAATGTCTCCTGTACTTTTCACCCGGAGCTCCTAAAACATCAGCTCCGATGTCTTTTCTCATTTTCAACCGTCCTCTCTGCTTTCTGTCCACACGTTTCCAGCTCAGTTGCTTTTACTTCCCTTGACGGTTCTGATTCCTTCCCTCAGGCCACAGAAGAGCCCATTGCTCCTGCTGACGGGATCGAGCCGATTCTCAGACCCTTCAACCTGGTGATTCCTTTCACAGTGCAGAAAGGAGAGATAACAGGTGAGCGCTCAGAAACAGGTCACATTCATTCCTATGGCCACGACCCTACAGGAAAGACATAAGCTCATGAGAGCATCGGACTGACAAAATGCCAGAGTCCAAACCTCAACACACACATGACATTTAACAGCCTCTACTTAAAAACAAGGCTCAGCTATTGTAGCTCTTGGCACACAACATCGCTGATATACGAGACACACAACAAAGTTAGCTCTCGGCGGACTTACATTTTGTTTCCATGTCGGCTCCACAAAGTAAATCAGAAGTTTGTGGTGTCACATTCAGCGTTCTAATTACATAATATTAATAACAATTAGTTCCTAATTGAAAAGTCAGCTCTGCTTTTTGTTATTTATTGTTTTAATATATTTTAGTTTTTTAAGCCAAAGCAAACTCTTAAGCTCACAAAGGCAGATGTAATAAAGTCTGATCATGATCTTGAAGTCAAGGAGAATCATATTAAACCAGCACAGTGTTGCCAACGACTTTTGCGAAAGGTTTGTTTTACCGTTTGCTGTTTCAGCCACAGATGAGTATGTAAATAAGAACTGGGGGGAGCATGTTTAAAATTTCACAATTGAAAAAAAGCTGGGAAACAGTATCCTGGCCACTGCTGTTGCAACATCACATCGTTTAAAAACGGCAAGAATGAGTGAGTGTGAGGTTTTCATTTCACACCCTGATGGATTTCAGCGAAGCACAAATTATGCGTAGCTTTGTAGACACTTTTGTTTAATTTTATATATTTTTCTGATATCCAAGTTGAATTCTATTATGTGCTTTTTCACATGGTTAAGCACTGCTGGGTAATGAGTGAAACCACCACTGTTCATCCTCTTGACTTGTTTCTACAGAATTACAGTCTAACCTCACAGGCCGAATTTCAGAGCATCCCTTACATAACTCGAAATGCACATTAAATCACTCTTCTCTCGAATGCACTTCCTGTCCCAGCATCCTCTTTCAACCTGCCCCCTTCTGTATGTACCATTTCCCCTTATGAATCACAAACAGGAAATACAAAATCCCAGTATAGTTATTAGCACAGCTACATATTGGACCTTCACACTTTACATGAAATAATAATAATAATAGTATAGGAGAAAGAATAAAAGGCATACAGAACTGACATAACCCTGTTGTTCTTCTTTCTTTTCGTGTCATTCTAGGTGAAGTTCGGATGCCCTCTGGCAAGACTGCCCGTCCTGATATAACTGATAACAAGGACGGCACAGTCACGGTTAAATATGCACCAACAGAGAAAGGTCTGCATGAGATGGACATTAAATACGACGGAAACCATATACCAGGTAAACAATCCCCATCGATCAGAGGCTTTTTAAATGGTTCATATTGTTTTTATGCATCTGTGCACTCTACTCCAGTTCAGTAGTTTCAGCTCACCATGGTTTTGAAAGATAACAACTAATAAAAAGACACATTTAAATACACATTCAAATACTCATTCATTGTGTTTCCGCTTCCTGACGCTCAAACCACTCTCTCTACAGGAAGCCCCCTCCAGTTCTATGTGGATGCTATAAACAGTGGTCATGTGACTGCCTATGGCCCAGGCTTGAGTCATGGTATGGTGAACAAGCCTGCCACATTCACTATTGTAACGAAGGACGCGGGCGAAGGTAGGGTCTGCCTGCAGTTATCTGCTGTGAATTAATTATGCTGTCTTCTTTGTGTTCTGTGGGCTTCTGAAGGACCACCACTCCCGGCATGCACGCTCAAACTGGACTTCCACACTGCCATTTGCAAGCTGTGGTGTGTGAGAGAGGAAAGGGTCCAGAGCGCGGCAGGAGGCCTGCACCCTTTCTGTTAGCCAGGCTATAGTCTTGCCAAGTGGTGAAGCTAGGCTCTGTATCATTTATGTTGTTTCAAAAGTCGTTACAAAAACCCTGTATTTTATTTAGACGATTATGAGAGTTGATGACCTGTGCATGTTGTCTTGGCAGGCGGGTTGTCCCTTGCTGTGGAAGGTCCATCTAAAGCGGAGATCACCTGTAAGGATAACAAGGATGGCACCTGCACAGTCTCCTACCTGCCCACTGCACCTGGGGACTACAACATCATCGTCAAGTTCGATGACAAGCACATCCCTGGGAGTCCTTTCACCGCCAAAATCACAGGTGAGTCGAGCGCCCCAGTGAACTCTCCAAGAAACACCAGCTGCAAGACAGCTTCATGTCAGCAACCTGTCCTGCTGACAGACCCCTCACACACTGAGATTCAGGTCTGAATATGTATAGACTGACCTGTGTGTGTCTTCTCCTGATCCCGACCTTCTCTTTCACGCCCCACACCTCAAATGGCTTTGCAGACAAACAAGACATGTGTTCGAGGAATGCGTGAGAAGAAAATGCAAACGAGAGACATGAAGATTATCTGTAAGCGGAGAAGAAGACAGGCATTGCCTTGTGTTTCACCTTTACTGTGCCTGCGCAATGTGTTGGGATTCCTGTGGCTGCTGTATTTCAATTACAAGTTTTATGTGTTTTCGTTTGCAGGAGATGACTCCATGAGGACGTCTCAGCTCAATGTCGGCACAGCAACAGATGTCTCCTTGAAGATCACAGAGACTGATCTCAGCTCACTGACGGCCAGTATCAGAGCGCCGTCTGGGAATGAGGAGCCCTGCCTGCTGAAGAGGCTGCCCAACAGGCACATTGGTGAGAGAGCCACAGAACTCTATACCCCACAACGTAAATGACTTCTGTCAACTGTTACCTGCACTCAATTACACACCTTGGTTTGGTCCTTAATACATTATGTTATAATGGACTTCCACAGCAATATATAGCTCAAGTTTGCCTGTGCCAGATTTAACCCCACAGCTGCCCAAAAGACCAAGGTTAAATAGGAGTGCTCTTACAGCAAAAATACCATGTTTAATATAAACTATTGAAGTTAATTGAATTACAATGGCTGCCGAGGAAACGTGGTGACACAGAAAGTAGTCCCACGACTTATTGGGGCAATGGTTAGCAGAGATAGACTGTTGTGGTTCTTCCACAGGTATTTCATTCACACCCAAGGAAGTGGGAGAGCATGTGGTCAGCGTGAGGAAGAATGGCAAGCACGTCACCAACAGCCCCTTCAAGATCATGGTGGGCCAGTCGGAGATTGGAGATGCCAGCAAAGTGAAGGTGTCAGGAAAGGGGCTGGTGGAAGGCCGCACCTTTGAGGTGTCCGAGTTCATCGTGGACACGAGGAATGCAGGTAAGAAAGATGGTGAATGTGACCTGCCCCCTCAGGAGGCCCAATTTCCTTTCCTCTGTGTATTGTTGATCTCCAGTAGAGGTCTTCCCATGCCACATAGTCCATCACACTTCATAACCTTGTAGATTATACTGAAGAATTAACAGTACTGAAATATTATTTGTTTAAAGCTCATTATTACTTAGGAAATTCACTTCTACTAGAAAAGGTGGACTCTGTTAAGCTAGTCTTGTATATCCAATTACTATCAGTTTATGAATCGGATGCCTCGTTAACCCATTGCTTGAGGAATCTTAGCTAATCAGTATGTGAGTGAATTATCCCCCCTTCTCTCCTTTAAATCCAGAAAGGTCGTCCTTTAAGTGTGGCAATCAGCTCTCATAGACATTGTGTTGTTTCTGTCCTGTAGGTTACGGAGGTCTTGGATTGTCCATTGAAGGTCCTAGCAAAGTGGATATAAACTGTGACGATGTGGAGGATGGCACGTGCAAAGTGACCTACTGTCCCACCGAACCTGGGAACTACATCATCAATATCAAATTTGCTGAGCAGCACGTGCCTGGTAAGGAACCCCCCCTTTCAGAAAAGGTCTGAAACGGTCAAGAATGAGACTTCAGCTTCCTTGATGATTGCAGCTTTATTGAAAAGAGAACAATTAACGCTGGCATGAGCCACACAGCAACAATGCTAAATAGATTCTGTGTAGCTTTTGTGGGTGTGCTGCACATGCACATGGGGAAATCTCCAGTGGTCTTCCTCTCTTTCCCAGCAGTTGGAAGAAGCAGCACTGTCTGGGCCTGCATCTGTTTCCGCCTTGGGTTTGGACCTTCTCTGCAGGCTGGTACATTGGGCAGCCCTCACTTACCTGGGGGCTCATGCCTGGGCTGTCTGTCTCACACATGACATTTGACTTTGCAGGAAGTCCGTTCACAGTCAAGGTGACAGGAGAGGGAAGAATGAAGGAGAGCATTACCAGGAAACGGCAGGCGCCCTCCATTGCAAGCGTAGGCAGCACATGTGACCTCAATCTCAAAATTCCAGGTAAGCAGGAGTGCGATCACAACAGCATAATGTATGCATATAAAACCGTAACGTCAGAAACTCGATGGTATTTCTTCACATTCAGACTCATTTCACTGGAGCTTCTTGCTCTGCTCTCCCCCCTCACCACCCCTAGCTTTGTTGAGGCTTGTTTTCAAAGGCTCTGTCCTTCTTGCTTTTGTGTGTTTCTGTTGCCAACTTTACCCTTGAAAAAAGATTGAAGCCAATACTAGACAGGCATAGGAAGGAAGGAAAGCAGATGTACACCATCAACAGAGCGCAATTCTCCCCATTTCCTTTTGAAAGTTAGTCAGAGGGAAATAATGCTCTTGGCATGGCCTGAATGCCAAGTAAAGGAGATGATATTAAATTCTCTTCACAGAATGTAGCTGATTGAATTGGATCATTTACTGTGAGACACGATACATAAGAGAGCATTGCCCAAACCAATTCAGCGAAATTTGAATATTGTTTTCTGGCTCTCATTAAAAGCATCATCAGTGCATTTAATTCAACAGAAATTCATTAAAGCTATAATAAATATACACCTGTTTGTGTCTTTAGAGGCCTGCCTTGCCTGTGAGATTTATTTCAAATAGGATATTTAAGAGGCCAAACAGATCTATTTATTGGTCATCCCTGTAAGAGGCTTTTACAATATTATTGACTGCTAGCATTACAGACACATACATGTAAACATTTGACAGTAGGACTGGCTTCAATATTTTTTTGCCTCTACCCTCTAAAGCCTTTTTCCTTCATTCCTTCTGTTCTTCCCCTCTTCCTCTCTTCCTCTCCTTGTTCCCTCCATCCCTTCAGGGAACTGGTTCCAGATGGTGTCGGCCCAGGAGCGGCTGACTCGCACTTTCACACGCAGCAGCCACACCTACACGCGCACCGAGCGCACCGAGATCAGCAAGACGCGGGGAGGAGGGACCAAGAGGGAGGTGCGGGTGGAGGAGTCCACCCAGGTCGGCGGAGACCCCTTCCACGATGTCTTTGGAGAGTTCATGGGCCGAGAAAGCCTGGGGACCTTCAGCGGCATTCCCAGACCAGAGGGTGTGTGTCTGAGATCTCTGTGTTACAGTGGTAGTGCAGCTGGACGTTTGAGTGTCGTTTTCCTTTTTGTTGGAAATCTCAGCTTTTCATTTTTCACAATAGTTTGTCTGCAGCCTACGTGCAAACAAGTATGAGCTTTGGATGAAGGCCCAGCTACCACGACAATTTTTGAATTTGGATTTTGAATTTTACACTTTTCCCTCACATTGGAGGTGGAATTTATTACAAAATATATAAAATGACAACATAGCTGGAAAATATGATCACTGACCTGTTAACTCGATCATTAATCTGGATTGTATTAGAGTGATTTTGACCGCCATAATATGTTTTTTTTAATGGCTGTGCCGTAAAAAAAAAAGGTGCGCTGCACATTTGAGGCTGAGGAGTAGTTAGAAAACTGTAGGAGGATTAGAGAAGTCCTGTCCGGTTACCTGTGTCACGCCGCTATTCTGGACTGGCCTTCCTGCCGTTTAGAAAAGCCCTGATCACTGTCAGCATGGACAACTCCCTTTCACTACCTGTTGCTCTGCTCTGTCCTCTGTTTCTGCTACTGCTGCTTATATAAATAAGCCAGGTCGATTCAGACTAATGCAATAATCTGGTATTTGGAGACAATATTGCTTAAAATGTATGACTCGATCTGAAGTAACATACTTCCTAACTATGAATGCTGAATGTTTTAGTCACATACCTCCTGCACAAGGAAGCAGCTCATGCGGGCTGGGATTGTGGGAAGGAGGCAGGAGTTCTGACGTCTCCTTGCTCCGCTGTGTACCCCCAGGAGAAGCCGGCACCCAGGAGATGACAGCCCAGGTCACGAGCCCTGGAGGGAAGACGGATGATGCTGAGATCATCGAGGGAGAAGACAGCACCTACAGTGTGCGATTTGTACCCCAGGAGATGGGCCCTCACACGGTCAATGTGAAGTACCGGGGGCAGCATGTTCCTGGCAGCCCCTTCCAGTTCACCGTTGGACCTCTGGGAGAAGGTGGAGCCCACAAGGTCAGGGCTGGAGGCACAGGACTGGACCGGGGGGTGGCTGGAGTCCCAGGTATGTCTTCAGGACACGGGAAAACACATACATTTCTCTTTAATCGTGTACCTTGGCTTGATCCCTATTAAACTGTTTACTTGTGGATCATTCGTGTTCATAATTAGCTTCTGTCAGGGGGTTGGAAGCCGAGCCCTGAGTTTTAAACTGTGTCCCTAGTCATGGCTGACCTGTCTTTTCGCCACAGCCGAGTTTAGTATCTGGACACGAGAGGCAGGTGCCGGAGGTCTGTCTATAGCTGTGGAAGGACCCAGCAAAGCCGAGATATCCTTTGAAGACAGGAAGGATGGGTCATGTGGAGTCTCCTATATTGTCCAGGAACCAGGTAAGGCCATCCATAATTGATCTCTTAAAACTGATGTGATGCTATTATCTGAATAGATCTGTCCATAAAAGACTGCTGAGCAATAAGATTTAAGTAAGTAAGTAGGGAAAGGTATTACAAATAGAAATATTTAAATTAACTTAACTTTTGTCAACAAAACATCTATTTCAGATATTTCTGTTCTCTCAAAAAACTCTGAGATCATGATTAACACTAAACACGTCTCCACTCTGTTTTTCCAAGGTGATTATGAGGTGTCAATCAAGTTCAATGATGAACACATCCCTGACAGTCCCTTCATTGTGCCGATTGCTACACTTTCTGATGATGCACGAAGACTCACTGTCACCAGTCTTCAGGTGTGTTCATAGGCTGCTAAACTCATAAATACATTTACGGATTGTGTTTATTTCATCTTAAATAAATCAGTAATGTTTTGGCCATTTTAAGCAGCAATTTTAAATCCTTTCAAACCTGTTGATTTATCTTCTTAGACCATATGGCCTTAATGGCATATTTAATCTGAAGGTAACTGTGAAGGTGGCCTGAATGCTGAAAATGCTGGTGGTTATATTTGTCTCTGTAATTGTATATCTTGTCATCCATGGCTCCACTACAGAGGCTTAGCTGTACCTTCTCACTAATCACTAATAAGTTACTTTATATGAAACCCGCTCTGTGGTTTGATATATGGATATCACTTAGCTCTGACTCCTTGGACTATTCGCGAAAGAATTTTCCCTCTCTAGTCCTGCGTGTTTTGCATGTTGCGTTCGTTTCCAAAAGCAACCAAAATAACATGGCAGTTAAATCCGACACTGCTGTTTCATGCTTATCAGGAGACTGGACTGAAGGTCAACCAACCAGCATCCTTCGCAGTGCAACTGAACGGAGCCAGGGGAGTGATTGAAGCCAAAGTTCACACGCCATCTGGGGCTGTAGAGGAGTGCTATGTCTCTGAGCTGGATAGCGGTAAGGGCCATGAGCTACAGTGAGCTGTGTATGAAAATCTTGCAGTCAGTTGGGGGGGGGGGGGGTCAGATCTGTAAAGTAAAAGAGAGTTGGCTATTTAAAGGCCTAAAACAGAAAGAACATGTTCAATGATATTAGACAGGAAGAGTATATTAGGGTAGTAATATCACACATTTAATGCTGAATAATTTTTGTCTGCCACTAGTTAGTACTTTGCAGGAGTTTCTGTTGAATCTGTCTAACTTTTCATTTTAATTGTCTCATGGTTTAATGGAAACACTGTGAAAGTGTTGTTTGAACTCGCTGTCTCACAGCCGAGAACAGTCAACGTCTTAATAACACAATGAAACATATTCTTCCAAAGTGAGAGAATTACCATCAGTGGTTCAGTCGCTGATGCTGCTGCAGGAGAGGGGGTTCTGAAATAGATACCGTGATTAAACATGTGGACAGAGGAAGAGAATGCACACCCCAGCAGTGAATGCCTGTCTGCATCACATTTAAAGTTGTCTTTTATTTTGACCTTTGCTGGGCAACTCTGAGCACACGTTGCATTTCAAAAGGATTGATCAAAGGGAACGTAAGCTTTGACTAGCTTTAGCATCTTTGACAGCATTACTTGTAATACCTCATTCAAACCTTGTCTCCTTAGAGCGCTTTCCATTTCCTGTTCACCCTGTGTTATAACTGTATTATTCATCCTGCTCCACAGATAAGTACACCATCCGCTTCATTCCACATGAGAACGGGGTCCACTCCATCGACGTGAAGTTCAACGGCAGCCATATCCCTGGCAGCCCCTTCAAAATCCGGGTGGGAGAGCCAGGACAGGCTGGGGATCCGGGCCTTGTGTCTGCATTTGGGCCAGGCCTGGAGGGAGGAACCACAGGTAAATGTCCTCAGAACCCTCTCATTTACTGACACAGAAGTTTGTTCAAAACGATGGTCTCGTTGTTATACGACAGGACACTGTATCAAAATACATTGTAATAGATATCGTTTTTATTTTTTAACCGTCCACAATATATTTTATTCTATTCCTGTACTGCAAGGTAAGTTTAATTATGCCTGTTGACTGTGTTTTGATCTTCAGGAGTACCTTCAGAATTCATTGTGAACACCTGCAATGCTGGCTCTGGGGCCCTCTCTGTCACCATCGACGGGCCCTCAAAGGTGAAGATGGACTGTAATGAGTGCCCAGAGGGGTATAAAGTCATGTACACTCCCATGGCTCCTGGAAACTATTTAATTTCCATCAAATACGGGGGACCTCAGCACATTGTAGGCAGCCCCTTCAAAGCAAAAGTCACAGGTAAGAAAAAAAAGATCAATGAAGGTGCATTCATGTCATACTTTGGCTTTCAAAACACTTGAGCAAGACAGGGGAAGCATAAAACATATGCATTTTAGAAACTTAGTTTAGAAACTTAATAACAAGGATATTTCTTACATTTGTGGATGAGGAATGTAATGAGGAAAAAGCTCAGGCATTGTGAACATTATTTTCACACAATGAAACGTTCCCACATGCAATGCTGTGAAAGTGTAGTTCGTTTATTTTCTGAAGCACGGGGAGGAAGGCTCTGATCATGTGTATGTTTGTCGATCTGTAGGTACCCGTCTGTCAGGAGGCCACAGCCTACACGAGACCTCATCCGTTCTGGTAGAAACAGTGACTAAAACCGCCACAGTGGGGGGGTACAGCACCATGCCGAAGTTCTCCTCTGATGCCAGTAAAGTTGTGTCAAGAGGTGCCGGACTCTCCAAAGCCTTTGTGGGGCAGAAAAACACTTTCACAGTGGACTGCAGTAAAGCAGGTGAGAGTATTGGCAGCTGCAATTTCCAATGTACATATTTCAATGTAAACAAATTTCTCTTTAGTATATAAAAGTGTTATAATTAGCAATGTGGATAACTATGATTTGTCTCTCCGTTCCTAGGGACTAACATGCTAATGGTGGGAGTGCACGGTCCAAAGACGCCTTGCGAAGAAGTGTACGTGAAGCACATGGGCAACAGGATGTACAATGTTACCTACACAGTCAAGGAAAAGGGGGACTACATCCTCATTGTCAAATGGGGGGATGAAAACGTGCCAGGAAGCCCCTTCCACGTCACCGTACCTTAACCAGCACCTACAACCCTCGCTATGCAACCTGGAAGGACCTACCCCGAAATGCACTAATAAAAAAGCAAAACATTTTTTTAAAGGAATTTGCATTTTAAGCAATGTGCCAAATCTTTACGTTAACATATACTATTAAAAAAAGCATTAAGGTATTGCAGTAGATGAAGATGAATGTAGAGATCACTTTTACAATATGCACAATGAAAAAACAAATCATAAATCAGAATCTGCTGAGCATTTCTTTTGGAAGGTCAACCTCATACTAGGCTTAAAGGTTGGTTGTCGCTCTTTCCCCCCTCTTTCTCTCTCTCTCTCTCTCTCTCTCTCTCTCTCTCTCTCTCTCTCCCTCTCCCTCTTTCTCTCCCCCTCACACTAGCCCTCTCTTTTGGTAATATTTTTATATGTTTATTTTTGAGATAAAACATGTAGTATGGATATTTTAAAGTGAAACTTTTTTAGTTGATATTGGCCGATTCTTGTATTTCAAAAACGTTTTTTTACACTGAAGTGGGCAGGGAGGGGAATCCTTTCTCTAGCTTCATTAACACAGAGATAAAGAAACGGCAGATAAAAAATGCTAACACAGATACAGAATGCCTTGTTTTCTTTTCGAATATGAATATCATATTAAACTAATCCAGGCCAATATCTTCTTGAAAAAAATAAATGTCACTTTCACAGAGGTCACTGTCAGGTTTAAATGGATACTGGATATTGTTGGAATTAATTTATTTTGTGAAATGTATTTTTCTTTTTATATGACAAGGAATTTACCTGGATAAAAATGAAACTGTAAAGTGACATTTACAGATTCAGCAACAAGTATGACAGTTTGTTAAAGGATTTATTAAAATATAAAACAACACACAAAAAAGAAACACTGAATGTTCTGACAGTGACTTCTTATCATGCCCTGACCCAACACCGAGGAATGTGATTGGTCAGACTGAAGAATTTCTGATGACAAGACTGTAGCAGTGTTTGTTATGTGAATGTTAAAACAAAGACTTTGCAGCAAAACAGTATTAAAGAGTGCCATTTTATAGTGTTTTTGTATGTATTAAAAATGATAAAACCTAATTGTTTGATATATTAACCAACTGTTTGGTAAGAATGTGCAGACATAATAAAGGTTTAACTGCTAACTTGCCACAAAAAATGAAAACATGTATTTATTGTTGTATTTTAATTTACTTAAGTTCAACATCTTCAAGTTACCCTTGTGTCAAATTTATGAAAATATTACCCATAACCAAATATTGAGGCAGAAAACATTTTCAAGCCAGGGTGCTACAAAAAGGTAGTAAACTGGTTTTAATTGTGCCACACTGACCCCCAATGGTTGCAGGGTATAGTTTTCAACAAGCTGAAGGACTTGAATCAATTTAGATATATGGATTGTTTTTAACTTAAATTACTTTCCATAAGTTACAAAAATATAATTAAATCTGACCTTTTTTTTCCTTCTTACGTTTACAGTAAAAGTTGTAATGATTTGTGTTTTCGAAGATCCATTCTTCCATTCCCAATTTTAACTACTATGGGGCCAAGCAAGTATGATTAGAATAAAGTACATGTATTGCAGAATATTGTTTTTGCTCACATCCTGAACTTAAGCCATAGGGAACAGACCATCACACCAGATCCAAGATCTCCAATAACATAGACACAATGAGACAGAGAAGACTTTGAAAAAACTGAAAAACGTCAAATTATAATGACTACCACAAGAGTGACAGGATGTTATGTGTGTGAAACTAAGTGTTTTTTAATTGATACGGGAAGTTAACCCTTGTTTATGAGCTGTCATAACAAACAATTCACACACAAATGCATCAAACTTAATATACAGATGTGTGTGAGTTTGTGTGTGTGTGTGTGTCCTCTTTTTCTTGTCCTGTCCCTAATCCGCTTCTGAACATACATATAAAATGCCTCCAAATATAAATGAAATCATTTGGAAAGGGAGGAAATCTGTTAAACAGACGTATGAGTTAATGGCTGGAGACGGTGGAGCGCTCAGTGAGGTGTCAGTTCAATAATAGCCTATAATATTTTCTTCTGGAGTGACAGGCAATCCGCGGCCCATGACTGCAGTGGGTATTGTAGAGACTGAACACTAGGCTACGACAGCACTAGGCAATCATCGAATTCAATGGAGCATTACAAGCATTTTTGGTACATTAACAAGCTGCAAAGATGTACTTACTAACCAGCCTACTAGTTTGTTAAGATGAGTGTGATATTGTGTTGTGGCCACAGTATGTTGAAGCCCAGGGTTACTAAAGGCGTGCGGACTCCCTATATTGAACATGTCAGGAGTTTGGACAACCCCAACAGATGGACAAAAAAGTAATTGGAGTTTATTTTGGCCTAGAGTCACTTACAGCTAAGGGAAAGATGACCTGGCCATGAGGATGTGGCCATTGAACCCCCCACATACACACACACAACTAGCCAAGGAGTTGCGGCAAAGGCGGTGTCGGGGGTGGAGGAGGGATGTAGAGCAATGCAAGCTGAGAAAGTGTGTGTTGCTGGATACATGTGCTTGGGATGGTGGAAGTCAGCTGTGAGATTGGGGCTGTGTGCCTCCTAAACGTTTAAAACTCCAAACTGAACTCTCAGATTGGCAATTAGTACATAAACTGCCTGAATGCGACTTGAGTGGGAAAACTCTACTAAACGCTGAGGGGATGCCATTTTTTAAAATGTCAAGTGTCTGTCGCTAAAGTTGCTCAGTGAATTTATGATGTTAGTTCTTTATTTCCATTTTTCTTGTATTAATGCTTTTGTCCATGCAAGGTGTTCCATAAAATTTCCTGTTTCGTGTTTTTTTTTTCTATTTCACTAATTGGACAGGTCGATTTAATCCTTCTTTTTCTGTGGCCCATTGGCATAGATTAATCTGTTTCAGGCTGTGCAGAGGCCAGAGCTTGATGCAGTATCACTTGATGACTACTGGTACGTCTATCAGCTCACTTGCTGGCAGGAGGTTCTAAATCATGCCTTTCGATGTTGCAAACCCAATGCCGACATTGTCGTGTCTACTGTATAATGAGCTGTGATATATGGCATGTCTGTAACTTTGCAGTGATATTAGGGAAGCTGGGCGATTGCATGCAAAAACACCATGAAGAGAGCAATTTACCAATCTGCTGTAACATTTACAAACATCAGACCAACATTCCATCAAATAAAATTGAAAACTTAGATAGATCGATCGATCGATAGATAGATAGATAGATATGAGTCATTTGACATATTGTAGTTTTTGAAGGCTCTCAGATTAAATTTCACAAGGTAATGATTTCAGCCACAGCTGGAGACTGTGCCCAGTCATGGGGATCATCTCAATATAAATCTTCCCAAAATAGCTTCCACATGTATTAATATCTAATTTGAAGCAATTGTTACATCTTTCATATTTCCACAGAATAATTAACTTAACTCCCAGAGGTGTACAACAATAGACATTATATAACAAATGAAATACTGTTATTACATTGTGACAAATGGATAATGCATTGAGATTATATACTGTACTGTATATACACAAAGGGTCAATACTCGTATGTATAACAATCTAACTCTTAATAAGATCCCTATCTGCAGGTAAAAATATGTCTCCAAAGTGTGATTAGATTTAGCACAATCTAGTTTCTCCTAAAAAGCCATTAAGCTTGTTCTGCATAATGCAATCAGCTTGATTAAAACAAAACAAACTTCCTAGAGTAAAACAAACATTATTAACAGAGTAATTTGTCTAATTTGAATGAGTCACAACAGTCTGTGGTATGTGGCGTATATAAAAACAAAATAAATGTTTTTCAGCACATATTCACCTCTATGTTCACAACTACACTTCTGTTATGAACTCCAAGCAATACTCTAAAGCAAACTACAGTTCAGTCTATTGCATTTAGCAATTAAACATTGAACTTAAGAAAATTAAATCAGACAACTAGGGAATTCTATTTTAATTATTCCTGAAAGCCTTGATGTATCTGGTAATTATTCTTTAAAGTTTTCAATTTGCAGAAAGGTTACACATAGGAGAATAATGATATTAATATTTTTTACACATAGCAGATAATCACAGCACCAAGTGAGTGCTCACACGCTGAAGTGAAACAAATAAAGGCTTTAACGTTCCTACAAACAAGTCTAATAATAATGAATCTACACTGTGCATTTATCAAGTGAGTGGTAATGAATAATAAACCCCTTTCTGTGAAAACAACAGAAAATGAAAGTGAGAACAAAATACATGCAGAACAATTTCTCCCGGGGCTTGTAAAATCATAATAAAATAAACTACTGAGACAAGAGTGCACTTCACTATCTGTCAGAAATAAAACTGCCATGAACTGAGGTTCACGAAACATTCTTGGTTCATCGCTGGAATTTGAGAAATCAAAAGGGAAACAAATCCAGTTGCTGAAATGTTCATTCAGTTAAATCTTCTGTGTGTTTCAGAGGTCTGTAAATGAGGGGTTGCAGCCCTGGCCGCAGGCAGATACGGGGCCTTACGGTTTATGTTGAGTTGTTGCTGGGTTTGTACAACAAGGGCATGCCATTGTGTTATTGGTATGTGTGCTAGAACATCCTTATTAATATTAGTAACAGTAGAACTACTACTAGGCCTATTAATTAATTAATAAAATATATTTAAACTTGTTATAATATCATATAATCATCATAATCTTTGCGGACAAACACAGCTATTGCACTAGACAGACGAAAATGTGTGTGTTTCTATTTTGTAATAACATCATCCAAAATGATTTATAGGAGATTCAAAATTCCTTGACACTTGTCATTGACAAACCAGAAGCCTGTGACACTGTGATGCATGAGCAAGTTAATGTATCTACCACTCAAGGTGGTCGGCAAGAACACAGTCGATGTGTATCTAATATATTCTGTAATGTATGATGCTCTAACTCTAATATATAAGATTTTATGGGGTGTGCTGCGTGCGAATACAAATGGTATATATTGCGATCATGTCTACGTGTAGTGATGAGGATCGCAATATATACGATTTTTCTAAATATACTGCTAGCCCTGAGACTGACGTCAAAAGTGCGCCAGAAAAATAGAGTATCGCGATTTGTTGACGGGGGACAACAACAGCCAATCAGCGGCGTGCTTGCTGGCGTGCCCCAGCGCCGCTCACAGGCGGGATGTAAAACAGGCAGCAGCGAAAACATGACGTCCCCCCTTAACGTTTCTACATTAAAAAGACAAAAACCGCAACTACTTTAGCAGGAAACCATCAACAACAATGATACAGTCAAAAATAACACCGCAGAGCCTCCAGAAGACAACAGTACCAGCATAGTTGCAGGTAAGACGTGTTTTTTTTTTCTTTTTCGTTGTGTGACCGTGGTTCGTGTGTGTGTGGTTGGTGTATGTGTTATACGACTATGTTTTTGTAAGCTCCTCCCTGCAAAATACACAAATAGATAAAGCAACTCATAATTCAAAATGACAATGACGTCATGATTACACTCACGGCAGCACCCCTTGCTCAAAACATCTTCCCGCGCCTGTGGATACAAGAGTTTATAGACCATTTTATTTGATGGAATCCACTCAATACATGCAAACATATATACATAAATCGGGTATGTAAATGCATCAAACATAAGAGTTGTATTTTCCATATTTCCCAGTCTCTGTAATATTGCACATGTAATCCGGAAGTCGCCGTGGATAAGGACATATGCCGATAAATAATGATCATAATAATATAATGAAACACTTGTTTAAATCCCCGTTTGATTTCACGGTGCTCAGATTTCTGACACGTATCGCAGAGATGTGTATTGCTGGGCTGTGTATCAGAAAATGTGATCAGCAACAATGTAACACGAAAGTCACCGAGAATGAGCACATGAAAGGTTATCTGGAAACATCGTGTACTCTAAATACATACACACATAAATCAGTAAACATGAATTGTGTATTTAGTCTTGTTTATATTCCTTGCTAAATCCATAAGCATATTGAGGATATTAAATAATATTATTATTTAAAGTCCTACAGTCAATTTATTTCCTTATCAAAACTACTTATACTAAGAAAAACACATAATGAATATCAAGGTTATTATTGTTGTGGTCTTGATGTATAGGATGTTACTGTAAAGATCCTCATGTTGGATTATGATGTAGTGTGAGTGTGGTGCTCTTCTGGTTATCCAGCAGGTGGCAGCAGAGATTCATGTCTCACCGCGCTCCTGCAGTAACCTGTGCCTAACGGGTCTGTGCAGTTCGTGTATAATTCAGGTGAAAGTGCAACACCCATTCAGTCTTGTTGTAACACTTTCTATTGCAATGAAGCAAAACAAAAACACCATATCGTTGTTAAATACACACTGTTTAACAGTAAGCAAGGATTTACATGTCAATTGTACTTAAAAAAAAAAAAAGAAACCAGTGGAAGCCATTTAAATTATGTTAAATTTAGCATTATGATAATTACCCATTCAGTTCTCCTTGGAAATGTACAATTATGTTTTAATACATTGCTGTATGTGTCTGATATGTTTAACTGGCAGTTTGCAGCCTGCACTAGTTATTATCCAATGGTGTCTTCTATTCTGGAAAAAGCCTAGACTATAATTAGATGCTAATTTTACCTTTCCTTCATTGTATGACTCTGCATGTGGCTGGCAATTAGCAATATCCATGTGCTCAATTTGACCATCTGTGGAAGTGTGCACATACTGTTTATAAAGTGGTATATCTTTAGTTTCTTCTTGTACCACATAGCATTATTAGTCACATGAAAACAGCTATAAAATGATGGTTGTGCAGTAAAATAGAGAGCAGTTTTCTTGTGAAATGTACTCCATCTGTAAGGGAGAGCTAGGGCTGAATATGTTAACTTCACCCCAGAGCACATTCATAATTACACAGCGAGGCTTTATTGAAAATGTACAAATGTATTATTAGGCAAATGGATGGTTAGTAATTAATACCATTCAAAAACGCAATGGGCTGGTTAAAAATACATATTCTATTTATACTTTGTGCCTTCTAATCCTGGACATGACACACTCTCAGCTCATTAAAGTATTTGCAGTGAATCACCCAACACTGACATGCAGGGTTTTTCTTTCTTTCTGTCTTTCCTTCTTTTTATTTTATTTCTTGAGATATGCAGGAAACAGGACAAACTGACAGCTCAAATGACAGCATGGGGGTGCTTGTCAATTAATCTGATCTTCTTGCCACAGAGAATTATATAGAATATCTGCAGTGAGAAATCTGACCTCTTTCAAATACTTATTTCCTGCAGCCCCCTTTTGTAACTGAGATATTGGGGACTAAATGTCCATTCATAAATAATGGGCTTTATTATTATTCACTTTTAGCTATTAAATAGGTTAGGCAGTGCTGTGAGCTCTTTACTGTGTACAGGAAGTGTCCAAGAGTTTCCATAATATAGAAATGATCTACTTCTAGCATCTAGCAAGAATCCAAACTAAATGAATAGTTATACAAATAATATTACATATACACTTTATTTGATTATCTACCTATCTAATGTTCTCCCTTTTCACATTTCTTTCCTTAGATTGTAAAGTTAATCTGAAAAGCTCTGGAAAAGGAGATTTTTGTTTGGTGCTCAGGTTTGATACACAGGCAGGCCTGCTGAAAGAGTTGAGCTTTTCGTATATGGAGGGTGTTTTTGCTCACTAGACTAGACAATCATTTAGATTTTATAAACACATAGAAGTACACCACACACACACACACACACACAAAAAACTCAACTGTATATTTATTCAAGCACCTTTAATGTTGTTTCTGAGAGCAAAGGAAATGTACTGTGGATAGTATGAAATGGGGTCAGCATGCTTCTCATGATAGGAAATAGAGTTCAGGGTGAAGAGGTGCTGATCGCTCTCCGACAGGAACAACCTTGCGCGTGTTGTATGCACCTTGCATGTCAAAAACAAGTTACGAATTTCCATTACGCTTTGTGTACGAAATGGGCAATTAGGCTATTTATTGTGCTTCTGCTATAAATACAAGCGTACAGAGCAAAAGATGAATATCAAATAATTGCCGGTTATATACATAATTATGCATGATTATCATTCTCCAGTAAATTACACAACTCAACATTAGCTGACTGTAATTATGCCTTGTATGAATGTAATGTTCATTAGATTTTAATTGTCAGCGTGGTCTTAACTTGAAGGATCAGATATCTATTCACAGAAGAGATGTTACACAGTATCATTAATTCATTGTAATGCTAGTTACCTGATGTAAACTATCTTTAAAACAGTTTCCATCAGATACAATATGTGCTTCATTAATGTGATTCATAACTTGCATTTACACCAGATTTATACTTAATATATTTTAGATAAACATCATAATATATACAACTTTGTTTTTGTATTCTTTCTATCAAGACAGTCCTCAAGGCTTAGAAAGTGTATTGGTCAATTTATGGGAAAAAAGACAGTATGTATTACAGTCATGTATTCAACAGATGTTGAATTAACCTCAAATCCACCTTTGTTCTCATTTCTGATTCGGCAGCATATGGTTATTCTATGGTAGAGTAGAGCTCTGAAATCGGTAAGTGTGATTCATTTCAGGCCAAGCGAAAACCTGCTTACCATATGCAGCTTATGACCTTCACAGATTTGCATACTATAGCTTTACACCTGACGCCCAATTCATTAACTGGAATGCAATAACCACTCACGTAAAATCATATGTGATATTACTGCTTCTTTATATATAAATCTTGAATTCTACGGTTTCTCTGCTTGTGCACAAAAATCCATCATCATCAAAATCATTATAAACACGTGAATTAGTGGTTCCGCAGCTGCTCCTTGTGTGTTTATGGGATGAAAAAAAAACATTTAGACCTATACAGTACATCTCTTTTGAATATGATAAGGCGTCACTTTTGCCATCTTTTGAACATCTTTACTCTTTCAGGCCTGTGTGATGTTGATGTCACATTGCTATAGTGTCCAGTCAGGGTAGCACATCTTTTACTGACACCACTGTTTTTTGCGAACCAAGACAGCTTCTTAAAGTCAGGTCAGTATATCAGGTATGACAGTGCTGTTTACAGGGGAAAAAACACAGATAGGGATGCAATTAATCTTCACTGATTCACCCTCGTTAGGCTGTTCTGACAGGAGTTTGGGATTACCCCAGGAAATTACAATATTGACATGCATTTTTTTTTTTTTGTTGGCTCATCTGTCTTATGTATTATGAAGTGTAAACTACAGACAAATATTACATTAGCTACATGTCAGATGTTGGCCACTGTTACCAACCAAACACTCATAATTAATATTTTCTACTTGACTGCCATAACCAGCACCAACAGGTGAGAGCAGTTAATACTGCCCTGGTGTAATAACAAGCTACAATTCAGTCACATTGAATATGTTATGTAAGTATTTAGTAGTTAGGAAGTACCTATGTATTTATGCATTGTTTGTAAAACAGCATAGATCATCCAATAAGAGAAAGAAGGAGGGAAATGCAGCCCCATTCTCATCCTGGTCTCCTGAAATCCTTCAGTTTGTCGCAGCTGATTAATCAAGAGCCATGGGGCCCTATCTGGACTAGCCTGAATCAGAAATGCTTACAGGGGCAGACAAATTGTCCAGAATACCAAAGATTTGATCTGGAGTAGAGAACCGTAATGTATGTACTTGTTATGTTTGTCTTTCTTTTCTAGACCTTCAGAACTTCACAATTGTCTGTCTTTAATGCTGCATAAATGTCCAGCAGAGCGGACAGATCAGTGTGCTGTATAATAAACCTGTGCATCCGAAGGACGGTGTGCTGTTTATTAACTCCTACCCATGACTGTGTTCTCTACCTGTGCTTCCAAAGGATCGGTGTACTGTTTTCATCTAAAAACGCTATCCTAAATCAGATATTTTTGTATTCTTTTGTAAACTTAATTGATTTCTGCAGTGTTTTGTATTTTGATGTGTTGTTCCTTATTTATTATTATTGGGACGGGTGATCCTAGAAGTTGTTTTTGTTTGATTTAATCTGTGTTTTGGTTGGTTTGGTTTCCCTTTATGCTGCCATTGATGGGCATATAAGAGAGGGGATATGTTTGTCTAAAGGGATCCAGTGTTTTGAATTTTTTAATTGTATTGTTTTGGATCGGTTTTGATTTTTGTTTTGTTTGGAAGTATTAGGCCTTCTTATTTTCTGGATTTTCTTCTGTGTAGTTTTTTGTTTTGGTAAGTTTAAGATTATTGATGTACATAAACTTGTGATAGACCTTAGAAATTGACTGTGCGCTGGCTGTTCATTCCCTCTGACAGACAGTGACCTTCTTTCCCTACTGATGTTGTAAGGTCTGTAGCTGGAGTTACACGGGTCAGGGCACACCATTTTGTTCCTTTATTAAATGGTTGGTTTAAATACCTTCCTGGCAACCCAACGACTTTATACCACTACAATGTTATGAGACAGAAAGACAGGAAGCATGGAGAAAAAGTGTAATATGAAAAAAGAAATAGAGAAGCTTGCGTGTTTACTGTTTTGTATTGACTACAGATCCAATATGCGAGCTTGTTTCTGTTTTAATTTTCAAAACTAATTCTGTGCCTTTTCTGACAGGTTTATTTTCTGAAAATGGCCACTCTAATGTAATTTATTTTTATAAAGGAGTAGCAGTGATCTAATGAAAAGTAATTTGGGTGACTGTATTGAATATATAATGTTTAACAAGTGAATATATATATATATATATATATATATATATATATATATATATATATATACAGTGAGGGAAAAAAGTATTTGATCCCCTGCTGATTTTGTACGTTTGCCCACTGACAAAGAAATGATCAGTCTATAATTTTAATGGTAGGTGTATTTTAACAGTGAGAGACAGAATAACAACAAAAAAATCCAGAAAAACGCATTTCAAAAAAGTTTGATTTGCATGTTAATGAGGGAAATAAGTATTTGACCCCTTCGACTTAGTACTTGGTGGCAAAACCCTTGTTGGCAATCACAGAGGTCAGACGTTTCTTGTAGTTGGCCACCAGGTTTGCACACATCTCAGGAGGGATTTTGTCCCACTCCTCTTTGCAGATCCTCTCCAAGTCATTAAGGTTTCGAGGCTGACGTTTGGCAACTCGAACCTTCAGCTCCCTCCACAGATTTTCTATGGGATTAAGGTCTGGAGACTGGCTAGGCCACTCCAGGACCTTAATGTGCTTCTTCTTGAGCCACTCCTTTGTTGCCTTGGCTGTGTGTTTTGGGTCATTGTCATGCTGGAATACCCATCCACGACCCATTTTCAATGCCCTGGCTGAGGGAAGGAGGTTCTCACCCAATATTTGATGGTACATGGCCCCGTCCATCGTCCCTTTGATGCGGTGCAGTTGTCCTGTCCCCTTAGCGGAAAAACACCCCCAAACCATAATGTTTCCACCTCCATGTTTGACGGTGGGGATGGTATTCTTGGGGTCATTCCTCCTCCTCCAAACACGGCGAGTTGAGTCGATGCCAAAGAGCTCAATTTTGGTCTCATCTGATCACAACACTTTCACACAGTTCTCCTCTGAATCATTCAGATGTTCATTGGCAAACTTCAGACGGGCCTGTACATGTGCTTTCTTGAGCAGGGGGACCTTGCGGGCGCTGCAGGATTTCAGTCCTTCACGGCGTAGTGTGTTACCAATTGTTTTCTTGGTGACTATGGTCCCAGCTGCCTTGAGATCATTAATAAGATCCTCCCGTGTAGTTCTGGGCTGATTCCTCACCGATCTCATGATCATTGAAACTCCACGGGGTGAGATCTTGCATGGAGCCCCAGACCGAGGGAGACTGACAGTTATTTTGTGTTTCTTCCATTTGCGAATAATCGCACCAACTGTTGTCACCTTCTCACCAAGCTGCTTGGCGATGGTCTTGTAGCCCATTCCAGCCTTGTGTAGGTCTACAATCTTGTCCCTGACATCCTTGGACAGCTCTTTGGTCTTGGCCATGGTGGAGAGTTTGGAATCTGATTGATTGATTGCTTCTGTGGACAGGTGTCTTTTATACAGGTAACGAGCTGAGATTAGGAGCACTCCCTTTAAGAGCCAGAAATCTTGCTGATTGATAGGGGATCAAATACTTATTTCCCTCATTAACATGCAAATCAATTTATAACTTTTTTGAAATGCGTTTTTCTGGATTTTTTTGTTGTTATTCTGTCTCTCACTGTTAAAATACACCTACCATTAAAATTATAGACTGATCATTTCTTTGTCAGTGGGCAAACGTACAAAATCAGCAGGGGATCAAATACTTTTTTCCCTCACTATATATATATACACTCACCTAAAGGATTATTAGGAACACCTGTTCAATTTCTCATTAATGCAATTATCTAACCAACCAATCACATGGCAGTTGCTTCAATGCATTTAGGGGTGTGGTCCTGGTCAAGACAATCTCCTGAACTCCAAACTGAATGTCTGAATGGGAAAGAAAGGTGATTTAAGCAATTTTGAGCGTGGCATGGTTGTTGGTGCCAGACGGGCCGGTCTGATTATTTCACAATCTGCTCAGTTACTGGGATTTTCACGCACAACCATTTCTAGGGTTTACAAAGAATGGTGTGAAAAGGGAAAAACATCCAGTATGCGGCAGTCCTGTGGGCGAAAATGCCTTGTTGATGCTAGAGGTCAGAGGAGAATGGGCCGACTGATTCAAGCTGATAGAAGAGCAACTTTGACTGAAATAACCACTCGTTACAACCGAGGTATGCAGCAAAGCATTTGTGAAGCCACAACACATACAACCTTGAGGCGGATGGGCTACAACAGCAGAAGACCCCACCGGGTACCACTCATCTCCACTACAAATAGGAAAAAGAGGCTACAATTTGCACAAGCTCACAAAAATTGGACAGTTGAAGACTGGAAAAATGTTGCCTGGTCTGATGAGTCTCGATTTCTGTTGAGACATTCAGATGGTAGAGTCAGAATTTGGCGTAAACAGAATGAGAACATGGATCCATCATGCCTTGTTACCACTGTGCAGGCTGCTGGTGGTGGTGTAATGGTGTGGGGGATGTTTTCTTGGCACACTTTAGGCCCCTTAGTGCCAATTGGGCATCGTTTAAATGCCACGGCCTACCTGAGCATTGTTTCTGACCATGTCCATCCCTTTATGACCACCATGTACCCATCCTCTGATGGCTACTTCCAGCAGGATAATGCACCATGTCACAAAGGTCGAATCATTTCAAATTGGTTTCTTGAACATGACAATGAGTTCACTGTACTAAACTGGCCCCCACAGTCACCAGATCTCAACCCAATAGAGCATCTTTGGGATGTGGTGGAACGGGAGCTTCGTGCCCTGGATGTGCATCCCACAAATCTCCATCAACTGCAAGATGCTATCCTATCAATATGGGCCAACATTTCTAAAGAATGCTTTCAGCACCTTGTTGAATCAATGCCACGTAGAATTAAGGCAGTTCTGAAGGCGAAAGGGGGTCAAACACAGTATTAGTATGGTGTTCCTAATAATCCTTTAGGTGAGTGTATATATATATATATATATATATATATATATATATATATATTAAACAAACAAAACACCAGCTGGACTTAATTACATTATATGGACATTATTTTTTTCTTTCAAACAAATAAAATTGTTTGTACTCTTTCTTGTTATAATTTTTCCTTCAAGTAACTTGTATACCATGTTCCATATACATTTCTCCACACAATACCACATGATCCTATGCAACACTATATAATCTAGTACAATATATGGTTTGGATCCTAGGATATGGCATAGGATACTGTAGGATCCTGTAATATCTTAAAAGATCCTGCATAGGATCTTACAATGATCTATAAAACTGGGGAAGATGGTTGCATTTATCCTTGCACACTCGCAAAGATTACAACTGTACCTGAAGGTACCTGTTCATATTGAATCTGCATTTTGTTTCATGAAGGGAGACAGTATTTGTATGACATAGGAGACAAGAGACGAGAATATGATAAATGGGGATATTGTGTGTGATTTCTAGTGGCTTCAAACTGTCGCATCTGGCAATAAGCAGTGAGAAGGAGCAAGCATGAAGGTGTCTAAGACTGAGGTTGTGCATTATAAATCTGCTCTGCTCAGGTCAGCTCACATACAACGGTTACAAAAGAGGTTACAGATGATTTGTGGGACCTGCGTGGCGACACCGTCTCTTCTCTGATGTGATGACCTTGGGTTCATCAGAGCTGCTCCCGCTGACTGGACCTGTGCACTCGAGTTCATGTCAGCGATGAGAGCAGACGGAGCCTTCCGGGAACAGAATACGTGCCAATGAAGCAAATGATTGAATTACTCCCGAGTATATCCCCCCAGGGGACTCCTTTAAAAGCCCACTGGTGTCCTGTGTCCACTCTGTCCTGGTGCTGCACAGGTGGGATTAATTGTTAGTCAAAATGTAATCACATTCTCAGAATCCTGAAATTAAACTTTCATGGACTTTATTTGCCCTTTGAATTTACCTTTTTAGGGGAAAAAAGCAAACAAACTAAAATAAAAAAGGAAGTCCTTTAGGTCACAGATCAATGCTCAGTCCTTCACTGTTGTGCTTCATTTGGGAAGATAAGCAGCTCCTCCGATATGCAGGGTGGGAAATGATGCCACTATTTTAAGGCTTTTATCAGTATTAAAATTAAATAAAAATCTAATAGCATTTGTAATGATTTAATTCTGTATGTGTACTCATTATGTCATGCGGATCTGATTATTCAGATCTAAGGCTCGTTTAATTTAATACTGGTATAAATACATCATTGCTATGTCTCAACTGGTAAGAAACACATAGGAAACTGTTTGATCTTCTCAGCCTCAGTAAGATATTAAACCCGCATGGTTGCCACTCATATTACACCCTCCGGGTCCCCAGTTTTGGGATCTAATCACTGCAATGCTTACTCACTGCAGACATGGAAATTAATCAAACATATTTTTTGCCCTGATGTAACAAATACAATATGATGAAAATTAAGATATGTTTTAGTAAACAATAATTGTATTTGAGATTTAACAATACATGCAAAGCAGAAAGTAATGCATGCTCATTAAAAATATGTATACATAAGTTTAAGAATGCCCGCTGGCCTTCTAACATATGACGATAATTCATGTTCAAAGAAAGTTAACAAGTTTATTAAACAAGGTCTGCCTTTTGTAATTGTGTGGGGAGTATTCCCCAAAGCACTGTTAACATGTCAATATGATCAAAAGCAATGTTAAAGATCTTTGGGATGAGTTATGCAAATCAACCGATATCTATGGCTGCTCTATTAGATTTGAGCAGCATGTCAACAGAAAACTTTGGAGGGTTAAGATGGTAGACAAATGGTAACAGTTTGGGAAAAACACCCCAACCAGCATTTTAAGGTGACATGAATTGTGTTGGCTAGGTGATACAGATTGTTGACCTCCCTTTGTCTATCAGTGTTGTTGATTTTAGTGTTTCTGTGTCGTTTCCTTGACTTGAATGCATTTCACATAGAAAGGTCGTACAGCCCATTGTGATCCATCATCCTTCTGCCAGTCTAGTCCTGAGTCACTCTGAACCACTCTGATTGGTACTGACAATGCACAGCTGAGGACTGCAGTGTGTATCAGTGCTGATAGCTCTGTAATGGGGATTACATCACACAATGACATGACATTCTTCTGAACATCCTTTCTTCTCTGACTTTGTCTCCTTATGCAAACAAAACCTCTTACAAATGCTGCGCAGTAGGTTTATCACTTTGAACTTTGCAGTTTTTGTGAAATAAGTAGCTGTCATACGTCAACAGAAATTACCTTCTTTCCCTTTAAGGCTTAAGAAGTTGATCTACATTCTCTGCACCCGCTACAGGCACCTTGTGTAACCATGGTAACAAGTATCTTAACTTGAGTTGAATTTGTAGCAGGCGCAATATGATAAGCTTCACTTTGGGTATCAAAACGAAAACCGTGAAACTACTGAGGAAAACATTTTTTTCACAGGGGCCTTTTGTGCTGGTCATAAAAAATTGCAGCTGCTAAAATAAAAGTTTGTTGGCAAAAGATCAAATGATACCTCTTTTTAAAATTTGGATCATAGAGCTTTTTGTATGTGCAACTTATTATTATTTTAGAAAACTTATAAGACCATTAACAACTCAATAAAGAGCTTACTGTTCCTACAACATCTTCATCATGACTGGAGGCTCCTTTCTAGAGATCGGTGAGAAAATCTGAGAAACCAGCATGGCTTTACCTCAGTCTGAATCCCTGGAAGCACATAGCAATGAGAGTGCTACGCTGGAGAACACACATTTTAATTAGTTACATTCCATTGAGTTTCCAAATATCTAATTCACAAGGGAGCAACAATCCTATTCCCCATTAAAACCTGCCTTCACAGTCTTACCCCACCCAATTCACACTGTTCGTTTGTGGATCACGTGGTACATTCAGAATTGAGATCTGACACCCTGACAGCACCCTGGAGAATTCTCTGCTGTCACTCTGAATCACAAGGCTAAGCCTGGCACTGAAAGGCAGAATGCACTTTATAAAAATAATAGTGATGAGCTTTTGTCATCCATAAATGTGTTTGCAGTTGTGGCCCTTCTAAAATATGTACATGGAACACTATTCATTTAAATTGCTCATGTTACAGCACAGATTTAAATGATAGGCTTATAGTATTGCTCTCTGTGTGGTTCATAGCCAACAACAGCTTAAAGTTTAATTTGGTTTAGGTGTTTGATATTAATACATATCAGGATAAGTTATATTTGTTATATTTCCTGAGTACATGTATTTTCTCTCATTTACTGCACTGATGAAAAAGATAATTACAAAAGGCATTACACAGGTACCCAGATCAGTTCCTCAACAACTAATAAGGACATGCTGAATGCACACACGATGGAATAAATCATCAAAAATCGTACTTGAAGTTCACAGAAATTGTAGAAAAATATATATGTATTATTAAAAAGCCACTGGAACCAGTCTGTCAGTCAGATCGGTGACTATTGCATTTTCACTTTTGATGATGATTTTGAAAGAGTGAGTTGAAAACGTATAGGCATAATTCATGTTTTTTCTTTTAATTTGAAATTGTCAATTATTGTTGTTTTCTCCACCTATGTTTATTTTTTAAATTGCCAATTATGCTAATGCATCTCAGTGCGTCGTCACGTTCCCTGCCACTACACTTGGAGAGGGTGAGTAAGTACGACTGAGATCCTCCAATCCCAGCTGCACTCAAGCCACTCATCATTTTACACACTGCATGCTATACAGTCTGCACGAGAGGTTCAGCGCCGACTGGAGGAGAGGCACGTCTCTCTCGATGGATCTGCAAACCTGCAGGCGCTCGGGTAGTTGGTAGGGGATGCTCTTTAGGACGCTGAGAGACAAGTTAGCTCACCCTAACCCAGGCAGCACTGGCCAATTGTGCACCGCCGCTGAGCACTGGTGAACCTCAGCTCATTGGGCTCAGTCTGCGCTTTTACCGACTTAGCCACTAGGTCTACATTATCATACATGTATTAACACATTCTTTTTAAGGGTTATTAAAAAAGGTTACATTACCTTCAAAACGCTCTAAGCAGAAGAGTCTTGAATGACTAAGACATTGGGTGGGATTCAATAAAACTGCAAACCTCTTGTGTTTTTAAAAGGTCATACAGTGACTATTGATGAGGTTTGACTCAGTGATTAAGGAGCCAGTTGCCAGTTTTCTGAAGCTAATTTTCTCAGATTAACCTTTTTACCAGCACTACTGTCAAATACAAATGAGGAAAGCATGCTAATCTCAAGATATGTGATATTTTTTCCTGTCTAAAATACGTGAGTTACATTTACATTACAAGAACTGGTACATGTTACTTAACCTTTGGGGGTTTCAGCAGGAAAATCGTGTCTGGAAACTGAAAGCAATATTCCTGAAAATTGTTGTTTAAAAATCTGCATTCGATGAATTTCACTCTGAATACATTTAAACCGCAGTCCTCAGGTGAAACACATGTATAGTGGAAGCATGTTGCCAGCTCCTAGGCTTCAAACATTATTAAAGGTTAAAGTGATTCCCTGATGTGTTAGACGAAGTAGAACAAACTGTGAAGAGGCAAGAGAGCAGAAACAGTAACAATTGTAAAACTGCTTAATAATAAATCAAAAGGGGTTCCATGGCACTTGTAGCCCCAATTTAACACTATTTGGCAAGCTATCTTATACTCTTATGGAGATATTCGTATCTGCTGTCAATGCATCTTTATGCCACTCCACATGTTAAGTAGACAAGAACAAGAACCAGAAGAACAGGAAGAGTTCCCTTTGGCTCATATAGTTTTATAATGTCTTCAAATCTGCCCTTAGGCATTGTAAGAGCAGTATATAATTAGGGAAATTATCACATGGCAACATAAACACACAAAAAGCATTAACACTGAAAACTAATTCCAGCTGCAGCTGTAGAAAGCAAGTTTCACACACACATGGCTTCTTTGGCATATTACTGTATTCATTATTGTATTTAAAAAGTTTATATATAGGCCTTGTGACTTTCAGTTTTTACGTTAATTTAGTCCAGTCCTGAGGCGTCAGTCTTCCACAGTAAAGTGTAATGAGCAGTCATTACATAAACATCCTGTCTTAACCATCCCAACTAATCCAATTACTACTAAGTATGTAATTACTTGCTTGGTTTTCATTTAAAACATCAAACACTGGTTACTGGCTGTGCCCATGGACAGATTTGGATTGTTTCAAAGACACTGGGCCAGGGAGCAGAACCAACCTCCCATAGAGCACAGCCTTAAGAGTGGCCAGCAGTGCATTATGGGTACACCTGATGTTATGCTGAGATAAATGGGGACTAAGCAAGTCTTTAACGTAAGTAGGAGCACTTTCAGGTAACGTACATATGAAGTTTAAGCAACACAATCTTAATCTCAATTCTAAAATGGTAACCAGTAGAGAGACATCAGGATGGAGGATGTATGGTCATGTGTCTTTGTCCTTGTTAGGAATAGAGCAGCATAATTTTGCACACCTGTGAAATGTCTTTGTATGGACATCAACAAGCACGTGAACCTGTCTGGAGTAAATTAGGGCTAAATATAAATACTCTTCAGCAGTTGAAGATAAAGAAGATCTAAGACACTTTTAACAAATATTCCTAATGCAGGCATCAAAAGAGAATCAAACCTCATACTAAGGTAGCTAATCCCTGAAGAAGGAATAATCTCTTGCTCATTGATAACCAGTCTAAAATCACCATAACACTTTAGATTCAGCTGCTCAATTACTTGTAGTCCGTAGTATTGCAAAGAACAAGTGGGTGTCTGTGGCAAAGCAAAGACAATATATAAATTATTATTATTATTGCTCTTGCTATTGTAGGCTATATAATTAGATGTTTGCAGTATATTGTAGCTCATATTACTTTTCAACATCGGTACACATTTTAATGAGTTTAATGAGGAATATCTCCAACTTTGTATTATAATCATTATTATTACTTTCATATCAAGCAAGATAGTAAGTTATTTTGAGATATCTCGAAATGTACTTCAGATCTTAAGACCAGATATTTTTTCAAAATATCTCAAAATGTATTTCAGATATCTTGAAATTAATTTGACATATCTATACATTTCGTTAAATGAGATCTCAATTATTTAAAGATATATTTCAAGATAACTCGAAATGTGACTTTGTCTTGCCATACTCCTTCAGCATGTCAGTATCAGCATAAGCTTTCGTTGAAACCAGTCGACATATTCTCATTTAGAGGAAAGAAACAACCAGAGAGGAAGCTAACAAAAGTGCAGCACTGTGAGAGAGTTTTGTGCTGGGATTGCAGGTCAGAACATGTAATTTACTACCTCCTTTTATAATCAACATTTAATTGACTGAATGCAGAGTTAGATCACTGCAGGACACTTGTATGCCTGCATTTTTATTTATATACTAACTTTAGTTTAATAGTATAGTTCTGTAATAACTTTTTATTCATACTTAGAGTTTAAAACTAAAGTTCTGGAGAAAGACAACCCCAGTCACATTTCCCTCATGGCCAAGCTGTCGTTCCCTCAGCCAAGTGGGTTAAAGCCAAAAGAACTCCATTACTTTAATCACTACTTCTTCCACCTACTTCTACCAGCTGTGGGTTATCCTGGGTGTTGTTAATTGTTAATTGGAGGAACTGCAGTGTTTCTGCATTGTTACTGTCTGTTTCCGTCAGTTCTGTGTGTGGCGGGGGATTTGAGTGTTTGGGGATCTGAGTTAGGGACTTCTCCATCCCCGCTATTGAGGGGGGTCTCAGGGGTCTTTCGGGGTCACAGGCTAACCCCACGAAGGATCAGGGGGACAGTGATTGGAGAGGCAGGACCACAGGGACAAAGGGGTATATAGGGGTGCAGCGGGAGTCCAAGAGTGAAACTGAGAGTAGTCCTGTATCTGTGAAGGCTGCGATGCTCTAGGGGACAATAAATCTGTTGCATCAGACCCAATTTGACCTCTTATTATTTTATTATTATTATTATTATTATTATTATTATTATTATTATTATTTTATTTTTTTTAATTTCTTGGCAGACGCCCTTATCCAGGGCAACTTACAACATAAGTGCAAACAAAGTGCAAAAATACAGAAGTACAAGGCATCAATCATTACAAATTCAACTTAGATCAAACATAGCAATTCAAGATAATACATTTTACAAATTACAATTTACACAAGTACAGTAAGAGACTTCCTACATCCTGGACGGTGAAAGCTAAGTGCTGTCAAGATGTAGGGTTACAGTCAAGGGCTATGGGAAAGGGAGCAAGGAGGTAAACAATCAAAAGCACAAGGAGCATAATAAAACTCTGAAGTGCTATCTAGCAGGGATAAAAGGACTACAGGAAAGGGAGCAAGGAGGAAAACAATCAAGAATGCGAGGAGCATAATAAAGCATAATAAAGCTATTAAAGCTAATAAAGTGCTATCTAGCAGGGATAGAGGACTAATATTACAAGTGCTGTCGGAAGAGATGCGTCTTGAGTAAGCGCCGGAATGAGGTCAAGGTCTCTGCTGTTTTGACTTCGGTGACTTTGACTTATTTGTTATTTGATGTAGCCAGTGAATCTAGCTAGCCAGCGAAATGCTACAGTATTAATACAACTGCATGTGGGGCACTAATACAGTGTCTCTCAAAAGTATTCACCCCCTTGGACTTTTCCACATTTCATTGTGTTACAACATGAAATCAGATTGGATTTAATCAGGAGTTTTTGCCACTGATCAACACAGAAAATGTCAATCATTTCGAATTGAAAAATATAATCTGCAAAGTGTTCTAAATTAATTACAAATACAAAACAGAAAATTATTATTATTTAATTCTTAGCAGTAAAAAGTAAAGAGGCACCTTTGGCAGCAATTACAGCCATGAGGCTATGCATATAAGTCTTTACCAGCTTTGCACATCTGGACACAGCAATTTTTGCCCATTCTTTGCAAAATTGTTCAAGCTCCATAAAGTTGGATGGGGACCTTTGGTGAACAGCAATTTTCAACTCTTTCCACATATTCTCTTAACAGACAGAGACAGGAGAGTACAGGTGAGAGGCAGCCATCTTGTTGTTTGACTAGTTTCAGACCAGTCTTAGCATTGCTCATTTTGTTTTAATTTTGCCTAAATTGAATTCAATTCAGTTCAGCTGCTGAGTGGTGAAAGTAAATAGGCTGTAGAAAGGATATTTAGTCGAGGACTAGCAGGAATTCTGTTGCAGGAGGAGCCAGGTGGGGCCAGTTAGGTTTGAATTGGAGGCAGGTAGACAAAAGCTACTTAAAGCAGCTGTTGAGAAAAAGCTGTGCTGTTTCTCAGTCACAAAAAGATAAGCAGTTGACTAGGAATTTGAAACCAAGAGACTTCGGGGAAAAAAAGGAACTACCTTACATTTAGAAGCATGTGGCCACTACAGTCTCTGGTTTACAGAATTATATTTGTAATTTAGTCATTGCCTTTCTGGATGAACTCATCCAAGAAGGTTTCATTTTTGAACGTTGTCGGCAGGTTGAAAACCTAGAGATCAAGGTCCATGATCTTGAGGCTCAGAATGTTGATCTGCACTGTATTAGGGATATAGAAAGATTGGTCAGTCAGCCCATGAGAGAGATGGTATGCACACCAAAACCTAGGAGAGTTGAGACCATAGAGCAGGAAAGTGGACAGAACTGTTGGGTTACAGTAGGTCGTAACCGCAGAAAAGGGCGTGCACAACCCCTAGAGACATCCCAAGACCTAGAATTGCCCAACAGGTTCCAACTGCTGGACACCGAATTGGACAGTGACGGCTCAGAGGGTGATGGGAGGGCAGTTGAGCACCAGAGCACCATGGTGCCCACCCCCCCCCAGAACAGGGAGGTAGTTATAGTAGGAGACTCAATCCTTAGAGGCATAGATCACACAGTGTGTTCTAGTGATAAGGAGACCTGCATCTTGCCTGCCTGGTGCTCAGGTTGCAGATCTACTGGCCAAAGCCGGGGGGATTCCACTGGTCATGGTCCACATTGGAACCAATGACATAGGAATAGGTAGGACAGAGGTTCTGGAAGACATATTTAAAGAGTTAGGAACAAAACTAAACAGCAGAACCTCCACGGTAGTTATCTCTGAAATACGTCCGGTACCACGTGCCAGGCCAGGGAGGCAGGCTGAGATTAGAAAGTTTAACATGTGGTTGAAATCTTGGTGTAGGGAAGAGGGTTTTAGGTTTATGGAGCTGTACAAACCAGACGGTCTACATCTAAACAGAAGGGGGGCTAATGCATTGGATGTGTGCAGAGTAATTGAGAATCTTTTAAACTAGGGACCAGGGGGGCAGTGACCTCTGACAATGGGAGATGTTCCACTAAGGAAAGAAAACAAAGGGAAACTGCTAGTGGGAAAGTCCTGAAATGTTTGTACCTCAATGCCAGGAGTATAAGGAACAAGATATTAGACCTAGAAGCCGCAGTGCTGGTGGGTGATTATGATGTTGTAGGAGTGATGGAAACATGGCTTACAGGAAATGATGGGGATGAATACAAGTTGAAAGGATACACACAGTTTAGGAGAGACAGGCAAAATCGAAGAGGGGGTGGGGTAGCATTATATGTGAAAAATGACATTGAAGCAGAATAACTCAAATTAGATCCCAGTAACAGAACAGAATCTTTGTGGGTCAAACTTTTGAATAAAATATCCGGAGGATTAGTGGTAGGAGTGTTACAGACCACCCAACTCAAATATTCAAAAAGATGTTGCATTGTACAATGTAATCAGGACTGCATGCAGCAAGGATGTGGGTGTTATAATGGGGGACTTAAATTTTCCAAACATAGACTGGGAAAGCCCAGTTGGGATTACAGAAGCAGAAATAGAAATGGTCGAGATGGTAAATGACTTTCTAACTCAATTTGTCAGGGAACCAATCAGAGAGAGCGCATGCATTGACTTGATATTTTCAAATGACCAAGATAGAGTCAGGGGGACAGTAGTTAGAGAACCAGTGGCAAACTGTGATCACAATATGGTTAGCTTTGAGGCATTCTTTCAAAAAACAAGGACCAAGTCAAAAACAGAGGTCTACAATTTTAGAAAAGCAAACCTTGAAGGTATGAGGCGGCACTTAGAAGAGGTAGACTGGAGCACACTGGATACAGATTCAGTTGAAAATGGATGGTTATATTTTAATAATATAGTCCTTGATGCTCAGGAGAAATTTGTACCAAAACTTAGCAAATTGAGGACCAAAAAAAATTGGCCAAAATGGTTTAATAGAAGTATGCACAAAAAATATAAAGAGAAAGAAAGTGTTGTGTAACGCATACAAAAGGGATGGAGACAAAACAAAATACAAAGAATATGTTGAACTGCAAAGAGATTTTAAGAAAGGGATCAGGAAAACAAAGAGGGAAATAGAAAGAAACATAGCTCTTGGAGCTAATAGTAATGCAAAGAGTTTTTTTCAATACTACAACAGCAAGAGGTCAACAAAGGAGGAAGTGAAACAGATAAAGGGCAAAAATTGAGGTATCTTATAAAACAAACAAGATGTGGCAAATGTTCTAAATGAGTATTTCACAGAGATACTAAAATAGGTGACTCAGCACATACAATCTCGGCAGCACAGGCTATTCAAAGGGACTTGGATAATATTCAGTTGTGGGACGACACCTGGCAGATGAAATTCAATGTGGACAAGTGCAAGGTATTACATGCAGGTAACAAAAATGTCCACTATAATTACACTATGGGAGGAATTGAACTAGATGAAGTATCGCATGAGAAAGACCTAGGAGTCTACGTGGACTCCTCACTTTCTCCATCCAAACAATGTGGAGAAGCAATAAAAAATCTGGATACTGTGGACAGTTCTGGGCTCTACACTTCAAGAAATATGTCGCTGCTCTAGAGGCAGTTCAGAGGAGAGCAACCAGACTTATTCCAGGTCTGAAGGGAATGTCCTACTGAGAGACTGAGGGACTGAACCTTTTCACCCTGGAACAGAAGAGACTACGTGGGGACTTGATCCAAGTCTACAAAATCATGAAGAGCATCAACCACATCAAACCAGAGGAGCTTTTCCAGATCAGAAGGGACACACGCACCCGGGGACACAAATGGAAATTGGGCTTCAAGGCATTCAAAATGGAAAAGAGGAGACACTTCTTCACACAGAGAGTCGTCACAATCTGGAACAAACTCCCCAGCAATGTGGTAGAAGCTGAACGTTTGGGAACATTTATAAATAGACTGGATAGGATCCTTGGATCACTCAGTTAATAATGGACACCAAACGAGCATGATGGGTCGAATGGCCTCCTCTCGTTTGTAAACTTTCTTATGTTCTTATGTTCTCAATTGGATTGAGGTCCGGGCTTTGAGTGAGCCACTCCAGGACATTGACGTTTTTGTTTTTAAGCCACTCCAGTGCAGCTTTGGCTGTATGTTTGGGGTCATTGTCCTGCATTGAAGATGGATCTTCTCCCAAGTCCCAGGTATCTTGCAGACTTCAGCAGGTTTTCTTTCACCTTTCTTTCTTTCATCTTTCAGGATTTCTCTGTACTTTGCTGCATCCATTTCACCCTCTATCTTTACAAGGTTTCCAGGCCCTGATGCAGAGCAGTGTTAATTTCATCAACTACCTATTTTCAGTGACGATAACTATGATGATAACAAGACGAAATACTGTGAAAAAAAAGAAAAAAAAGAAATGTCTTCTAATTTTAGTTGACTAAAATGTGACAAAACGAATATTCAACACAAGACTACAGTATTTTGCGAGGCGGCCAGTCAGGGAGCTGTTTCATTGTCTAATCATAATCATACATGCCTTCACTCTGTCATCGCTTTTGTGTATCGCAGCTATTTGCAGTTCTATGCAGATCTGCGCTGCTCCACCAATGGGATCAGTAGGATTCTGCAGATCCGCGCAGAACCGATTGTACACAAGCGTGTATTTTGCTAAACATTGAACGCGCTTGATGTGGTTTACTCTGTTGGGCTTAACACAATGCTGATACAGATTGTGTGAAGTTATACACCTATTCTTCTGTATATAGGACTTGTAAATGTGGGTCTTGTAATTAGTAAAGTTTTGGTTAACTTATAAGTACAGTCACGAAATTTGAAATGTTAATATTGTCAGCGAATGTGCATACTGGAGTATACAAATACAAATGGCATGATTATATTTGCATTTTTATCTAAATAATGTGTGCATACATGGAAAATGTAAATGCAACTGTGGGATTACATTTGCATTTAAATAACGTCCACTAAATGCTTCCATACTGTTCTTGTACTCTATTCTTATTACAACACATTTCAAGAGAGACTTAAAAAAATAAATAATAATAATTACAGTAATATGTGACCATGGAGTTTACAAAAGGTGTTCGTGACTTGATTTCAAATACATTTCAAATTAAGTAAATCAGTATGTTTGTTTTGCTTCCATCCACTAATTGATGTTAACATCAGACAAAGTAAAAATAAAATACTATGTGACTATAATTATTGACTAAAACTAGACTAAAATGACAGGAGGTTTCATCGACTAATATTAAATAAAACTAATGAAAGATGAATTCACTAAAATGTGACTAAAACTGATGAGCATTTTAGTCAAAAGAGTAAGAGTAAAACTAAATCTAAAATAGCTGCCAAAATTAACACTGATGCAGAGAAGCATCCCCATAGCATGATGCTCCCATCACCATGTTTCATGGTAGGGATGGTGTTCTCAGGATGATGTGTGTTCTTAGACTTGTTCCAAACTTAGTGCTTAGCGTTAATGACAAAAAGCTCTATTTTGGTCTCATCAGACGATAGAATCTTTCTCCACTTGGTCTCAGAGTCTCCCACATGCCTTCTGGCAAACTAGGCGAGACTTTTTTTTCAACAATGGCTTTCGTTTGGCCACTCTTCCATAAAGGCCACTTTTGTGAATCACCCGGGCTATTGTTGCAGTATGCACAGTGTCTCCAAGATCAGCCATGGAAGACCTTTAGAGTTGCCATAGGCCTCTTGGTGACCTCCCTGACTAGTGCCATTCTCACCCGGATACAGTTTTTGAGGGCGGCCTGATCTAGGCAGATTCACAGTTGTGCCATATTCTCTCCATTTCTTTATAATTGACCTTACTATGCTGCAGGGGATATTCAATGCCTTGGAAATGTTCTTATACCCTACCCCTGATTGGTGCTTTTGAAGAACCGTATTCCGGATTTGCATTGAATGCTCCTTCGTCTTTATGGTTTAGTTTTCGTTAGGAATTGTACTAACCAACTGTGGGACCTCCCACTATGATAAACCAAATAATTGCACAGAGGTGGACTACATTCTGCTGATTACATGACTTCTAAAGACAATTGGTTTCACCACAGCTCAATCAGGTGTGTCATAGCAAACGGGGTGATTACTTATGCATTCAATTATTTTTCTGTTTTGTATTTAGAACAATTTGCAGATTATATTTTTCACTTTGACATTATGGACATTTTTTGTGTTGATCTGTTGCAAAACCTCCTGATTAAATCCATTCTGATTTCATGTTGTAACACAATGAAATGTGGAAAAGTCCAAGGTGGATGAATACTTTTGAGAGCTACTGTATGTACTGTATATAAAAATGTAGGCCTATATGTTTTTGTTTCTCCATACGGGTTAAAAGTTTGTTAATCAAAATATAAAGTGTTAAGAATGCCATATCCACCAATACAACTAGCCCTAGCATACAGGTGTTCTGGGTGAGAAAGTGTTTAAAACTGATACAGAAAAGAGCAAGATGTAAGAAACCCATCAAAGAGACAGCTCTAGTAGTGTTTATCTACACCTACCATGTTATATAAGTGCTGATTTCTGCAGCTTACCCATGAGAATTGATTATATATATATATATATATATATATATATATATATATATATATATATATATATATGTGTGTGTGTGTGATCTGGGGAGTTATAGTATCACATAGATGAAGGAAAAAGTGTGTTTCTTTATACTAATGTTAGTGCCTCAAGGTGTGGTGAAGCATCCCTTATGATTCATTTAAATATTTCCCTGGCAAGTGTGCTGCTCTCCCTCTTCATTACATAAACATTTCTCTATCCCATTTTCTGAGGTCGCAGTATTTTCTTTTAAAATGAAAAATGATGTATAATTCAGACAAAAATTTAACTTTGATGTTCCTGATCCAATCTCGCAATCCACTTATTGTGCAATAATGAGAAGTATACATTTATTTGAGAGGGCACATAATAAATCCATGCCTAATAGAAAGGTGATGTTTACAACATCAGTCCTAAAATTGATTACACATTTAACATGTACAATCTTAAATAATTAACTGATTAACTGCTGTAAAAAGTGACTGAGTAAATGTGTGCATTTTAAAAGTATTTATTTCCGCATTCTATGTTCATATGAAAGATGTCTGCATTTAAAGTATCATTCCAGGTATTCTAATGTAAAATGGCGTGCCAACGAGAAACATCTTGTAAAAATATGCAGTGTTTTGCAACCTAAAATGTAAACTCCCCTTGCAGAAATACTAATAAATATATATAGCAGCAGAGTATCATTTTTGCTGTTTTATTTAAATAAGAATTCAGATACTTTGATGGTTGTTAAAGACAGCATGTTTCTTCAGGGTTCTGCATAGTTCATGTGCCAAAACACAAATGTTTCTGAGTCTCCTCATGGCTGGGACAAGACAGCAGCGTCTGACCTCTTCTGCTAGTTTCTTATTAATTGGTCACCAAGGAGCCGCCTGATGCTTGGATATGAGTATAGACAATCTGCGTCACAATGCTCATTATTCATGAGCTTAAATAGTTCACTTCAATAGAGCAAACTAGACAGTAATACACACACATAATATATTTATGGTTTCCATCATGATAAATAAATCCCTTTTTTGTACCTCAGTTACTTTAGTCATGTTGTGTAGCTGTGTGACTATATTGTGATGATTTTGATTTTGGTTAAAAGTACACATTTTGTTAGAATATTTTATTTTTGTAGTTTCCTTTTTACTTCAGAAAAAGGAAGGGTGGGGGGGTGTTTCGTGATGCAAATGATTATTTATTTAGATTTGTTTTAATTAGCTAGGGCATGTAGGAACACAAAGCACTGTAACTCATATGACATGCCTAAGAATGTGAAAGAGTGAGAGAGTTTACATTTCGAACACAGTCAATATCATGCATCTTTTACACTAGCTTTTTTTTTTTTTTAAGACAAACAACAGTAAGCTGCCAACTAGGTTCGATCCCTGACTGTGCTCCAGAGCACATATGCTGCGAAAAACAACACATCATTAAAAGAATTAGCAGAACGAGATGTAATGAAGTCTGTATTCATATATTCATGTAGTACTTTCTGTTCTTGTTGCTTGTATTTTGTGTGTTTATCCAATTTAGTGTGCTGTATACTCAAATAATTAAACAAACATCTGAATTTCAGATTAATCTTCTATACATAGCAGATTTCCAATACATATAAAACATATAGGCTACTTCGTTTATAATAATGTTGTTTTTTTCTGCAGAAAAAGCAACAGTAAGAACTTGGCTGGTTTTCACCCCCTTTCAGAGGTACAGGGCATTGAATGGAAATTGGTCAACAGGCATTGTCTTTTACCTTACAGTTTACCTGCCTATACACTCCATGCCTTTCTCCAACCCCAGTAAAGTGTTTGACTTGATGGGATTAATTGTAAATAGTGAGTACCTGCTGAAACTGATAATGCAATACATGTGTTTCTGGCATTTTTTCATCTATTTAGTCCATCCAGTTGTCTTCCACTCCAACTTACTGGCAATGCTCATCTTTTCTTTGAAAAATTAGAATTGGTGAAATTGATGCTCTGTCTGCTTTCAAAACTTCTGTGACAAGCTGCTGTCACCGATCAAACCCATAGAACGGCTTGGGTGGGAAATGACTAATTCACTCAGGACTGTCTCTCTTTCTTTTCCAGTTTCACACTTCATTAAGTCACTTCTGTTCAGGGATGCCTTGAACTGCTTTATTGAATTGTGAGTGATGCTGATCTAAGTAGACCTTATTGTTCCCAAATAAGAAGGACCTCAATCTGCTGTGCACTGAGAGAGCTACCATTAACTGAGAGGTTCTTGAGTAGCCTCATCCCAGAGCCCACAGGTAAGGGGGGTGGGTAATAAGAGTCCTCTCCAAGCCCAGGAATGCTGGAAACTTCATTAATAACACCTCACCCTCTGGACCTAGTCATTCCATAATACACCTGACCCATCGATATGTGCCTTATTACTGGGGATGTTTCAGGTTTGTCATTATTATAGAGGTTCTGCAGACTCTTTCGCACACTGGGAAGTCAGTACCACCCCGGGCACTCCAAAATGAAAATTTAATCGATACAAGTTGGGCCTGGGGATCCTATTGTTAATATGTGCTTCTAAAAATAAGTCAAGTGTCCAGAGGGCCTTGATGTTAATAAAACTGTTCTATTCCTGTCTTAATCTCAATCTGACCGGATTTTGAGAACGCTGGGTAGCTCACACTTAATGACCGTTTTTCACCAAAAATGTATTTTGCGTCGTGAAGGATTGCATACTACACGATCGTTTAAAACCCCATGGGATCAGTGGATTACTGCAGATCTGTGCAGAACTGCTGAAATCTTTGCAACAAGAACGCTGTTGCTGTTTGTGTTTGTCTGTGCAGACAAACACAAAAAGCATAGCGAAAAAGAGGATGTGGATGAAGACATGGCTGGGGAGGTGAGGGCAATAGCATGTCTACTCTGCTGTGAGAGCTGGAGGGAGCAACAGTGATATGCTATATCCATCCCACAGCATGATCATCGCATTGTAGGTAGCGATATTTTGTGCAGACCTGGGTCAATTACAGATACTAATTGGTATTTGTATTTGAAAATATTATTTGCCCTGTATTATAGTATTTTTAAATAACCTGCCCCAAAACAACCATTGTTATTAGAAGTATTTTAATAAATTCTTATGAAAATCAAATTCAAAGGTTTATTCTAGTTTTTTTTCTTCCGTCAGCTCTCACTGGCTGATGCTGATTCCATCTGTATTGTGTCATTGGGTTTTTTTCAGGGTTCTGCGTAGTTCATATGCCGGAACACAAACATTTCTGAGTCTCCTCTTCCTTCATTCTGTGCTTCCCAATAGTCACCCCCCACAGTTTATTTTCTGCCCCATTTAAAACAGTTTCAAATTACCTTAAAACCATCACACGTCATGTTTTCTTAATGTAGTATCCCATGGACCTCATGGACTTTGTTCTATTCTTTTCTCTTGATGTGTATTTCTCCTGACTGCATATTACCTGTTATGAAAACTGTATTTTAATATTTGTGCAATCTCTTAATGAAAAATATTTGATTGTGCAGCAGAAAAAATGGGTTTAAATTCATTTCTTCATCTTACTCTGGCAATGGGTTGGTTCTTTGTTAACAGCCAAGCTGGTTTAAAAGCAAAGTCTCTCAAACTAATGAGGAGCAACATCTTGTCTCTCTCATGCCATCTGGGCTCAGGGATCAGTTGCCTCTTCTTTATCAGAGTCCCGCCCAGCGCCTGTAGTGTCTGTAGGGTTGAGGACATTTACAACGAGTGTCCTTTTGTGCAGAGATCTTTGTTTACATTTTGTTAACAGGTGCATGATTGTCTGCATCCATGTAAAAATCAACCTCCAGATGTTTCATTTTTCTGGAAACTCTTTAATCATAATAAATCATCAGAGGTTTGTGAGCCAAGGTCAGTATTATGTCAATAGGTTCATATGAACACCTGCATTTTTGCAGAAATTAGAAATATGTCCTTTGTCCTTGTATCAAAGGCCAGATATTGTGTCAGTTTACATATACATGCAACCAGGATACAATACAAATCATAGTTCACATGCTTTTTGAATTGCATTCCTTTTTGTTTCATATGCCATTGGAGAGAAGTATATTTTTGTATCTTTTTCTTTCTTTCTGTAGGCCTATACTCGATGATTGCCCTCAGAAGAGACAATGTGTCTGGTGGGATAAAACGCTGGTGGTTTATGATGTGCAATTCTACCACTTGTTAAAAGTTTTCTGTATAGTACTATGAAACTAACGCTCCCCTGCAATTCCTATAAGACGGGAAAGCTGGGAATCGCCAATCCCCCTGATAACAACAGAAGGCAGTGAAATAAGCTTGCTAAAGATAAAGTAAGATGTTATCTGCTTGTAAAATTGATTTTATGCTTTGTTGAACCTGTGTAGATTCCAGTAATTCAATGTTCTTCATGTATAAGTACAGACAGGAGGGTGGGCAAATATGAACACAGTGGCAGATAATGGACCAGTGTGGTCTCGTACCCCTGGAGAGAGGAAAGGACTTTAGATATGAAACCCTTTGGGAGGACTGATGCGCTGGGGGTTTAATCCAGAGAACACGCTGCTGAGACGAGTTGGTGGACAAGAATAAATCCCTTCATATTTTTATTTTCTGTATAATAATTTAAACATTTACTTGCATATGACTATGAATTACTAGAATTTATTTTTCATTACTGCAAATTGACTGGGATTTACTTCCACCAGGATTGCTTACATAACTGGATTACTTGAATTTCTTATCAGCTATTCATTAAAAGGACTTATTATAAGTAACTTTAAAGTAACTTATTATATTTAACAATAACAGTATTTATTTTGTTTACTGAACATAAGTAATATATTTACTTACATTTTAAAATACTAGCAATTGTTACCAAATATTGTACATTACCAAGAATTGTATAATGGATAATTGTTTTAGTAGTTTTGTGTAATTTTATGAATGTAGTTATTTGGTAGTTCTTGCTAGTTGAGGCCCTTGTTACTGTCCTCAACCAATTAATATTCTTTACACGTGAGTTGTTTTATTTATGTATTTAGTGATATTATTAATTTCAAGGCATGTATCAGATGCCTTACATAAATAAAGGGCATTCCAGGCTGCTTACTGATGAGCATATCAAATGCAATGGCATCAGGCAGACTAGACAGTAAAATATACACCAAATCATATGCTTCCTGTTAAGACAGAAGGCCTCCCAATTAGTTAAACCAGCAGAGGTTTCCTATTCACCTTATTGTTTTTAGCTGCCTCACATTTTGAAGAGCTCTGTGAAAGGTTCAGGAATGTCCACAGTTCACGTGTTACTCAGATGATAACCATATACTGTTTGTACAAAGCTTTTTTCATTGTTTTGTTTTAAAAATTGTATTTTCCCATATCATAGTGTCATAGCTGACAACATGTACAAAGAGGTCAGAAATCCTTCACAGGGGTTCGAAAAACTGAACCTTTAATGTGTGCCTGCTGGCAGTTTTGTAACATTGCACACACAGCTAAAACTTAGAAGCACCTGAATGAGAACACTTTATATGACAGACACTTAAAAAAAACATAATTAAAAACCAACCAGCACAGAATTTGGTTAGTTAGCAACTCATTGTTTTTGAACATTGTTTATTAATTATTATATTAGCCTTCGCTCCCCACGTGCATCAGTGAGCCTTGGCCACCCATGATGCTGGTTCACCACTTTTCCTTCCTTGGAACACATTTGTACTGACCACTGCAGACCGGGAATACCCAACAAGAGCTGCAGTTTTGGAGATGCTCTGACCCAGTCATCTAGCCATCACAATTTGGCCCTTGTCAAAGTCGCTCAGATCCTTACGCTTGCCCATTTTTCCTGCTTCTAACACATCAAATTTGAGGACAAAATGTTTGCTTCCTGCCTAATAAATATATCCCACCCACTGACAGGTGCCATGATAACGAGTGTCACATCCGGGGATGTCATGAGTGGAGGACCCAGGTGCGGGCTACTGCAGAACTGGGATGGGGTTTAATGACAACAGGTCTGGGTAATGGAAGAGAGATAAAAAGCAGGCTATCAGGGTTAGAAAGGAAATCCAAGAGTCATCGTCAAAAGACAAGCAAGGTCAGTAGATCAGCAAACAGGGTTCAAGGGACAATCCAGGAGTCGTTATCAAAGGCAGAAACAAAGTCAGGAACACAGCGTTTGCACACACAAATGAAGGGCTCAGAATTGTTTCTATACTGAAAGCAAGACTTCGCAAAGACTGAAAAGAACAGAGGGATATATATAGAGAAGGCTGAGGGAGCAGATAGCAGAGCAGTGGGGTGCTGGACCAATAGGAGGGAAGAATGTCAATTAAACTGAATGCACATGTGGCTATGGAATGTGATACAAGAGACAGGATTAGTATTCTGGCGACGATGACCTCTGTAGGTGAGGTGAGGACATGACAACGAGATTACCAGTGTTATTCACTTCACCTCTCAGTGGTCATAATGTTATGGCTGATTGGTGTATATATACACACACACATTTATATACAATCCCTGACTTTGTGCAAGTGCACCTAGAATAATTGATGCTGTTTTTAAGGCAAAGGGTGGTCACACCAAATATGGATTTTTCTTCTGTTCACTCACTTTGCATTTTGTTAATTGATAAATATAATCTATTAACATGTCTATTTTTGAAAGCATTCTTACTTTACAGCATTTGTTCACACCTGCCTAAAACTTTTGCACAGTACTGTATATATTCATATATATATATATATATATATATATATATATATATATATATATATATATACAGTGAGGGAAAAAAGTATTTGATCCCCTGCTGATTTTGTACGTTTGCCCACTGACAAAGAAATGATCAGTCTATCATTTTAATGGTAGGTGTATTTTAACAGTGAGAGATAGAATAACAACAAAAAAATCCAGAAAAACGCATTTCAAAAAAGTTATAAATTGATTTGCATGTTAATGGACTAATATATATATTATTTAAATATATATTGTGTTCCCACTTCTGCCCAGCAATGGACTGGTGTCCCGTCCTTGGTGTATTCCTGCCTTGCGCCCTATGCCTGCCGGGATCAGCTGTGGCTTCCCCACGACCCTCACCAGGATAAGCGGTTTCGAAGATGGATGGATGGATGTCCCCACTTCTGCATATCTCAGAAAACACATTGAAAAAATAATAATTTAAAAGTTTGAAATGGGAAAACATAGTTATGCATTTATTAGCAACATAGTTAACACTCTGAAAATGTGGTTTTATAATCAAACATAATTAAATAAATTATGTGTCTCCCTAGTAAACTGCACAGATCTTGATTTTACTTCAAGATGTCTTGAGGAAATAAAAATATCCTGGGGGGCAGCTGCGTGTGTGAAATGAAAATGGATGATACCTGTCATATCAGACAAGTGGTAGCCTTGTCAAGTGTGTTATATTTCTCGCTGCTGCCTTAAGACAAACAGGGAAACCAAACCAGAATGATATATATATATATATATATATATATATATATATAAAATCAATTTGCATGATGTGATTTACATCACAATCTAGCTCTAGGGAATTTACCTCCTGTAATTAACATTATAATAAAGCCAATGGTAAATATCTGTTAAATTGTTTTATAAACTCACATTGTGGTTGGAAATTAATTTATCTGTAGTTGCATTTCTATGTATTCACAGTATATTTGCAAATGTCTACATATATCTGCTTTGTATACTGTTGATAAAATAATGAGAAGTTTATCTTACTATTGCTTTTCATTATACATATGTATACAAATACATGTAAACACACAAACGGACACTCTCACACAAACCTGTTTTCTGTATTTGTTTTAAATGTCATACTGAGAACCTTTTTGTATCAAAATCTGAACTTTAAAATAATCTGTTTACAAGGTCTGTGTATTTTAAAGTCAGCCTTGTTTTTTCTGATTTACAGTATTATTGGTGTTTTCTCTTTTAAAAATGTTTTAAATGTAATGATCTGAATCACGGTAAATATCGTAAGGCCCTGCCAGCTCTCCTAGCCCCACTCATATTTAGTATTTTCCTGTGCAGATTTGTATTTTAAAGGTTAACAAGCTAATTGCCTAAAGCGTGGATGGGAATGTTTGAACAATTCACAAGGGGACTTAAAATGTATTTAAACTGTGTATAATCCTGTTAATCCTTAAAAACAAAAATTAAAATGGAAATGTGAAAGACAGTGCCTGTGTGCCCTTTGGGTACAATGAAATGTATTAGACTGAACGTCATGCCTCAGCATCATGAACTCTTCCTTTAACTCTGTGTGAAATGCACTGACAAATTATTTTGTTATTTTATTTGAAATGATAAAATAAAGTCTTGACTGTGAATATCAAAGTCAAGCTGTAAGGAACACGCCAGGGGCTCAGCCTGTCTGATCCATCTCTTGATGTTGCCCTGCATGTAAATGAAGATGAATTAGACACTCCAGAAAAAGCTTTCTTGCCAGGGTCTCTTCTCTCTTCTCAATCATCCAGAAGAACGCACCTTGACAGATACCCCCTCTTCAGTGTGTCTACTTTGGGCTCTGCTGGTTGGATAATTCAGATCCCCATATTGAAAAACAAAAACCGTTTCAGGTATATGTATTATATATTTTTTCTTTCAAATGACAGCAAAAACAGATTGAAATGCTGTTCCGATGTGCTGTCCACACTGCTTCAGCAGGGATGGAACAGAATGCCCATCCTCACACAGCTGTGAAGCGACTCTATGAAGCGACATGTCCGACGGCGACGCACACGTCAGTGACCATGATGACCTGAGGGGTTGTCACAGATTGAGCCACTCACAGCCTGAACCTGCTGACCCTTGAGAAACCGCAGGAGTCACCTTTCCCCCAACCAACTAACATCCACCCTTTCCTGGTGGCTCTTGGCCAGTTGTGCAGTGCACCCTGGGAACTCCTGGCCATAGTCCGTGATGGCATAGGCTAGCTTGGAGGTTAGGAGGCGGTTACTGAATTAATAATAGTAGTAAATAAACACAGCCTGCACCCTCTGAGTTTATATAGTGTAAAGTTTATATTTCAATGCATTCTCGCAGAGATTGTAGAAACTGCAGGAAGCCATAAGTATGAGGGAACTTCATACTGATGTCAGATCTATCTTAGATTTTTTACTTTTTGACTTTTGAGCAGAGAGAATCTCAGGGATAAGCCACTAAAGTTCTGATGTGGCTCTGTTCTATATATTAATATTAATTCTAAACCAAATAGGAGTTCACGAGCAGTCCGAGCAGACGTGCCAAACACAGATGAAAGCGTAGATGAGCCGATTAGCACGTAGAGGTGGAAGTTGTGCCACAGTAACTGCAATTAGCAACACAGCAGAAGACAGATGCACAGCAAGCAGGTGAACTGTCACTGTCGGGGGGACATTGCATGGAGGGTTTTGACGGGTGAGCTGCATGAAATTGTCATTGATCGGTCAAAAAATTATATATTTATATATGTAGTGTCAAGCAGTACGTCAGCAAGCCTGCTACCCTAATATCTAGTTTCACTATTAAGTCAGATCTGAGGCGAAAATAAAAGAATATTAAGGAAGCCTAAACAGGAAGAAATAATACATAGACTGTAGAAAGCCAAGATCCATTTTACCACAGATTATCGCTGAGAACTACATATTTTGTTTTGGCGTCATGTGTCAATAATGCAGCAATATTTGTGTTACATGGATAGGCACATCCAAAAATAACAGCAGAAAATGATAAGCCAGTCAAAGGTCCACAGGTGAGGATAGATATTTCAGTTTTTTGGTTGTGTGGAAAGGTAACATGACAGGTTGACCCTGCATGCTGACCTTTCTTGTCATAAGGAGACATTTGGGAGTCTGGGAGTCATTCACCAAGATAGATAATGGAGTATGCTGTACTCTTTCAGAAGAAAATTAGATATCTGTACCTTCTCTGTGTATGTCAGCTCTTATCCTGTATCTTCTGATTTGAAAGAGTTGGGTGATTACCTTCAGACAGCAGCACTTTTTCCTTCTTTGACACCGTGTGCTCTGCCAGATGCTGAATTTCATGAATTAATCAAATCACTGCTTCCCGGGTTCTAAGGTCATTGTTTGTTTGTTTGTTTGTTTGTTTGCTTATTCGTAGTTGACGAATGCTCTAAAACGCTGGCTATGGGCTGAACCAAATATTGACCTGTCAAGCGGGTAAAGCCAAACCTCTTTACATTAAACCTTACACCAAATCACAAATCGGTGTTGTATGTTGTAAACTACTGAATCTTAACTTCTTAACTACTACTGAAGATCTACTGAATGTATACATGAAAAAGAGACAGGGTACAAGCTTGTGATGTGTGATTCATGGCTAGTTAAAAGTTTAATTTGGTCTAGGCCTATGTTCTAATATCTTTTGGGCATTATAGGATTGACAGCAATAACGCCTGATGGTTCATAGGTCATGGGTTATGGTTCATATTGGATATTTTCACTTCTTTGTTGGCTGTCTCCCTCCCATCAAGCCTCCCTCCCATTACAATATCCAGTGCCTTAATGCCCCATGGTAAACATCAATAGAAACAAAAACAAACATAAACATATTACACCTTAACAATTTGTTTTTCTTATTTTCTAAAGACATGTTAACTTATTGAGACATAACCTTCTGCAACAGTAAATAGTCCATATAAACTATTGATATTGAAATTGCTCTTCTGTGCCTTAATATTAAAAACCTTCTAATTGATTATTATTATTTTTTTAATCTGTGCTGCTCTGTGGTAATTGGATTATTTTAAACCTCTTATGATGATGGTTATTTCTACATTATGTAAATTGATCACTTAATGAAGAATGACAAAACAATACTCAGACACACACATACACAGTCTCTCTCTCTCTCTCTCTCTCTCTCTCTCTCTCTCTCTCTCTCTCTCTCTCTCTCTCTCTCACACACACACACACACACACACATTCAATGAAGGCATATTCCAGGAGCTGGTAATATTAATTAGTATGGCAGTATGGAACACATCAATTCTATCATTTGATTTCTCTCATTAACCTACAGAGCAGTATTTTGTTGAAATGTGACACGGGCACAAGTAATAATTAGTACATAGCTGTTGAATGCTGCATTGATCTCAGCCAGAGATGTCTTCTCCAGTTCTGCTACAGCATGAAAACAAAACAAACACTGTGCAGGCATGCAATCTGTGAAGTGTAGATCCCTTGTTAAACAAAAAAAGGAGGCTAATGCTTTATGATGTCTATGATGTTAGTCAGAGGTGCACTGAGATGCCAATCAATAGAGAATTCATGCCTTACACAAATATTACACCTTCATGCCAGAGAAAGATAAAGCTAAAATAGGAATGAGATTAAATGATCTGTTAGTTACACAGCTGATGATCAAACTAAAGATATATTTAAGTACAGCTTGCTTTTACACACACCATTTCACCAATCTCGCATAAACTAAAATCTACTGTTGCTCTCTACTGGCATACATTTTTTTTTAGTAATTTTAGACTTCTTAAACACTAACAAAGTATTTACAGCAGCTTGCTTCTCTAGCCAGCAGAAAACTAGTTCTGTGTCCAACTGATTACATTTACATATATAATTTTTTGAAAAGTGGTTTTGTCATTTTGTCTTTTGATTAAATGCTTATGGTTTATTTTCTATCATTTGTGGTTGTTTCTTTTCAGACAATGGCTATTCCAACATGCCTCCCCAGGAAAACAAGTAATCTGTATTAACATTTATTTATCCTTTCCGCTCCAGATTAATTCAGGTATTTTGAGCTCCCTAGAATAGACACACAGATGTCTCTCAAACTCATCTGAGAGATATTACAATCTAACACACACCTTGAAGGATTCAACAAACACAGTTGGGCATTGACTGCTTAACCTAGTGTAAACAAAGAGACAGAAATAAAGAGTTTCAATGCACTCTTGTGGCTGTGGAAGAGTTGCTGTTATTTTACCAGATGTACAGAAAGAGCAAAGGGAAAAGCAAATATTTACTTTGCTGTGCGCTGTTTAACCTAGAGATGAGAACTGTCGCCTGTTCACAAGAACTGTGAAGAGAAGACCTTACAGCTGTAACACTCCAACGCACCAAAAAATAATAGAATATTACAATAAGCATATCATTTTTTCTCATGAGAAAAACAAAATAGATAGTGTCAGTGGCAATGTTTGTAAATAAAAGATTATAGCTGCCAGTGTATGTAAATAATAATTTAAAAAGATTACAGTACACATATAGATTTATATAGTATTGTCAGTTATATCTGGTAAAACACCATTGGATTTCACAACACCAGGGGTTTGAAAGGACTTAAGAAACAGCAAAAAGGGAGAATAGTCAGTGCTATCAGTGGAATACAGTAGTAATGAAATCTTTAATAAAAAAATGACTGGGTTCGTACAAACGAGCTTAACATTCGAGAACAAGCAATGGATACAGATGTCATTAGACCTTCACAGGAGGATGCTACTGCCACCGCAGCTCATACGACTCTCATCATATCATTGGAAAATCTGAATAATAAACAGACCAACTCTATTATTATTTTTGTAATACAAAACAACACCTATATATGCTGGTGCAGCAAGTAGAATTTTTTTCTTTTAAGATTTATTTGGAAACTGCTTACTCAATTGAAAAACTCCCAGGAGGAATTAAACTTCAACAAGATCTGTGTGTGACAGGTTTATGTTGATGTAATACCAGTATTGGGCGGTGTGAAAAGGAAATGACAGATCATGAGAAGATCAATTTGTTTTTTCAGAAAATGCCTTACACAGGAATGAATATATATGCACACTGTCATGCTATTGTTTGTTTTCAGGACATGTTTTAAACAATAAAAATGTACAATAAAAATGAAGAAATATTAATTTAGTTGAGGTGCATAGTACCATCAGAAACTCATTTTGCCTACAAGGAATTTTCTCAGTGGTCTTTTGTTTGTTTGTCCATTGGTAGCCACAGACTATCCAAATATGTGTGTAATTCTCCCTCTGGATACAGTATGAATATCTATAAACTTGACATGTCAATATGTACATATGATTTCCATATGGGTTCCATGTGTTAAATACATAAATACAATATGTTTATAATTAGTTCACCAACAATTAGCTGCCAATACATCTGTGACTTTCCAAATAATATGGTAATAAAAATCATTAGCCTCGAGCAAGAGTTAGATGAATTTAAGAGTTGAATTAACTTGTCATTTATTATCCTCTAACCTTTTCAAACCTAAGTCGCATCTACTTCAGATTCACATTTCGAGTGGCACACCAACCCCATCGGCTCTAGCCCTTTTAAACAAAGATTACTTTCAGTGTGAAACCCAAGCTGCTGTAGATGTAAATTCTGGTACAAATTGTTTGTTTATTTCAAATTATATTTGTCTTGTCTCATGTGCATCTTTGGTTGAATTCCAAAATTATGAAGTTTGACATGGTAAGTCTAGTGAAAGGTAACCTGCTGATGTAATACAATAGGTTAAATTGAAAATATGGTCAGGATTGCTTTTCTACTGACGTAACTCAATTGGTTGGTTTATTTTGTGGCTTTGTGTGTGTTCCACGCAGAGTATTAGAACTGGCAATTCAGCAAAGGTCAGACATATTAAAATATTTATAGCACTGTTCATTTTTAGCTTAATCTTTTAATTTTTAAAATTGAGTTATATTAATTTGTGTCCTAAGGATATTTTAAATGAGATTTGAATATTTTACATCGGAAACATTATTTAAACCCATTAGCTCAGGAAGCCTAAAGACTTAAGCCTGCTTCATTTAAAATCTAGACCCAAGCTAAAGAATGTGACACAAAGAGGGATCCTGTAATACAATTCATTCCTTTTTCCACATTATTGTGGTTACAGCTAAGATCAACTGTTTCCCATCAGCTAAACAGAGAAATGTTCAGGAAGCCACTGGAATTAATTGCTTTCTGAAACATGTAGTCAGGAATTCGGCACACAATTCTGAGCAAACTGAACAGTGTGAAACAATATATCTCAAATACAAAAATGATTAAATAAATTATTTAGATATCTGCCGACATTTAAAAGAAGAGGCCCAGAGATATCTGTGCTGTGAAACAACATCTTATGTCCTACATCGCACAGACTGGCCGAGTTGTGAAACTGTATATTATTATAATAAACAAGCATTTCCCCTCATTACAGAGAAATTAGAAGGCTGTAGACAGCGTTCACAACTTGAACCTAGTGACAGAATACAGTAACGCATAAATCGAGGAAAAGGCCGCCAAACACAATCAAAATAAAGCAAACTATATTTTTCAGCTTTTGTGTCCCAGGAAGAGAGACAAAAACAGACCCTTATTACTTACATTATTGCTGTTTTTATAATCACAGTGATGCATTCACTGATAACAATACATTTAATTGTCAGATATTTAAGTTGTGTTGTAGCCAAGGCTGGCTCTGTTTAAAACAGTTCATGTCAAACTTCTTGTCAGACAATTGTCTTGTCAGTTGATATAATTTGCCCAAATCTGTTATTCCTTGGGGTATAAATGGCAATTAGTAGCATTCGCAGCAGTTGTGTGGATGAGCAAAGACAAGAACTGCAGATGTAACAATCCACCATGTAAACATTTCTTATCCTGCAGCCAAGACATCTGCCAAAAATAATTGTGACTGCAAACTGAAACTGACAGACATGGATACAATGAAAGATTAGTAAATAGTTCTGTCAGGGACATGCTGCATATTAAATCATAGTTATCCTGCAACCACAGTCATTATGAAAGTGCAGTTTTAACTCTTGATTCAAAAAAGGATGATTTTTAAATGTGAACTTACTCATGCACTCAGTCATGTGCATTTTCCAGTCACCAAGATGTGCTATTATACCAAGTCAACTGAATGAAATTGACATAGTTTTTCTGATTTCAAAACACATTCTCTTAAAAATAAATGTCAATGATGAGTAGGCTGGCAACAGCTGTTCCAGAGTGTCTAACCAACAGATCATAGATTATGTATGTTTGTCATTTCTTTGAAGTGTCTAATGTCAAAACCTAGATAAAAGATCCAATGCTTCAAACCAAAAAATTATATATGTTATAAGAACATATAAAAAAATAAAAAGGTTTCAAACCCAGGGAAAATAGTCAGCCCATCCTGCACTGTGGTTGTGATTATTTTAGCATTCCCATGACCTGATCCAGTCTTGTCTTCAAGGATTCCATGAAGTCTGTTTCTGAAGTCTGAAAAAAAGGGTTTTGCAGTTGCCTGTGGGCTTTGCAAACATTGACAATAATGGCCCGCAGTAATTGCTTTAGCTCTTGGTGAAAAATCGTTTCCACCACTCCACGCTTTTCTGTTACAGTGGCCAGAAGAGGAGTGTGTGACTGGTGACATCACAGGGTGAAGGCTGCACTCCCTGGAGATGTTTGGCCGTGTCTCCTGACCCTAAGACTTTGGCAACAGCAGGTCACCAGAGATGTTGTGCCTCTTTCTTTATTGTTGAGTGACGCCATCTTGGTGAGGGGCAGGGAAGCACAGTGCTTGAACAATGGTGCCTTGGCTCAGTGTTTCCTGTGTAGGATGCCTGTTGGGTTGGTGCCACCATCCTATTGGAAGAGTGGTCCTAGTTAGAGTTTTTTTTTCTTGGGAAGCTGGAAGAAGAGTTAAAACCCCAAACCCTCCAAAACAACATGATCCTCTGATTTCCTACTAAAGCAATTTAAAGTAGATATTTTTTTATTTAATCTCAGTCCACAGTCTGGGGATCAGAACCATTCTCAGAAGCTGTACACACTCCCCAACTCCAGACTCCATCAGCTTTTCATTCTCTCAGTTTTGTCTGTTGACCAGTAGAAGATCTAAAATGAAGACAGCTAGGAACGCAAATTATCAAATTACATTAATATTTATTTTTTTATGAAGAAGGGGAACTTTAGCTCAGTGTTACTATTATTATAGTTCTTAGCAGATGCCCTTATCCAGCGCGGTGGTTATATAAAAGTGACCTCCCTGTGGCAGTGAAAACACACTATAATGCCTGTAATATCTGGATTTTGTCAGAGCTGCAGAAAAGCAGCCGGCCAGCTTAAGTCGCTTGATTTGGCATCTGCTCCTTCACTCAGGAGTTGACATAATTGTGAGAGGCTGAGGGACAGAGAGCACGGTGGGGGGTGAGGATTCCCATCCATTGTAGTGATGCGCTACTACCAATAAAGGTATCTGGTGATATTGTGGTTGACCAGATGTGTATGCTTCAGATGTATGCCCAGTGGCACAACAATCGCAAAACCTTTTTCTTCCTTTTTAACGTTAGTAGGGACTTAGTATTGCTAATAATAACCATTGTGACCAGCTCATGAATAAGCAGCCTGTCCGACTTGTAGGAAATTGCCAGGTAATTTAGTCTCCATCAGTCACATAAATGTGCTCAACAGCTCCAGTGTGTCACAGTGAGGCATGGAGTAGTGTTGTGGATATCCAGGACGGCTGTTCCTCAGGTTTTACAACCTGAAAATTAAGCATTTTATTTTGTGCCTATAAACATAGAGTATCTGGATGAATCATACCTTTGAATCAGTTATAAATGTTATTATTATTCAATTATCCTACACCCACATACAATTTATATATTTACTATTTGAATTGTTTTTAACCATGTATTCAGTTTTAGCCGAGAACTATTGTAACATTGAAATAGCATCTTATTTTTTATGAATAAGTACATATATTTGATTTATTGTTTCTCACCAATGTTTGTCATTGCTTTACTTGATAGTCTGTGCTGAGTCTACTTTTTTCCATCATCTTGGACAACCTAATACTGCTGGCATTATATTTATGCCTGGTACAGTAGTGCACCATATTACAACACTGGAACATTGGTTTAAGGAGGATGCAGTGAATGAACAGTAAGTAATATCTTACATTTCTAGAGCACTTCTCATTGCACACGGTTAAGGGGACCTCTGGAGTGGTACTGTTGTGTGTCAGTGACTCACTTCACAGCAGGCTGAGTAAATACATGTCTTTGCCAAGTAACAAGAGGGGAGAATTTAAGTAGGCCACAGTGACAGAACCCCACTGGGACTTACCTGGCTGTGTATAATGACTGCAAATAGTTAGGATCTCTCTGAGAGACTACAGCGCAGTGTCACCTTTCATAATACTGGGGCTCAGGCCGGGACCAGTGTGCCCTTCTGCATTAGAAACCACAATGCATCGAGCAATTAACTGCATTCTGCAGGAGTCAAGAAAGGCCAAAGTGTGGGTTTACAAGACATTAAACATTCTGTATTTGAACAGCTGTCCTTCTGTTATTTTGTGTATCATCTCAAAAAATCTGGTAACAATGTATACGCAGTATATAAAATCTCCAGTTTCACATAGCGCTGACAGTATTGCGCACTGTTCAAATCTGGCTACAGAAGTTATAGAATATGTGGAGGGAAAATTAAGGCTTTGCGAACATGATTAAATGATAACCCATCAACAATGTGAGCAGATGGTGTCGAGTACTAGAGGGGCATGATGCCAGCAGGTGGGATGAGTCCTTCCTATCACAACGCCATAGTCCTGACTTCAATACCCCCGACCGTTACTCGCCGGCCTCTGCCAAAGCAAAGCTGCTGAAGTGTGCCAGGCCCTGTAAGATTGTGTCAGTGCTTCGTGCTGCTCAGCTAAAGCACACCTGCTGCAGACTGCAAACAGAAGGAGAGGGCTTCAGAAAGACCTCTCCCGTCCTCACGTTCTCGGAGCAGATTTTTGCTTCGGTCTAAACCCATGGAGAGTAACGGTCCTTGTTTTTCTTAAACCTGTGAGAGTGCTCTGAGGCAACTTGTTGCGAAGGGTACACATTATTCAGTGATTGATTGATCAACTGAAAGTCCTTTGAACAGAAATAATTGTCAGTTATCAGTTTATTAGTACACTCCTACGTTTTCTTTAATTGAATTATATTACCTTACATGGTGTTATTTCAAATTATTAGATTACTACTTGTTTTCACGAGTTTTTTAAAATATATAACCATAAACATTTGATATATCTTGATACATTTTTTTTAAAAGGTACTTTAATTTATTCATACAAAGAACGACTACTTTAAAACTGACTTTAACAGCTGCAGCTTTGCAGATGCTGCCCTTTTCAACTACACTTCCTCCCCCTTAATAATGAGTATAAAAATAAACCATTACACTGAAAGGAGAGGGATGAATACCATCATTGTTTTAAACTTGTAATGGTTATTTTAAAGGTTATGGTGGCAGATCTCTTTGAAATGCATTTTTGCAATCTTTATTGTAAATATATCCAATAAGTCGGCTTAATTCGAGATCAATTAACCACAGCAAAATGCTTGATACTTATCTTTGAATGATTCTGAATCCTGTCTTTTGAATTCATACAAGCAAATCAGTTAGGTAATGAGGCTGTGTTATTTTGGATTGTGCAGACATACAATCCATTTTCATTCCATTTTCTTTGGGCTGTGCACTTTACAGCAGTAATCACTTTAAAATGTATTACTCTCTGAGATTTATGCTCATTCTCCATGTATTTTACAGAATTACCTGTTTTAAATGCATGTGTGGATAACAAATTATTGTTAGTATTCAGTGTTGCTTTGCTCATGTACGAACGCATTTGTTATTATTTATTGTGGGTGTTATTGGAGTAGGCATGCACTTCCAAGTCTGAGATGGAATAATCTTCTCAAATGAAATATTTTTGACTGAGTACGGGCAGTCTACCTCACAGGAACTTTTAAGATGATAATCCCCTGTACCAACAAACATGTTAGTCACTGCCTTCAGAAATATGGAACCTTTATATTAGTCAGTCCACACTAATCATGAACACCATTTATAATCTCAGAGGACCACATTCAACAAACAGTTCTGCTCCCTCTTGATAGTTGTGTTATCTCTGTCAACGAACTAACACTAGAGTTAGAGTGTGAAACTGAGTGTGTGCACAGGATGTGTGAATTGTATTTTCTTTTTAAGGATATAGTATTACAATATTAAGTCCTATTTAATTTGAAGTCTTACTTATGGTCTGGCATATTGACTGCCTTTTTCTAAGTTGCCATCTGTGGATTCATGTTATAATTCTTTTTTTTTTTCAAACGGGATTTAAAATGAAACTAGAACTGTTTTGGAAAATTAACAGTTTGTATGTGGGTGTCAATGTGTAATTTTAGCTTGTGACACATTTATTTTCAACTTGTTTTAATTAGGTTTTCATGTTTTTCCTAATTGTATGCTGTCTGTCAATTAAATGTGTGTTTTGAAATTAATTGGATATATACATATTTCTTTCTGTACCCAGTTCTCACCAATTCAACAAAGCAGCAGCTCCCTGCAGGTGGTGTCTTTTTCAGCATAAGTTGAAACATCTGTGATTATAATTTTGGGGACCTTGCAAGTCTGTAGAGATGGAAGTGCAGTTTTTAAAGCAATATACACACAAATCACATATAAAATAATTGAAAATAATTAAGTTAAAAGTGCCAGAAACATACAATAATTAAAACAAAGCCAATTTAATAAAATAATTTTTAAACAAATACAATTTGTTAAATCACATACTTCAGTCCCAGAGGTCAATTAAAGAAATGTAAATGTAAATTACAATTGTTTCGTATTGATGTATCTGTCGCCCCAATAACTACACCTGGTATCAGTAGTAGCATAGGTGTTACACTGTGAGCGCCATTACACATCGTCACTGTTTTTTGCTATTTTGTGCAGCGTGTCGATGACAGATTGAGACAAGTAGATATTTAAAAAAAAAAACACGTTTCTTTGAGTCACAAGTTTTTATTTACCATGAAAATTGTTAAAATAATGTATTCTATAAGTGAATAGGTTATGTGAAATAGCTCTTATTATATAAGAGTGTTCATCTTGTGTGATTTGGACCTCTAAGCGAAGCTAAGCTGAGCTGGTATAGTTACAAAATGACACAGATTTATTATTACAAACAAATGTCACAATAGTGAGTTGTTCAGCGAAACTGGAACTGGTTATGGAGAGCATGTCCAACATTTTAGCAGCTAATCCTGAGTCTGAATATAGGCAGAGAAAATATAATTCAGAGAGCAAAGAGAAAGGGACATTGAAAAGGAGGACAGGGACTAGTGGCACAGGGAGACACAGCAAGTCAGCTGGAGAGATGTTTTATCAGTTCATATTTATCCTAACAAAGATATCTGCTACATAGTCAGATGAAATCCCTTCCGATTACCCAATCTATCATATCTGTCCTTTTATAATATACCACCGTGCCACCCTCAGCATTAATGACACAGACGCCAACAAGTCTTTCTTTGTGCTGACTCCCCTATATTGCAGCTCAAATGAAACAGTATTTCCCAGTCACTTACAATAACTGTATACCACAGCTCTCTCACCTCAGGAAGAGAAACTAATCAAGATAATGCAACATTTCTTAATCTTCAGTTTTGATAAGTTTAAGTCTGCATCTCTTTAGTAATCTGTGCCATCTTCTGTCTAATCTTCTTTTTGCATTTTGATCTCTGATCGTCAGCCTGGAAGTATTCAATGGAGGAGCAGGACTGAGCTGTTTTGATTATCATACTCCACAGATCTCAGTATCGTACTCCACAGATCTAAGTGATGAAGCCTGAAGTTCCCCAACCTTTCCCAAGGATATAGACAATGCTTTATTTAATATGTTCATAAATATAGCCCTGAGTAATGCAAGTAAAGTATGAAAAGTGACCTGAAATGTTATGATCTGCCCTTAGGTAGGAAGAAAACTTGGGCGCTTAAGGAGATGCATGGATTAGCTGTCCCAATCCAACATGTATCAGTTGTGCTGAGGCACGCCTACATAACACAGCTAAGTCATCTTGATACTATGCTTTGTCTTTCTTAAACATCAGTTAATCAATAAAGGAAATAGCCATTGGATGAGAACCCTTATCAGCGTTTCTGTATTTTCTGACATGGCAGTCATGCAGAGGATCCTTGTGTATGTCTCCAGTCACTGTGTGGTTATCATTCCAGCTTTCATTTATTTAACCAGCCTAACTGTTAGGGGCACACAGTTATGACCTGGTACAATCTTAAATGCTGATGTATACCTGAGGGAGAAGAGGCTCCACATGGTGCTTATGCACCATGTACAAACAGGTCATTTGTTTTAATTTTAAACTGTAGGATTTTCTTTCCTAATTGGATATGTGAATTGTATTCTGTCGACGCAAATTGTAGGCAACAGGAAGCATGTAAGAACCAGTGTAATGGTATGACATCATACCCAGGAAACTGAAACTGGTACATTTGGTTTGGATAACTTCGGGAAACAGTGCCAAGGATGATATTGTTACAGATAAAATGCAAACTCTTTTTATATAAATAACATGAAACATTTGTCTCAGTCCTCTTTATTGTAGCTGTGCACGTATATATAGACACCAAGTACACAACATACCACTACAGAAATAGCTTTACTCCGGTTGCCATGGTGACACTATCTGCTGCTTCTTTTTTGGTCTGTCATAAGAACCCGAGTGAGTTGAATAAATTCAATGTAGGTATATAATTAAGAAAATTGTTATTTGTAGTATGTAAGATGCATGTTTGTATACAGACAGTTGTTTATGACAAGACGTATTGCTGCATATTTCATTTTAAACCATACATGCTTAAATATGCTTTAAAATGAATATTTTGTACTTTTCCCTTGGGATAACTTTCACTAGCAGCTTATGCTTAATCCACTTTCTTCTCAAGCAAAAACAATGATTTGATCTTCATAACTAGGTACACAACACTGAAAACAATTACATTGTATTCAAGCTGCTCAGATATAATGGAATATAATTTACGCCAGAAAAAAATGAAATAAATGTCTCTCCTGTCACTCCTCCTATTTTCTTTGTCAATATGGAGAAGCAGTGAACAATACTCTGAGCAGGAATGAACATTTTGCTAGAACTGGAGTATTATCAGAACTGTACTTCAGCATTCCTGCTTTAGGTCTATGTATTCTTACAACACATATGAAAACATATTTTAAATGTGTCACATGTGAAACAGGAATGGCATAACAAGAGGCAAACATGTAGCTGTTACTTTTGTGTGTGCATAATTCTGAGATGTGAAGCAGCACATTTAATAGGGTAAATCTAAGAAAGGCACACCGTCTGGTACACAAATGGTGTATCTGAACTATGGTCTTGACTCCAGTGTTGGCCAAGGACAGTTTGAATGCATGGCTAGAGATTGTGCATGCATTTGTGTTTCAGGATGAAAGCTCTAGATTCCATGCAGTACAGCAGGACAAAGGAGCTTAAGGGCCGATCTCAGGTACTATATACCCTGGAGTGGATAGCACGATCTCTCAAGGGAAATTGAGTTAAGCTAATAGCAGATGGTTGAATTTGCATAGTCTCATAAGGAGGCAGACTAGCTGTGGGTTTGAATCCACTGAGCTATAAAGGAGACAGAGCATCGGCTGTGTTAGTATGAGCACCAGGAACGTGACAGGCTTGAGTAAAGACTCGTAATATGTGGAATCTGCATCAAGAAGGTGGAGAAGCTGGTTGCTGAGAAGGGCAGTGGACCAGCCTTTGTTACTTGTGTTGACAGTGGATATGTTATCAGTATCACAGAAGATACTTATTGATTTCCCAGCCCATGCATGACCCTGAGACTGCAACAAGTGAATATATTTAATCCAGCTGAGAAGCCATTGGATGAAACAGTTAACCAAGTTCCTGTCCAGGGAGTGATGAGGTTATTTGTCAGAAGCAGGGGTGTTAGCAGGGAGAGATGCTACAGTCCTTGAGGACCAACAGGACAGATGGGTTCGGAAGAGGCGTCACTGCGAAGGCTGCAGAGTCCACACCTGCCAAAACTAGCTCAGCAAACCGGATTATAACAGTTCCTGTGAAAGTGCTTGCATGCCTCCACTGTGTATAATTGAAACACCATACGTGTCCTTATCTCTGGAAGATTCAGGTAAGGTGGCTAAATTCCCAATTCCCATTCCCTGAACGCCAACATGAAGGTTTATATATATATATATATATATATATATATATATATATATATATATATATATATATCATTAACATCTCACAGCATGACTTCAATAATTAGAAAAGGTGAAGCTGTCAATCTTCTGCACACATGCACTGCATATAAATCTGATGACTGTTTTACAGTTATATTTACCCCACTTTCATCTACCCCTTTCAGAAGCAGATACAATCTCATGGACCAACACCTGGCAGATGAAATTCAATGTGGACAATTGCAAGGTATTACATGCAGGTAACAAAAATGTCCACTATAATTACACTATGGGAGGAATAGAACTAGATGAAGTAACGCATGAGCAAGACCTAGGAGTCTACATGGACTCCTCACTTTCTCCATCCAAACAATGTGGGGAAGCAATAAAAAAGGCAAACACAATGTTAGGGTATATTGTCAAAAGTGTAGAATTGAGAACAAGGGCAGTGATGTTCAGACTGTGCAATGCACTAGTTAGAGCTCATCTGGATACTGTGGACAGTTCTGGGCTCCACACTTCAAGAAGGATATCGCTGCTCTAGAGGCAGTTCAGAGGAGAGCAACCAGACTTATTCCAGGTCTGAAGGGAATGTCCTACTGAGAGACTGAGGACCTGAACCTTTTCACCCTGGAACAGAGGAGACTACATGGTTTGGTGACTTGATTCAAGTCTTCAAAATCATGAAAGGCATCGACCACATCAAACCAGAGGAGCTTTTGCAGATCAGCAGGGACACACGCACCCAGGGACACAAATGGAAATTGGGCTTCAAGGCATTCAAGACAGAAAACAGGAGACACTTCTTTACACAGAGAGTTGTCACAATCTGAAACAAACTCCCCAGCGATGTGGTTGAAGCAACAATTTGGGATCATTTAAAAATTGACTGAATAGGATCCTTGGATCACTTAGTTATTAATGGACACCAAACGAGCACGATGGGTCGAATGGCCTCCTCTCATTTGTAATATTTCTTATGTTCTTATGTTCTTAAACATGTATTGTGTTTTGTGGTTCATTTACAATTGCACCACAATTTCAAGCAACACTAGTCCAGTTCAAGATCATGGTAGGGGTGCCTTGGACAGGGCAAGCATAGTGGTTTGTGTCCCGCTCTGTGATGTGTGCTAGAGAATAAACACAGACCCTGATCTGTATGCGTGAACCATGTTGCATGAGAGTACATACATGCACAAAGCTAATTCTCTCAATGCTAAACCCTGTAATCAACATATATCTTGTAATGGTATTTTTTCATATTATTAACACAGAAAATGTATATACATACATTTATCAAACATTCATTCTATACAAACAGTCTAAACTGGAGAGAACTGAAATAAAAATCAACTCTAATGCATTTAAAACATTAGGTATAATGACTGGTAGGGTGCTAAGATTCCCAAGATAACATTTTTGAAAAAGGTCTCTTAGAATTATTTTAAATGCATGTCTTATCTAGCTAATGGTACCCTTACATCTGGTGATCATAAGATAATGGATTTTTAGTCACTGAGCTACGCAATCATTTTGCAGTGGTTCCAGTCTGCTAACATTTTGAATGCTGATGTGCCCAAGGGATATATTTTTCATTAATATCTTGCCACATACAAAGAGACTCTTACTTATCTATGCAAAAGCAGGGTTCTTTAATTTGCAGCTTGTTTCTGTGTGGTGGTGTTTTTAATGCTGGTTGTGTTTTAAAGCACTACTGCTTCTACACCCGAAGGCTTGTGTGTGTAGAATGAAGAGTTTAGTTCATGTGTATTTCTGGAACATTAAAGATGATTAAGCCAACAGAAAGTTATCATACATTGAAAATAAACCAAATTCATTATGTTTTCATGGAGTGAAGATTTGCTCAGATACTGTGTGTTAAGTGTATGCATCTTTTTATGTATTGCTGTTATTACAATTAGTTTATTGTTATTTCATTGAGGTGACTTATACCATGACTTATGCAGTGGGTTGTATGTTTTTCATGTAACTCCTTAAGCAATTCTGGAATACCTGAGATACCGATACCTGGGGGGGGGGGGGGGGGGGAGCAAATTCCTATACTGATTTAAACATGACTTCAGGAAGACACAATACCAATATTAAAGCTTGTCTCCATCTAGTGGCATTTTATGTAATAACTCATAAGTAGCAAATATATGTCCACTACCTGTGTGCATTTAAATAGTGGTACTTTTATTTGTTCAACCTAACAATAGAAAACACAAAGACTTCAGGACTGTTCTCTCTCTCACTGTCTCTTCTTTGTTTGTGTGTAAATATTAGTGTGTGTGTGAATATATATATATATATATATATATATATATATATATATATATACACACACACACACACACATATGTATCATATGTTGTATTCCTTTGTTGAATACAATGTTATAATGCTGTAGTCATTCGTTAATAGTTTAAATAGTTCCCATGTATTACAATAATAATAAATAAATCATATACAATTAAAAATACATGATTGCTACTTAGAGGTAGCTTTACATATACCTTTGCTTTCGTTCATGCGAGATATTTGCGTTCACATGAGCGCACACTTGTATCTATAAGAGTTAATTGATGCATGTAGCATATGACACGCCTCCGTTTAGATCGCACACTGGCCAACTTAACAATACTACACTTGTTCGTGTGCGCTGAAGTGGCTGAGAGGAGAGGCGATAGATTTGACTATTTTTTTGATTTCCGAAGATTCATTGTATCCGTGCATTGTTTGCTCTTTTTTGCCAGGTATTGTTTTCATTGACATCTCCAAAGGAAAACGCTGGAATAGCCTGCAGCTGGTTTGTTGTCTCTTGCCAGCGCACAGTACGGGCTTACAGGAGGTTTTCTGCCAGTCGATGAGAGATGCTCAGCTGCGCTTTTCTGAACTATCCTTAAACACAAATCATAATTTAAGATCGACATTGTGTGATGGACACCACCCAGACAATTGGCAGGCGCGTTTTTATTCCAGATATTTGCAGTGAATGCTTGTAAAAACACCAGGCGTGATTCCATTCCTCTTGAACTTGTTGCTACTCTTTTCACACCTTCCTGAAGACATCCTCCAGCTCATGGGATACATTACAATTCGTTGTCCAGCATGATGTGGTTTTGAATGCTGAATAAAACAGGTCGTGGATGAGCACGACAGAAAGAAAGAAAGAAAGAAAGAAAAGAAACTCCATGCATCCCTATGAAACCTGTCGACTTTGTGTAGAGGTGAGTGGTTTTCACTTCAGTTGCAAGTGTGTAAAAACTATTTGAATGTATATATGTATGTATGTATACATACGCACAAACACACACATATACATACATAGACAGATATTGCATCTATAGATATCAAAGTGAACTGGTGTCTACACCTTAATAGAAAGCAAGCTTCTAATGCTGTGCTTGATCCTGTGCATGCTCAACTGATGCTGCTTGATGTATAAGACCGCAGGAGTAAGACAGAAAGGACAGAGGAATAAATATTAGGACAGTCCAAAATATAATAATATGTATAGACAGATAAGTGTTCTCGTATGAGGTTTTGTAAACCCAGTTTGCCAGTGTCAATGATGACCTTTTCCTATGTTTGATCTCTTTCTTTCTCTGCCCTGCTTCTCCAGATGTCCTGTCACCCACACGCCGCGCTTCTTTAATCAGCCGGGGGTCCGCAGTCTGCCTCAGCCGGAGTAAGGCGCAACAACCAGGGTCACAATGGCAGCGGGTGTAGCAGCCTGGCTGCCCTTCGCCCGGGCGGCGGCCATTGGGTGGATGCCGGTGGCCACTGCCCCTATGCCAGCACCCCCGAGAGAGAAGCGGAGGAAACAGGACGGGCTCCTCATCCTGAATGTCAGCGGGACCAAGTTTCAGACCTGGAGGAACACGCTGGAGCGCTACCCCGACACCTTACTGGGCAGCACGGAGCGGGACTTCTTTTTCCACGAAGAAACCAACGAGTACTTTTTCGACCGGGACCCGGACATCTTCAGGCACATACTGAACTTCTACCGGACCGGCAAGCTGCACTACCCGCGCCACGAGTGCATCTCCGCCTACGACGAGGAGCTGTCCTTTTTCGGCATCATCCCCGAAATCATCGGCGACTGCTGTTACGAAGAGTACAAGGACCGGCGGAGAGAGAACGCCGAGCGGCTGCAGGACGACGCCGACGCGGAGAACAACAAAGAGGGCCTGGCGGTGGATCTGACCCTGCGCCAGTCAATATGGCGGGCTTTCGAAAACCCGCACACCAGCACTTTGGCGCTGGTGTTTTATTACGTCACGGGGTTTTTCATCGCGGTTTCCGTGATCGCCAACGTGGTGGAGACGGTGCCCTGCAGGTCTTCGTCCGGCCCGAAGGACGTGCCGTGCGGGGTGCGCTACGAACTGGCTTTCTTCTGCCTGGATACAGCCTGCGTCATGATCTTCACCGTCGAGTACCTGCTGCGCCTCGTCGCCGCGCCCAGTCGCTGCAGGTTTGTGCGCAGCGTCATGAGCATCATCGACGTGGTGGCCATCATGCCGTATTACATCGGCCTGGTCATGACGGATAACGAGGACGTGAGCGGCGCCTTCGTGACCTTGAGGGTTTTCCGGGTGTTTAGGATTTTCAAGTTCTCCCGCCACTCGCAGGGCCTGCGCATCTTGGGGTACACGCTGAAGAGCTGCGCCTCGGAGCTGGGCTTCCTGCTCTTCTCTCTGACCATGGCCATTATCATTTTTGCGACAGTGATGTTCTACGCGGAGAAAGGATCGACCGCCAGCAAGTTCACCAGCATCCCTGCCGCTTTCTGGTACACCATTGTTACCATGACAACGCTGGGGTAGGTGCGGATGCTCGTGTGTTGCAATGAAGGGCTGCTTTTGTTCTCCATTAGTCGAGATTTATACACCACAGTAGAGCCATTCCCACATCCTACTTCAACTCACCCAGCCTGCCACTTTCAAAAGCAACCAACAACAACACCCCTATGTTGCATACCACCGCTTCTACTCTTGCTTTATGGAGAACACAATCTGATTAACTGCAAGTGTGAGGTTTTAACTTTTACACTAAAGTAATCAGCAGTAGCCCCCTAGTAGCATTGCTTCCCGGGTAGGAGGCTATTACTACTACAAATTATATGAAATAGGCTTCATTTTTCAGATCAGGAAAAACGTACAGAGACTGATTTTCATTCATTCTTGCATTCATTCAGACATAGTGCTGTGGTGTTGAAACCGTCTTCCACACAGTTTGCTTGTTGCTTCCTTTGCAGTTGTATGTCCCATGCATGGTACAGAATCTAACTGTAGACTATGTATGTATAGTATGTATAAGCCCAAGAATCCTAAGACATCAATTTCTTCAGTTGAACCTTCAGAGTTAACATTTCTGTCTTTGGTTTTTCATTGACTTTGATAGAGAAGAGTAGAGTGCAAAGGGATACTTTCTATCTGATTGTGGACTTGTGTTTAATTAACTGCACATATGTTAAGGTTTTTCTGTGTGAACCAATGGAATCTACAGATTGGCATACTACCCCTGGTTGCACACAATGATGCACAATTTTGCTGTTTTAGGTACAGGGGCAAAATGAATAATACATTAATATTTTAGTATCGATACTCATTTGAACAGATACATCAGTATGTGGTAGCAAGAGCATGGATACTTCCCCAGGAAAACCCCACAAACAGCAGATCTAATTCAGTTTTGGCTTTCAGGCATACTATCAGTATAAAAATGCAATTACTCCTATACACTCACAACTGACAGATAGATTCTGTGCAGGGCTCAGAGAGTAGACACTGAGATGCATCTACAGAGAGTCTCATTAATGAGTTGTAGCTCTACAGCATGCTTATGATTGCTTATTATTGAGATTGTATTATTATTGTACAGGGTTTCCAGAAAGGTTAAGACTGCAGGCATTTATAACACAATTGAGGAGGTGATGATCTCAGAAGAAAAGTATCTGCCTAACTCAAGCTTTTCTGTCTGGGAGTGAATTGAACTTCTTGCCGCAGCTCAAAAATGAACAAACAGAGTTTTAACTGATTATCCTGCAGATAGTTTGATCCTGCTTCCAAAATCTTAAGATCAAAGGCTCATGGGAAACAATTATAAAATCAGCTATGAGAAGTCTTCCATAAATTGCATTTTGGGGTATTTTGTGCTGATTGTGGCTGGGCAGCAGTGTAGAGTAGTGGTCAGGGCTTTTGACTCCTGAGCAGAAGAGGTCATGGGTTCAATCGCAGGTGGGGGACACTGCTGCTGTACCCTGGAGCAAGGTACTCTAAAAACCCCACTGTATAAATTGGTAATTCTATGTAAAAATAATGTAATATGTTATTACAGTTGTAGGTCACCCTAGATAAAGGCATCTGCTAAGAAATATAATATGATTAATAATTAATTTGCCTCAAAGTGCACATAATTGTTTATTTTACTTAATATAATCATGTACAACAATGCATTAAAATGCATGAAAACAAACAATGAAAGAATTTGAGATATTGGAAGAGAATTTGAGATAATACAACCCAAAATAGACCAGTATGCCAACAGCGTGATTTCACGGTGACATCAACGCAAACAATAAGATTATAGCCCGACCGATACAGGCTTTTTGGTCCCATACCGATACTGATAATTGGGAAGATATTTCGATATTTCCTTTTTTTTTTTTGTTAACATGCAAAACGGACATTTTCTAGCATGGATCCCTCAAATCTCTCCCTGTCAGAGAGAAATTGTGTCAAATATGCACTGAAGGCAGGATTTGTACATTTTATATAATAAACTTAACATTTATTTTCATCATAAATTACAACCACGTTGGAATATGTGCCGATACAGATATTTATGTAAAAGGACCGATAATATCTATGCTCCAATATATCTGTCGGGCCCTAAATAAGATTGCTTATATTTTCAAATAGAGTCTTGCCAGAACAATAATTAAAGATGGAAACAGCCCAAGCAGTGACTTAAAAAAAATCTTTGTATTCTGCTATTCTTATTGTATTGGTGTCAATTGCTTCAATTTATCTGCAACCTGTGAGGATCAGGAGTGTGGTAGCTGCCTTACTTCCCAGCTATAGTATGATAATGTGTATTATTATGAACTATAGACATATTTACTAAAATAACATATCTACAATTGCAAATGATTTTCATAATACCCTTTAATTAATTGTGAATGTGTAGTAAGACAAAAATAGTATACATGGTGGTTAATGTTCAGTGCCTCCTGTAGCAATATTAGGCCTAATTGTTCAGCATATGATTTATTTCACATAGATGGACTTGCGCGTTTTCATTTTGATTATTTAAGTGAACTTGTGAGGTTTTCATGTGTGTGTGTGTGTGTGTGTGTGTGTGTGTGTGTATGAATAGATAAATTAGGCTATACAGTTTTACATTTTCACTTCTCACACTATAAACATAAAACCTAAAATATGTACTGTGGCAGGTCTATTTCAAAACTGAGTTCCTAATACTAGTGCTAATTAGCTATTCTAAAGTAGATTAATCAATTCAAACATTCCCCGGCTTCACCTGCATTGTTTTATTTAGGAGGACAAAGTTCTGTGTCAAAGTAATTTAAGTTCAACAATTATTTGCTGTAGCACATTTTCCATACCTAACAAGATTGTTACTGCTTGTCGCCGTAGCAGGCAAAGCAATAAGTAGGACCGGAGCTTTGTGTGTGTGGGTGACAAGGGTTGGACGGCACCACACAGAGTTATCACCCATAAGTTCTTACTCTGAAGATGTGATAACAGATATGACACACAAGACTACTGTAACAGTGTTTTGAATAAAAAGAGACAACAGGGCTGCTGAAGCTCATATTAGGTGTCTTCCATGAAACAAGTCTCATGCATAGATATATTCTCCTTGGTATAGCTGTTGTATTGTGGTTGTAATAAGCAGTCCACACTGAGACAAAATGGTTGTGTGTCTCCCTACAGAATAGGTGTGGACGGATTGCCTCAACTTGTTAACTGACTTACCCAGGAAAGCACTCCACTAAATTGAATGTTGCCTTTTTTAACTGTTAGTATGATTTATTAATGTCTCATTACTTTCATGCCACATGACAGCTGGGGGAATAAATAAATACAAAGAATACCAGTTTGCGGATTGCTATATTAGCCCTTCTTTTGGATTCATCATAACGTCATATAATTTTATATAACTCGTTCTAAATCTCTTTTGTATGAATGTGTCATTTAGTTTATCTCACTCAAGATAATTTATTTACGGAATTAGCCTCACAAATCAGGCTCCTTGAAAGTGTTTTATGGAACGGAACATAAAATAATTCTGGACCTTTTTTTGAGAGACCAAAATAAAACAACAACCTCGTTTGCACTTGTTCTGCCACATTTGCCCTTAATTCTCACATTTGTAGACTTCTTTGGAGTGCCCAGGCCACTAAAATCAAGGAACCTATAATTGATTAATTGAAATGGAAAATTATGAAAAGGTGTCTGTCATCAAAACAGGAAGACATTGTGGAGAACCCAGGGAACCTTTAACTGTCATAATGTTAAAGCAGACAGTTGATTCTGTGTAGGTGATAACCTTCATATCTCTGCTGTGGTGAGGCATATTGGCTACTGTCATGAGTGGGATATCAAGTGAGTGTCAGTGGTGGGTTTTCCTTGTGTGGTTATTTACACATGAATTGATGATATATTTGCACAAGCTGGAGAGGACTGTGTCTGAAGAATAAGGCCAGTGTAAATGTCATATTTACACATGAGAGGGGCACATTCCAAGTGGGTCTTTATTGTTCTGCTCGAGCCAAAGTAAAAATGACTTATACAGTTCTGCATTTCCTTGGGCTCTAATTATTTTACACAATAAGAACTGCAGTCTGTGTCCTTCAAAGACAGAAGCATGGAAGGACAGAGGTATATACACAGATAAGCCATGCAAATAGTTCTTCAGCTGTTTTTGCAGAATTCAGTGTTGAGAGATCATTTACATGAGCAATTCTACCAGGTAACAGTTTGATTTATGAAGGGCTTGTAGCATGGTAATTTCTCAACAGTATTTACGATTTATTATTATCATTATTATAATTGTATTTATTTACATTTTGTATATATACTAAATCATCTTTATTATCTGTATACATTGTTATGGTCAAACATTGCGTTATTTTGAGTGGTGATAAAAGCTTTTCATGTGAGAATAATATGTTTACTGCAAGTGCTGTCTGCAAGTAGGCTTGCTCTAATACTGCCCATTTTACCAGGACCTATGGGGCAGCCTGTGTTTTTGGTTTTATCAGTGGGAAAACATAATACAAGGTTGTGAGAACAAGAAAGAGACTGAAAGGAAAAGGTCAAAAGAATGTTGAGTGCCACTTATATTTTTACTGGTACAAGAAGTGTAGCAATCATATTTATCTGTTTGGTCAAACTGAGTCCACATAGGAAGAAGTCGTCTTTTCTAACTGCATCTTTCCAAATTTGCGCACATCATTTCAGTTTGGTGTCAGTAGTTTGCCCGTGGTCAAATCTCGAAAGACATTCAGTAAGTTTACATGACAATTGTTATATTCAGAAAACTGAACTGGAAAAAGAAATAACAAATAACTAAATAACTAAAAGACTGTGTATATTTATAGAAGGCACTTTCATGCACACATTAGTGTATATACATTGTGAGCTGATGTGAGAGACAGCATCAGGGATACCTCCTTAGGTAATTAATTAGTGCAAGGATATACACTACTGGTCAAAAGTTTTAGAACACCCCCATTTTTCCAGTTTATATTTAAATTTAAGCAGTTCAAATCCAATGAATAACCTGAAATGATACAAAGGTAAGTGGTAAACTGACAGAGGTTAAAAAAAAAAAATGATGTTACCAAAAACTAAAAAATAATGTACATTTCAGAGTAATATACAGTGTTACTATACCCTCTTAAGCATTGTTTGGCAGTGATACATGAATTTGAAAGCTTATTCTCTTGGCTAACAGCGCTTTTCATTCTGAAACACATCTGATTTACAGTTTCCGTGTCGCACGCCGTCATCAGAGCCCATGGGGTAAATGCGCAGTCTGCTCGGAGGGGTCTGTTCCAGAATATGTCATAATTGTCAATGTTTTCAGAGATTTTGTATTCCTACTCAGACCAAGAATCCCCCCACCCCCCATTTTCAAAATGCGTGGGGGTATAAAAACCAGAAAATCAGAGAATGCTTCACTTCGTTAGAAAGCTGAGGGTCTCAGCTTTCATGGATACCCTTGGCAAACAAGACAACAGTGAAGAGTACACATGGGATTAAAGAGAAGCACACGGATTTGGTGCCCTTTTAAGTGTGTCATCTTAAGGGGTTATTATTAAACAAAACGATTCCATGATTTATTTTTTATCTGTAATTGTTTATTGTTCTTTGCTTTAATGTCAGAGTACATTGAGACATTAAACTGCATAATTTCAATAAAAACTGGAAAATGGAGGTGTTCTAAAACTTTTGACCGGTAGTGTATGACAGGATGATAATGTTTTGTTATAACTTTTTTTTTATAGGCCTATATATGTTTTGTGTCATTCATCAATAACAGCACAAAACTGTGATTATAAGGCCCAGTACAATACACCATTACATTCCTAAATGTGCAGCAATTACAAAATTAAACTCAAAGGCATCAAGGGACCAAAAACATATAGTTGGCTCCTGAAATAAAATGTCAGTTTTACATATGCTTATATATGGTGTCTGAAACTCATCTTTAATATTTGATGCTTATGTTATATATCCGATGCTTGCACATTTTAATATTTAATATGTTAATATTTAAGCCATTTACTAAAAGTCTAATAAGCCAGCCTCTTCTTCATGTTTTTAGATTATGTTAGAATGTTAGGAAGTGTTAAAATATGGAGAATGGATTTTCATTAACACGGGTTTGTAAATCAGGATTTGGGATTAAATGTAAAAGGCACCTGTGCATCATTTAACAAGCTGTAGTTAAAAGCACAAGCTGTGGATTTAGTTTTCTGTGAATTTGGTGTTTATAAATATGAGTCTTTATCATTGCTGCACATTTTCTCGTATGGTCTAAAAGTAATTACATTCAAAAATAATGCTTAAAAGGCTGATATGAAAGTACAGTAGGGAAATGAATTGATCAAAGTTAAATTAATATTCCCCATTGGTGCTTGTCTGAATTCAGATAAGTAGGGGGGCGTTTGGCATTAGAAATTCATCCATGGTTTTATCATAAATTGGTTGCCAGCCTCAGAGTATCCCATGTAGTGCGCAAAGACTATTCAAATTGCTGTGCAATGTTATCTATTAATTGTTTAACAACCAGCGTTATCATATTCGCTCTTCTTGTTGTTAAGCTTCTTGCAACTTGGTTTAAATTTGATGAAAAATCTTTTAGTGATAGATACATAGCTAATACATAGATTTGTCTCATTTTCAAGAGAATCTGATGCACACACAGCATGTGTTTGTATTAATATTTAGTATGCCTTTAGCCCTCTGAGATCGAAAATCATTCCATTGCACATTTCACAGTTCAGATATTTTGCATTTTATGTATCCTTATCCTGCAAGTGATTAGTGTTTTCATCTTTGCAGGGAATGATTGTTGGGCTTATTGCAGAGCGCTCGTTGACTTTCACACTTCCACCCTTACTAGTTGATGCACCCAAAGCTTTGAGTCGAGACCCAAGAGCACTACAGCAGCTTTCACTGTCATGGACGGCAGCTTTCTACAGAACTAAACATGGATTGGCCAAAACATGTATACTGAAGACCGCAGAGAATAAACCAGAGGAACAAATTCTCTCTGAATATAGATGAGACAAGGACACATTTAAAGAGATTCAAAAGCATTTTATTGCGCTATGATCTTACAGGGTCAGGTTATGAGGGATGAAGGCCTATTCCTGTTTAACATAACTGTAGATCCATCCAGGTGTAGATCATTGTTCTGTAACCACCTGCAGTTGTCAATGACCAAACAAAGTCCAGATCCCGTCTTTATTCACCTAGATGCATGCAGTGAAACTCAACCGTCAGCAATCAAAATGCTCAGTGGAACTGCTTCTTAGTGTCAGTGCCACACACAGCCTTATGGACCCTTTTAATTTTCAGTAGAATAAAATATTAAACCTTCATCTGACACCTAACTTCTCTGATGGCTTTTACACTGGTCTGAGATTATGTTGTCTGAGAGGGGTAGGTGGAAAGTGCTGGAAGAAGTATGTCTGATACCAGGATTTCAATTCACAGTGCCAGCAAAGACAATGCCCCAGAGATGGTCAGCATGCTATGATGTGCATTTAGCCATCTGTAAAATTTGCAAAAATGGTGCTTAGTTGCTACCAAGGTGCCACAGTTAAAAGTTCCTTCAGTGCAATGTCTGACATCACTGATGCACAGTCCTGTATGATACAAAGTCATGCTCCACCTTGAGAAAATGGAGCAAACCCTCTGTGCAGCTTGTTTGTTTCATTGATTGAAGGATAAAACTAGGAGCATTGCCCCAAATCCATCACTACTATTAAATATTCCTCCTGATGTCAGTTGGCTATTGGTAACTAACCAACAACCCATCTACTTACAGCTGAGCACTCTCTGTTCAGAGCTTAAAAGATTCAAGAACATGAATATTGTTATTTGTAGAAATCAATAGCTTTTGAAAATGGTTATTTTTATTATTGAGTCATAAATTGAATTCCTCAGGTTGTGTGGTTCTTTAATGTCAATAGTGTCAAGTTCTCTCTGGGTGCCTTATTTTTCTATTGCTGTGTGATTTTTCTTGCTTAAGCTTATAAGAGAATGCGTCTTGATGGCCATTTGAAAGGCACAAGAACCTTCAGCTTTCTGTACTTCCCCCTTTTTTATAGTTGGTCGATTGTGGTGTGATATGTGAGTGAACCGTAATGCAGTGTGTTTTGTCAGCTTAACTGTAATGGTCAATCAATGATAGGTCTTTCAAACGTTAATGAAATAACTACGTGCTGTGTTCTTAAACTGTCAAAGCTCTAGCTATTCTGTACCAATATTGTGCACATGTGGAGCACTGTAAACTCTAACATTTAGTGATATTCTTGAAGGGTATGCTCAAATTCATGAAGTTGTATATTTCCAGTGTGTTTTATCCTTGTTACCTCCAGTGCACTGTGACACTGAGACAGCAGCACGGAACAGTGCTTTTGCTTTACTGGCAGTGTGTGCCACCGGTGGCAGGCCGTCTCATGTTTAATAGATTGAAGGTGCACAACAATCCACTCTGTCTGGCTGGTAGAAATTCCCAGCCTGCTTTACCTTTATAGCAAATGTTGCTGTTGAACATTTCACATAAACCAATTATAACATGTATATCGCCCTCAGGTCAGCTGCATGTGAGTTGATTACACAAGTCTCACGAACCCCACGAGTGCGTTAGTATGTCATTAAAATGAATCCAAGCAGTATATTATTTGACAATTGTTTTGTATTTGCAGATTACAGCCAAAGGTCAAATGTGCCCTGCCCCTCAAAATATTGTAACATTCGTCAGGGTTAAAGCGACATCACAAAACAGGCTGCAACGAAAGGCCTTTCTTTATTATCAGATGAGGCACATGACTCAAGGCACACAAAACGGTTTTAGCTCCTGACACCCGGAAGGGGGGCAATCTGACTCGCCCCTCATCAACCCCAGTACAAATACCCATGACTATGCATGACTTCCGTGCAGGTCTAACACCCCTGACAGTAGCAAACCTATCCCCACGGGTTCATCCTGCGTGATCACTCCCAATTAACCAATGGTACATCAACTCAAATACATGATAGGGATTTAATTTAGCAGGGACAATTGCTCCTGTTGCATACGACTATTCCCCAACAGGACTAATGATGTACAGTTTGCCCTACAACACCGCACGTAGTACCAGACTAGGGCGTAACCCCCTGACATGCTACAATATTAAATGGGACAACATATAATAATCATAATCATAATAAATGTGTGTATTTCGGTCCTTTTCCCATTGGATCTGTAGTTTGTGTCATATAGTACCTCAGATATTTTATACAAATAGGTATGATGCCAGTTATTCAACAAATTATATAAATTGAAAGTATTATAATCATTTTACAGATACACTCATCCTAATACATTGGATGAAAATAGCAAAATAGATTTTGTTCGATTTCCATGGGGGGGAGACCTGGTGTAGTGTGATTTGTAACAGGTAGGAGATTGTTGGCCTCCTTTTCTGTGTTGACCCACTATAGTGCAGCTCTGCTCTGTTCTGAGGAGTTATGTTGCTGCAGCCAGACGAAGGACTATAAAATGGGTCATGGTCAGGGAATGTGGAGCAGTGAGTGCTAAATTCAATTTGGGGCTACTATCTTATCACCTTAGTCCTTGGTGGGAAAACATTATTTTCCCAATGCCAATACTCTTATGCAGAAGCTCATTATTCATGGCCTGACGAACCCAGTCCCAGCATACATTCTGTTGAGGAGAATCTAGCTTGGTCTAATATAATCCTGGCAAAATGATCCAAAAGAGTGCCAAACCGCTTGTTACACTTGAAAGGATGACATGACAGGGAAGATGAGCACAGCTAACAATGGTGAGAAGAAACCAAAAGTCAGCTCTGTGTGTCATGTCTGAGGTCACATAAGTTCACTAATTCATTTTCTCCCTCTCCCAAGAATGACGCAAACTGCAGAAAAATCTGGATTTAACTCAGACCAGTGGTTGTAACCATAGCACTTACCATATTAACATTTCAACTCTTCATTAAAGCAAGTCATTTATAATTAACCAAAGACAAGATGCGTTGGACAAATAAGTTAATGCTCGTGTCTTCAATGGATGTCTTAGCGTTAGATGCACTATCTCTCCACATTGATGAAGAGGAGTTCAGATACTGAGGTGCAACCGAGCAAATCTTTTTATCAAAGTGCGTCAGAAATCCTTCAAGAAAGTTTCAGTGTGGGTTCCTGAAAAATATTTAGCTTTCAAGTATGGTGCCTTACAGTACATTGGTCTTTTCTTTTGCTCTCATTCTGACAATATTTGACAAGCCTGACAAGTGACATCAAGCAGACAGCACACAAGAGGAAGCAACCTTGCTGCTGGGAGTGGAACCTGATGCCCTGAAAGCGCTTGAGCCTGAAGTGTCCATTCAACAACATTTAAAAAACAAACAATAATGATGTAATGTAAACAGACTTCACAAGACATATTCTGAAAGTATATTGTACATCAACCTTCCATCTTCGCTCTTTAATTAAAATTGTAATTAATAGTTTATTATTAATTATAGTAATTGGGAAAGAGCGTCGCTGATATATTTGTATATATAAAGCAGAATCCTGTCCTTTCCTACATTTCTAATTTGTGGAGATGTATTGAAATGCCAGCTAGAAAACAGTTATTTTATATAATTCAAATATATATTTTTATATACATTATAGAAAGAAATTACGATACCAAAACCATAAGCATCATTGACCTCACACTTAAAATGTGTACCATTCCACAAAATAAATATGCAGGACTTGAATGTTCTCCTGAGCCATATAATCGAAAACCACTGAATAAGAAACCTTGAACAAGATTACCCACAAAAGAGCTTCATTCAGAATTCATGGACTGGAATTACAAAATTTGATTGCTGATGTTAAAGCTTTTAACGTTCAGTGTATCCTGCTTATTTTTCATTCAGTGTTGTGCATTGCTGGTGTAAGCTGATCTTCTTGGACGCTGTCCAGTCAACACGAATAATCAAAATAGCACAGTTGCCAACTCATTGAGATAAGATTTAAAGGTTAATAAACATATCAGAACATTTGATTTAAGGCAAAGCGAATGGCCATTAAAGTCGCCAGAGTGTGGGCACTTGCTTTTTAATAAATCATCGCTTTTAATTACAGTGAATTCTGCAATTTAGACGATTAAAATAAGCCTGCTGTGTACCAGGATTAAGCACCCAAAAGCTTTTTACTTTTACAGGGAGAGCCTGTGTCTCTTCTGTTGAAGTTGAAGTTGAAGATCTGAATTTTTTACCTCATGTTATTTTGCTTGTTTCTGTGTGAAATAATGTATTCTCAAGGAATTATAACCGGCCATTTTAACTAGAGCCCTCGTGTCTGTCTTTTTGTATATTAGTGTTTTTAATTTAGTAAAGGGAAATGAGACACCTTTTTGTCTGTCCCAGAAATTGTGATGTTCTGATTCATTATTGTGTCAAACCCAGACTTATGGACATTTCAGTGGGGTTAAGGTGCAGAGACTGAGCATGCCAGGTCATCAGATAAATGTTCTACTTTTCTAAAAATGTATTTTAATAATAAAAAAGATGTTACACTAACTAGGCTGTTATAAGGGCTGCAATTATGATGAAAAGGAAGTCTAATAACAAAAATAAATTACTTCACCATCTCCATTTTTTGTGATCTATGCCAGTTGTCTGCTTTTGTTACTCCAAAGCCTAATTCTAGACCTTTCTAATGGTTATTCTGCTTGAAAAGTTTTTATTTTTTTTAAGTTAACAATATTAGAGTGAGCTCTGAAGATAACATGAAAAAGCATGAGTCTTGCTTTATCATCACTACACATAAATTGGTGAATTTATGATCAGACTAGTGATGAGTTTTGTTTATTTTCCTGCAGTTAATACATTTATTACCGTATAAAAACTGTCACTGTATGGTGCATCAGTGAAAGCAGATTAGTAAAGATCGGTCTCTTTGGAGCCACTGGCCTGCCCAGTGGAAACTCCACAGGTATTACTACTGTCCAAACATCAGAGAATAGTATCACAATGTGTCCTGCAAAAAGCTTTGTCAGAAAATGGGTGAGGTAAAAATGTGTGTGTGTGGGTGTGGAGGGGGCTTACCTTTTTAGTGTGAGTGTGTGGTGAATGTGAGTGCGTGTGTGGGTGAGTGTGTATGAATGTCTCTGTGTGGGTGAATGTGTGTTTAACAGTTTAGAGGTCAGCTTATCAATTTTGGAGATGATAATAAAATAGTACAAGTGCCTACTAGCTATACATTAGTAAAAATGTATTATCAGAATTTAATTATACTGTAAGAAATAAGAGATAAATGTAAGTTATAGCGGGAAAGTTGGTCCTTTGCTGAGACTTTCACTTTACATCATTTTACATGATAGCTGTTAAACAATTTGAAGCTGCTTGTTATAAGTATGGCTCTCGAGGCAGGCATTGATGTGAGAACTCTGCTGTTTGAAGTGCTGTAATAAAGGCGAAGTGGATTCCATCCATAAAAGCTCAGTGTGTGACCAACTCCTGGGCTGTCAGCCTGATTCATGAGCATTTGATTTAAATTCCCTGTTTGAAGGAAAATATGCAGCAACCTTTCTTCCTGTAAACCTTTCTCTGTTGTTCTGTTGCTGTTTCACATTGGGCTTATTATTATATTCAGACAGCTGCAAATGCCCTCTTTTCCCTGAGCTGTCTTAGTATGATCGGAAAACATTAAAAAGAATCAATTATGATTTTGCGTGGCTGTTAATTAATGCATATATTTTATTTATTTAATTAGCAGTGGGAAGTAGTGCAGGGTAATTAAACGCCCGGTGCATTGCTGTTGACAAATGACAAAATGGAAAATGGGAAGATGGCAGTACATCCCAATGGCCATTTCTACCTGTGAGAACCTGAGAGCGTAATGAGTTTCTCACCTGCATGAGATGAATCTATAAGACAAATGGAAAACAGTTTATCGCCTCTTCTGTTGTGTTTCTCTTTTTATGGTGCCTGAGTGCCAATGCATTAATTGCTTTTTTACTCCGGCTAATGCATACTTTAACGGGTGGATTCCAGACTGATTTAGTCATCGTGGGTAAAGAATAGCTCTTCTGTTTAGCTTTAATGTTTGTTAATTAAGATGACTAATGTAGACTTTTTGTAACCATTGTGAAGGAGTAGGTAAGCTCAGTTGTGTGTTACAATGACTCTAATAAACACACACACTGTCCTAAGTCACTAGTAAACCTATTCACAGCTTTGCCCCTCAATGAAGCCACTGTGACCCAGGATTGATGTGAAACAGATTCAGATTTCGAGAATGTCTGATGAAGCATCTATCCTTTTATTTGTTTTTCAAAGTATGCAGCACTAGTTTATTAAGGCACCAAGAGCGATTGGTAGTGTAAAAAACCTTTTTATTAGAGACCTCAAGAATTGGTTTCAGAGGAGAGCCATGTAGTTTGTACATCTTCAGTGATTTTCTTAATTAACAGGCTGATAACAGGATATAACTGGCAGAAAAAGGATAAACAGAGAACACAGCACAGCTTGTGTTACACAGTGTGGTAAAATCAATACTGAAGACAATAGCAACATGTGGTAACTCACTAGCATGGCAAATATTGGCCTTTTCTGTGAAATAAACTAGAATGTGTCATTGATTCATGAATCTCCTTTAAATGGTCACAGCAACCACTGAGCCCTGGACTGAAATGGTCTATAAAAATAAGCCTGATGCTGTTAATGCCCCGCTTTATTTCTGTTCTCCTTCTGTTCTGGTAAGATGTGAACCGAAACCAAAAGGTATACCCTATTCACAATATTATGTGTTTATTTATTGATTTGTTTGTTTATTTATATAGCACCATTAATGCCAAAGACACCCCAAGTGCTAAAGCAGAGAATTTACATTTCACATTAATAAAAATAATACAAATAAAGAGGTTAAAATAATCCATAAAAATATAACAAGATTAGTTAAACTAAACCTATTTAAAAAGAGATTGGAGCAAAGAGAGACTGCTGGCATCAGTGGTATAAAACGGAGATTAGAAAAATGAATATTCCCCCATCTTCTTCTGTTTACAGTCATAAACGTTCTTACAAAGGTTTATTTGTTTGCTTTGCTTTGGTCTGTTCATTTTCAATCTGTAAAGTGCTCTGTGGCTATCCTGCGAAGGTTGCTTTAATAAATAAAACTTGATGATTGATTGATTGATTGATTGATGATAGCAATAACTCCTCTGCGCCCTGTTTCAGTCCAGAATAAAAACTCAATATCGTTTTCTGAGACTGGGCATGAGGGAAGAACTGGTATGGGGGGATTAAGTGATGGCTGCGATTGTAATAAGATTATTAGGATATTAGGTTTTCTCTGGGTAAAACGACAATGTCCACATATTCTATTGAAGAGATGGAGAACAGCAGACTTCTTTGCTAATGCAGAGATCTGATTGATATCCTGTAATCGATAACATCTTTGAAAGTAAAAAAGGGCTAAAATGCTGCAGGCATCTAAATAATATAGTATAACGTTTGGTGTAATTTTTATCTTCCCTTATTCAGTGCTGTAAAACCACAAGCTTGATACTTGAAGATTAATGGAGTCACTGGACCAATTTTCTAGCCTTAGAGCTCGACTTCAATGAATGAGAGATATGTGATGTACAGGTGCTTCTTTCTTTCAGTTCGCCCATTCAATCTTAATTTACAGAAAGATAAAAAAACTGCTTGGCTTGACTCTTAGTGGATGAATTGAATTATTTTTAAAATGTGTTTTGTTCCCCCCCACACATTAAGCTTGACATCATGTTTGGAAAGCACTGATCAGATAATATACAAATATCAACCCATTCTGAGAAGGGCCGTGAGCTTCAGGGAGATTGATGGGCCTTTTTCTGTTATTTCAAATTGAATAATTACTGAGAAGGATAAGTTTCATGATAACCCTTAATGAAAGGCTATAAAGAAGTGTCTGTATAGACAGTGTGCTCTTAATTTCCAATCGTGTGTTAAATAGCATCCAGTAAGATATAAGGATCCCAAGAGTCGCCATGGCTTGTCTACAGATCTGATCTTGCTCCAGACCATCATGTTGTATATTAGCAAGTTCTGATGTGTACTGATACCCCCCACCCCCCACAGCCGTGTCGTGTAACAACTGTGAAGCCTCACTACTGAGAGCTTGATCTCAATGGTCCGTGTGATAGTGCTTTGTGCGTGGCTTAGAACGCCTTGTGCAAGTGTAGCAGGGCTCCTAGTGCATGAGCTTGTCACGGTGACCTCATCCCTCATTCTCTGAGCGACTGGGCAAGTTTGTAGACAGAGGTAAAGCCTTAGAATAAAAATCCATCAGTGCTGGGTTAAATGTTGTGGCCCAAAATGTCACAATATACCCTGGTGATCATAATGCTCTTAGAAAAACAAAACAAAAAATAACAACGAAAAGTTTAAATAGTACACAAGCTCTTAGAGCTGTCTTGGAAGGTTCGAACGTTCGAAGGTTCGTTAGATCTCCAGACCTTCTGAGGTTTTTACAAACCTTTGAAGGTTCGTCACGTGACAGTCACATCATTTTTTTTTTCTTAGATAGAAATTTAAATTGACAATGCATACTAACTGTGTAAGTTTCTTGCAATTGTCCCATTATTATTACTATTAATATATCGGTATAATAATAATAATAATAATAATAATAATAATATATAATGTTGACACAAACTCACAAACTGTAGAAGAAGTCTTTTTATTATAGTTAACCCACGTGCTGCAAAGTTGTGTGATGGGTACTTTCAGTATAGTACTGAACACCGGGATATATACATCAAGGATTTTACACCGATTGGCTATTTTCAAACCTTTTTCTGTATTGAAAAAAATACAAATACAATGTCATCACACATACAATTTATTATGAGTAAGATGCCTAAAGGTTAACATGTTTCATGCAAGTAAAATCAATATAAACCATGTGCATGATAAACATGATTACTGTTCAAGATAAAATATACACTTGTAGTTTAAAATAAGTTATTTTGTTTATATGGATTACCTGTAAAAAAAAAGTAGGCTGTTCATTTAATCTATACACTAGTAGCGAATGTGACATCATCAATGCATTATGCAAATTAGCACCAACGATGCTTTGAACCTTCGTTCGGTAATGTGTTCTGAACCTTCGAATGTTACAATTTACCCTTGGGGATAGCCATACAAGCTCTTGTGAGTTCTTGTACAATATACAGCTGACGAGGGAAGGTTTGTGCTTTTAGCTTTGGGAAGATAGCGTATGCACACATTTTTCCTGTAAATCGATTTATTTGTCAATCCAGGTCTGAATTCAGAAGAATTTGGCCTTTCATCTTTAGCTTCTCACTCTCTCCGCCCCAAGGGTGACTGGAGATAACGGCGGAATGGTCGTGGAGCAGGTTCTATTCATTCTGTCGAAGTTGCCGTGGTGACAGAACTTAAAAGTGACACATTTTATACAGTGAGAAATTAGTAAACCCTTGCTTCCCCGGGGGTGATGTCATACAGTGTTTCTACATCGTGCCAACTTGAAAATCGAACTTGCTATCAAAGGCAAAACTTCTCTGAACGCAAGCCTGCCTTGGAGACGAATGTATTTGGTTATTTATAAATCAACCTGCATGCTTGTGCTTTTGTGCAGTTTCTCAGGACCATAAGTGTTTGACTAAAGCACATTTGCTTAGTAACTTATATTGGTAGCAGTATGAGTATACGCTTTGCTAACAATAATTATTTTACACATACACATATACACTCACCTAAAGGATTATTAGGAACACCATACTAATACTGTGTTTGACCCCCTTTCGCCTTCAGAACTGCCTTAATTCTACGTGGCATTGATTCAACAAGGTGCTGAAAGCATTCTTTAGAAATGTTGGCCCATATTGATAGGATAGCATCTTGCAGTTGATGGAGATTTGTGGGATGCACATCCAGGGCACGAAGCTCCCGTTCCACCACATCCCAAAGATGCTCTATTGGGTTGAGATCTGGTGACTGTGGGGGCCAGTTTAGTACAGTGAACTCATTGTCATGTTCAAGAAACCAATTTGAAATGATTGGACCTTTGTGACATGGTGCATTATCCTGCTGGAAGTAGCCATCAGAGGATGGGTACATGGTGGTCATAAAGGGATGGACATGGTCAGAAACAATGCTCAGGTAGGCCGTGGCATTTAAACGATGCCCAATTGGCACTAAGGGGCCTAAAGTGTGCCAAGAAAACATCCCCTACACCATTACACCACCACCACCAGCCTGCACAGTGGTAACAAGGCATGATGGATCCATGTTCTCATTCTGTTTACGCCAAATTCTGACTCTACCATCTGAACGTCTCAACAGAAATCGAGACTCATCAGACCAGGCAACATTTTTCCAGTCTTCAACTGTCCAATTTTGGCGAGCTTGTGCAAATTGTAGCCTCTTTTTCCTGTTTGTAGTGGAGATGAGTGGTACCCGGTGGGGTCTTCTGCTGTTGTAGCCCATCCGCCTCAAGGTTGTACGTGTTGTGGCTTCACCAATGCTTTGCTGCATACCTCGGTTGTAACAAGTGGTTATTTCAGTCAAAGTTGCTCTTCTATCAGCTTGAATCAGTCGGCCCATTCTTCTCTGACCTCTAGCATCAACAAGGCATTTTCGCCCACAGGACTGCCGCATACTGGATGTTTTTCCCTTTTCACACCATTCTTTGTAAACCCTAGAAATGGTTGTGCGTGAAAATCCCAGTAACTGAGCAGATTGTGAAATACTCAGACCGGCCCGTCTGGCACCAACAACCATGCCACGCTCAAAATTGCTTAAATCACCTTTCTTTCCCATTCAGACATTCAGTTTGGAGTTCAGGAGATTGTCTTGACCAGGGCCACACCCCTAAATGCATTGAAGCAACTGCCATGTGATTGGTTGGTTAGATATTTGCATTAATGAGAAATTGAACAGGTGTTCCTAATAATCCTTTAGGTGAGTGTATATATATATATATATATATAGTAACGGGTTGGGGGGCCCGTCACAAGAAAGGGCTGTATGTAGGCGGGGTCTGGTCTTGAAACACACAGTAGGAAGGCAGGCAAAGGGTAGGAAACAGGCTTGCTGTTGTTTTATTGTTTCCCTAAAGGGCAGGCACAGTGTCAAAAAGCAAAACAAACCCTAGCTCTGTCCGGGCACTAACTAAACATAAACAATCCCTAACTACAAAACAAACACTAACAATAACACTAAATGCCCGGGTCGGTGGATCCGAACACCGGGCAAACAGAAGCACGACAGTGGCAAGGCAGGTTCGTAGTCACAGTCCGTAATCAAAGTTCGTTACCAATGGGAGGTTGTGAGACAGTCCGGCGTTTAAGAAGGAGAATGGTCCAGGTCCAGAAAAAGGGTCGTAAGCCAGTGAATCCGTCAACTGTGAACTTATCCCTTCTTTCTCCTGCTCTTCCACGCTCTCACTCTCACTCTCACTCTCACTCTCACTCTCACTCTCACTCTCACTCTCACTCTCACTCTCACTCTCACTCTCGCCTCTTTCCGTCGTCTTCTCACCCTCCTGTGCACCTTGCTACCCCAGCCAAGCATGCACACACTGGTTCGCTTCCTTCTTCCTTTTATAAGGGAAGTGGTGGGCGGGTCTATGGCCATCAGGAGCCCTGCTGGCTTCTGGGGTTTGGAGTCTTGGAGGAGGGGTTTTGTAGTCTCCTCCACTGAAAGACCCGCCCTGACCCCAGCCTTGCCTCTGACACTGCCACATAGCCTCCCCCTCAAGAGTGAAGCCATGGGCGCACACGATGACGGCCATACCACGGCCAAGCCCCCCTCCAAAAGACACAAGGGGTGGGCGGGAGGGCCGAAGAGCCAGATGGGGTCTCCATGTGCTGGGTCATCCTTGTGGTGGATGTGCCATTCCCCCATGTCCTGTCGTTCTCCGTATCGCACCGATCTGGTCCTCGGGGTGGACTGGCATGTCCCCGGTTTCATTGAAGGTGGCTCTCCCCCAGCGTCAAGTCCAGAGTAAGGACCCGTTGCTCCCTGGTCCCTCCAGGAACCAGGCTTGTCTGGCGGAGACCTCTCTGCTGCCCTTGGCTCCCCTCCAGTCTCTGCTCCAGCCTGGAGACACAGTGGGTCCTGGGCAAGCTGAGGTGTCTCCATCTCCTTTGCTGCAGCCAGGAACTCAGGTTGAGGTAGGAACTCTAGATGTCCAGGAGACCTGATGGAGGAAGCACAAGAGTCTCACCTTCTGGTTGCTGCGACTCCTCTGTCTTCCGGGATCCCGACTGAGTTAACTGCAGCATCTGCGGGTGCTGTTCCTTTTCCGGCTGCTCCGGCTGCTCTCCACATTCAGGGCCTGGTATATTCTTCCCCTCTGATTCAGTGCAGGGGACAACAGGTGATGCCTTCTCCTGGATTGTAGGCACCTCCTGTCCCGGTGTGGCCTCTGAGGAGACAGACGGCGACTCCCTCCTGAAGTCATCTTCTCCTGGTAGCTCCTCAGTGCTCAGGGGCAGACTCTCTTCTGCCAGACACGGTGGCGGATACTCTTCCACCAGGTATGGTGGCGGACACTCATCCTTGGATTGGGACAAAGAGGGCAGCACCTCTTCCTCATCTTCAGGATACTTGGGCTCCTCCCTCCGGGGTGCTGGACACTCGGGTTCCTCCCTCTTTGCCATGGGAGACTCGGGTTCCTCCCTCCAGGGCTCTGGACAATCGGGCTCCTCCCTCCGGGGCTCTGGACACTCGGGCTTCTCCCTCTCCGACACGGGATACTCGGGTTCCTTCCTCCGGGGCTCTGGACACTCGGGCTTCTCCCTCTCCGACACGGGATACTCGGGCTCCTCCCTCTGGGGCTCTGGACACTTGGGCTTCTCCCTCTCCGACACGGGATACTCGGGTTCCTCCCTCCGGGGCTCTGGACACTCGGGCTTCTCCCTCTCCGACACGGGATACTCGGGCTCCTCCCTCTGGGGCTCTGGACACTTGGGCTTCTCCCTCTCCGACACGGGATACTCGGGTTCCTCCCTCCGGGGCTCTGGACACTCGGGCTTCTCCCTCTCCGACACGGGATACTCGGGTTCCTCCCTCTGGGGCTTCGGCGGCAGGAACACCTCGGCCCTCTGTGGCTCTGGCGGCAGGAACACCTCGGCTGTTGTTTTATGGTTTCCCTAAAGGGCAGGCACAGTGTCAAAAAGCAAAACAAACCCTAGCTCTGTCCGGGCACTAACTAAACGTAAACAATCCCTAACTACAAAACAAACACTAACAATAACACTAAATGCCCGGGTCAGTGGAGCCGAACACCGGGCAAACAGAAGCACGACAGTGGCAAGGCAGGTTCGTAGTCACAGTCCGTAATCAAAGTTCATTACCAATGGGAGGTTGTCAGACAGTCCGGGGTTTAAGAGGGAGAATGGTCCAGGTCCAGAAAAAGGGTCGTAAGCCAGTGAATCCGTCAACTGAGAACTTATCCCTTCTTTCTCCTGCTCTTCCTCTCTCCTCTCTCCTCTCTCCTCTCTCCTCTCTCCTCTCTCCTCTCTCCTCTCTCCTCTCTCCTCTCTCCTCTCTCCTCTCTCCTGTGCACCTTGCTACCCCAGCCAAGCATGCACACACTGGTTCGCTTCCTTCTTCCTTTTATAGGGGAAGTGGTGGGTGGGGCTATGGCCATCAGGAGCCCTGCTGGCTTCTGGGGTTTGGAGTCTTGGAGGAGGGGTTTTGTAGTCTCCTCCACTGAAAGACCCGCCCTGACTCCAGCCTTGCCTCTGACACTGACACTATATATATACACTCACCTAAAGGATTATTAGGAACACCATACTAATACTGTGTTTGACTCCCTTTCGCCTTCAGAACTGCCTTAATTCTACGTGGCATTGATTCAACAAGGTGCAAAAAGCATTCTTTAGAAATGTTGGCCCATATTGATAGGATAGCATCTTGCAGTTGATGGAGATTTGTGGGATGCACATCCAGGGCACGAAGCTCCCGTTCCACCACATCCCAAAGATGCTCTATTGGGTTGAGATCTGGTGACTGTGGGGGCCAGTTTAGTACAGTGAACTCATTGTCATGTTCAAGAAACCAATTTGAAATGATTCGACCTTTGTGACATGGTGCATTATCCTGCTGGAAGTAGCCATCAGAGGATGGGTACATGGTGGTCATAAAGGGATGCACATGGTCAGAAACAATGCTCAGGTAGGCCGTGGCATTTAAACGATGCCCAATTGGCACTAAGGGGCCTAAAGTGTGCCAAGAAAACATCCCCCACACCATTACACCACCACCACCAGCCTGCACAGTGCTAACAAGGCATGATGGATCCATGTTCTCATTCTGTTTACGCCAAATTCTGACTCTACCATCTGAATGTCTCAACAGAAATCGAGACTCATTAGACCAGGCAACATTTTTCCAGTCTTCAACTGTCCAATTTTGGTGAGCTTGTGCAAATTGTAGCCTCTTTTTCCTATTTGTAGTGGAGATGAGTGGTACCCGGTGGGGTCTTCTGCTGTTGTAGCCCATCCGCCTCAAGGTTGTACGTGTTGTGGCTTCACAAATGCTTTGCTGCATACCTCGGTTGTAACGAGTGGTTATTTCAGTCAAAGTTGCTCTTCTATCAGCTTGAATCAGTCGGCCCATTCTCCTCTGACCTCTAGCATCAACAAGGCATTTTCGCCCACAGGACTGCCGCATACTGGATGTTTTTCCCTTTTCACGCCATTCTTTGTAAACCCTAGAAATGGTTGTGCGTGAAAATCCCAGTAACTGAGCAGATTGTGAAATACTCAGACCGGCCCGTCTGGCACCAACAACCATGCCACGCTCAAAATTGCTTAAATCACCTTTCTTTCCCATTCAGACATTCAGTTTGGAGTTCAGGAGATTGTCTTGACCAGGACCACACCCCTAAATGCATTGAAGCAACTGCCATGTGATTGGTTGGTTAGATAATTGCATTAATGAGAAATTGAACAGGTGTTCCTAATAATCCTTTAGGTGAGTGTATATATATATATATATATATATATATATATATATATATATATATATATATAAATAAATCAATATATCTCAGCCCTGGTCGCAAGGACCCTCTGTCCCATTGGGTTGTGTTCTCAGTCACTTGACTGCATCCTTAATTGACTTTATAATTTTATAATTAAACTATATTGATACATTAAATGACACATTTAGAAACAGAAAGAACTGCTTATCGGGTTTCATTCTTTTCATAGTGTTTCTGAGGCTGTGGAGATGATATTTAAAATGCCAGTTAACCTTTCTTACCAGATAATTAAGTCCAACTGTTCTTGTCAATGAAATTCTATGTGGGGATTCCCTTAGAGACAAAGGAAGAAGAAGCCTAATTTAAAAAACGACCAGTTCAATGGTTTAGTTGGATTTGTACAGAAAGTGGTGTGCCTTCAGATATTCATTTAAAAAGCAGCATCAGGTGAAATTACTTATTCCCAGGGGCCCACATCACTGTACCCCAGGACATAACCACTTTAAGTTTCCATTTTAAGAAACAACTGCTTTCCACATTCATTATTCTCTGCTTTTAAAAGCAAGGAAACACAAATATAATGATATATTTGCTACATGGCAGTACAATCAATGAAGGCCATTTATTTTCTAGAGTATGTTTTATGTATTAATTGCATTAATCACTAAAGTACTAAAGTCACAAAGGCATAAATATCGTATGTTTTTCCTTTGTGTCATGCTTCATTGTCTTGACTTTTAAGGACACATTACAATCCCCATGCATACACCTAATTGTAAAATCACCTTTTTCAGTTGTTACAGGGTGGTATTTAAGTGTCAGTAAGAGCACATAATTTGCTCTCACTTGTCCTGGGCACATAATAGGCAGTTGCTTATATTTGCTGCAGAAGAGAAACATTTTGAAGCATGTTAACAGAATTGGAATTGGTCAAGTTTATTTCTAAAATCTGGTGTAGTTTGATTTGGTGTTTCTCTGTCTGTCTTTTCATTGTGGCATCAACCACCTTTCAACATTTCCATGCTGTATCATCTTCTGTGCAAGTCAAAGCCAAGAGCAAAGCTATCTCATCCTCTGTGTAAGCCTAACTAGGTCAAAGCCAGGAACAAAGTTAATTGGACTTTTTAAGTTATGAGTGTTAAAGCATTTCTTGCAGCCATTCTGTATACCATATTCTTGAAAAAGGGTATGTTTGTATCTTATGTGTAAGAAAGAAAGTAAATGTATTTTTTGGTCTATTTAAACTACATTGTGAAGTCCTGTCCACCAGACAAATCGGAAATATGTATTGTTTTTCTGCCACTTTGTGTTCAGAGAATCAGTTATCTGTTTTGGTGTATTAATTGCCCAAAGCTGGTCTTGTAGTTGGGCAGCTTGCCCAGCTGGTAAATTATTACCACCCATCTGCAAAAAATCTGTCTAAGTTTGCAGCCCCGGAAGCAAATTGTTTCAGTGCTGTCAATTTTTTAGTTTTGTTTGTTGCCATTGAAAATCAATAGAGGTTGTGTGTATTGGATCTCATAAGATTCTGCTTCCTATTTCCAGTGAGAGTTGGTGCTCTAATTTGAGACAATTGCTGAGTGCTGCTGGGCTTTGAACTGTGCCTTGATGAGTTGATGTGCATGTTAAACCTGCTTGGAAAACCTTTATTTTCCGTCTTTGCCCACATTGCCCACATTCAGTAGTCTTACCTGGAACTGATTGCTGCTGAAATCTTAATCTACGCTCTTGTTACATCTAGGCTAGATTATTATAATGATCTCCTTGGGGGATTTAGAAGTACAATAAGTTTTGATTCTGGACTGCAACTGGTTTTAAACTCGGCCGCTAGGGCATGAACACACACTGTAATCCAGGGTTGCATTTCCTTGTTTCTGTTTTTCCTGCCGTTGCGCAGCGAGTATGGCACAGAGCTCTCCTGCTCGCGCTTCAGACTTTGCATTGACTGCCACCTTCCCACCTCTTGGATTTTAGCCATCACTCTGTTCCACATTGAGAACTGCCATCTACTGAGGCTGAGCTGCTCTTGTGTGCCTTCTTATTGGACTGCTGCATCCAGTTCGTCTTCATTGTAGCCAGGAGTTATTGACACTAGGTGCATTTCTACCTTGTCCATTTTTAAATCCCATACAAAGACATTGCCATTCAAACAGGCTGTCTTAGATTTTTGTTCAATATTTAGCTTCTATTGATTTATTATAATTTGTTATTGTTTTTAAAGTGCCCTGAGACACTTACTGGGTATATGGGGCACTGTATTAATTGATCGATTGGTTGATTGATTGAAGCTTTACACAAGGAGTCTACCATTGATTTTATTCCATTGTCCTGTGGACTGTTTTTGCTGTTCATAGAATAGGCTAATTTTACATTTCAGTACTAATCTTTGGACTGAGATTTTAATTCCCTATAATAAATAGTTAATTCACAATCAGACATTAATAAGCCCCTGTCTCACTTATATACAGTGCTGTGCAAAAGTTTAGGCAGGTGTGAAAAAATGCTGTAAAGTAAGAATGCTTTCAAAAATACACAGATTCTATTTTTCAATTAACTAAATGCAAAGTGAGTGAACAGAAGAAAAATCTAAATCAAATCCATATTTGGTGTGACCACCCTTTGCCTTCAAAACAGCATCAATTCTTCTAGGTACACTTGCACAAAGTCAGGGATTTTGTAGGCATATAGTCAGGTGTATGATTAAACAATTATACCAAACAGGTGCTAACGATCATCAATTCAATATGTAGGTTGAAACACAATCATTAACTGAAACAGAAACAGCAGTGTAGGAGGAATAAAACTGGGTGAGGAACAGCCAAACTCAACTAACAAGGTGTGGTTGCTGAAGACAGTTTACTGTCAAAAGTCATACACCATGGCAAGACTGAGCACGGCAACAAGACACAAGGTAGTTCTACTGCATCAGCAAGGTCTCTCCCAGGCAGAAATGTCAAGGCAGACAGGGGTTTCCAGATGTGCTGTCCAAGCTCTTTTGAAGAAGCACAAAGAAACGGGCAACGTTGAGGACCGTAGACGCAGTGGTCGGCCAAGGAAACTTACTGCAGCAGATGAAAGACACATCATGCTTACTTCCCTTCGCAATCGGAAGATGTCCAGCAGTACCATCAGCAAAAATAATTGGGCACAACTGACATTGAATTACGTTTCCCTGTTCTGTGTCAGTTGTCTTGAAACCAAATCATGTCCACACTATCAACGATGCACCTTTCTTCAGGACAGATTCACTGGGGTCACTTTGCTGTGAAGTTTCACCCACACTTCTCTCCTCCATCTCATCTTCATTCATTGTGCATTAATCATGTGTGTTTGTTTATGTCAACACGCAATACACATGGAATTTATTTTCGATATTTGGCTGAGGCAGCATTCATTCCAAAACAAGGGTCGCGCTGAGAACCGCAGTTCTGCACAGAGATTCAGAGATGCGTGTTCTTGGAGTGTTTCTGCTTGACGCCACTAAGCCCCACCCATAGAACTCTGCGCAGAATCACACAGCCCAGCACAGCTCTGAGAAGCTGCTTTGGGAGGAGAGCTGTGGCTGTGAGGCAAAAGATTATGCAGAAATCAAGAGGGACATGTTAAGCTGAATGAAAACTACTACTGCCCCCTTGTTAGTGGAGGCGAATGTCAACTTTCATTACATGATGAAGCTGTGAACAGCACTGTTAAAATTAGATATAGAATTCTAGATTGACCCTTTAGCATTGTCAATGCTTTATTAAATAATTACATAAATTATTTTTTTAAATATTGTAACGGATATGGGAAGCCGTGTCTGCCCAGGCTCATTAGTATGCACACCGTGTGCAAGGACTGTTCGGTAGCAGCCTGCTGGACGTTAAAGAGGACAGCATGGGGTGTTTGGGGTTTAGGGAATGTTTATTTGTATGTTACATTTTGTTCCCCTATGTTCCCTACTGTGTGTGTCCTCCTGTCTAATGTTCTGTTTCCCCCCCTAAGTGTTTTTGTCTGGGCTGGAAACAGCCTTCCCCACCTATTGTGTATTAGCAGTTCTTTCCACGGCTAGCGCTGCCTTTGCAAAGGTGGACGGTGCCTGTGTAACAATAAAGAGCACTCTGCCATGTATCGGTGTCTGACTCCTTGTTTGGACCCACAAGGGGTTAGCAGTACCAAAACTGTTATATTCATGTTAGAGTGGGATACATGGATCACTCACCGAATGAGGTAGACTCGGCAAAGAGGAAGAGGACGGTGCTGAGGAGTCAGCTGAAAGCGAAGCTAGAAGACCTGGACAGAGAAACCGCCTCGCTTAGCCTCCAACTCCGGCGTGAGCAGCACCACTCTTTCCCCGGGAGGACCAGCAGCGGGCAACCCCAGGAACCAGAACAGCCCTGGGGAACAAGCTGGCCGGAAGACAGGGATCCCGGATTGCCAACAATGGGGCCCGCCTGGATGACCCCAGCAGTGGGCGCCACCAGACCGCAAGATTCCAGAGGAACAGCAGCGCTGAGACCCGCACCGACAACCACAGCCGAAGGCTCCACCAGGCCACGAGAAGGTGCAAAGATCCGGTTGATGCTTTTTACAATGGGTCGGTGGACTGGGAGATTTACCAAGCTCAATTTCAGCTTGCAGCATGGGCTGGAAAATGGACCCCAGAGGAGAAAGCTGGACAGCTAGCTATGGCCCTAGACCACCAGCGCCGACCCTTGCCATGGTTGGTGGACTTGAATGCAGCCTGACCGAACTGATTGAGGCCGCCGGGACGGTCGGCCCTGAGAGGGGGGCTGTGTAACGGATATGGGAAGCCAGGGACGCCCAAGCTCATTAGTATGCGTGCCACGTGCAAAGACTGCTGGGTAGCAGCAATTCCATTTTTTTTTTTTATAAAAATGAAAATAATATAAAAATAATAACAAATCAAGTCATCCAATTATATCGATTTCTGCAGGGCTTGTGAAGAAAGGTGGTCGCGTTCTTGTAACGCAGATTGGTGCAGTTCTGCACAGATCTGCATTATCCAATTATCCATCAATGGGATCGGTTGGATCATGCAGATCTGCGCAAAACTGCACAGATCTGCATGATCCAACCGATCCCATTGATGGAGCTGTGCAGATCTGCGCAGATCTGCAGAAATTTGCGTTACATGAACACCACTGGCGTCTCATGTCAGACAATGCAGTCTCAAGTTGCCCGCGCAGCAAGTTTTGGTATATGCGATCGCATTCAAGTTAATTGGTAGCTGAATGCTATGACTGAATGACACGGTAATTAGTAAATTATTAATTTTAGCATAGAAAACTTAAAAATACGGATATGAAGGTATAGTAAAAGTCCAAACCGGTCCGTAAATTAATACCGGTATATAGTTTTTTACGGTATACCGCCCAGTCCTACCTCCGACGTGACAACAAGGCCAAGCGACTCAACTATGCATGAAAACACAGGAACTTGGGTGCAGAAAAATGGCAGCAGGTGCTCTGGCCCCAAATTGATTCTGCAGCATGACAATGACCCCACACATACAGCAACAGTCATTAAGAACTATCTTCAGTGTAAAGAAGAACAAGGACTCCTGGAAGTGATGGTATGGCCCCCACAGAGCCCCGATCTTAACATCATCAAGTGTCTGGGATTACATGAAGAGAGAGAAGCAACTGAGGCTGCCTAAATCCACAGAAGAACAGTGGTTAGTTGTCCAAGATGTTTGGGCCAACTTACCTGCCGAGTTCCTTCAAAAACTGTGTGCAAGTGTACCTAGAAGAACTGATGCTGTTTTGTAGGCAAAGGGTGGTCACACCAAATATGGATTTGATGTAGATTTTTCTTCTGTTCACTCACTTTGCATTTAGTTAATTGAAAAATAGAATCTATTAACATGTCTATTTTTGAAAGCATTCTTACTTTACAGCATTTTCTCACACCTGCCTAAAACTTTTGTTTAGTACTGTATATGGTTTTTTTTTTCTTACATTGGTTAGCATAATCACATCAGTCATGTTGAACAGGTAAGATAGCTCTGTTTTTTTCCTCATGTTTCCTGCAGTTCCTTGTGTTGTGTTTAGCAATGAACAGAATCCTATTAGCATAACTTAACATCCCTTATTGGAGATGCAACAAAGAGAGAAAAGTGAAGTTCGAGGATTTCATAAAGCAGAGCCCTGTTTACATTATAGAAACACACCTAGCAGTGGCTTATTTCATGCCACTTTAAAACCCATCCATCGCTGTTGACCCAGTCTCTCACATACAGCAGCCATCAGTGGAGCCCACACAGGAAGAGATGTAATTCAGGCAGCCAGTTCCTGCAGGACTTAATACTGCATATTAAAGGCCACATTGCTATTCTTTCCAAAAATGTAAATGGTGCATCATACCCTTGTCTTTGCACAAATATATCACACACACACACACATTATTTATCTCATCCCTTTTCCCACTACAACTGTTTTTTGTTGTATTTAAATAAAAACTATATGTACTATTTAAAACAGAGTGTGAGCTGCCTGGGGGCAAGGTCATCCTTCGACCCCCAGAAAAATTAATAGGCTCAAAGAGGCCTGCAACAGCTGGACATCATAACCAGACTGCCAGACTTTTATGGTCCTCCATACACATGTGACATAGCATTCATAAATGTTTTTTCTTTTATCCATTGTTTAAGGGCAATATGATGTGAATGTAATCATAACCTAGCCCTTCTCATATATTAACAATGAATGCTTGCTATTCAATTCCCTGTGTCCTCCAAAACATCTGTCACTGTATTTTTAGCAACTATTGTTATTGAAGACTGCTGTTCACTCTGATAAACAAGGGGAAAAAACCCACACACAATATTATGATGAGAGGCACTGGCTTCCCTGCAGTGTTTGTTTTCGAAGCCAACCTAATGCCCGGTACAGGAGACACTGTTAGTTAAACACCTGCTGTGAACTCATGTGTATTGTGTGTCTTCATAAGCTGATGTTTGCAGACTGGTCTATTGCATTGGTATTGGATCCGGTTATTTTGGACAAGAGCAACAGCTTTCTTGGGAACCCTGGCAGTTCTATTTTGCTGTTAAGCAAGGACTTGTTTGGAAATGAATCACAGCTGAATTAGATGTAATTACATTTTATTTCACAGACGTAAGACACCGAGATCAACTGTTTTGCTAGCTGTCATTTTGATTCCTTTTTTCCCATCTTTTATTATTATTAATCAGTCACCACATTTGTGGCTCATGGACAGCAAGTTGTCTGAATGTAAGGGAAAAAGGCTTGTTAGACTTATATAACGTGGTAATTAGATTATTATTGTGCAAAACCATATGCAACTACAACACAAGTACAACTGCTGAAGTACTTTTACTGTGTCAAGAGAGAGAGGAGCGCTGAAAGGCAAGTTACAGAATGGAACGGCGCCCGCTCTCTATGCAGCATGCGTTTCATGGGCTTCCTGCGGTTAAACCAAGTCACCCAGGACCTCTGTTCAACTTTCAAACGATCTGCAGATGAATGTGAAAAAATATACTCAATACCCTGTCACATAGAAAGGGAAAAAGTCACCAACATAAGCCAAAAATCCCCTTTCTTTGTTTTGTTCAATATCACACAAAGAAAAATTGTTTTGCCGCCTGAACTTTGGGCTTTCTTCTGATGTTCTGAATGTGGAGAGCTGTATGTGAGGGTCTATGAGGATCTGAGGAGCTGTTGTACATGTAGGCTGTGTGAATTTAGCTCAACTTTATTTCTGCCTGTTAAATGAAAGTGCTCTTATCTCTCTGTCTCTTTCGCCACATACAGAAGTTGACTATCTAGCTCTTGTTGGTGACATCACTGTTAAACTCGTGTTAAAGTTACATTAATACTTGACAGTTTTAATTTAAAAGTACTCTATCGGTCAAAAGTTTTAGAGCACACCCATTTTTCCAGTTTTGAAATTGAAATGTATTGAAATTTAAGCAGTTCATGTCCAGTGAATAACCTGAAATGATATAAAGGTAAGCGGTAAACTGCCTGAGGTTAAAAAAATATATATGTGAACAAAAACTGAAAAATAATGTACAATACAGAGTTATATACTGTTACTACACCCTCTTAGGCATTATTTGGCAGTGTTACGCGCAGCGCCTGTGCATAGAAGTTACACTGTATTCCTACAATGCGCACATCGTTTGAAAGCTTATTCTCTTGTCTACCAGCGCATTTAATTCTCAAACACATCTGATTTACAGTTTACAGTAGACTGATCTGGTTCTGGTTCTAGAATATGTCATAATTGTCAATATTTTCTGAGATCTTGTATTCCTACTTAGACCAAGTATTCCCCCACCCCTCAATTTCAGAATGTGGAGGGGGGAGGTGTAAATGCAGGGGGGTATGAAAACCAAATTTTTCACATCATTAGAAAGCTGAGAGTCTCAACTTTCACAGGATACCAAACACTTGGCAAACAATACAACAGTGAGGAGTACACATGGGATTAAAGAGAAGCACACGGATTTGGTGCCCTTTTAAAGGTACCAGAGGGGTTTGTCAGCTTAAAGGGTTAAATATTGTTAAACAAAACCATTCCATGGTTTATAATTTTTTATCTCCAATCGTTTATTTGTTCTATGCTTTAATTTCAGAGTACACTGTGACATTAAACTGCATACATTTAAATAAAAACTGGAAAAATATAGGTGTTCTAAAACTTTTGAGTGGTAGTGTATATCATCTTGAGACGTGTTCAGCTTTTGTCTTGTTAGAGGACCACAGTCAAATCAAAATTAGACATTAGTTTAATAATTGAAATGACAACTGGGAATCATGCAATGTTTTGTATCCAACACCAGGCTGTAGGATGCATCCAATGCCCTCGCCAGTAGCTTTAAGCTCAGTGGCCGGCCCTGGTCCTACAGAGCCACATTGCATTCTGGATTTGTCTTATTCAAATCGTTAAACTACTTAATTGAGTTAATTGCTGGGATTAATTAGTCAAAATGTTCCAAGTGCTACAGGTGTCCAGTGATTGATGATTTAGAAAGACCTGTAAAACCTGTGTCAGGAGCAGGCATGGCCACTCGAGAGTCTGGACAGTCTGTGTAGTTCAGCCTGAAACTAGAACAAAAACAAGAATAAAACATTTTTACCCACACATTTGTACAGCAGGATTCTATCCCAAATTAAATTAAGATTAGACATTACCCTCAAAGGTATTTGGCAGAATAACTGTAAGGAATTCATGGGTCTTACTGAAAGAGTATTTAAAGCTTGCAATTAATCACCTTTGTAGAGTCTTAATTTGTTATTCCTCTCCCTTGTTCCACTCCCTATAATCAGCAGTTGGCTCACTGGTGCTGTGTCTTTCCTTGCTGGTCAGGATGGAAGGGACAAAGCTGCTGTCCTCTGATACACATGCTGTCAAAGCCATTCCTGCAAGCCCAGGATAAGCCCACAGTCCAAATGTCTTACCTATTGCAGGACTGCATGCAAATGGTACAGCTAACACCTTGAACTTGTCCCACCCCCCCCAAGCTGAAAAGCACATGTGCTGGATTCGGTACCATTGTGTTCTATTGGACACACCCTGCCTTCTGTCACAGTGCTATACTGGATATGCTGCTCAGAAGCACCTAGTCATGAGATTGTGTTTTTAATTCAAACAGAAGCAACTTTGTGGCACAAATAAAAATACAAATAGTTATTCAATTGACTTAATAGTTTCCATCAGTTAACAACAGGATGAACCAAGGCATCTACTGTGCAGAGGATTGATTTTGCAATCAATCTTCTATTGATTTCTCAAAACAAGCTCCCATCAACAGACACTGTTCTCAAGGGAGGCACATACTCTACTTACTGTACATCATAAAACATACTCTACAAGAAGAAAAAAGAGAGAAAAAGATCACCAGCATTCACACTGTGTCTAGTTATTCTTCTTTTGAATTAAACATGACTGCAAATTATTTCTTTTTTTGCATGTAAAATTAAATTTTATAAGTGTGGCAATTTCCTTTTTTTCAAAACAAACTTAAAACTGGCAGCGTTTGAAATGCAAATAACTAGCTTGGGATAAAATTGCATTTTTAGATGTAATTACTTTTTTATTTCCCAGACATAGCTCACCAAGATAAACCATTTTGTGCTTTAACTTTGATTTTCTCTTTTTCTTTTTTTCTCATTTATTAATCACTCATCATCCAGTTTTGTGGCTCATTGACAGTCAGCCTAAATTGTGTTTGTTGTTTATTTGTGTGAGAACAATAAGCTTGTTTGACTGATCTAACCTATGGTAATTAGATAAAAATAGAGTATTGTCATATTAAAGTGGACAGGGTTGACAATGTTTTTCTGCACCACAGGGAGAATTAACAGCTCTGTAGCTTATGTAGGGGATCAGCTGTAACCATGGTAATAAGAGGTAAATACCTTAGATCTTGTTTTTTTTTAACCTTAGAGGCCTGATTAAAAAAAACTAATTAAAAAAAATCATTATATCAATATAGCAACAGGCGAAACATAAAGCTAAATTGTCACTTATCATAAACACTTATTCGGTACACAATAATTGTCAGTTTATGCAAAGTTAGTTATATTTTTAAGGGGACATTCTGACTTTTATTGTGGTTGTAAACTGTTTCAAAAATGAATTTCTGACAATGCTGGTGATGTGATTAAAGTGCGCACTATAAATCTCATGGAACGTTTCAGACAGTTGGGTTTTATTGAGTTGGTATTATTCACTGATGACTGCCTTCAGAGACTAGAGTTAATTAATTTAAAGAATTAATATTCTTGCACCGCATTAAAAATATAAGATAATGGCAATAACTTGAATCCCTACAAAGGAAGAAGTGGCAGTGATACAAGGAAATTAATTTTGAAACTAACTGTAATTTGATTTACGCTATAATAAGCTAAAAAGTAAAAAAACCCCGCTGTAAATGCTAAGGAGCTCCCTTATAAGAACTCTGTCTGGGCCAAATCAAACCAACTGCCAACTGTAAATTAAGAACAAAGCATTAGATGGTGTTTATTTGTTGTTTATTTGTTGTTTTAATGCGACTCAAGGGCAAACCTCTGAGTGGACGGGTTGCACATGCGCCCCAGCATCCTCCCTAAAACCTCTGTTCGGAGATCCTTGGCAGCTTCCCCTGCAGAAAGTTCTCCTGTCTTAAGAACAGGACGTGCTGTGGCAGCCAAGCATAGACTTCCTACAGCTCTGAGTCTGGCCCCTGCACAGGAACGCTTCACAGTTTTCATCTTCCAAAAGAGTTTAGCTCTGTGGCCCATGCTCCTGGTTAGATTAATAGTTGGTGTGCGGGTCCCTGTTGGTTCCCCGCCCCCTTTTATTTTGTTATTTTATTGTGCTTAGGTCGAGGCCTCATCTCCATGTAGGCTGTGGCCTTAGAGTTGGGTTCTTTAAGCTTTGCTGCTGGGCTCCCTTGCAAAGGCATTATTGACAGGTTGCAAATAAAACCTCAGTTATCTGAAAAAGACAATACAACCCAAAGGCTGCAAGGTCGCACATGTGCCTGTTGGCTGTGGCAAGAAGAGGCAGGGTCTGCCCGAGTGACAGCACACAGCAGCCTATAGGCCCATTCCCATTTGTCTAGTATTCTCTTTTTCAAATAACCGGGGTTGCATTTGCAACCAGTTGTCAATTGTTTTCCTTTTCCTGAGTGTACATACATTGAAAAGTGCAACAGTGTAAAAAAAAATCTCCACATAATCATTGTTCATATTAGTGAAACAAGTTTCGTGTATATTGGTGTTAATTACATTAACATTCACAGTTAAAAACACAAGAACAGAAGTTTTTTCCTTTAAGTGTCAGTCAGTGTCGCATTGTGTGCAGTGTCCACACTACAGTGTTTTTTTTCATTGGTGTGTTTTTAGACTCCTGTTTTCTCAAATGATTTTTTTTTTTTTGAAATACTTACCAGTAATTTGCATTTAACAAAAGGAGAAAAAAAAGAAAATATACCAAAGCATTCACTGTCACTTCTCAGAAAATCAAACATGTATCCATCTTATACACAGCTAAATAACGTGATGTACCAGCTGTGCTCATTGCACTTAACATTAACAATAACAGTGCTCCATGAAATCTGTGCGTTGTCATATGTACCATTGCACAACAGTCGTTTCACTGCTACACACTGTGGATATTGTTTTCACTAACTCCTTTCATCAGCCTGTTAATGGAACTGGGTCAGAAGCTCTCTGGAAACCTAAATATATCATGTTATACTGTTATTCACTGTATTATTTTCTAACACAATAAAAGTGCTTTTCAAGGTCTTGGTAGATCTTCCTTTTGTTAATCTGTGCTGCAGATCTTCAGATACTGTTACAATGTTGGCATCCGTCTGAATTCCTGACTGATACATTGTATGCACTGTTACATTTGTATGCAACAGCAGTATTTTCATGTGAAGTCGATACATATTAAGCCTTGAGTCTATCTGAAATTCTACAATGTCTACAATACAACGTCTGATCAGCATATTCAATTAACATACAAAATGTTTAAAACACTGGTCCTTCTAATGAGAGAAAACAAGCCAAACACATCTAGAAAATGAAACTAAAGTCTTTAAGGGTGTGTATCATCGAGGTAACAAAGCAAATTAAATGTTTCGGTTTTATTTTGCCCCATTGAGTGCTGAGTTTTCAGCTCGGAAAAATGGGTTTAAGTTAATGTTTTATGAATATGCCCCATGGCATCTTAGTAGAAAGGTCAGATTGTGTACATTGTGTTATCTTCAAAATAGCAACCAAGGAAATTGTATCATTGGCTACTGACCTATATATAGTTTAATTCATCATAACACACAGGTGACTTGTAAACTCACCGATGCTTCATTGCTATGCACAGAGGAGTAGTTATGTTACAGGGATATACAAATTATCAGTATTAATCTTATATAATACAGTGACCCAACTTTTATTAAAGACCAGCGTGATTTATATATAACTCGAGATATTAACATAAATTGTAAAAAAATAAAAAGATGGCATACCTTTAGGTCCACAGTATAACATTTATTCAATCATTTGTTTTTGAAGTTGCAGTTCTCTTCCATTGAACATTATTACCTTTGTGATTAATGTTTTGTTTGTTCTTTCCTTATATTTTGTTATAATACATTCAGCAGCGCATTTAATTTGATGTTGTTTTGCAAAATCTCCTCTTGGAAAAAAATTATAATGTGTTGCTTCCCACCTATTCATAAACCCCTGGCTCTTAAATCCCAAATCAAGACCAAACACCTTCCTCTCTTCACCTGATACAATGTGATTGCATTCTGTCAACACATTTTCAACTTATCATTTGCTGTACACAGAAAACAGAAAAACAATCTATGAATCACAGAATATGGTTTGACCTTCAGAGGGAACACAGTAAATAATTTTAGGAACTAAAAGTAACTCAACTGAATCCTCTGTATTTAAACAGGTTTTTGGAGTTTGTTTGATGTCAGTTTTTTTAATTATTATTAACTTGGGAACATTCAAGAATAGCTAAATTAATAATAATACAATAATAACGTACAGTGAGGGAAAAAAGTATTTGATCCCCTGCTGATTTTGTACGTTTGCCCACTGACAAAGAAATGATCAGTCTATAATTTTAATGGTAGGTGTATTTTAACAGTGAGAGACAGAATAACAACAAAAAAATCCAGAAAAATGCATTTCAAAAAAGTTATAAATTGATTTGCATGTTAATGAGGGAAATAAGTATTTGACCCCTTCGACTTAGTACTTGGTGGCAAAACCCTTGTTGGCAATCACAGAGGTCAGACGTTTCTTGTAGTTGGCCACCAGGTTTGCACACATCTCAGGAGGGATTTTGTCCCACTCCTCTTTGCAGATCCTCTCCAAGTCATTAAGGTTTCGAGGCTGACGTTTGGCAACTCGAACCTTCAGCTCCCTCCACAGATTTTCTATGGGATTAAGGTCTGGAGACTGGCTAGGCCACTCCAGGACCTTAATGTGCTTCTTCTTGAGCCACTCCTTTGTTGCCTTGGCTGTGTGTTTTGGGTCATTGTCATGCTGGAATACCATCCACGACCCATTTTCAATGCCCTGGCTGAGGGAAGGAGGTTCTCACCCAAGATTTGACGGTACATGGCCCCGTCCATCATCCCTTTGATGCGGTGCAGTTGTCCTGTCCCCTTAGCAGAAAAACACCTCCAAAGCATAATGTTTCCACCTCCATGTTTGGAGTAATGGGTCGAATGGCCTCCTCTCGTTTGTAAACTTTCTTATGTTCTTAAGTTCTAGTTATAACATTCAGTGTCATGACAGGAACCCCAGCAGAGAGAATTTATAATGGTCTTGGTTTGGAGGATTCCTTCATGGAATTAGACTTAAAATATCCAAAATATATTGTTTATCAGTAACATTCTTGATTTAATAAAACAGTCTGCGAGTTATATTATGAAATAGTTAATGTATTTTCTTCTGTCATCTCTAATTGTTTTATTTCAGCTTAGTTATTTTCTTACACATGTTCCTTTATTTTACTTCACTGGCTGTTGAAAACTTGTGGATTTCAAAGTGGCTGAATGCCATTCTCGCATGAAACCCACTGATTCTGCCTTAATTACTGAACCTGCCCTTACAGCATCCCTGTTGGATCCACACTATAAAGATCTCTCCACACTGCCACTAAATCAACCTGCTGTTGCTGTAGTCTTTGCGCTCAGGCTGAGCAAGCAGCAAGAAAAGACAAAAGAGGGAGAAAAAAAACGTGTGAAATGGAGAAGAAAAGAGTGCTGTCGTGGGGCTTTAAGGGGAAAATTATGCTAAAAGGAAATCTGGCAACAGGGAGTTGACCCTTTAGTGTGCAGCCCATTGGAGGTGCAGAAACACCTTCCCAGAGCTTCCTAAAACTTGGGAAACTGGCAGAGGTCCTTGTGCATGCTAGGACCCTCTATGCTTGTGGAATTTGTACCTTTAATTTTTTTGTTTTTAAAATTCAGATTATTGTGTAAAACTTTGCCACAGTTATGTTGTTCCTGTGGGGTTTAGTAGTAGCTTGGCTGTAATTATTAAAGATTTACATGAAAAGGTCAGCTGTGTGGCACACTGGGATGGGCAGAGGAAGGTGAGGTGATGTTATATAAGGAACTCAATAAATTGATACACATACGGTGTCCGTTAAATCTTAAATATAAGGAGATCAGCCAATAGCGTAAGGTGCTATATGACGTACACTCACCTAAAGGATTATTAGGAACACCATACTAATACTGTGTTTGACCCCCTTTCGCCTTCAGAACTGCCTTAATTCTACGTGGCATTGATTCAACAAGGTGCTGAAAGCATTCTTTAGAAATGTTGGCCCATATTGATAGGATAGCATCTTGCAGTTGATGGAGATTTGTGGGATGCACATCCAGGGCACGAAGCTCCCGTTCCACCACATCCCAAAGATGCTCTATTGGGTTGAGATCTGGTGACAGTGGGGGCCAGTTTAGTACAGTGAACTCATTGTCATGTTCAAGAAACCAATTTGAAATGATTGGACCTTTGTGACATGGTGCATTATCCTGCTGGAAGTAGCCATCAGAGGATGGGTACATGGTGGTCATAAAGGGATGGACATGGTCAGAAACAATGCTCAGGTAGGCCGTGGCATTTAAACGATGCCCAATTGGCACTAAGGGGCCTAAAGTGTGCCAAGAAAACATCCCCCACACCATTACACCACCACCACCAGCCTGCACAGTGGTAACAAGGCATGATGGATCCATGTTCTCATTCTGTTTACTCCAAATTCTGACTCTACCATCTGAATGTCTCAACAGAAATCGAGACTCATCAGACCAGGCAACATTTTTCCAGTCTTCAACTGTCCAGTGGTACCCGGTGGGGTCTTCTGCTGTTGTAGCCCATCCGCCTCAAGGTTGTACGTGTTGTGGCTTCATAAATGCTTTGCTGCATACCTCGGTTGTAACGAGTGGTTATTTCAGTCAAAGTTGCTCTTCTATCAGCTTGAATCAGTCGGCCCATTCTCCTCTGACCTCTAGCATCAACAAGGCATTTTTGCCCACAGGACTGCCGCATACTGGATGTTTTTCCCTTTTCACAACATTCTTTGTAAACCCTAGAAATGGTTATGCGTGAAAATCCCAGTAACTGAGCAGATTGTGAAATACTCAGACTGGCCCGTCTGGCATCAACAACCATGCCACGCTCAGAATTGCTTAAATCACCTTTCTTTCCCATTCAGACATTCAGTTTGGAGTTCAGGAGATTGTCTTGACCAGGACCACACCCCTAAATGCATTGAAGCAACTGCCATGTGATTGGTTGGTTAGATAATTGCATTAATGAGAAATTGAACAGGTGTTCCTAATAATCCTTTAGGTGAGTGTAGATCCCAGTTTCATAAAAGGGAAGATTCACTGTATTTTCTTTCGCCTTTGTTTTAAAGCACTGCACCATTTTTTAAAAAGCATTTTAGATTGTAATATGAGCAGTGTAACACAATGGTTGCTGTTTTTATAACTTGTGTCCCGGTCAAAATATAAATTGTAAGTTATAAACAGACTTCATGCAGTGTTGTCATTCCAATTTAATGGATTAAAACTGATCTATGAAATGTTTAATAACTGTGTTGTTTTGAAGATATCTCTTGTTTCTTTATAGCCAATGGATTTGAGAGACTATGTAAAAGTCGTGACACGATGTAAAAAGGTTTCACTGTTGATATTGTAGGGTATCATTTTACTGGGCAAAAGATAAATGGTAAATTTGCATTGTTCTCTTTTTTTAAATGTGCAGATTCAAAAGCTTCAAAATGTGAGATTAAGCCAGGTCTGTGCTGTAACTCTAACAGCATGGAGAAATACAGAAGCAGTTCAGTGTTGGGTTTGAAAAGAAAGATCAGCAGTCCACGTACACGTGCTTCACTCCAGACATTCAATTCAAATTACCATTCTTCTCACAGCCACACACACACTGTGTTTCCATGTTATTACACTGTGTTATCAAAAAGAGCACAGAGCTGGAGTCCACAAGATGTTTTTATGAAATGTGTAGCCTATGCCTTTGTGACAATTATGAGTTGTCCTGCATAAGGGCATATGCTTATTATTAATTTAATTAATAAGAAGAACATAAAAGCATTACCATAAAATCTAATCAAGCTGATTCCACTTACATGTGTTTATCTGGCACGAACAAAGTAAAGCTTGTCAACAAGAATGTCGTACCTGCTGGGAATCCCAGAGGAGCATCTTGTGTTTCAGGGCTGTTTTACACCCTCTGGTCCTTGTGGGAGGATCGATTCCAGACCTTTCCAGCATATTTCAGCTAATAAACCTGCAGCCCAAACCCCCCTGTATGGTGTGATTTTCTCAAGGATATCCAATCCCATGTTGCCCAGTTTGGCTATTTTAAAGGGCCAAGTACTATGTATGACCATTAAGCACTGTTGCAAATAAAGATTGTTTCCAGAGCGAGTAGTGTACCTTTTGAATAAATATATATGTTAAACCAAGTCATGTGTTTCCAGCCAACTGGAAAATGGGACTTCTTAAAGGACAAAATCATATGAATATTTTAGTGTGAATGCAGTTCAAACTGAAAGCTAAATTATAATGTTATAATTTATTGATATGAATATGAGTTATCCAATGTTGACATTCCCAAGGGGGATTGTGACTATATTGCTATGAATACATATAATGTTGTTATATCCACATAGTCCCTTAGCAAATTAAAATGCATTTATTATAACGAATACAGCAATCACATTATGATACATTGACAGGCCCAGTTTGCTGGGTTCCTTTGTCTAAGTTAAGCATGTGACTATCTGGTGAAGTAAAACACTAGATAATGTTTTTTATTGGTTTCCATCACAAGCATCACTGATTTTAATTACCTTTTGATTACAGTTGTCTCAATGGCAGTGTCTACATGTTCGTTTCACTCATGCCAAATGTCGGGCTTCACAGGACAAGTTTAAATGGGTAAGGCTCAGTTACAACACTGGTGACACATAGACAAGTCCTTACCATTTTTGTCCAGAAGGGCTTGCTGTATTTGTTAAGCGTTGCTGTATATACTGCTCCACCATTGTCATGGGAGTTAGAAAGCACTTGCAATTGCAATTAAAATGTCATTACAAAGCTATGTAAAACACAGCAGCACTAAACGTGCACACGGACAGAAAAAGAAGCGAAAGCAAATTTCTATTTATATATTTGTCATGGGTTTTTAGTTCGTTTTCTAAAGTCATTATTGTGGGCACTGTAGGCACTGTATAAACCACTAATTAAATTAAATGGCCAAGTAAGTGTGTGCAGGATAAAACGTGGGGAAATATGGCTTGCCATCTCCATTTGTCACAAGCAAAGGGTGTACGTCTTATTTAAGATAACATAATCTGTTAAAATTAACTGTGTATGGTAAATGCTTTTTCTGAAGCTTGGAGGCGATGAGAAGTTGAATAACTATCTCATTTACTTTAGTATTCTATAAAGAAATGCAATGCAGTTACTCATAGCTTTCCAACACAATATCCCCAAAATAATTACTTATCGATTGTAATAGGTCCTTTGTGTTAACATATTCTGGGAATACAAGAAGCAGAAGTGATGATGAAAGTCATGGTCAATTACATCCTTGTTAAATCATGGTTCCCAAGTGTTTAAGGATACCCATATTCATACCCTGAGGGAGATACAAAAAGGCTTCGCTAAACTCTCCTGCTAAAAGACATTCTTTTGTTTAGTGGAGATGACTTTTAGCCTCTATTTAAGGCAATTTAAATAGATGTTTGCTATGTAATTCAATGTCCGTGCTGCTTCACTGAACTGGAAAATCTCATTCAAATATATTTACAGTGTTTTCTAAAAGCCTCTAGGTGTAAATATTCCTAAAGAAGATTCAGTTCTGATTAATTTCCAGGTCGTTCTGCATTACATGTACAGCATTAGTCTTGTTAAAGTATTTTAGTAAAGGGTCCATTCATATGTATTACATGTAATAACACATTGCATGAGACGTGTAATACAGAAGAAGACGTATTGTAACACAGACACAAAGAGAGGACCTTAATTAATTAATACGTTCATACATTCATTCTTCCTGAACAATTTCTTGCATTCATCTAATGAGGTTTGGCAGGGGTAACTTAACTGTTTTTTCCCACTAGCTAGCAGGACTAGTGGCTCTCGAGTTTCACTAGCCTGCCAATTAGGATCCAGTCATTAATTTAAATTACTGTCAGAAAAAGAAAATTGTTGAAAATATTGACAAATTATTAAGTGTTATTTAAAACTGTAAGAAACTTTGTTCCCCTGAAAGGAATAAAACATGATTGTAAATATGTAGATAATGATTAATCTGCTGCTGCTTTGTGCTCACATTTTGTATGATTTTCTGTTGTAGGTGGGTGAAATTGACCTGTCCACCCTTGCTTGCCTAAAGTATATTGAGTGACAGTGTGGCCTGGCTGTAGTTTAAATACTCCCTGCACAGTAGAAAATATGGTGGCAGTGCATTACATGGCTTTGTGATAGAACTAAGCACTGGAACTTTCCTTTTTAATGGATATAGTTGCACGAAATAACTTGGTGGAAGTATTTCTGTTGGGTGCCTGTGAAAATACCTGTAATTTTATTTTATACAGCTGAGAGCGTGATTGTCACCTGCTTACTGCTTTGTAAATGGAATGCTTAAAGATTAAAAAATGTTTGAACTTAACCACCTGATGCATGAGTTAGGTTTTCTTATTTAATTTGCACTCACTGTCACTCAATGTTTTGACAATTTGCTGCATCATTCAGGCTTCTAAATGTGCTATATTTGAACAATACCACTTAAAACACATTGTCCACAACCATCGTTGCTTCTGTCGTTCATTCATCAGACAAATGTGCGCCTGCTGCTGAAATGTGGCTTGATTGATAAAGGTAGTTGTGATTTCAACTGTAGCCAGCTTTCAGTGGTTCATTTTCCTGATAACTCTGCACTCTGCTGATATTTCACCTGCCCTACAAGGTAATTATCTTCCGTTTTCTGTAATTAGTCTCGTTTGCAGATTAATAAGGGAGCACAGTTCATTATCTTGTCAGCCACCTGTCTTCTCAGCTGAGGAACACTTTTATTTTCCTTCTGAGCCTGATTCACAAGACACATCAGTTTGATGTTGGTGATCACACAAAATAAATCAAGGTTGGGTTATCTCTACAGCTGATGAATTATAAATCAGGCCTTAGTATTACACAGCACTCGTGTGTAATTATTTGCCCTCAGCCAACTTTTATATGTATATCATCGTCAGCCTGTGTCGATCTACTGCCAGCTGTGTCTCTTTTCCAGGTCATACCAGCAGAGCTTCTGATCTCATCTTCCTATCTTCTCTGTTCTCATCTTCTTGATCATTTTTCATCTCTTAGGATCCAGTCTCCAGCTTCTTCAGTCCGTCTCTGATCTGCTCTTCTTGCAGTGTGCCCAGGCCATTTTAATATCTTAACTCTTTCACTAGTGTTCCATACCTTCATTTGTTCTCATTCATGTGTCATTCCATTTCTCCTCGTTATTCCAAGCACACATCTTTGTCTTGTTTGGAGATTCTGTGCCATTGTTGCCTTTCGTGAGCAGGTTTCAGAGCCATAGGTGAGAGCTGGTAGTCAGCACTGGTCAAAACCTTTTCTCTTGAGGCAAATAGGCAAATTTCCTTTTAATATTGTGCAGTTTTTTTTCCAAAATGGATAAATATATATCAATATATTTATATTAGGAGGAACTTCTGAAAAGCAGTTGGACATGTCAGCAGCAGTCCCACACACAGTCTCTGTCCCCATGGAAACTGCTCACACTGCCTATCGGCTGCTGCAGTGTATCTGCCTGCTGCGCACATGCCGTGCAGTTCCCTGTGCAAAGCAGCTGTTTGAAAGCCAGATGGCTGTTAAGTTGCATTTGTAACTGTTTTTCCTGTCTTCAGGACTGAGCACAATTTTACTGTCCCTCATCAATTATTATTATTTTCTTTCTCAACTTTTTTATTGTGGGAAAATTGTTCTTTAAACATTACACATACTGCAGAGTTTATTAGATTAAGAATTGTTTGTTTTGTATGGCGCAGACAATAGTTTTTTCACACTGTGGGTAAGATCACATTTTGAAGTAAATTTCTATGGGCATTTGTGTTTTTCCTTTGTCCTCTGTTTTTTGATCTTGGTGTTCCTCATGTGTTTTCTTGTTAATGCTCTTATCTTTTACATAACTTGCTTATAAAACATTAAAAGTATAATGATGTAGAAATCTGGAATCACATAGCATTGACTAAACAGCAACAATAACAAAAAGAAAAACATGCAGTGCAGTCAGACTGTAAATATTGTGTGCCACACACTAATCAGAATCATTTATGTGTGCTATACAATTTTGAAGGAAAATATTTATCACATGTGAAGCAGTAATGAGTGAAAATCAATGTCAGGGAAACAACTAATGAAACACAACTGTGAAAACGAGAGACTATTGTAAAAGGTCAATGTCAATAAGGCTTTTATAGCAGACAAATTGTATGGCACAGAATATAATCATGGACATGCCTGCTTAATTCCCTGTTTATAAATCATACCATTGAATACTGTCACTAATGACATTAGTCCAGACAATTACACAAATGCATTCGTCACTGAAGCAAGTAAATTGTTTTTTTGTTTTGTTTTTTTGGCTCATGTTTTAATGAACTTCATTATTAGATAATACGCTATTTTGCATCAATATTACAATTAGTGCAATTATACTGCAAGAACAGTGCCTTTGGCCTAGTTTATCTTACTCATGTTTGTTCTTCAGAAACTTTCCTATCTTCATTATGTTCAACAATCTGAGGAATATCACACAATAAATATATTAATTACTTAGTAAATACAATGTTATGAACACAAATTACATTCTCATTGTTGGGATTCAGGGCTACGCAAAGCAACCCAAATTCACACAAAGCAAATTCTGTCTTGTAAAGATATTCTTTCCATTGGGTAACTATTGCCTAAACAAACTGAGCACTGATTGGCTGGGTACTGTCAGTGCAGCTTTAAACACTCTTGCCCCCATATTTAAATCTGAATTAAGTCTGTGACTGCTCTCACTATCAGGATAAGGACCCTTGGAGTTCATGTTGAAAATATGTATTTTTTTATCACAGGTTTCTTTTGTATGATAAGAGATTTATTATAAGTCTTCTGTTGTTTGTGAATAATTAATATGTAATTACAACGTAGTAAGCATAGCCATATTTTATCCTATTATTGTATAATGTCATATGTAAGAAAGCATCACAAGACCCTGGTGGATTGTTTATTTTTATATGTATTTATTACACTGGAACAACTCCCAAATTTGCATTACTGCCATAATGTGTTTGTGAACTGTTAGTGCACCATAGGTTGGTTGGAAGCAAAAGTTGTTAAAAATACAAAAGCATGTGCGCACCCATAGTGGACACCCATACCAAAGTGTAGCCTACATAATTCACAAAAACATCTTGTGGACTCCAGATCTGTGCTCTGTTTGATAACACATTGTAATAAGATGGAAACACAGTGTGTGTGTGTGGCTGTGACAAGAATGGTAATTTGAATTGAATGTCTGGAGTGAAGCATATGTACGTGGACTGCTGATGCTTCTTTTCAAACCCAACACTCGTTTAGGTGAACTGCTTCTGTCTTTCCCTAGGCTTCCTCAGTGCACATCTCCCCAGCTGGTTTGCTGCATTACTGTAGTGCATTTTCCCCTGGATAATTTCCCTGAAATCCATCAGTGAAGTCAGCAATGTATGCTTTTATGAGCCTTTTCGTACCACAGCATTTCTAGATTCTCACAAACTTTGGCAGCTGATATTAAATATTTCATAGTCCATTCTATTGCTACGCTGCTGTTGTACTCTTGAGTAAAGAACTTCACTCATACTGCTCAGGTAAAAACCTCTCAAAAGTCATCTGGATAGAATCGCAAACCAAATTAAATACCTCAGCTGTACAAGCAGTACCCAGTTCCTCAGAGACAATAGTGAAACCTATCTGCTAAGCCAGATCCCTTCAACTTTCACCTCAATCTGGAGTGGGCACTGCTGATAATCCCCCACTCTCAGTTTAATGTGTGGGGATTTAAAACCAAAACACACCGGCAAAGTCACATTCCTTACATAATTTTGTAAGCTTTTGAAGATTATGCTGTTGTTTTTCAAAGAACAGGCAACATGTTTGAGCTCAGTGAACTTGTAATCCCAATGCTGGTTTCCGTACTCACTGCTCTGATCCCCTGATATGTTACAGACACAGCAGCAGAGGTGAGTGCTGCCCTGCCCAGGCTCATGCCAGTGTTCCCATATCAGTGTGCACTGATAGTGATGTTTGTTTGGTAGCAAAAGAGGGTCAGGACCGCACATCCCCTGTCCAGCAAAAAAAATGTGTATTACTCTATGTTTCAAAACACAATATGCAGTATTTCCAATAATTATAAGATATAATTTCAAAGTGAAAAGCAATATTTTAACTGAAGAGTTGCTAGGACTTCACAAATCAAAATCAAAACCATTCATTCATTCATTCATTCATTCATTTCTGTTTGAGAATCTACAGTAAAATACTTCAGTGAAAAAATATAATCTTTTGAGTGATCTCTTGTAAAATGACCAGTGGAACAAATAGACCAGACAATTTAAACGGCAGACTAAGGAATGAGGAGAATTACTTTCCTGGCTGAGTTCTCACTATGTTTCCTCACTGCCAGTAAGTACTGACAGTCATGAATATTTATGTGACTCCTTTTCTCTCTGCCATGCAGGCTAGGTGTGCAAACATGGAAAATTACAGTCATTTTATAGACAAACTATGATATGTTTTAAATAAAGGATGAAGCTAGGGTCGAGAGTTGAGGTGAAGGCCACTGCAGCATCATAAATACAGCAGTATAATCTACGCTTGAGCTGACACCAGCCCATCTCCTCTGAGCCTAGTTTCTGATCAGAAGATGGGATGTTAGTAGACACAAAACAACAACAACAACTAACAATATGTTTTATGATGTATTTTATTAACACATCACATTGCACAGTATTGTTACTGTACTGTATCTACTAATATGCAGTAGTGAAGAATGCTTTGTCCTGGCAATCCTGTGTGATGCTGTAGTCTTGAGTTTATTTTACCTGAGGCTGGTATTTAATGCTCAATTTAATCATGTTTAATGTTCGGTACTAGCATTTAATGTTTGATTCATGCAAATATCTTTATTATATTATTTGTTATTATTTGATCAGAATTATTTTGTATTTGATGCTTGTATGACTCATATTCAGTACTTGCATGTATTTCATTTCAAGTGTCTGTAATGATGTCACACTTGGCTATTGTGTCTTCAAGCTGAAAACCGATAACTGAAAAGAACTGTCCTCAGTGGTGCAGATATCCCTTTTCAAGACCCGAACAAAGCTATCAGGGTGTCTGGATCTAAAGACTACTGTGTAGCTGTTGTGGTGAAGAACTACAGTGTGTAATAGTACATTTTTATAATGATTACCTACAGTGCCTTTAGGGCACCCTGTCATAAAAATAAACATAAACATATTCTCCTGCCAACAAGAATCACAATAACAAAATGTCCCCGTTAATACCATTGGTTTGGGGATAAGTTCTCTCTTAAGATATGTGGGAGTCAGTGCCATGAGTATGAGCGAAGCTGAGAAAGTGAGTGTGATCTGACATATCAAATCAAAAGTGATCCACAGTCACAGAAAATGAGTGTGCCTTCCACTTGCAAAAATGCCTGGGAGCACCTTCCCAAGTTGCTTCAGTCACCACCTGTGAATTATTTGTGGGATTCATGTACTTTTATAATTTTATTGATATATTTTTTACACCCTATCATGATGTTTCTCTTTTGTTTCCTAATGAGTTATCTTGGCAAAGTGATTAATACCAGAACTGTCCCAAGAAGTATTTTTTTTCTTCTTCTCCTTCTTTCCTATTAGTAGTAGTAGTAGTAGTAGTAGTAGTAGTAGTAGTATTACTTAATCAATAATATGTCACTAACTTACATTCTTATTTGATGAATGTCTCCAAAAACAATGTATATAGTGGCATAATGAGGACAGATGACTTACAAACCTCTAAACTGGAGCATATCAGATGCATGCATTGTTAATAAACAGAACGAGAATGGTGTGCACATATTTGTCATGGGAAGAATGTTAAGTGACTACATTCTGACCGAGGCCTGTAGGAACAGTCAGAGGCTTTTGATGCACAGCTCCTCTGGGACAAAGGAAGTAGGGTAACAGAGAACCCTGATGCACATGCAGAGAAGGACTCTGTGTCATCTGTGACAGCGATGCATGGGCATCATAATCTCAGACTTTAATAGCAGAAAAGGAGAAAATGCTTCCCAAGAATGTAAGGCAAGCTAGCAGTGTATGTGTAAATAAAATATGATAGCTTTCATCCCACTATTTAGCTATTCGAATTGGACCAATTCACTCATTCCCTGCTGCTTTGGAAATAGTGCGCTTTTCTTATGACCTATGCACAGTCAATTTTTATAACATTGGGAAAACAAGAAAAGTTGTTTGCATTGTTTGTAAGCTTCTTATTTTGTGATTGTTTATGATATCCATGCTTTGGAGACAATGAGGAAATGAGAGATGTTGCCTTGGTGTGTCCAAGGCCACCTTGCACTCACAGCATCCCAGAATGACTTAGGGTCTCCAGACCCCTTTCTATCATTAATAATTTGCTCTGTAGAACAGCTGCAAAAACAGCAACAACATCAAGACGAAAAAAGGTTTCTGTCCTCTGCAGATTCTAGCAATAATATGACACTAACTTAATTGGACAAAGGGGTTTCCTCATGATGTTTCCTCATATCACATTTTCTGCATCTCACACAAACCAGACATGCCAGACCCCTGCCATGAGATCACCTGTCGCTCCGGGCTGTGCCGATTTCATTGAAGAAAAGATTGGTCAGAATGCAGACAGCTTGTTTTGCCCTTGGATTCTGAAATGGTGTTGCTATGTGGCTGCCTGAATGGATTGTTTTTGTCCAGCTTCTAAACAATAAAGACCTGAATCTGAAATTGGTAGGAAGCAAATTAGATTTGGTTTGATAAAAAGACAGAACATATTTCGGTCATAACTGTATACCAAACATGAATCGATAAAAAAGTAGGGGCAGTTTTCATCTACACCTTTAGCCCAAGCTTTTTGATACTTATATATTTATTTAATGTTTATATGTTAGCACATATATGACATTCAGCAGAAGACATTAAGGTGAAAGTGGCCGATCTCAGGAAATCTCATTGCACAGAATTGGGGAAGTTTATCCGTTGTCTTTGAACAAACCTGGTGCAGGAAAAAAAATAAGAAAAGTAAAGTGTTTTCTGACACTTTTTCTTACAGAACATACTAGGAAAATAGGCCATAGGATAATCCATCAACTTTGGCATCTCTTATCATCTGATCCGGCTGTACTGGCAAAAGAGTTCAAATCCCTTCCTTTGCCAGTTTTCAAGAATTATCAAAGATTTCTTTGCATGCTGCATGGGTGCACGGCAGCTTGAAGGCTAGAGAGAGAACGTAGTTCTGGTGACTCTTCACCACATGGGAATTATAGATGAAATTGTAATACCGAAAAGCACTACTGATGATGTTTGATAGTCATACAATTATTTACTATTTTAATGTATTTGTAGAGTAAATTATACTGGGGGTACAGCTGCATTTTTCTGACAAACTTCTCTTGTCATACTTCATTGAGCTTATGAAAGAATTTGGAGGCTACTGTAATATATTGTGAAGTGAGAGGCTTGCAATACTTTAATGTGCAATGGAAGCCAATTTAATAATGAATCTGAGAATATTTGTCTTGATCCCAAACATGGTCCCCCTCAAAATTAATTGTGGCTCTGGGAAACCTCAGCTTCATAAATCAGAAGTGTAATTAAAATTTAAAGTGAAAAATTAATTTGTATAATTAGTGCATACTACTGGGATTTGGTGTCTATCCATACATCTTATTCTCATGAGTTAGCCAAACAATATTGTTTGTTCAGACTTAATTTACTTAGACATTCTAGACTTCAACCACTTTTAATGATCACAGCAGACTTGCTGCTGCAAAAATAAATATTTATGTAACTTGTAAAATGGGCTTAGTATGTACTAGGAGTGCATGGATATATTTTGTTGTGTTTGGAAATGCACTGCGATACTGCACAGGTATTTATGTTTGCAGATATTCAAATATTATATTAAATGTTTTATTTAGCTGTTAATTAATTTACAGGATGTTGTTTAATGAGTCAGTCTTCACTAAAATCCTCAGATGTGCATTTTGACATATAAAAAATAAAGGCAGCTGTGTGTGAAAATAAAGCGTAATTTCAGCAAGAAAACATAATCTGTTTCAAAAACATTCTAAACCTGAACTGTAGGCTACAATTTACAATTTACAGAAAGAGCCCAGCCATTAAAAGGTATTCTTTCAAATAAAATAGATTTATTGATTGCCTTTAACATGACCTACAAACCAGTGAGTGTGGGTTCATTTTCAAATAGAGGATGTTTGAGATTTAAATGTCAGCGCTGGATGTTACGCACGTCTGATCCATTTGGAGCGAGTTGGGGGGTGAAGAGTACCGGCCTTCTCTCTTAGCCCATGCAGCACAAGTCTAACAGTGCTGTGACTTGTCAGGCACTGGTGATATCATTTGAAACACTTCACTTGGAAAGAATATTACTCTGAAGTGCCTTACAGTGCTCTTTGTAGAAACCTGGATATCTAATATGATTTTTTATGCTGTAATATTTCTTGGAAAACAATGAAGGTGTTGGAATCCACACATGTAAGTGGTCCTGTTGGTTGTGTTAACTCTAAATGTCCTTCGAAAAGACAATCTTTTCTTCTCCATAAAGGGAAGACTGTGCCCATATATATACAGGCAACCTCCACACTTAAGACCTAATTGGTTCCTGGAGAGCTGTAAGTCGAACCCTTATTTCCCATATGCGCAATGCTATAAATGATGATTCCATTCCTGGAAACCCACATTATACCCTACAGAAATAGAGGAAAACGAAATGAAACAGTAATATATGCCTTTACAAACATTGTATTCTATCTATCTATCTATCTATCTATCTATATATATATATATATATATATATATATATATATATATATATATATATATATACACTCACCTAAAGGATTATTAGGAACACCTGTTCAATTTCTCATTAATGCAATTATCTAACCAACCAATCACATGGCAGTTGCTTCAATGCATTTAGGGGTGTGGTCCTGGTCAAGACAATCTCCTGAACTCCAAACTGAATGTCTGAATGGGAAAGAAAGGTGATTTAAGCAATTTTGAGCGTGGCATGGTTGTTGGTGCCAGACGGGCCGGTCTGAGTATTTCACAATCTGCTCAGTTACTGGGATTTTCACGCACAACCATTTCTAGGGTTTACAAAGAATGGTGTGAAAAGGGAAAAACATCCAGTATGCGGCAGTCCTGTGGGCGAAAATGCCTTGTTGATGCTAGAGGTCAGAGGAGAATGGGCCGACTGATTCAAGCTGATAGAAGAGCAACTTTGACTGAAATAACCACTCGTTACAACCGAGGTATGCAGCAAAGCATTGGTGAAGCCACAACACGTACAACCTTGAGGTGGATGGGCTACAACAGCAGAAGACCCCACCGGGTACCACTCATCTCCACTACAAATAGGAAAAAGAGGCTACAATTTGCACAAGCTCACCAAAATTGGACAGTTGAAGACTGGAAAAATGTTGCCTGGTCTGATGAGTCTCGATTTCTGTTGAGACATTCAGATGGTCAGAATGAGTCAGAATTTGCCGTAAAAAGAATGAGAACATGGATCCATCATGCCTTGTTACCACTGTGCAGGCTGGTGGTGGTGGTGTAATGATGTGGGGGATGTTTTCTTGGCACACTTTAGGCCCCTTAGTGTCAATTGGGCATCGTTTAAATGCCACGGCCTACCTGAGCATTGTTTCTGACCATGTCCATCCCTTTATGACCACCATGTACCCATCCTCTGATGGCTACTTCCAGCAGGATAATGCACCATGTCACAAAGGTCGAATCATTTCAAATTGGTTTCTTGAACATGACAATGAGTTCACTGTACTAAACTGGCCCCCACAGTCACCAGATCTCAACCCAATAGAGCATCTTTGGGATGTGGTGGAACGGGAGCTTCGTGCCCTGGATGTGCATCCCACAAATCTCCATCAACTGCAAGATGCTATCCTATCAATATGGGCCAACATTTCTAAAGAATGCTTTCAGCACCTTGTTGAATCAATGCCACGTAGAATTAAGGCAGTTCTGAAGGCGAAAGGGGGTCAAACACAGTATTAGTATGGTGTTCCTAATAATCCTTTAGGTGAGTGTATATATATATATATATATATATATATATATATATATATATATATATATATACAGGGTTGGAGAGTAACGGGAATACGGCGGTACGTCATCAAATTACAGGATTTTGATACTTGTATTCCCGTTACGTTCCTCCTGTCAGACGAGTATTCTGATTTCCGATACTTTTTAAAAAGAGTAAGAGATTACTGATTACTTATACATATATATATATATATATATATATATATATATATATATATATATATATATATGTTGAAACTATATATATATATATATATATATTTATTTATTCATTTCCTGTTTGTCTCTTTGCTATTTACATTTCTCAATGCGCTTCTACATTTCGTAGCGTCTCTTGTGACAAAAGATTGAACTCTGTCAATCAGAGCTGGTGGGCGGTACCGGTGCGCTTATTGTCCTATCCAGTGCTCATAATCATCTTCATGTTCGTCTTCATAATCATTTTCATAATCATGTTAATAATCATGTTCATGTTCATGTTCATAATCATGTTCATAATCATCTTCATGTTCGTCTTCATAATCATCTTCATAATCATGTTAATAATCATGTTCATGTTCATAATCATGTTCATAATCATCTTCATGTTCGTCTTCATAATCATCTTCATAATCATGTTAATAATCATGTTCATGTTCATAATCATGTTCATAATCATCTTCATGTTCATAATCATGTGCATCTGCGGCCGCTGTGACGACACTGTGCGCAGGGGTTTAACTGCAAGTTCAGGCAATTGTTCACTTCCAAAGAAAGACAATGGAACAAATATTAAAGTGCAATTCAACATGTGCCGACCACGGGACAATGTACTGTCTGCTTCCGAGGACTAAACCTTAAAATAATAATAATAATAATAATAATAATAATAATAAAACATCTGGAGGTAAGATTTTATTTTTTAAATGTGTGCAACTGTAATACAATTATGCTTGACATACGAGTAGAATATACGAATTTTAATCACAAATATAAAAAATACGATAAATAATTACATATTTTTATGAAAGCATAATAAGTAAAACGGCAGCACAGAAATAGTATAACCAAAAACGTGATCGATAGTTTGTATTTGTAGTAATAAGTTATCCTATCTTACTTTAATATACATCCACGTACATTACAAATAGTTCCTGTGCATCCTAGCTGGTTCTGTGACCTTAACAATGAATGACTTAATACAATACCAAAATAACATCATACAACGTGTTTATAGCCTAAAACAAAACACAGCGCACAGACGGAATAAAGTCCCGCCCCAGGATCCTCACAGGTCAAACCCGTGAACTTAAAAGCAGGGGAGACGTCAGTAACGTGTTCACGCGTTGATTCTTATAAAAACACCCTGATTGCATTGATTTCAAACGGTGTTGGTGCTGGTGAATTGAAACCCGTGATAACAATAACATGGATAACAATACATGGCGTTTAAATCCCCTTTATTATAGCAAGTTGCTTGATCCGTGTTTAAAAGAAAATAGGTGTCACTATATTATTATTATTATTATTATTATTATAACCGCTCACACGGTTACTGACCGTCAACACGTTTGTCATTGTATAATCGCACTCTGCTCGCACTATATCAGTGATTAGCAGAAAACTGAAACCAACTCCTTACAATAAAATGACAACGTGATGCGCCTTCTTAACATGAACACATTATTGATATGTCTGATTTATGTCAGTTTGTAAAAAATGTAAGGGTATCAAGATCAGGCCCAGCGCCACGGGGGGCAAAAGGGGGAATATTGTGCCCCCTCACAGTATATTTTGATCCGGTTATTAATTGTCCATATAGAAATGTCTTATGGTAATGTGCATTCTTGTTACAAAACTGACGTGCGTTGCCGCAGATTGTCTGTAATTGTACAGTTTCACTGGCTTAAAAAGTTATACACTACTACAAAATGCAAAGTATAAATATGCAAGATAATTAAACTGACGCAAATCTTAATTACCCTTTTAATTTAGTTTGAACTGTGGATATAACTAAACAATTTCAATCCGTGTAGTACATTTTGTTTCACTTCTTGAAGCTGCTTTTGTTTTTTAATAAAGAAAAGTATTTCAAAAGTAATCTAAAAGCATTCTGATTACGTTACTGATTTGGAGTAATGTATCGGATTAGGTTACAGATTATTTTCAAAACAAGGTTATAAGTAACCCTCCCAACCCTGTATATATATATATATATGGTTATTGGAGAAAAGCCGAATGGGAGGGAACTCTGCATTACTTTTCCTTTTCTCAGACATGGTGAAAAGCAACAGTAGTTATAATAAAAAACATCACTAACAGTGTTTTATGATGTGTTATATGCCGTTGTAAACACGAGGTGTGGACGTAAATGTGGGTTTTAGGGGCAATCTCCTTTTTTTTAATGTTGGGGGTCGAGAGTCGAGTGTTATCTGTATGGATCTGTCCCCCACTGTTCTATAACTTTACAGCAAATTCATACAATGTACAGTAAACTCTTTAATTTGTATATCGACATAATAATAAAGTTTAGTTTAATGGAACCAACCAACAGTTTATTTATTTATTTATTCCAGTTTGTTATCATGTAACCAACAAATTCCTAATTTTTCGCAATGACAGCTAAATTGATTGCACTAGAACCTTGAACCCAACATCTTGCTGGAGCAATTCATTCAAGAGACTCTGAAAGCCATCAGTGAAAGAAAGAAAATATTTTCTTTTTATTTCAGTTTATGTACATGTGTACCAATGAATCTCTGAATTCAAAGTCTATCTTCCTAAATAAAGCACATTCAAGAGATTTTCATTCCACTTCACTATGAGGCTCAATCACAGAATCTTTTTTTTCTCTTTGATGCCAAGTATTGCTTCTTACTATAATGCACTGTGGCGTTGATTGCTGTGGAATAATACCCTAAGAGTGAAGTAATTCATTTTATTTGTAATTTCTCCTCACAGTTCTTTTGTCTGGGCAGGGTTTAATAAAGAGTTTAGGAAAGCTGCAGTCTCCTCGGATTCCCTTTGTCTATAAGCTCTCCTCAATAAATTAATGCAATGCATTGTGGGTCAGATGTTTTTAAGTATTCTAGGCATTGTGGTCTTCACAAACCAGCTGTAAAAAAACTTGGATGTCAAGGGCAAAATGTCTTATACAGGCACTGGTATACGGGTCAATGATATGAAATGCATTTTTTGTGTCTGAAGCCATTCTTTTCCTAAACATTTTAAAAATAAATACATGTAATACATAAAATGATCTGTGATATCTACTTTATATGGAACCAATTTCATTTTATTTAAATTTTGTTTAAATTGGTGTTCCAAAACCCCAAAATGTCAGGTGGTGCAACCGTCTGAACATACAGTATATGCAGAGAAATAAATTTGTAGTAAAAAGGTTATTTTACTCAATAAAATTCTTAATCAAATAGTTTGGCATAATTGTATGTTAAATTTCTTATAAATTATTCAAAGAAATAGTGCTATGTTAAATGTATTCTATTTAAAAAAAAAACATAAAAAAAAGCATTTTTATGTAATCTCACTTAATGAAAACTATGAACAGGATATGGCATCACAAAATAAGACCCCAAATGACCCCATCTACTGCATCAACAAGATTAGCAATTCTCTCACAAATATTTGATAATTTGACATTTTTGAGCCATGTTGAGGTTGGGTCAAGTTACCATGTCAGGTGGTATGACCCCTGGAAAACTACAAAACAAAAATGGTTTTGTAGCAATTTATGTTTTATTTAAAAAAATGTATGTATACACTTTACTTCAAGGCCAAAGTTAATATAGGTGTCCAAGTTAATGCTTGTTAGATTTTAATTGAGTTTGAAAAGTCAGGTGGCACATCCAATAAGTCAAATGGTGCAACCAGAATTACAGCTGCACCAATGGAAAAAAATCATATTTTGGAATATATTAAATAAATTTGAATGAACATCATAATCTTTCTTTATGATATTAAGTTATTTAAGTGCATCTAATTTAATTCTTTTTTTTTTCAAAAGAAGCACTTGAAGTAAATAAATTACCCCAGCATCTCAATGTGAACCTCCAGTCCACAGTGACACAGAGTCATTCATGAAATAATGTTTTATAATTAATGTATGTAATAGACTGAATTCATGGTCAGGCTTATAAATTCATACATTTCATATAGAAAACATATTTTTTAAATCTAAGATGTTTTCACTAATGTATGTGTGTTCAGAAAATAATGCATTTTGTGTTTCATGAAAACAGTGATTTTGCTTTATATTTTTGAATTTCGTGGTAAAAATGTTCTCTAAACTTTTCCACATAGGTTAGGTTATTTCAATTGCACATTAGTCCTTAATTTCTTATGCTATTTTCACCCAACAATGTCTACAAATTTCAGTTTGAGTGGTATTTCAACATAACATTTTCATCTCAAAATGTTCCTTACACTTTAATGGTTTGTCTATTTTCATTTGATAGGTGTCACATACCTGTATTCCTTATAATGTGCATATTACAATGTAATAAAAAATATATAAAAACTTAGTGTAAGAAGTTTAAAACAAGTGAAAATGGGGGTTGTTAATCTGCTGCTGGAGAAACCAGAATAAATAGCATGAACTTCTTTCTTGTTATTTTGTGATAATCAATTGTTATTGAGCATATCAGGTGGCACAACTGGTCATGGTCAGGTGGTGCATCCAGCATATTTATATTTTAAAACATAAATTTTTATTGCAACTGCAAACTTAAGTCATAAATATAGCTTTAACCTTTAAAGCTTTCTCCCTATGGGAAATTGGATGCTCAAAAACATAAGTGTCCGTTTCTAAGAAATTTAATAAAAGCCCCATAAATAAAGATTTTAAAGGGAAATGTAGTATGTCTTATGTATTTTAGAAAGTACAATGTTTCATATGTACTTTTATCCAGTTGTGGGAAATAAATTCAAAGTATGTTTTTTTAAATTAATATATGGTTGCGTTACCTAACATTTCTTGGGTGGTAAAATCTGAAATCTTATTAAAAAAATTATAAATGTCATCTTAAAAGCTCTAAAACAAACAAGAATACACAAAATACATTCTTGTGAACATAAACATGTATTTTACATCCATTTTGCTGTGCCTTTTTGTTTTTTAATTTTGAAAATCTTATATGGCATTGACCCATACACGGTGCTTGAGGATGATTTATTCTGTAATCATTTGCAAAAGTGTTTTATCCTCCTGGGGTGTACTCTGACTCGGGTGCATATCTCAGCGCATTCTGACCCACACATATCCAACCTGTGTCTGACTTCATGGTTTCTGTCTTATCCCACACAGTCATTAATTGTATAATGAGTTAGTATGTGATCAAGGTGGAAACATTATTGAAATTCCTGTGAAAATTAATATAAACATTTTTAATTTTTTAATTTGAGGATTTGATTTTTTTAAGATACTAGCCAGTCAGTGGAGGACCTGTGTTGTTGATCTTTGTTGGTGTTGGCCACTGGCAGAATGCAGGCAGGGAAGGGCAGATCTGTCTAACTCAGCCTGTCTGTCTTTATTATTAAAATCAATTATCTGGCTCCTTAAATCTTGCACACATAATAATGTAAGTGGGAAACAAGGTTAGAGGCAAAGCATATCCCCCGACTTGGCCCTTCACCGGTAAAGAATCATCCTTTCAAATATAGCCAAGCTTAGGAAAGACTAAAGCATTAACTTAACTGAGAACTGAAACGAAAGAAAGAAAATGAAAACGCTAATTGGACATATTAAACCCGACAACTAAAGATGATCCCTCCCTGTGTGTCACAGAGGGAATGCTACACGGGATTAAGCTCTGTATTTTTTTTTTTAAGAAATGCTGTAGAAAATCTCAAACAGTTGATGTGTTTTCCATTCACTGCACATTGCATATAAAATACTGTAGTACCATACTTTTTCAGTTATATTAGACTATTAAGTCTATTCTGTATTGTCATGTTGAATTATTTGTGTTAATCTTGCATCATATTTAAACCTCATTAACATTATTAATTGATTAGCACAATGCCTTACAAGTGCATAGAGGAAATGCAATGGAGAATAGACAGTGAGCACAGTGCAGTGTACTGAAGAAACATTCTGTGACGGAGCTGGACTCTCACAGAGGCTGGCCAGTGCACAGGACCGCAAGATCACACGTAGCAAGAGAAAGTAGAACACAAGGTTAAAAGTGCAGTACAGAAGGGATAGAATAGCAGAAGTGTGCCACAGAAAGTCTCTCGCAGATGCTCATTGCTGTGCAGAGCAGAGGAATCACCGGGACGCAGAACGCAGGGTTGAAGGAGCAGCACCGTATGGACTACTGCAGAAGCACTGAACAGGTTGCATGTCCCTCAGTCACAGGAGCTCCGCCAATGCACGGCACAGACTAAGCACATACAGAAAGTACAACAGAGTGTCAAATTAAAACACTGCCTCAAATTGTAAGAGCTCCTGCTGGGAGATTAGGCTGGAACCCTCAAATGAGCAGCGTACAATTTGATGGAGCACCGTCTGGGCTTGAAGACAGCCAGGACTGACTCTCCATGCTTTAATGAACCACTTCACTTGGCGTGTGCATCCGTGAAACCAGTATAAGTCTTCCCTACAGATGCCTTCGCTCAGCTATTGTCCCTGTAGACTTGTATTGTATTAATAGGTTGTGTGAAGTGTGTCTCTTAATGTATAAGAGATGTCTCTTGTGCAGTTTGGGGCGAGAGGACTGCAAGACGAAACTCAGTCTGCAGTGCAACAAAACATTTAACTTATTAAAGTAATTAAATGTAACAATCAACCCCCTTTCTCTCCATCTAAAAAACGTTTGGTCCAGGATGCGCTGTAACTGACTATAGTAGCTGATCATTATTGTGTTTTCATGCTGGTTAAAGGTAATGAAACTATTAAAAACTAATGTACATCCTGTGAAACTAGCATCACTGGCATTAAGTGTCATGAACCGATGCTGGTAACTGAAGAATTTTAAACTCTTGATAATTCTTTGAATGGGATGATATTTAATTATTCACAAGATGAGAGATATTGGAATGTTTGGAAATGCTGCTCTGTGATTGGCTGGTTTGTCATGTGATTTAGGCTATAATGAGAGAAGCAGATGCTGTGCCAGTGCACACTGCGGGCAGCACGTTTATGTCGTCCTCTCACCTGTGCCGATACAAGGGTTGCAGTGATGAGTCGACTCACAGAACTGCTGAAGATTCAGGATTGAGAGGGTTTATTCCGAAATAGACAAAATATATATCCAACCCACTTTTGATCAAATGAAATGCTGGAGAGAATATGCAGTAACATGACGGGACAAAATGGGGAGGATAGTGGGGAATGCAGACGTAAGTAGTTCAATAAGTTGTGTAGTGCTATGCCACGTTAAAGTGAGACAAAGACAAATTAAATACAAGGGTATAACCTATGGCAATGCTTGAGCATAAAAAGTGAAGGCAAGCTGCAGAAGAAGTCTAATACAGAAATGAGTCAGAGACTAATTAGCCACATTAAAGAAGCCTGTAAAATAGGATTAATTATTTAGGTTAAGAAGAATGTAATCAACACAATTTCAATCAGCTTGACTTAAACTTAATTATAACCATAGAGGCATATTAGCATATTTGTTTCCCCTAATATTTTTTAGTTTTATTTTGCATTCATTAACATTCACTTTTGTTTTAACTCTGTACCCAAGATATTCATTCACGCTCATGCATGATGTCAGATTCTTTACATTTTCACATCCATACATTTTTTTTTTAAATCTGTTGTGCTCAAATTGGGCTTTTAAATAAGTATGATATGCATGTTATATATATATATATATATATACAGTGAGGGAAAAAAGTATTTGATCCCCTGCTGATTTTGTACGTTTGCCCACTGACAAAGAAATGATCAGTCTATAATTTTAATGGTATGTGTATTTTAACAGTGAGAGACAGAATAACAACAAAAAATCAAGAAAAATGCATTTCAAAAAAGTTAAAAATTGATTTGCATGTTAACGAGGGAAATAAGTATTTGATCCCCTATCAATCAGCTAGATTTCTGGCTCCCAGGTGTATAAAAGACACCTGTCCACAGAAGCAATCAATCAATCAGATTCCAAACTCTCCACCATGGCCAAGACCAAAGAGCTGTCCAAGGATGTCAGGGACAAGATTGTAGACCTACACAAGGCTGGAATGGGCTACAAGACCATCGCCAAGCAGCTTGGTGAGAAGGTGACAACAGTTGGTGCGATTATTCGCAAATGGAAGAAACACAAAATAACTGTCAGTCTCCCTCGGTCTGGGGCTCCATGCAAGATCTCACCCCGTGGAGTTTCAATGATCATGAGAACGGTGAGGAATCAGCCCAGAACTACATGGGAGGATCTTGTTAATGATCTCAAGGCAGCTGGGACCATAGTCACCAAGAAAACAATTGGTAACACACTACGCCGTGAAGGACTGAAACCCTGCAGCGCCCGCAAGGTCCCCCTGCTCAAGAAAGCACATGTACAGGCCCGTCTGAAGTTTGCCAATGAACATCTGAATGATTCAGAGGAGAACTGGGTGAAAGTGTTGTGGTCAGATGAGACCTAAATCGAGCTCTTTGGCATCAACTCAACTTGCCGTGTTTGGAGGAGGAGGAATGCTGCCTATGACCCCAAGAACACCATCCCCACCATCAAACATGGAGGTGGAAACACTATGCTTTGGGGGTGTTTTTCTGCTAAGGGGACAGGACAACTGCATCGCATCAAAGGAATGATGGATGGGGCCATGTACTGTCAAATCTTGGGTGAGAACCTCCTTCCCTCAGCCAGGGCATTGAAAATGGGTCGTGGATGGGTATTCCAGCATGACAATGACCCAAAACACACAGCCAAGGCAACAAAGGAGTGGCTCAAGAAGAAGCACATTAAGGTCCTGGAGTGGCCTAGCCAGTCTCCAGACCTTAATCCCATAGAAAATCTGTGGAGGGAGCTGAAGGTTCGAGTTGCCAAACGTCAGCCTACCAACCTTAATGACTTGGAGAGGATCTGCAAAGAGGAGTGGGACAAAATCCCTCCTGAGATGTGTGCAAACCTGGTGGCCAACTACAAGAAACGTCTGACCTCTGTGATTGCCAACAATTGTTTTGCCACCAAGTACTAAGTGGAAGGGGTCAAATACTTATTTTACTCATTAACATGTAAATCAATGTATAACTTTTTTGAAATGCGTTTTTCTGGATTTTTTTGTTATTCTGTCTCTCACTGTTAAAATACACCTACCATTAAAATTATAGACTGATCATTTATTTGTCAGTGGGCAAATGTACAAAATCAGCAGGGGATCAAATACTTTTTTCCCTCACTGTATATATATATATATATAATTTGATGAAACATTGTCCTCATTATCATCTTCACAAAGTTTCTTTATATAAACTTTGGTCATCAGTGCCAAGCTCCATTAGTGGAAAATGTACAACTTTGCCACAAATTGTCATTGTACTTTACACCCTGAGGAATGCAAGATTTCCAGTTTTTGTTCTTTGAAATGTGAGAGTGACATGTGTCCTAACAGATCTGCACCAACACATTGATGTATCACCTTTTTGTACTGTTCTGTAGTAGTCTGTTGGTTCTTGATTTGAAAAATTATAATTTGATAACACAATGTCTGCGCAATATAAAACACCATGGAGGTCTGAATGATTAAGCTGTGCGCTGTGTCCTTATACAGAGTTCATAATTAGCAAAGAAACAATACTTGAATCCAGTAATAATTATTGTATGTCAGTGGTCTCTGATTATTCATGGTCATCTGGTAATCGCAATGAGATTAGATTTGCTCATTTATATGAAGTTATGAAGCATTGGTGTTTGGTGTCATTGACCTTTGGTTTTAGACTGTAGGCTTCCTTGTATTATGAGAAGAAAGGTAGCCAGGATCAGTTTTTCAGTTTAAAAGATATCTACTGGCATTCCTTTTCCTCCTTGTCAATGTCCCTTCATTGGAAGATCCCAGAGGCAGTTCACCCTGCTCTACTGAACTGCACAGGGCATTGACCATCAGCACCACAATTTTACACTGCCATTTCTTATCCTGATCAAATGCATTGGTTTGTTAACTGAAAGAGCTGAGGGCTTTATAAAATGCTCGTATTATTTGAAATCTAAATGTACTTACCTTAGCTATGTTCTGTTGAAGAAACCTTGGTGCTTAAAGGCTAAAAATAGTCTTCTGCCTGATTATATAATTTCCTTGGAGATTTGTGGGAATTGCTTGGACACAGGGATAGGCATTGAATTCTGACACTGTGCAGTGAAATTAGATTTATGATTGTTTCAACTTCTGGTTCAGAAAACGAAATTGATAAACCCACTGAGGCAAAACTGTATACTTGAACAAACGGCATGCCACACAGCAATCCCTGGGCCAGTTTCCATTTGTTCTAGGTTTGTACTTGTGTAATGTGAAAATAGCATCTCAAATAATAAAGAAACTATATTTCAATCATTTGGAATTAAACAAATCTATCAACACTTTGTTTCATTGTTAATTATTGTTATTTTAATTTACAGATGTTTTTTGTTTATTTGGTACTTTCCTGGATTTGTATTCATATCATTGTTTCAGTTATTTTTGCATGGGTGTGTCTTTTCTGCTTGTTTTAAAAAAATAGTTTCATTCTCAATAGGTCCCTCAGATGTACAAGTACAACTGTGTGTGTGTATTGCACTCCTTTGATCTTAAATACATTAATATTATATATACCACACGTAATACCGATATGCATATAGCCAATTACAAGAAAATTCTCATGTATTAAGTTAGAGGGGAAAAAAGGATTAATAATTCTGCAGAAACATCAACTAGTGGAACCTGCCAGAGCAGTGATCAACATTTTATCTCACAGCACAACCTTGCAGGTTTGTCAAGGGCAACAGACACTGAGAGAGGAAGAGTTTACAGTGTGCAGTGTATATACGTGTGCCACAGTGCACACGTTACTGTTTGAAGAGCTTATTAGTGCATGACATGACAGTACTGAATATACTTTCATGATTTGCCTTACTCTTGGGCTAGCTGTAGCTATTCCCCCATGTGCATAACAACCACTGGTACAGTTTTAATTTTAAAATTGTACTTTTACAGCACATTACAGCCAAGAACTCTGAATTCTCATACATGTTGTGCTGGAAGTTATCAACACCCCTGACCCCACAGCACTTCACATGGATATTATTTTGAACCTGTGCCTATACTCTCATTATACACAACATTTAACATGACTAAGAAAATAACTGCATTTGTTAATTACTGGTTTTTGTTGTTGTTTCTTAGTTTGCATTTCTTATTTGCACCTTAACACTTCTGGAACCTCACTCTTGAAAATGGTCTCAGGCTCAACATCTGTCTGTAACGAGAGGGCTACCCGATGTGTGACATTGATGTATTTTTTATAGAAAACTAGTGAAGGCAAATTATAACAATACTAATGACCTGCCATGTTTGTCCAACAACGCCAAATGGGAACTCCACAGTGCTTTACATACCTAATGGATGGGGATTCAAAATTAGAAGGAATTTATATGGAAACAAATTATTCAGTGAGATGTGAACATATCTATCATGCTGTACTAGCACAGTAAGAATCTAAAATGGTGGATGAAGAGCACAGCGCAGTACAGCGGAGAGAGATGACGCATCTTTAATGATTGTGAACTACAAGTCAGGTGGGAACTGTGACTCCCACTTTGGAGCAAAGCGTAGAAGTCCTGTAATGCAATTTAGAGAAAAATAGGAAGCAGCGGAAACAGCCCTGGGAATGGAATAGATGATAAAGCACAGCCCTCCTGGGCATTGTCAGGGCATTTACTGAGTCTCCCTGGGAAAGACAGACTGTCTCCAAGAAGATATGAATGTCATAGTGCCTATTGTTGAATTGTATAGTTTCTCCTTCCACTGTATTATTTTGAAGGGTCTATATTGGCTTCCTATGAAAATATTAAATTATTAAATACCACTGCCTTTTTATAAGGGACACCACAGGTTTTTGAAAAATAATATTGAAAAAATCATATTCTGGAGCTCAGTTTTTAATCGTAAACAGAAAATAAAAATAAGTCCCTCCACTGGTATCGAAAAGCCTTAAATTTCACACCTGGACAGTGTAAAATACCTTATGTCCCATTATGTACCTTAAAGGGGAACTCCACCAAAAATCCACAATTTCTCAGGTTATTCTATAACTGCGCACACGTGTTCTCCAAAGGGGAATCCCCGTGCATGTGCGTGTGCGTGTGCTGTAGCCGAAACAGCAGTCCCTCGAATAAAATAATAAAGTAAAATAATAGTGACAGTTCTGTAAATGACTACAAACTGATGGTTCTTTTGTAAAAATAGGATAATGAGGAAATCGAACATGCATAAAATGTTATTTTCTTAATGATTTTTGTGCATTTTCAGATTTTCCCCATTGACTTCCAACAAAGCAACCCCATGACCTCATGGCATATTTCTTGATCTCTGATTTCTGGTTCATAGAATGAGCTGGACATAAAAATCTCACTCCACAGAATATGTTTCTACTTATAGAATAACTTGAGAAATTATGGATTTTCGGTGGAGTTGGAGTCTTCAGAGCTGCAGAATTATATTGTATGCCTCTAACGACAGCTGACAGTTTTTACATAATGTGGTCTAAAGTTCACGTGAAGACCAACAGAAGAGAAGGCAATAAAGAGCGAGTCACGGATGCCATCCATCAGCCAGTTGGCCTCCTTTAACATAAACTTAAACTGAGCAAAGTATCAACATAAACTGTAGGATAGCATGACACCTAGTGGTCACAGGCTCATGCATCGTCAATAGCAGAACTTCCCAGCCACCTGCTGCAGCTCTAACATTGCTGATTGATGTGAAGGAAATTGCAGGTGCCATGTGATCTAGCAATTTGAATGAACTCACATCTCAGCACTAGCAATTAATTTTTACATCATTAACTTATGATCTGCATTATCACATGCATTAAGTGGGAAACATAAGTGTCTGTCTGAGATCTGTGGTGGAGGAGCAGTATGGTGATATTTTATGGTGCCCTGGGGAATGTGGAAACAGACCCAGAATGTTATGAAATAGTTGTCTATTGACATCAGAAAGACTTGTCCCAACACCCAGTCCCTAAGGCAGCTAAAACAGATTGTGACAGAAAAGTGTCAAAGCCTATGAAGACATTATGATAAAGCCAGTGGAATAAGCCATACTGTGGACTTCAAGTGTGAATTCCCGCAGGCCACTGTCTCCAATTAATGGTAATGGCTCAATATCCTGTATACAGAGTGGATACCTGTTTTATTAAATTGTTATAATGAAAAATGGCAGGTTTTCTCACTGATATTCCTTGACAAAAGAGTCTTACTGGCATGCTATGGTTTTATTCTGAAGCTAATGTTCCATGCTTTTATTAAGAGAGAAAAGGATTATTAAAGAACAAAAAATACAAAGTCATCTAGTATATACAATCTTTATATTAATTTAAGGGGCTATATTTGAAGGGGCTGTGTGTACGCTGTAAAATGTATCTCCTGAGCAAAGAAACAAATGGTATGGAGCAGTCTTACAAACTGTTTGGCTGAATGGTGTTATAATGGTTCCCAAAATGTTGTGTTATTAAAAATCCAGTACTTCACAGGTGCTATGTAAAGAGCTGTCAATAGATGCACCAGAGGTCTCCCAAATTGTCTCCCAAATAAATGTTGCACAGAGCATTATTTAAGGGCAGTAAAGCCACACTTTCTCTACCATAGTGCATCTACACCACTGTGCATGACCACATGGCAACTGCCCCACTGTGATTATCAGACTGAACCTAATTTGGGATTGTTGAGACGTGATTGCCATGCAAAACGAGCTGGGTTTGTGTGCACACAGCTTTTCACTGCTATTTGTCTTTATTTTTACTCTGCCTATGGACTGCATAAAGAAGAACATAAATAATCTTACATGTACATTATATTTAATAGATCTGTCACTTTATGTTTATTTTAGGTTTTCAAGACAAAAAAATAATAAGTGCATCGATTGCAGCCTCTGGTCTTCTACTGTTGTGTTCCTCGGGCAAGGGAGACAGACTCCACGGTGTTATGTATGGTTTAGGCAAGTAAACATTCAACTCGAGCTTAGGTCAAGTTCTCGTAGCGCACATGTCCACAGTTTTGCGCTGGTCTGCGCCACTCCAGCAATGGGATTGGGAAATTCTGGAGATCTGCGCATAATTCTCTGCGACCTTCTCTCTTGTTTTTTATGGTTAAGACAGGATCATACCCATCCTTTCTGTTACAGCGCCCTCTGGTGGACATAGTTGTGCAGTTAGAGGGAGATTGAGGCCGAGAACCATCAGCTCAGCCTCATTAAGCTGCTTTGGAGTAACCATGGCAACCTATTACCACTGGGGAATTCTACGCAGTGAACACAGCGATGAAGACCTAGCTATCCCTAGACCAAAACAAGAGTTTGACCTTCCCAAAGTATAACCCTATCCTACAAATCCCTTTGCTCTTTATTTCTGAAGAGTAGAAAGTGCCTTCTGAATATAGGTTACACCGCGATAGGATTTCAGGTTTGTAATCTGCGATTCCCAGATAGGGTCCAGTTAGAGGGCGGTGCATGCCTAAGGTGTGGACCTGAGGTTGTCCAGCCGTCCCAATGAAAGTGCAACCATAGACTGCTGTCTTATACTAGAAAGGTCACATGAGTCAACAGCAGCAGGGCTTCTCTTGTTCTTTCCCATGAGTGGAACATTGTGTGTGACTGGGAGCTTAATGAAGGGGCATCTTCTCTAAGTTATATCAACTATAACAATTATATCAGTTGTCAGAGAAGGTGGATAATCACCTGCACTCGAAATGGGCTAGGAAACTTGCTGGTACAGTAGGCCCTACATAACTGGCTCCAAGGTGAGACAGATTTTAAAATGGTTTATTGATATACAGAGTGCTTTAATTTTTTTTGATCTCACCAAGAGCTGTCTTTTTGTATTCACTGTGACACTGAGAGTTTTTCTGTCTCTTCCTCATGACAAGCTGCCACAATTTCACCAACTACTTAGCTCCTTTACTCCTTTACCACACAGACATGATTGTAGGAGCATCATCTTTTTTTTTTTACCCCATCCTGATAACATAATCATTAACTTGCTAACCATTCATACTTTGTGCTGAGATGCCAGTGTAATTGATGGCTTCTGTAAATGGAGATCCTAGCCGAGCCAAAGCTCCATTTGCAAAATGACTCTAATCTGATGGACACATTCTCAGTGTCAGCATGGCTATATTTAGCTCTTCTTTTTTAATTCTTGCATATAACCTCGCAGACTATTATAAATGTATGACTTCAAACTGGACATTGCTGGCAGTGACACTTGTGAAGTGAATTAGAATGCCTTTATTCATTAGGGACAAAAGAACACTAGTAATCTTCTCTAATTTAACAGATTACTAACTCATGTGACTCAAAACCTCATTGTCATTCTTTCTGCTGTCCTGCTGTGTGTTACAGAGGCGCTTACACTGGCTCGTATAGCATCATATTATTACAGAAAGTGGAAGTGGAAGGAATACTCCATGACAGTGACATTAAATTCACCCTCATCAGGGTTTAAATCCAAAAAGTAAAGTAACAACTCTCTGATATTGAAAATATATTTATTCTGCGTTTTGTTTATTGTACCAACAATAATAATCCCAGATTCTGAATTCCCAATCCTCTACCCTTGCTACTAAACTCCAAACTCAATTAATATATGTGTGTGTGTGTGTGTGTGTGTGTGTGTGTGTTTGTGTTTGTGTATGTAAAACTTTTTTATGTGAAAACATGCTTTTCCTATAGCGTATTTTATAATTTAAATTTGACTTAGTAATTTAAATGATGACTGAACAAAATGAAAGACTGCTAGTATCTTTATTCAAAGACGAACACTCGGCAAACACAATTGACTTTACACTGATACCTAACTGTGCCTTCCACCTATTATTGTTTATGTTCTAGTTATCTAATTAAATTGCCTCTGTACAGAGAAGCATTTCCATTGATATGCAGGAGGAAAGTGTATTATTGTATACAGCCTGCAGCTTTCATGGAAAATTGCATAGGTTCTGAAATAAATTAGGTTGCTGTCATATTTAATCAAAAACAACAAAGAGCAGTGTAAAATTACAAAGTGCAGAGTAAATTATATCGCCAAAAGGCTTTTCTTTTAACACACTAACCTTAAAAGAAAAACACAATTTCAGAGAAGGTCATATAGATTGGAGCGCACAGTAATATTTTAAAAGCATTCAAACTGAATGAAATGGTTTAATTTTAATATTTGAGCAGATATGCCTTTGAAAACTTTAGCCAGCACAGTCTAGCAATTAAAGTAAATTGGAAAGGCTGGGAATACGTGAGAGATGGGAAATATACCGTGGGGTGAGAGCAGATAAGATCATCCTTGTCTCTCTCAGCAGGCAAGGTTTACATGAAGCTTACACCTGGATGCTTCTCCTTTGTGGCCTCGCGCTGTCTGTTTTCACTACGTTTTTTCGCTGTCCAGCATCTTCTTGTGTTGCTTTTGTGAACTCTGTGAAGCACATTGGGATATCTTATTTTGTATGAATTGTGCTCTGTAAAGAAAAAGGAGGAGGGGGAGGAGGAGGACAATAAAGGTTGTCATTAAAAAAAATATATTTCTCTTACTGATCATTTTGACAATTTGTATCCTATTTGCACTGGCTAAGATTATAGGTATAAAAAATGTCTGGTTGCAGTGGAGGCCCAGGACTGGCTGAGAAGCCGCTTGGTTTTCCCAGTGTCTTTGACCATCTCTCTCCTTCTGTTACAGCTACGGCGACATGGTTCCCAAAACAATTGCAGGCAAGGTGTTTGGCTCGATCTGCTCTCTGAGTGGGGTGTTGGTCATTGCCCTTCCTGTTCCTGTCATCGTGTCCAACTTCAGCCGTATCTATCATCAGAATCAAAGAGCTGACAAGCGTAAAGCTCAGAAGGTACTTTTTTGCTCTTATTTATTTATTTTTAATAAGTATCACATTGTTGACCTTATTTTATTATTATGATGATTGTTTTATTTCTTAGCAGGTGCCCTTGCCCATGGTTGTCACAAAAAACACGTCTCAAAAGCATTACATCATACAGTAAATACAATTAGTATACAAAATACAATATTTGACAATATGCAGTGCACATCCTAGTTGATTTAAACTAAGAACAGGTGTAATATACAGAGCAGAGTTTTATTTTTGATGTGCTGAGGGGTTGAACAGGCAGCATACGTATCAATGTTACAGAAACAGTTAGAGTAAAGTGATTAAAAGTATGAGAAGAAGTTCATAAATATCAAAGCGGAGCAGCAGAAGGGAGCATATTAGTGCAATTACAGACTAGATTACAGTCAATTTCCCTCACTAAGCAACAGAATCAGATATTGTGAAGGTAAAGTGGTTTGATGGATATGCTACCAAACATCCATCACAATAACATTTGTAGAGCTCATATTTCAGTACTTCACTATTTTATTTATTCAGCCAATACCATTGCACATATTTGTATACCAGAAATCAAATCGTTTTCCAAAAAAAAAAAAAGACATGCATATGGAAAACCAATCAAACTGACTAAACAATTTAGACAGCGGTGAAGAATGGAAAAACAGAAGCGTAGCGCTGTGCTCAACTTGAGCTGAAAGTCACACAGATATTTTACGAAACAGGTAATACATAAACAGGGGTCTGAGATTACTTTCACACTGAACCAGTAGTAATGAGTTAATATCTTCAGATGAGGGCCTTTAAGTAAGCATGCAGTACTATTCATTTAAACTGCATATGTATTTACATATACATATAGAGTAGGTGTGCAGTGGGTGGTCTAATGGATAGGTCAACAGTTCATAGGCTAGGTCATGTTTGGACAGTGTATATATGCTTTCTGTTCTGTTCTGTGTTCTACACTACCCATGACCTGACTGGCACCCTTTAAGAAGGTATAAGCCAGTCTTGCATGTGACTGTAGGGAGTCTGACATGATTTAATGTTCTCCTGATGCTTTAGACAATATACACGCTTTGTGGAGAGCCGTTACGGGGAGGCTATTTTATTTTATTTTAAATGGGAATAAATACAGCTGTCTTTTAACAACTCAGATATTTGGGGGCATCTTGAAGAGCACCTCTTTTCTTTTGTTAAACTAAGTTTTGTCGAGTGGAGCACAACAGGAATGGAAACATGAGTATATTCAGATACTGGAATTTTTCTTTTTTTTGCCCAGAAAATTAGGTCATAGAATAAATTGCCAACCCAATTTTTGGATCAAACACACTGAGAACTTTTAAATTCAGCTTGATACTGTGAACAAATAATTAATGGTATAGAAATATAAAACTGAATGGTACTGAATGGTTCTCATAACATACTTGTCTGTTCCATTCTTACAACTGGATGTTAATGTGAAATTAAAATAGTAAGGTTTTCCCAATACTTGTGACAAATAAAATAAAATAAATAGTAACCTAGATATTGGTGGGTTAACTGTAGCAGGCACTATATTGAATCATAGCTGATTCACATATTTATTAATCATAGTTTGAATGAAGAATTCCTATTTTCCTCGACGCTTTAAACAGAAGTTCATCCAGGAAGCTTGGGGCCTTCCCTCAGAGGCCCCTAAAACATATTTCTAAACTATGCGATATCACATGATAATTCACAGATTGCTGTCTTAATTTAGAACAGTTAGTCCACACTTTACACAAGGGGCTCTCGATATATATATATATATATATATATATATATCATATATTCTTTCCAAATATCCAAGGACATAACTGCAAAACCAGTAGGGAAGTATTCCCAAAAACAACAGTCTGCTTTTCATGTTAACCAGCAAGAGACTCAGAAGAAATTAGGTCACTTAAATAAAGAAAGGTCAGAACATGGAAACATTATCTTGAATGCAGTAAAATATACATCTCTGTCAATGGCAATAGATCACAATGCTGCTTTAAAAATATAATAACTGTAACACAATGGGAAGTGCATTTAGATAAGGGCCACATGCCAAAGCCAGCTCTAAAGCCCTGCTGAACAATATTTCACACATAAACAACTATGAACAAAAAACACTTTATTAGAATTAAGGCTGTGTGCTGTTGGTTTGTTTGATTGCATTCGTATTTAGTATTTACCATACAGTAAATCCAGTCTTCTGACAAATGCAATCTTAGTATGCACTGGACAGTATATGTATACTCACAAAAGCAATATCCAGGGCTTGAGACAGCAGAAGGGGATCGGTGCTGACAGCCACCATCCCTGTAAAAATTTTAATTTTAAATTAAGTAGTTTGTATTTTCCCATAGCTGATGTTTTACTGAATGCATTGACTGCTTATAGAAGCAAGTGTGAATATTTGATTATCATCACATCTAGATAAGTATTTAATTAAGAACAGTTTGTTATTCACAGCTGGGGTATCAATACTTGGTTGCAAATCCTTTGCAGTCAATGACTGCCTGAAGTCTGGAACCCATAGACATCACCAGATGCTGGGTTTATTCCCTGGTGATGCTCTGCCAGGCCTGCTCTGCAGCTGTCTTTAGTTCCTGCTTGCTTGGGGTGTTTTGTTTCCTTTCAAATCCATTGTGGTGGCGTATAGAGCCAAAATGACTGTCCAAATATTTATGGACCTAACTGTATAACATCAGCCTTATCCTTCCCTGGGAGAGACCCATTATCAGTCCCTACAGTGGTACTGTACTGTACACTGCAGATAGCAGTGCAGGACGTGATAAAGAGAGTCTGAAGGAAAGTAGAGAACACAGCAAGCTAAATGGCGTCTGTTTCCCAAACAGAAAGCGAGACTCACTAGAATTCGGGTGGCGAAGAGCAGCAGTGCTAATGCCTATATGCAGAGCAAACAAAATGGCCTGCTGACCGATTCACTTGAACAGGTAATGACTGGTCCGGGCAGCATCTGTGGTCATGGGTACAGTCTGCTGGTGCATGCAACTTTGAAAGCGATGACGGGGTATATCTGCCCAGCTGTGACATCAGTGCGTCTGTGTTTGTCCCCGACGGCTTCAGAAGCCAGTTTGGGCAGAGAACTCATTCACGTCTCATGAAACCTGACAAGTTTCCACTTCTTAATTGCGCTGGCCTGAGGGTTATCTTCCTCCTGTGGTCTTCCTTTGGAGGAACCAGGTGACGTGAGCCACTATAACCGAGTACAGGCACTGCATGCTGCATCTCCCGGAGGAAGCTCTGCCAGGCCGTGGCTGTGGGGGAACTGTTCCTGCAACTATCATGAGTGCTTTTTTTTATCCCTCATGCATTGTTTACCCACCTTTGAGTGCCAGCCATGTTACACACAGTGAGCACCTGGTCTTTTGGAATGCTGTTATCTCCATGGCATCATCGTGAAACATTTGGATTTCATTACATACAGGAATGAGACGCTCAGAGCTGCATGACTCTGACCAGTGTTCTTCAAGTGGACTCATCTGGAAGGTTTCGCTGACTTTCATGGTTTAAATGAGGCTGCATCTTGTGTTTCATATGCACACAGTTGCACTCGCGCACACAATACAGTTGTCTTTTGGCGGCCACAATCACGTGGGTTCATAGTAACTTTACTGGGCCTTTCTCACATTAGCCAAGTTTCAGCCATGAATGATCCAGTCCAAACAATACAGTGTATATCATGCAGACAACAGCCCATATGGAGTGGTGGAGAAATTATGACATGAAATATTAGCTCCCCCACTGCAGCAGGGCTGTGATGTGCACCTAGCAGCACAGTATGACTTGAGATCTCTCTTCTATCTACTTCAAGGCCTCCAAAGAAGCAGGACAGGCCCTGGTTACCAAATCAAGCTCCTCCTTTGAAAGCCAGCATCACCACTTACTACACTGCCTGGAGAAAACAACGGTGAGTCCCTTCAAGAAGGTATCAGGGAATCAGAATCTGTTTTTTTGTTTTGCTTTGTTTGTTTTGGTCAGATCTGCTTGTGTTGCTTCATAACAGAGATCTCCAATCCTCCCTCAGGAGAAGGTTGTTCTTCTGTTGTTGTTATTATTATTATTAAATGAGTTGTCCAGGCAAACAAAACACTTCTCAGGAAACTGTTTTTAATCCAAAAGAATCACAGACTTCCTCACTGTCACATCGCAGATCGGCACATTTCCCCTTGGTGCTTGAAGCTGAATGAAATATAGTTAGTAAACAGAAACTAAATACAGTAATGAGAACATGACAGCAGAAACCGGAGTGGCCTGACCCCCCGCCCCCAACAGCTGCCTGCAGTTCGCAGGCTGTATCAACTCCACATACAGAGACACACGACACGTTTGTACAGGAAAAACAGCCTTCTGTAATACCAAATTCAATTTAGAGGAAAATATGTGATTCAAATTATAAGATATCTACAGTACTTAACTGTCACTACGGAGGACGTGCTAAGATCGCAAGCTTACGTACGCAAGTCAGGGAACAATACGGTTTCTACTTTTTCAGCCTGTGTATGCATGTTCTTCTCTAGCATGATGGCACGTTGGTGCTGGTAATCTTTCTAAGGAAGTTTAATGTCTATTTATTTATCATAAGAATCACGAGTTTGTGGACGAGCAGACGTACGAGATGAGCTGCATGGAGATCTCTGCGGTGAAGAAGCCGGGCTCTCGCTCGCCGTCCGTCTCCTCCCAGCCTGGCCTCAGCACCTGCTGCAGTCGGCGGAACAAAAAGTCGTTCCGCCTTCCCAACTCCAACATGGCGGGCAGCCGGCTGGGCAGCGTGCAGGAGCTCAGCACTATCCAGATCCTGGAGAGGCACCCGCTGTCCAACAGGTGAGTCACTCCCCATGGCACAACCATTCCTGGACCCCTGGATTCACTGTGCTTCTCGGTCTGCTGCCAGGCCCATCCATGTTTGTCTCATTAAACTCTCGTGAACCCAGTTATTTAAGCAGCCCAAGTGTTTAATTTTTCTCTCATGTAACCTCATATATTCTATAGAATTTAGTTTCACTGTTAACGGCATACACAACAGAGAAGGTTTTGCCTCTTACAGGTGTGATCATGTGATTGCACTTAATCCTGTTCTCACAGCTCAAGTTGCATTCACACATTGTCTTCTTACTAGGTAGTGCGAAGCGGCCTTGTGGGGTTTTGAAAGGGGGAACAGTCAAGCCTGAGGAATTTGTGGTTGGATTATGTGCGATATTAAATACCAAAACACGACGAGTCCATTAGACCTCTTTGCAACACATTGTACTTTTAAAAATGTGTCTCATCTTGCTGGAATCCGTCTGCCTCTGTGTCTGAGCCCGGTGTCTGTACAGTGCTTTGGCTACAGAGATCTGTTTCAAATGCATAAACAATCTAACTCTGGTTTCTTTCCTGTGTGTGCTTTCTTTCTGAAGTCGATCCAGTTTGAATGCGAAGATCGAGGAAGCCGTGCAGCTAAACTGTGAGCAGCCGTACATCACGGCCGCAGTGGTCAGCATGTCATCTCCCCCAGTACCATCGCACGACAGGGGCAATTCAACAGGCACCTACGACTACCCACAAAGCAACATAGTGAAAGTGTCGGCCTTATAAGCTCTGCTCCTTGCCATAGACGTATGCTGTTACCTGCAGTAGGATGGCTCTGTGCTTGGCCTTCATGCTGCTGTGTGATAGTCTTAGCTAGACTCCTGTTTTGAGGGAATCGAACATTTAGCTATATGTGCGTTTAATCTTCAGTAGGGCTGAGAGTTCTGACCTATTCAATGAAAAAATACCAATATGCCTCCTGGCAGAGCTTCTCTTAAGATTTGAGTCTAGTGAGCACAATCATGTCTTTAAATATTGTGTCAATATCTGTTCAGAAAGTGGAAGGATGAAGAAGAGTCTGGACAAAAGGTATAAACATTTATTTATTTATTTATTTATTTATTTATTATAATCAATAATAATGTTTAAAGTAAGGACTGTAGATATTTTAAAATGAGGAGTGAAGGTGTTACATGTGTAAATGATGCTAATGGAGATCCATGTGCATGTACGCTAGGTACACTATCTACCGATGCAATATTACTGTAAACTTTTTTCCCAGAAGGCACAACACTAATGGTCTGTGCACACACACACACACACACACACACACACACACACACACGTATATTATATAACTTACTTTTTTTTGTCGTGTGGACTTTTGAATACAGGCAAAATTGGTTTAGCTGAAAGTGTTGGACCATTGTGATGCCATCTGGGACATCTGTAAACTGTATGTACTTTCTGAATTGTTGTGTGAGAGAACTTACTGAGATCTTGCATGAACCTTCCTGTTTAAAGCAGGTGAATTCCATGGTTTCTGTTTGTAATACCTTTATAGCCTTGAGGTGTTTGTCCCATATCAAACTTAAAACTTTTTGAACCTCAAAAACTTTTAATTTCTCCTTCTATTTCTAATGTTTATTGTCATAAAATGGTGTCTGTGTGATGGCAGCACTGCGTGAAGACGCCACATGGGAGGTCCAGTCAGCCACCAGAGCGATGTTGCCACGTACCCTTTAACAAATGAGCAGGAAGGAGTGTCAGCAAAACTCTTGTAAATGTACCTATGAAGTGCCAAAATGGTTTCCAGATAGACCTCTAGCTTAGAGAGGTTGTCCTTATTCCATCATCTTACGTAAAGAGAGTTGTTGAGCAAGAGGCAGGGTCTTGGTCTTCAGCCAGATTCCAGGTCTGAAAAGGCTGCCCCTTGTAGGTGTATTGTGACCTTGTAGAATAGCAGTAGTGTAGAGTATGAGTAGAGTACGAGTAGAGTAGAGAAAACTCTGAGAGGCCTAGGATTGATGCAAACTCCTGTTCAGGGACCACAGGCACAGCTGCTACAGTGTGGGGTTTGGTCGCTATATTGGATGGATTGGATGAATCGAACAATATCTATTAATAACAATGGACTAAAACAGTAAAATATGGAGTGCCCAGAGTTTGAGATATTGTTCTTTAGCCTCACAATATTCTTAGAAATTATGTTTTTTTTACAGCTTTTTGAAAGGTGAACGACAACAGCAATATACAACAGCATCTAAATGCAACCCACTTAAATGCCTTGGCCCAAACATTTTACACATTTAAATAACATTGATGATATTTCCATATTTCCAACTGCCTAATCAAACTTATGCAACACGTTTTTCTAAGGATTTTCTTTGTATGAAAATATAAATAAAAATAAAATACAGAACTATTTTTAAAAAATAACTAATTGCATTTAGATCATACAGAAAAGATAGGTTTCCGTTTGTGAAATTATTGTTGCTGACGGTGTAAAGTGCAGATGTACCAGTACTGTAAAATAATTGATGTTCTTCTGTGACATATATGTGTATCTGAGTTAGTTGTCTTTAATTCTTTTTTATTGAAGTTTGAAGTATTGAATTTTAGTTAGCATCTTACTCCGAAATATTCTACAAGTTCAATAGTTTTCAGTGAAACTAAAATGAAACAATGCATGCGATTATTGAATTTGGCTTTGTTGTGAGATTAAAGGAGCTGTAAGGGTCATTCTTTTTTCTTTTGGATGTTTTGTGGAGACATGCAGGACTGTTTTCAGGAAGGCTTAACTTGTAAATGAAATCATGTACATGCAAACATTTACATTTCTTACAAATTATGCTCTTGAAAAAAATGTACAAAATAATGAGCAAACTAAAATAAAATCATGCAGTCGGGTTCGGGTGCATTAGCCAATTAAATCACTGTCCTTATTAAACTGCTGGTGAAAAAAATCACACAGTTGTATTGTCTTATGTTAACGTGAGATCATGGAAGTGCAGGTGAGCTTTATAATGCGGATCTAATCTGGTTTCTCTGGCCTGAGTTTGTACAGGACTAGCTGTTTGGCTGTTTGACTCCATTCACTGGTTCAAACTCCTTCACTTAAACAAAAAATAAAAATAATTCTCTGGCGGCAAGAGAGGATACATTAAAATCCAGTCTCTAGTGAATGTCCATGTCCTTCTTTATTAAAAGGAGATATTATTTTCTCTTGTGTCTTAATCCTGCAACCAGAGGTTCAGAGGTCAATCGGAAGTCGTGTACAGAGGCGTGTTGCATTGCTTTGTAGGCTATACTTGCTTGGGGTAAACTGAACTGTGAATTATACAACTTCTATGCGTTCTATTTGTGGTTGATCTATTTTTACACAAGGGTTAGAGGTTAATAGTTGTATTTCCTACACTGGTTCATTTTACCCTGTGTCCCTGTGTGTAAAGAGCACTGGCCCTCTAAATAAAAACACACCATCCCACCCAGAACCGTGTCGTCATTAACACACCATCGCAGGGGTTGTTGGTCTGGGTGGAGCAGCACCGTGAGTAGGAAGGACATTTCAACTGACCAGCCGAATGACAGCCGGGCATCTCGGCTCAAAGATAATTATTTATTTCATAACAGATGATAATGCAAGATCCAATACGGACTAAACATTGTGGAGTAGCAGCTGACATGTCTTCATGTTGAAGCACTAAGAGAATTTAATTCCACTAATGTGAGATTGGTGTGGCGGTGGGCAGAAGTGAAGATCTTTGTATGTCTTCCATGTTTCCTCAAGGTAGGACAGTGCTTGTTTACTATGCAATGATATCTGTCTGGTACATTGGGACTCTGACAAAGTTTCAGATTTTCCATGACTTGAAAAAAATCAATGATACTTAAATAAATACTTAAAAGGACAGGAAAAAAGCAAGAGAAAAAACACTTTATTTTTTTGTAAAGTATTTAAAGCAGGGGTTCCCAAAATGCGGCCCTCGAGGATGTTTGGTGTGGCCCCCCAAAGCCAACCTTCAACCACCCCTTTCCGAAGATTTACTATATTTGTACACTTCATGAACATTTTCTGTTACAAATTGCACATGTAACTTGGGGAGAAAAATAAAACAACAATTAATAAACAAATTAATAAATTAATAACAAAACAGTTAATAAATGTTCCCTAACAGAAAGGTGTAGGAAATAAAATTGGTGGTTAATTTTGTACTGTGGCCCCCCATCCCATGCAACTTCGGGAAACTTCACCAGACATCGGGAACCCCCTGATTTAAAGGAAGGCCAGGTATTTATCTTTTCAAGGAAAATAGTGACATCATACCTTCACACTCAATAGCAAATGCATAACAAAATATCCACAAAAAGGCAAAATATACAGTATTAAAACATCGGGATGCAGTCTTATTCACACTAAGGAGTCAGACTACTATGATAAATTACAATATTATGATTGCTTTGCTGAACTTCACAAAAAAAAGATACCTTCAGATTAATACACAAAATATTAATATAAGATTCAGTAACTTCCAAGCTGCATGTAAATTTTCCATATTTTACAGCACTTTTAAGACGATTTTCATAAGAGATTTGTAAACTCGATTTGTCCACTGCGATGTGACTGAAATGCCTTTTTTCACATTATAACTGTGCTGACCTGTGAAAGTTCAAGGTTGCTCATCCTTACACAGAGAGAATCCACATGAACACTTGGGTTTGCTGGATAGCAGCTTAAGGCACAAAGTTCGCTCTGTTCATGAAGCAGAAAATAATTCAAGGAAAGTTTTTTCTTCTGTATGAATCAGATTAAGACTGGTTTAGAGTTAAATTCAGTCACAGTTCAAGAACAATGTGTGTGTGTATATATTTGTGTTGTTGTTGTTGTTGTTATAGCTGCTCCATCTCAAACTGTGTGTGGGTGTTGTCTGCAGCAGCGCGCAGCTCCGAGGTCCTGGCTGGGCTGGGTTTCAGGGGCTCTTGTGACGGACAGGCCAGGTGCCGCGACGGGTCGCTGCTGGAGGTCAGCATGTGACCGGTCCTGGGAGGTCTCCTGCCATAGTAGAGCGCCCAGAGCAGGGTGATGGTGAGGATCATGGCGAGGATCTGGGACACCCCAATGGACACGCCCAGGAACCGCAGGGCCTGCAGCTGCTTCGTGCCTCTTATGAAACTGTATATTTTTGGGCCGCACCCCTGCAGATACGGGAAAAAGACACGTCAAGTGTGCTGCACAAAATGCACATTAGAAAGTTTCACCTTTTGAAGACCCACATTTCCTTCTCATAATATTACTTAGATGAATGTATTCTTTGTCTCGCATCTCACTATTGCATTGCTCAGCTGTGTCTTTTCCCTGTTGTTTCAAGGTTACTGTGCTTTGTTTTAATTATTTCTCCCTCTGTGGACAGTGTCTCACTCTGCCCTGCATCCTCTGACTGTCTCCATCTAGGCAGCTGTGCTGCAAAACATCCACTGGCCCACAGCTGTGCGTCTGTGCGCTGCGGCCTCGCTGTCCCGGGCTGCTTTACACTCCCGTGTCGGAAACCGTCAACAGTCCCCAGGAAGATTCTGCAGTGCCAGAATGCGCTGATCTTTACGTGTGATTGTAAACAAATGTGCAAAGTGAACTGCCTCCGGAATATAAATAACGCTGTAAAAGGGCAGTTCATTATTTTCTGGCAGGCGCCTCATGACTGTCGAGTGTGACATGCCTTAGAAACCTATTTTGGCATCTACAGCTGTCCTTTCTACTAAAAAAAGGAAAAGAACAAGAACTTGACACTCTCCAGGCACTGCCGTAGATACCCTTTTCTTGTTCGGCACCACTAAATAATCCTCTTCACAGATTTTTTCGACAAGATCAAAAGTAGTGCTAGTATTCATAACGGTAACACTATAAACAGTACTGCAGTCCATGCTTTTTTAAGGATGATCGCTGATTATGGAGCACAATATACAAATACCTGATACAGTAAACTACTTCAAAGAAGACGAGAATCACAATGCAGTGAAATGATTACATTAATACCAATTGGAAAAGTGTCTCTTACACTTCAGAGATGGACATCCAACCTGCTCTCCTATAAGCCTTTTTCAACATTTGTAAGTACCTTTGTGAACTAATAAAAGATTAATAATCGTGGTGCTAAAACAGTCTTGACCTGATCAAATTGTACTACAGAATGAGCGGCTCTGGTCCCACCTCTTGGTGTAGGTCGCTCAGATCTTCATAGTGAGCCTGTTTCGCACAGCCAGGATATTTCTTAGTACAGCAGGAGTCGGGCGGCCACTCCATCTCGGTCATCTCCAGCCAATCGGTGAAATAAATGACTCCACAACACTGGAACTGAACGAGGGACATGGGATATGCATTTTAACTGAAGCCCGAAGTGCAAGATGAGAACACATGATTTCCTCCACCATTTTAAGCTTACTAATCCTTTCTCACTTGCTTCCTTCTCCAGGAACAGCAGTGGGCGGCAGAACTGGAGACCAGCAACTCTGAGCACAGTCAATGGGGTGTAAAGTAATGACAGAGTAATGAGAGCTGAAGCGCAGGCCTTGCCAGTAACTGCTTTCACACAATGTACAAGAGTGACGTAATTTAACAGGAACCCAATGTTACATCCATGACTTCAGGTTACTAGATCTGTACTAAGTAGTTCAGGTTTCAATCTTCTTTTACAAAGGAAAGCATTTTTCATTTTGAATACCATTGGAATGTCAACCTACGTTCAGAGTCAGTTAGAGGCTGTTACAAGCTTTGGGGTTTGTTTCAATTCATTTAATTGCGGCCAACTTGGACGGCAGAATAATGCCATGTTTGTGTAGTTGAATTGTGTTATTGCTGGCTTGAGGTCTACCAGATTTTGAGTTAGTTGCCTGGATGGTTTTCAAGCAGAGGCAGTCTGAGGGTTGGGGTGTGTTTCAACAGGCCACCACTGCCTTGGAAGAGAAGTGATTGTTTGGTTGAGTGTTCCTGCTTTTCCCAGTTGACTCACCTCTGTCTGCAGGAAATTCCAGGCGTGGGTTAGCCACTGGTACCGACTCAGTCCATAATTGGGCATCCTTGATTTTAAACTGATCATGTCAGAGCGTTGTACCGGAGTCTGGAACAGAAAGGAAAGTTGCACCTCTGTAATATGGTCACAAAAAGATGCCTTTATAATTACTCAGCATTGAGCAGTGCCAACTCCAAGGTGCACACTCAATACACACCTGCTATTGGGAACTGTTTCAGCTGTAGCTTGTTACACCATTAAACCTGGTTTCCATTAGCCCGTTGAGGAGCACCTCAGCTGCACTAGTGTCAGGCTCAAGGGCTTCTGTCTTCCACACTGAGGGGTACTCAGCCAGGCCCAAATTGGTCTTTCAGGGCACAGTCTGCTTGTATGCCTTTATTCACTAATGTTTATCTATGCAAGATCAGTCTGTTGGATTATGTTTCAATATAAAAAGTGGAAGAATAGGACAGTGAAAGCCATGCTGAGGAAGATACCGATAGGCACAGTTTAAAGAAGAATGTTTATTAAATGAATCACTGACTAACATTGTTTCAAATGACAGGTGTTGCCAAAATGCCAACAACAGAAGCAGAAACAACAGAAATGTACATTTGTCAATATTTGACATTGCACAAACACATCCATGCTTAGCTGGACCTGAACAGATCCAGTGGCTTCTCAGGCAACCCTTCTTAGGTACACCACAGTTGGACAGTCTGAGGTGGCACTCAAAAGTGGTCTAGTGGAAACTAGACCAAAGAACAACAGATTTACAATTTACTTGATTTGACGACAAAATGTCTGCAGATGTTGCTCACTATATCTGATTGAAGTTCTAAACAGTGTTTCAATGTATTCAGTTTAACTGCACTACCATGTGATCCACTCATGATGACAATATATTGATGACCAGCTCCTATCCTGTATGCCAACTATATCTGACACACTCAAGTATCGACCGACTGCCCTCTACTGTCACCTCTCTGTGTTGACAGGAACTTGTGCTGAAGTCACAGTCCTGAACGCGGTAAACCAACAGGAGATCAAAACAATGCTCTGTCCTCTGTTATCAGTTAGATAAGCTCCTGTTGTAAAGAAAGCTATTGTAAAGATTATATGAGAAATCACATATGAAAAACCAGCCAATCACAGAGCAGCATTTCCCAACATTCCTGTTCCTCTTATCTTGTGTACAACGGTCATCCAATTCATAGAATTATCAGGATTTCAAAATTCTTCAGTTACCAGCGATGTTTCAGGGCACTTAATGCCACTTTGAAACACAACACAGATCAGCTACTGTAGGACCAAACATTTTTAGACAGAGAGAAAGGGAATTGTTTGTTACATTTAAAAATAAAAATAAATCACTGTAAAGACATTTGTGTGTCTAATCCTGACATGTTTGGATTATAATAAATTAATAGGTCTTGTGAAGGGGTGTCTCTAATTGTATAAGATACGTTATTTCCCACAGTTTGTGCAGCTCAGTTTTCACATGACCTATTAACTTATATTAAGGATTAGCATTTTGTTAATTGTTGTGAATGTTTCCACCATAGACACTGCCAGCATTACATTGTGCAAACTTCTAAAAAAGGAGATAACATTTTAATATGAGAAAAACACCCTGCCTGTTAATAATCCACTTCAGATAATGGTCTTCCATAAAAAAAAAAAAAAAAAAAATCAACATAATGCAACAGAGAATCTGCCAGCACTAATACACATAATATTACAATAATAATCACATGCTTTTAGGTATTTTTATTTAATTAAAGGGTAGTGAAAACAGAAAAGGGAAAACTAGACCACAGCAGACCAAACCTAACAAATATTGTTGTTTGTTTGTAGTATGTTTTATGAATGCATTTAATCAAAATTCACTTCCATGGCTTTATAAATGCATCTGTTCATACTGAAGAAAGGTCAGTAATATAAAACTGAGATTGCCTTTAAAACAGAAATGTGAAATAAATCCCCTTATTGAACTTCTAAGTAAATAGCTGAAAAATGTTATTTACTCATCAAGGATAACCACTTACTGTATGTTCCTGCTCATATGTCCACACCCCACTGGCCAGCTCCACGCAGAACATCACCAACAAACTGCCAAAGTACTGTAGAAAAAATACAGAAGACAATATATTTGCATTTTAATAAATAACTTTGAATCTATGTATTTATGTATATATTTGCTTACATTTGATGGAGGATATTATCTTTCATTTTTGTTTACATATATGCAAATATTGCCCATTAAAAAGTAGCTTAAGAATTTGCAGTTTATGTTCTTGTCCCCTTCTCCTCAATTGCATGGTCAGTTAAATCCACATACACTGTATCATAGTTGTTGGCCAAGCAGGTCAAGTGGGTTGGCCATGATTTTCCAAACCTGTTTATTTAGTGTGAAAGGCCATCAGCCCTGAACCTGAAGGAGCTGCAGCTCTCGTTTCCCAGTCCTGTTTAAATCACTGCGACTAGGGAGGGAGAGTTACACTGGCTCTGTTAAGACACACATGTGCTGAACTGGGCTGAATGAAAGCTCAGGGTGGGAAGAACATCTGGAGGCACTGCAGTCCTCCAGGACCAGGACTGAGGACCCCTGTGTGAAGATAATCTTTTCTTAATTTCTTTTTTTTTTTATTAAGAAGAATTAAAATCAATTTATTTAGTAATGTCTGTTTTCAAAAGGGACAGTCTGAATCAATGTAAGTTTATAAATGTACACAATAAAATATATATAAAATATATATTTTAGTCAGAAATGTCTCAGTCGAAAGTGTCAAATTATTAAGATGAATGTTTTGTTTATGTTTGGATTAGTGCTCCAGCTGCACGGACATGCTGTGGTTGGGGGTGTTTATCTGCAGAATCTAAATATTGGTGCCAGACAAATGGCACAGCTGCTTCTTTGTTAGTACTGCGGTCCATTTCGAGCACCGAGACCCAAACAAAAGAGGCTGCCTTTGCAACGCTCTTCTGCCACCACCTTTCCGACCACTTCTCTTGTCTGCTGAGATCATGAAACTGCAGTTTTAACCTTTCCCACTCTGGTCCCTGTAGACCAGCATTTCTCAGCCAGGGCGGTGTATGTGTTTCCTGAGTCTTCCAGGGGGTACATCAATGCATAGAGATATCTGCATAGTTTCACGACTATATAAATAAACACTCGAATATATCAGTACAAACAACATTTTCATACAAGGACTTGTTTACACTGTATTATATGGTAGTGTAAGCAGTGTATATGCACTGAATTGGACGTGCATTTTATGTCAGTTACTGATGCATGCAAGTATGTGCATGGACTGAGATCATGGGAAAGAGGAGAGGGAGGATGAGGGCCTGGGGGACTACGGCAGTGACTGCAGGAGGGGTCTGGTTGTGCTTTTCTGTGTCACTTTGTTCGTTGAAGGCTCATTGGAAGGTTCATTCCCTCTGTCAGCCATCATAGTGGGGGGAATGTAGAATTTGCATAGACTGGCTGACCACCCCCCAGCAGTCACGCACTCTGAGCAAATTCAAAACATCTTCCAAAAAACAGGGAAATACAGGCGAAAAACAGAGACCAGAAATTATGTCTTCAAAATGCACTGATGGCAGTATTGGCATGTTTGCACATGGTTAGTGAGGCTGAGCTTGTCATGGGTGCATCATAAAAATAGAAAGACATTTCCACAGGAGGAGCTGGAAGCAGTGATGGTTAATGAAATGAAATTAATGAAATTGGTAAGATATTGAAAATGTGTATTAAAGTAAGTATGGCCAGTTATGAATAGAGTAGATTTGCATTTGGATTTGCATCTGATCTAATGGCATCGCACCTTAAGCTTTGTGTTTCCTTAGCTATGAAGCAGCCACAACTCTGCAATGACAACTGAGGGCACAATACCCTGTGCGTGTGTGTTAAACTTTCCGATTATTTTTCTCAAAGAGAGTTCCTGAGATCTGTCTGTAACAACTTAAAAGGGAAAAAATAAAACATTTCAATTATTTCTATAACAGCAATTAAGCATGTCTCCCTTCTTGTAGCAAAAACTAAGAAGCCAAACACAATTCCTGATCATGTGATTGTAGCTGCCTCTGTTGTGCATCCAGAATCCAGAAATCCTTGATATATAAAAGAAAGAAAGTAGCAACCAACATTCTCAGATACAGTTGGACTGATGACATGGCAGAGAATATATAACTTAAAATGACTACAACATCCATCTTTCAGATTGATGAGTCCACAGATATCAGTGGAAAAGGCTTATACTCAATAATCTGAGAGTATTGTATGACAGGTCGGCCCTATCATGGCACCACTATTAGTGGGGGCTGGGATTTCTCTCCACAGCGCTGGTCTCATTTAGGTGTGTTGCACCTGATAGACACACCTGCAGTGCTGCTGCAGACGACAGTCATTGCTCAGCTGTGCCTCACCTGATTTAAAGCTCCCTGTTGTTACTTGCAGAGAGATCCCATAACGCCTCAGACTGTGTTCTGCCTTGGAGCGTCTGAAAAATATTTCCTTTGCCTGTTTGTTTTGATTGCCTTCCTTTGTTAGTTTGTTTTGTTAGGTTTTTTTTTGGATCTCCTCCCGGGAGTTTGAAGGCTCCTCCATGAGGAGGATATCGTTCATTTCTTTGGGTTGTGCGAGCGTGCTGAAGAAAAACGTCTGTCAGCTAAAACTGACCCCTCCGTGTCTTGTTCTCCCTGTTACACATTGTTTTTCTAAATTACAAAGCCAAACTGAATTGGAAAGGAGTTCTGTTTAGTGATTGCCATTTTTTATCTGCACACAAACTCAGGTGGACATCAATGGGGCTACTGCCATGAGAGGCCCGGGGAACAAACTGGCAGCTGGGATCCTGGCAGGGGGGGCACTGTATCACATGGAGAGGTGCTTGCTTAAAAATAAAAAAAGATGGGTTCTGAGATGTATGAAATTTTAAATGAGTGTCAAAATAATCAGCTTCAACAAGTCCAGGCCCCTCACTTTGCTATTTAGCATTGTGTGTTAAGAGAGGGGGGGGTCAGAACTTCAGCAACTGTCACTTCATGCAGAGATCCGCTGGCTTTCAAGATTTTGAATGAAAATCTTAACACCTTTCTTTCGTTATTCATCTCCTCGACACCCAGTATTTTGTAAAACAAAACTATCGAGTTTATATAGCAATCTGAATGTGATCAATGTGTCCGTGCTAGGCCATGTAGTGATGGAGATACACCCATGCATTTGAGGTCAGGGGAAGTCATTTAACTGCAAGCATTTTAAGATTCCTCACATAAATCGTAATAAAACCCAGAGTCAGATCAATCTCATTGGTTTCATAAACACAGATCTTCCTACTACAGCCGTGTGAATGCTGAACTCTTCTCCCCATTCTCTGCCATTGTGTTGTGCTCACAAATGACACAAATGACTTTGTGTTTGCCGGCTTGTGTTATCTCTCTCTGTTATTGTAAATGATTGAACAGGCTAAAACCCCACTTCACTGCTGATTAATGTGTGGGAGGGCCTGATTTTGCTCATGTTTTGTCAGCCTTGTAAGCCAGACAAATGTGTTGACTCTGGTTTGTAATGCACTTCTTTTTCAGCAATACATCATTTTGTGCTCGGGACTCAGCTCAGAATGAACTGTTTTACAACTGACTTTATCAGGAACACCTTGCATGACTATCACAGTCTAAACATAAAGGCTGGTTTGCGAAAGCAGACATCCTTTTGTGTGATGAATTGGAATTGCCTTTTGAAATGCTGGTGCAAATGTATAATACATTTACAACACAAGCGTGAAGTACTGGCAACTAGAAGGCAATATTTCAGACAGCCATAAACCATGTAAGCTGCAAATTGTTTATTTGGTTTTAAAAACAATATGAAATAATGATTCCTGTGGTGACTAAAGCTGCCAATGTGTCTAATCTAGGGCAGTAGTGTGGAGTAGTGGTTAGGGCTCTGGACTCAATCCCAGGTGGGGACACTGCTGTTGTACCCTTGAGCAAGGTACTATACCTAGAGTGCTCCTGTAAATGCCCAGCTGTATGGGTAAAATGTACCAATAATGTGATATATTATAAGTCACTCTGGATAAGGGTGTCTGCTAAGAAATCAAGTAATAATAATTTAATTGCAGTGAAAATGTCTTCTGATCAATTCCTTTCTGAGAAGAATGTTAAACAAGTCTTTGGAAAAATGTATTCTGAAAGCAGAATAATTTCCCCTCACATACATACCCATGACAGCAGCAGCAGATTGCCTTTTATAGTTCCACAGTATCCCAGCATTCCCACCATGATTAGAAAACAGCACACAGCAATCATCATTGGATGCACCACTGGGGAATATGTCAGAATCACTGCTTCCTCCAGCCTGCAAGAAGAAACAGCAATTCCTGAGCACAGATTGGCAGCCGTGATGTTTATTTATCTCCCCCCTTGCTCTCAGCACTTGTTATTTATACTTGTGCTATAAGTAATTTCTGATTACACTCAGATGGAATGCTACCAATTTTTTTTCGCACTCTCTCACAGGAATTTACAGTGTAAAGCATTAACGCTTGCAAAGCTGTACCCTAAACTTTAAATATGGAATGGCAAAGTATGAATTAGGTGCTTGGAAACTGTGAGAGGATGCCCTTATCCAAGGCATCTGGATCTCTGCTGTGCAACACCTCTCTGCCTTACAAATCCCGTTCTTCTTGTTCTTCATTGGCTAGCTATTTTCGCTGGCAACCTACAAACCTGTGTATATACAAATCCAGTTTCAGACTTCTCCTGGCCTGCATCTCTCTTTTAATAACTCTGTCCTCTCTTGTCTCCAGTCCAGTGTCTTTCCCTTGCCCTCATCTGCTCCTCTCTAAGCAGAGCGATGCCTTACCCCCCCACCCCATGCCTGTTCATTGTCCCCCTTGCCCTCACAACTCACAACTTCGAATTGTGTGCTGTAAAAAGAAAGTGCTTAAGTTAAATTTTTCCCTTTTCTGTTCTGCTCCACTTTACTCTCACTCACAATTAAGAGAACCAAGTGTATTTGACTCTGCATAATTGTTCTGGGTTGGCATAGGCTGGCTACTAACAGGATATTGATGGTGACTTTATTCCTGTCCCTGGGGATATCTGTCCCACTCCACGCAGACCCGGGAAAACAGGCCCAATCCACACAGCAGACACATAAGGCTGGAATCAAACAGGGTTCCTATAACCTGTGAGGCAGCAGCGCTAACTGCCATGCCCTTACCCTGCATTTATGATTTAATGAGCAGTGAAACAACTGTGATTTTCTAGTAAATTGGAAATGCTTTTAAATAGTGCATTGTACATATTATCCCTATAATAACAGATCATTCTATAAAAACAGGGTGCCCGGCTCAATTGCTTTTTTGTTTGATACTGCTGGTTATGAATGGAAGATAAGCATGACTTACCTGGTGTCAGCAGTTAATGTTAGAACATTGTTAAGGTAATCCCTGAGCCAGGCAGCCACTCCTAACACACAGATTGACATCACCTGCACAAGAGCAACAGAGAATCAACCTTTATATCATAGATTTTTAAGATTTCATCCATATCTAAATCAAACTCCTCACAACGCATCATTGGAACGGATTAATAATTACTGTTAATTACTGTTAATCAAAGGCTTCAAATAATTAATGTTACAGCTAAATGTAAAAACGTAGTTGCACTTTTACAGTAATAATGTTTCAGCAGCTACTGACCTAGACACCATTCTGGCCATTACTCTGGCAAAATAAATGTAATGTAGATATGTGAAAGGTACTGCAGAGTGTTACTATCAAATGGGTGGTATCCACAGGGAGAAGCAACAGATTAAAAATATTCAGGAATACGCATTGACTCAATCCCTTGTCATAAACCATAAAGCAGGCTTGGATTGTTGTCTAAAAGTGTAGAATTCAAATAAAGTGAAATTTGTTTATTTTTTCATTTAAAAATTGTACAGTGGAAAAAACAGTAAGACTTTGATCAGAATATTATGTTCAGTTTTGGTCACAGGCAACAAGTGTAGGATACTGCTGCTCCAGAGGCAGTCCAACAGGATCAGACAGACAGTATGGACCTCAGACAGACTACAGGAGCTGGGAAGACTACAAGAGGACATGACTGAGACATTGAAGACTTAAATTAATTCTGCGTCATCGATCCAGAGGACATCATCCTGGGACTATGGGTCCCAAGTGGACGCTAGGTTTGCAGGCAGTTTGGGGTACCTGAGAAGGACTTCCTATCCAAGCAGATCAAGGCACAGTGTGTGATTTCATTAATTGCCTTGATGACAGGCCTTGACCATTAAGTTTTGGCAACTGAATGAGGAAGACTGGCTGATTGCCCTCCTCTCCTTAACCACCGTATTATGCTTTCATATGCAATGAAATAAATAAATACCCTCTATCACACAGAACCTAAATATATAGGACAAATGAAATCTAAAAAATACACTAATTATTAATATTGTTATTAATTATTATTACAGTCGTCGTCCCGAGCACTGCGGGTCTGGGTGCCAGCTGCTCTAGCTGTAATGTGAGACCGGACGGTGCCACCTGCTCCGGCCTTGGACTTCTCTTACCCAGAAGAGCAAATTGAGTGCATAGAGCAAGCAGCGCAGACACTTCACCGAGTCTTCCCTGGCCATCCTGCGATCTTCCACTGCGGGTCCGATCTCATCCTTATACCACTGCCCACCATAGCACCTAATCCACCTGAGAGAGGGACACGGTATATCGTTAGACTAGAGTTCACGTTGATGCAGCGCAGATTTCCGCAGTTCTGCAGAATTCCAGCGATCCCATTGGCGGAGCAGCGCAGATCTGCGCAGAACTGCGAAAACCTGTGCTACAGGAAGGCGACCAGAGATTTTCAAAGAAAATAATAATAAAAAAAAAAATATATATATATATATATATAATCAGAAACAATACATTACAGTCTAACGCACACATGCGGATATTTTGCTGATTTTGAGGCGATTTAAAACGAGAAACATACCGTTTTTACGGTGGTAAGCAGATGTTTAATTCCGATTTGCCTTCAGTGTCTTCTTCAAAGCAGGTTATTATATCCGTGGGAAAACATTGACATCATTCATAACAGGTGTTTTCTTCTGATGTGTGTAAACCATAGCGTGTTAGATTGTATTACAGTCAGCGACCACGGTACAAAAGCTGGAGCCACTTGCTAAATTGCTTACATACGAGTGTCAAGTTTACAAAATAAATTAATGAAAAAGCGATAAGCAAAAATCACAGAAATATATATATTTTTTTAATATATATATTTGGATCTATGACTGTACCATCTTTCAATGCATTATCGTTTATCTCTTTAACCCCCAAACCTAGGACAACTGTCCATGCCTGTGGTCTCCAAAATAGACACAACAAAGTACACCAGGCAGTAGGACACAGTTCAACGAGAAAAAGAAAGCTGATGCTGATATTAGAGGTATAGCTCTGTAAAGTTGTGGGAGAAGCCGCAGTCTCTCGCTGGAGGAGTGCACGGCCCCAGCACGGAAAGCAGCTCCGGCGCTGTCACTGAAGTTTGGCTTGTAAGGAGCTGCAGCTACGCTCCCGCACAGCCGCCGGGTCCTAGAGGGAGCCGCACATGCGCAGACGGGCTGCGGGAATGTGGGCGGCCAGTGCCCCTCCGCGCGCGGCATCTGGGGTCAAGAGGTCGCGTGTGAGGGCGCGCTGTTGTCCGCAGGCTGTGGGGGGGTAAAATGAAGCTTGACCCTGGATTCACATGCCTCGGACAATCTGAGCGTTTAGCTAACTGGGGAATAAAATTTAGCTTAGTAAACAGTGCAAAATCATGATATCATGGTGGATATATTCAACAACTTCTCATGGAATTGCAGTTGGCGCATGTAGTCACTGTGTTCTGAGGCAAGCTCAATTCACAGAGGAATTTTATTTTGTAAAATGAAAAATATGCTCTTTATTGAAGACCAATATTCACAATATAAAACAATCAATGTTTTATAATAGTAATATAATAGTTCATTATTTTATCATAGTGGTTAAATGTTCTATTCCGAAGCATCTCAGTTCAGATCAGTAAGTCTACCTCACAGCCACCAGATGGCAAAAGAGAGTTTGACGTGTGTTAGAATATGAATAGGAAGCAAAAGCGCTAATTTTGAATTAATAACACAACATGATTATCTAACTAATTCACAGACGGTGCTAGGGATATGGTCGGTATTTTTGCATCGGTTTGTTAAAGGCATCAAGTTAAATCTCCAGTGTATCTGTGCTTGTAGCTGAAATGAGCGAATTAATCCATACATGATTTGAATGATTGCATGAAAGCATTTTCCAAAGACCACCTCAGGGGCACAGTGTTATGTTAAAAAAACGAAACATCTTAACAGAATACTTGTGAGATTACATAAGAGTAATCTTATAACTGGTACAATGCTAAATACAACGGGCTCGCCCTTCACAAGACAATTACGTTGTTTCCGTGAAAAAATTAATGGATATGAATTAATTCATGAGTGAATGAATAAATACATCTATTTTACTGCTTTCATATTCAAAATAAATATTTAATTTTTGCATTCAGCCTTGAGAGTTTTCCTCTATACATTAGCAATTAATTGTGTTTTTTGTTAATCTGCCATTAGCACATAGTATTTTCGAAAAAACTAAATGAATTCATAAATAAATACATTGTGTATAGCCTACATAATACATACATTAATTAATATACAATAATATTATTCGATTTCCACTATTGTTTATTAATGTGTTAGTTCAACGTTAGTTTGTTTTCTTTTTTCTTTTTTCCCCCATTTTTACACTAGACCTTTCCCGTCCCTAACAGGTTCGGTCCTTGAAGTCCTATTCTGCATTACGTAGGCGGAGAAGTACGGATAGGACTACAATACCCGTGATCCCCTCTTCACACAAACCCTACAAGTACGTCACTCAAGAACTCAAGAGCTCGACCAATCACAGTGCAGGAGCTCAGCCGCGTCAGACCCAGTGACCCCCGTGGGAGAGTGATTATTTTTTTTTTTTCCTTGAGCTGCTAGAGGAGACGGCGCCATATTGAAAGACTTAAATTCTTTTAATACAAGCCTAAAAACGCCAATTTAGCCAAAATGTTGTACTTGGAGGATTACTTGGAAAGTAAGTAACATCTTTGATAATAAATATCCGTGCCAGTTATCGTACGAGAGTGCCACGGGTTTGTACATATTATCCCTTATCGTTTCCAGACTGGTAATGTATTCTGTTTTTTTCTTCTCTTTGGCAGTGATCGAGCAGCTACCCATGGATCTCCGCGACAGGTTTACGGAAATGAGAGAAATGGACCTGCAAGTTCAGAGTACGCATTGCATCAACGTGACCGCTTCCACGATACTGCCGCGCTGGTTATTTTCACGGCATGCTCTTATTTCGGATGCACACTCTGTCTAATAAGCATCCAGTAAAGCAAATAGGGAACAGTTCATTGACAAGCAAAAGTTTATTTCCCCCCATCTTAACGTAAACCATGTTAAACGAAGGTGTTCATATCTGTGATTCGCGGGGTTTTGGTTCTGCATGCGATAGGCAACGTTTTGTGGATGCAGAAGGTCGTTAAAACAATTTGAATGTAGCGTATTGGGGCATCTTTATTTTTAAATTCCCCATGTATACCCGGTTATATAATAGAGCATAGAAGGGAGCAGTTTCTGAAACCACACTTGAAGTCTCCTCGGCTGTGCAGTTTATTGGTTGAGACGGTGTAGTTGAATGCAAGGGGATCTTAATGGTATATTTCATCAGTTGTGTGCACACAAATATAAGATGAGCGTTATCCAAAAAGTACAGAAGTCGGGAGTTTTATTTGGGGGGATTCCAGTGTCCGTAAGAAAGTAATCGTGCGCAATATTAAAATGATCTGTACAGCAAAATGTTGCAGCCAAGCGCGAAACCGCGGCCGATGCAGGATAGCGGGCGCTGCCGGGGAAGGGAAGCGGAAGGAGCGGAGAATTGAAATGTTAGTGAGATCCCGGCCCTGCGCTTCTCTGCTGCTGCTTGAACAACTATTTGTGCACAATGTTAGACAATGTGTTTGAATGCCTTGTAGTATTCCTGAGTATATCCCAACTACAATTTAGTTGTCCCTTCCCCCCCAATATCCATATTCACTATAAAACATAGTTTAGCCCTGTAGTGTTGTGTAGTGTATATACTCACTCACATACATGCATACAAACACACACTGTAATCTCCAAATAAATCCAGGAGAGAGGGTAAACACTAGTTCATTTAGCAGAGAAAGGCATATGTTTCAATATAAATGAAATGGAAACCTAAATGAATTATACACCTATCAATATTCTATTAATCTTTAGAATATAGTTCAAGTATAGTTACATATATTTCTGTATACATGATAATCAAATGTATTGAAACCCTGGAAATCAGTATTCTGCAGTGTGTAGCCCTTTAGTCGGGTCATTCATTTCTCAGAAGGCACATGTTCCGTGGCTTTTCTCGGTGTGAGCCACACGTTCTCTGTTGGGTTGAGGTGTGGCGTTAGTGGCGGAGTGCGGTGGTGCTGGAAAGCGCTCTGTGACGCAGCGTGAGGGGATTCGGCTGCAGTAACCCAGTACATTTTGGAATCCAGCTGCTGTTCGGTGTTCCAATAAGTGCAGCAGGAAACGTGACTGTTTCTGCGATGGGTGTGGTGCTATTGCAGGCAGCATTGACAGCAGTGGCTGAATGGTATTTCAGAAAAACTTCAGAGATTGGAAAATCCAAACATATTTTGAAATGCTTGTACAGATATAAATACTATAAATAAATATGCCCAAACTGGCTTGTCAATTATAGACCAGACATTTTTCATTTTAGTCTGAAGTGTATTGTTCCTTGGTTAATTACCTGAAAGCAGTTCAATGGCAGCATATAAAAAATGTTGATATTCATCTCCGAAACAACAGCATTGGAAGTTAAAAGCAATAGTTTGCTTGTTGTTTGTCAATGATCAAGGTGCTGTTTTCCTCTTAATGTGACATTGAGTCACTGATTTGTGTAACTTTTTACTGGCATTCCCTGTTGTACAGGGGTATGTCTTTTTCAGTTAGCTGTAATAGTGCTCTGTGACGATAGCGAAGCCTGCTTTGGAGAATTCAGTTAGTAAGAAAAACAAAACAAATACATGTTGACAAAACATGATTTGTATAGAAAGTAATACATCTTTATAGATGGATAAAAAACGACATAGCTGTTAATAACTTATATATGTATGTAATGCAGCCAGTTTTTTCTTTTTTTCTTTTTTCTTTCTTTGTATCTTCTCTGATGTTGTAATGGGGTTTATGTTCTTACGACTACAGATGCCATGGATCAACTGGAACAGCGAGTTAATGAATTTTTTATAAATGCTAAGAAGAACAAACCAGAGTGGAGAGAAGAACAAATGGAATCAATAAAAAAGGTGAGCTTAAACTGTTGCGGTCATCTTTAAGTTTGTAACAGATGTTTTTTAGTGTGTATATTCATAGATGAAATGCATAATTGTGCTTGTAGGTGGTAAGTATGGATTTGCAAAAACTGTTGTTTTTATTCAAAGGTGCAGTGCCCTCATAAAGTTGCTACTGTTTGTTTTGCAAATTGGGCAGTTTTAAGGGTGTCAAAACTCAAGTTAAACAGGGATTTAACAATCAATATATTGTATTATATTTCTAATAAGAAAATACCAAGACACAGCCACAACTGTATGTATATATTATATATATTTTGTTCTCTGTTTCAGGATTATTACAAAGCACTAGAAGATGCTGATGAGAAAGTCCAATTAGCAAATCAGATTTATGACTTGGTGAGTAACAAAAGACACCATGGTATTTGGAAAAAATGAATCCTTAGGATCGCATCACATGCTTGTTTCTGGAGTAAGAATGAAAAACACGGTCCAAGCCAACCCAGCAGAACTGCCTGGGGAAAAAATAAACAGAGGGGGACTGTTTTGTGCTCCACAAGCTTGCAGTTTGTTGCAATCACACTGGAGAGTAAATTTTATTATTTGCCAGTAGGTGGCAGTGAACTCATTTATTTGATGGTGTTAGATCACAGTCTAGTGTTTTAGTCTAATTGCCATGCTCATCAAAATGTCTTTAATGTTAAGGTGTGAATTTACAACTCCATGAATGAAAAAAGAGAGAACCACACACTGAAAATACTTTGTTAGTCTTTTTATTGTTTACAAACCAAAAAATACTTTTCAGCGTGATTTTTTTTTTTTTTTAACCTCACAGCATTGTGTAAACGAGTGCTATGCTACACAAGGATTTTAATTATTTGGAAAGTTGTGATCAAAGTATCATGTTATCATATTTGAATCGTTAGCATCACTTGTTTTATTCTTAATGAACTAATTTGAAGGAAAGCACCCAAGTGACCCAAGCTTTTGAGAATGTAGCCGAGGCGCGTGTGTAGTGTTATTGGTTCTGTTGACACTTTTATGAAAACAGGTTGACAGACACCTAAGAAAGCTGGACCAAGAGCTGGCCAAGTTTAAAATGGAACTAGAAGCTGACAATGCTGGGATTACGGAGATTTTGGAAAGACGTAAGTACGATCTGGAGCACAGTGTTGGGACTACATGTGAACGAACTAGTTCCTGAACCACATGGCCTCAACATGATGTGGGTTCTCACTGTGCAATTATTTGTGTTTTGCCAGTTGTAAATAATTGGATGAGCAGTTTGCCCATAGGAATTATCCGTACCCCGTGGGACCTCTGTAGATAATATCCAAGCAGCAGCTTCCAGGGCCAAAGTGATGTACTGCTGTAGCAGTCTGATAACAAGGTCAATTTGTGCATAAGTCAGTAAAACACCTCAGAAGCCTCCAGCCCAACAAAAGCAGTGGTGGGGGGGTAAGGTTTCAGAATTCAGCATGCCCTATGTCTGTGCTAGGGAATAGTGGGAATGTTTCACCCTGAGACATAGGAATGAGTGTGGACACTTTCTGTTCGAGATATTTATATTGCAAATGTTTGTCATGTTCAGTGTTTGTTGTTGGGTTTCTAGTTTCTGTATGTGTGATCATGCTGATTATTTTCTCAAGTGTAATTTTGTGGTTGGAAAAGTCCATGGAAAAATGTTTTTTGCTGGCTGTGGAGGCGAATGAACACTGTAGAATATACTTGATATAAATGGTGTCTTCCCACAAACTGATGCAGTCTGTCAAGTATGGCCCCTTTCACACCAGCACACCAACCCAGGCCCTAACCCACTTACTGAAATTGTAGTGTGGAAGCAGATTCCCAGCCTGCTTGGCACCATGTCTTAAACTGGGGAGGGTTGAAAGGTGTTGAAGATGCCTTCTGACTTCGGTCTCTTGTGTGTGACTTTCTTAGGTTCTCTAGAAATGGACAGTCCCTCACAACCTGTAAACAATCATCATGCCCACTCCCACACCACCGTAGAAAGTAAGTTATTTTTATTTATTTTTTATTGTGTTTTATATAAATAGGCATACTTAAACAATCTTCTCCTAAATCACTTTCCTTAGAAAGAAAATACACCGCACCAGCTCACCATACCACAGAGCACGTTCCTGAGAAGAAGTTTAAATCTGAAGCTCTCCTGTCTACGCTCACTTCTGACGCGTCTAAAGAAAACACACCAGGTAATGCACCTGTAGACCTGCAGCTCTATGGAATGTGCATTGCTGTCAGTTCACTAAGATTTTAATCTCGGTTTGCCAGTGTCCCTATGCCATTCATGTGTCAGTTCCCATAGTTTGTCAAATGCAGGTGTGTCGACTCTTCAACGCTGACTTCTCCTGTACGTAACCTCTGTGTTGCTGTCTTCTCCGTAGGGTGTCGGAACAGTAATTCGTCCTCGTCTTCAAACAACGTTTACAGTGTGAACTCCTCTCAGCCCCTGACTTCCTACAACTTGGGTACCCTGACGTCAGGCGCGGGGGCAGGTGCCGGAGCCATTTCCATGGCAGCTGCCCAGGCTGTACAGGCCACAGCTCAGGTAATGAACAACCCCCCCACACCTGCTCCCGTCTGATCTCGTGCACCACCAGCCTTGTGTTAATTATCCTAGTGTGAAACAATCACCTGTGGAGGGCTTGTACAGGAATAGTAATGAAGCTGCGTGTTGCTTGGAGTTCAGTTCTCTTCCTGCAAGGACATGCAAGTCCATACCATTCTGTGGCATTCTGAGTATTTCACTCCAGCCCTGTCCGAAGCAACATTGTATTTTTGGAGCTGTTTAAATAAACACATTTACATTTACCTTCTTTTTACTAGATGTATTCTGATTTATAACATAAATATAATACATATTGCATAACACCTATGGAATAATGCACTTTTCTCATCCAGAACACACACTGTGACACACTCTGACACACGTGCAGAAGTGTGTCATGAGCCAAGTCATACAGTAGCCTTTAGCCTTTTAATATGAACCTGAATACACAACATAAGTTAGCCTTTTAAAAAGAGGCAGGCAGCCAGGGTTTGAACAGCTTGCACACAGTCATGCAACACCATTTTGTAGACATCTGCTTGTCTGAAATCCAGTGGTGTCAGCTCTTCATTCCTAGACCTGCAGTGCGAGTGTTTCACTCATCCCGATGCACCCACGCCTGCATGTATGATCAGTTGAGTTAGTCAAGCCAGTATTGCGTGACACCCATTTGGAGACGTAGTAAGGGACTGTATTGTATATGTTTTTGTGGTCTTTTGCCTTATTATCTGATGCGCACTGATGCTACCAGTATGTCCATGGATAAAGAAAGCAGTGGCCACCATAGATGAGAAGATTGACTGTTGTGATGTAGGAGTAGATGATCTCAGGGTAGATGTATTTAATAGTAGCCACAGAATTTCATTTACAGAATATCATTCTTGGCTGCTCTGTCAGAATCGCTATATAACCCGATGCCTACAAATCAGGATTTAATGTGTGCATGACATATGTTTCAGATGAAAGAAGGCAGGAGAACGTCCAGTTTGAAGGCCAGCTACGAGGCCATTAAAAATAATGACTTCCAGCTCAGTCGGGACTTCTCCTTGTCAAAAGAGACCACGGGATACTCGTCGTCGGCGTTGGCATCCACCCTCACACAGACTGTGACATCATCCTCTTCGGACTCACAGAGGGGCCGGAAAACCAAGTAAGTCAAACACTGACAACGAACCAGAACGCCACCGTGAGATGGGTCCCAAATAAGTTTCTGCTTCAGAAACACATACAGTTCTAATGGATGAGAAACCGGGGTCTCGTGTGTTTTGCTGCCAGAGACTGATTTTAACCCTTTCAGCTGAGTGTGGAGAATGCCACGATCTGAGTGATAGACACAATTAAGGGTAAAAAAAACTTTAAAAGTTGTAATATAAACCTGGGCTGTATATCAGGATGGAAAAATAAAGGCTGTAGTGGAACAAAGCTAATTAAAATTGATTGGCGAGAACCCCCTGCTGCGGAAGAGGAATGTGCTTCCTGGTGTTGTGATGACTGACTCCGTCCTGTCCATGTGTGCCGTGTGATTAGGGTACTTCAGCATGTAGTAACTTGATTTCACAGGAGAAACTGGTAATCATCCCACACTGTGAATCCCGCAAGACTCGGCTCTTTCAATTAACAGAGGCAGGGCAGTGTGCTGTGGCTGCCCTACAGTGACAGGAGGGTCAGTTTCAACACATTGCTTGTGATTTATAACCTATGTTTCATATTGTAGTCAACTTGCACAGCAGATGTGTACACCAGAATGTTCCTCTGATTGCTTTAACTGCAGTCATTTAAATCTTTTTTTTTTTTTTTGTCCCTGTGATGCTAATTAACATATTCCTGATGTGGGCTTCAGAGTTGACATATTAAGATATAGAAGTCATTATTTAAGTCAGCTTTACCACAAATACTCGGTTCAGCACAGAGATTGTCTTTAGTCTCTCCACCAACACAGGAAGTCTTAAGTGAAAACGTTTACCTACCTGCTTTATAATTCCCAGTCACCCTTTTGTGGAATAGTAGTTTTGACGCACTGTGGAAACATATAAAAAGTGCATCAGATTCCAGCTAATTAAGAGATTGATTGGCAAGTTATTTTTCGAAAAATGTTTTTATTCTTCCTCTCCTCCAGCTTTGATGCAAAGGCAATGATCACGAGCTTGTAACTAGCAAAAGTCTCTGGGGAAGAAATCATTTTCTTTGAGAAATGTCTTGAGAGATTTTAGTGTAGGATGTTACAGATACACTTTCCCTCCTCTTATCTGTTAAGAAAACCATCTTGGTTTGAAAATGTACATCTGGTACAATCATATTCCATGTAGACTTCTCAAAGAACAAACATCCTGGTCACTTTTAGTTGTGAATTGGCATTATAATTCACAACAGGCTGTGCTCTGCTCTGTTCACTCAATCGTTTCATGTGTTTTTACAGAAGTAACACCAAGTCCTCCAACCACCAGTCATCTTCATCGTCCTCCTCCTCCTCCCTCTCTTCCTGCTCGTCCTCCTCTGCGCTGGCCCAGGAGCTGTCTCAGCAGTCCTCTGCCCTCCCAGAGTCGGACTCCAACAACCAGGTGGACTGGACCTATGATCCCAACGAGCCTCGCTATTGTATCTGCAATCAGGTATGTCCTGGGTGGGTTGTTTTGTGTGGAACTCAAGAATCTTCTAAAGTGAAATCTGATCTGTTAAAGTAGGGTAAAGATTATCGTCCGATTTAAAGAACGAACAAAAAGTTTAGATGTTTTTGTTCCACATTAAGCATACTGATGTCTTTTGGTTTGGTAGTGTTCGTAGATATTCTGTATTTATTTTTAATTAATTGAGATGAAGCAGATCTGATAGTAGGCCTATACTAATTAAGTTTTGTGGGTAATTGTCAATTTTCCATTCCAGGTTTCCTATGGAGAGATGGTGGGCTGTGATAATCAGGATGTAAGTCTGATTTATTTATTTTAATTTTTCTCTGAGATGTAAATGGTGAAGAATGAGTGTGTTGTATACATCCAATACAAACACAACCCTTTCAGAATATACAGGGAGATCCTGTACAGAATTCTTCTCCATTTCCTAGCAGTACCGTTGCCCCATTCCAATAGGATATCAGATTGCATTGCCTTTTTCCCGCAGCCTGTTCTCCAGGAAGTCTTGTGTTTATTTTTGTGAGACATTTTAAGCAAAATCCAGAGCAAGACTGTTGGTACACTAAATGGCTATGGGAATCGCAGTCCCTGGTGAGCAGAATCTGGAGCTGTGAGTGTCTGCCTGTGTGGAGTATGCCTGTCTTCCCTATGGTCTTGTGGGTTTTCACCTGTACTGGATGGAAAATGTTGTGGGTAGACTGATGTATTGCAACCTGCATTCTTTTCTCCTCTCCTACAGTGCCCTATAGAATGGTTTCACTATGGATGTGTTGGGTTGACCGAAGCTCCTAAAGGGAAATGGTACTGTCCCCAGTGCACTGCTGCTATGAAGAGAAGAGGAAGCCGACACAAATAGACGACTCGACCAATAAATGACATGGTAAAGCAGCGTCTTAAAGGAACTAACTCGCAAATGTAATTTCTCATCAACTGACGGCTGAACATTTGTGTTGTTCTTTTATATGCAACGTTTTCTACGTGCTGCGTTTCTCTGAGAGTAATTTGTCTTTTTTTGTGTCGAGAGTTTGTAACGGTAATTTTTTATACATCGATCTTAAAGCCTACTGCTACAGATGCATTACACTTTCATAATACATTCCACCGTTCATTTGAGTATTTAAAAAATTATACACTTGACAGCATGAAGTGCTTGTTATTATACAAAGTAAATTAAGTGCTTTAAGGTGTGTAGGATTATCTAAGCAGAAGCAAGACCTAACACCTCATCTGCTGGAAGTGTTTTTTTATTAGACGAATGTGAAGAGGAATGTGTCGGATATTACTCACACTATATCTGACCGATACCATTTCTGTAGAAAGCCACACCATGTCAGCAGGCTGAAGAAATTAAAAAAAAAAAAAAAAAGAATCTGCAGTAACAATGTACAGTATAGGAACAATGTCAGTACCCTGTAGTGTGTAAATCTGTTTGTGCCATTAGTCCGTTATCATTTTGCACTAAAATTGGTGCATGTTTGAGAGATACTGGAAAAAAATAAAATGATCAAATTCTTTTGATACTACCAAGCTTCTCTTTTTAGTATGGTTTTATTCATTTTTTTGCTATGCTCCAATTTTTTTTTAGTCTCTTGGTCTGTGGGATTCAATAATCTTCCCTATGAAATCTGCCCAAGATCAAAAACACTGTTGAGATGAAAGAAAACAAGTCACAAAAAGAGCTTGCTGCCTTAAGTGGAGGTGTCAAACTGATAGACCATATCAGTGCAACAGGACTGGAGAACAGGGGGCCCAGCCTGTACTGCTTTTACAATTTAGATGATTTATTTGATGCAGCCCAAGGTTGCCCCAGTTGTGTCTTGTAAAGTGGATTCAGTGTTCAACACATTCATTTCATTTGGCGTTGATCTGTTTGTAACTTGTTTGTTCATCTTACCATGAGTATCAAACAGTGATGCCACACTGAACAGTAAAACCATAATAACCGTTATGACGTATGAAAACAAATTGTTTAGAAACCCTGCTCTTTATTGTATAAAGTTCTCAACATCCAATTGAAAGTGATAGTCATTTAGCTTCATAAATAAATGTCATTAAGCTGAGAGTTAAGAGAGTAGTGCAAACTGACACTATAGATTTGTGTGGTGTGGTGGTCCAAAGTTTGCACACTGCTAAGTGTGAGAAGATATTAATACATGTATAGTTTCATTTACTGTATTTAACACACTGAGTAACACATTAAAAAGGCAGTGAATACTGTTGACAATAACTACATTAAGTAAGGCAGTGAGTCTTCATTTAATTTTTTTTGTTTGTTTTTAAACAAAGCTTTACAGTTTACAATACAAAAGCCAGCCAAACAGAGATGCTGGCAAACCTCTTTTTGCCATTTTATCATCTGTGTTTTGACATCAAATGTAAACCAGATATGTGTAGGATATATATTTTAACTTGTATGTCTCCAACAGTAAACAAGAACATCAGTATATACCAAAACAACTTTAGCCTTTCCCTGTGCCACGCCTCTCTCAGGGGTTGCATTTTCACATGACCAGGAAAGCCAGTAAAAAAAAAAAGGCCAGCTTGGCAAGATTTAACTCATTAATGCATCATGTATTTTATTAAAATTAATTAAAAACAACAAAAAACTTTAAATTAAATTAGACCCTTGGGGAAAACTCGTGTGGGTAGAAAATTACCTTGACAAACTTGGTTATTTTAGTAAGTAGGATAAATACATCCTATACAAACTGCTGTGCTTAGAGAAGGCATTGAACTGCTAGACTTGTTATCGCCATAACCCAATGTGAAAGAAACTGAAACACTACGGGTAGATCTAAATAAGCAAGTAAGACAGGAAATGCTCCATTCTGAATGTGCTACAGCGTTTGAAGAACTGGGAAAGATTTCTGCATAGATGCCAAAAACACACCCAGAGCTGTGCCTCCTGTATTGAAGGCCAGGGAAGGACTAAGCGGAACTAATAGCTTAGGTTAACTGCTTGAACACATTTTTGAGATGAATTTTGCTTTGATTTGCTGGAATTCTGACCTGAATTGTGGGTTTACAACAGCGTATGTAATGGGATTTATAGCTGAAGTCATACAGACCATTGCAACGGAAAACGTTTCCACTTCTAAAATCCACAGCATCTGCAAGCAAAAAAGAAAGGTCTGTTTACAAAGTATTGCGTTTTCATCGGTGGTTCATTTTCTACTGTGGCCCCCCATCCCATGCAACCTCCGGAAACTGACCCTCCATCACCAGAGGTTGGGACCCCCTGATGTAATACATTCTAGTGTAAGCGTCATTGTCAGGTATTTAACAAATATTTTGTAATCACACAAAATGAATCTTGCCATTTATACATCATTGTTTATTTGTATTAACTGCAACGACTGTTGATACTATTTACCCTACGACACGGGCCTTTAATAATACCAATTAATCAATTAAGACTTACTGCTCGTCGATTGCTGTAGTTGAAGAAATTCACCAGCACCGACACAACGAGCGGCATCCAGAGAGCTAGAAAGGTGACGATGATGTAGCCCGACCGTTTTGCCAGCTTGCTTTCTTTGCTCTTTCTCGCTCGCTCTTTGCTGGCAAACGAGGGCATCATGCACACGGCCCCCGTCAGATCGGGCCCCGGGGCGGCGGACACGGGTGCGGAGGGGCGGCGGGCTTCAGCCCCTGCGGACAGATGCGCCTCTGGGATGTCCGATGCAGAAAGAGCATCCCGAGGCTGCCGCCCCGGACACGGCACAGTAGCACACGAGTCGGGTTTAGTCGGCGATATGGCAGGTGTGGGAATCTGATCCGATATGTCGTGTGCAGTAACAGAAATGGCTGGGAGAACAGTTTCTGTATTGTGGACTTCAGCCGCGGATAACATTGGCGGCTCCCCCAACGGTGCTGCACTTACCACTCCAGGCACAGCGGCTGTGCTTTCGGTAAGTGTGTCCTGTGGCTTTTCTCCGTCGGCGGGTCCCTTCCCCTGGGTTTCTACACTTTGGGTCTGTTTCACGGAGGGAGCAGGGTGGCCGATTCCTTTATCAAATATTTTCTTAGCGTGCATCTTCACTAGGACAAATATGCGGCCGTAGCACCCCGTAATGACGGTTAAGGACGCGAACCACACCGGCACTAACACGTAAAGTCCGAAAGCGTCGAAGGATGCCAGCACCCCTGTGGGCATTGCCCTGCATTTCATGTACACCGGGCTGTCCCGGGCTAAGGTTAAGCACAGGGGGGACAGGAGCACCGCCACCGCCCAGGTGAGAGGTATCCAGATTTGAATCCTCCTCTTCCTCTGGCTGCCTTTGAAAGGTCGCGCTACGGCCTGATACCTCTCGGCACTGATGCTGACTATGGTGAGGAGCTGGACGTGGCAGCTGAGGGAGAAACACACCGCCTGGGCGTCGCACACCGCGCTGCCCAGATCCTGGCCGCTGTAGCCGCACACGCTGATGGCGAGCAGCAAGGGGCAGTCGATGCCGCACCGGAGGAGGTCGCTGAGCGCCAGGTTAACGAGCAGCGCGTTGCTGGAGGTCTGCAGGCACTTCTGCCGGGACACAGCCAGGATCACCAGGGCATTGCCAGACACGCCGGCCAGGCAGGTGAACAAGAGCAGCACGCCGCCGGCCACGGCGAGGCTCACGGCAGAGCCACTGCACCACTTAGTACAGTTCGCCTGCTCCCACCTATCCGTCTCATTCGCTCTCATTTCCAAATTGCCAAAGAGCTTAAAACGTAGTGGGAATTAAACCCATCTGGTCTCCAGATCCCTTTCCGTTAACGTCAATCACAATGTGCAGCCTAGTACTGGGAGACAAGCGTGTCGTTTCTTGGTGTCATTTAGTTTAAGACTGCGGCTCATCAGACACCACGCACTGCCAGGAGTAAAGCCAGTCGCTGCTGCTGCGGGAGTTGCTGTCAGCCTGCTAACGCAGCTCGCTCCCCGCAGTGTGATGTTCAGACCCCCGGGCATGCGAAGAACTGACAGCCCACAACAATGAATGAATGTTGAAACGTATTATTTTTATTATTATTATTATTATTATTATTATTATTAAAACAGCCCATCAAAACCACGCAGATCTTCACAAAACTTTATGTTGTTAAATAACCCACAACGTATAGAAATGACCTTGAATATTAAAGGTTAGAAAGTAATTAATTATGCTTTTGTTTTGAAAATATTATGTGCTTAGGTGTTAGTGGAAACGGATGGATGTGTTTGTGTGTGTGTGTGTGTGTGTATATATCTACACACACGAGAAAGAGAGAGAGAGAGAGAGAGAGAGAGACCACTTAGCATTGATTTCTGAACTTGGGAGTGGTCTCATTTTTTTCTAGAGCTGTATATATATATATATCATTATGAACTAACCATTTAAAACTAACCATGCAATATATTACAAACAAAATTAAGCCATAACTGAATAAATAACCAAAGCAGTTACTTAATAATGGTAAAACAAGAAAAAAAAAAGAGAAATATGTTGCTGTTGTGATCCAGTAAAAACCCAACTGTATAAATGGGTAATTGTGATTCTGGATAAGGGCGTCTGCTAAGAAATGTAATAACAGAAACTGTGAGTAATGGTATAATCATCAGTAACTAAAGGAAATTAAACTTTGTTAAACCTGCAGGCACTTGACAAGCTATACTATTTACCCACGGGACAGATGTCTTAGAAAGAAACAATATATTAAAAGTATTGTCAATAGTTTAAGCAAAACCCCCACAAATGTCAACTGTTTCTGTATAGTCACATATATGGGCTCAGGGCACGGCACGTTTTAAGCTGAATTTTAACGTTGACTTTTAGATAACATTTTATCTAAGTAAAACACATCATTAAATACAAAACATTTCACGGGGAAACGATAATGATTTCTGCAGTCAGTCATTCCACCAGAAATAGATATGTAGTGTGCAATGTGGCCGTGGCTCCAGGAATAGCAGTGTCCCGCTGAGACGCGCACGCCGGGTTAGGACGCATCGGCCAACCAGCAACACAACTTGTCTTTTTCTTTTTGAAATACGTTTCTATACACATCCACGGCAAAACTGAAACTCATACGGTGCCCTGGCAGGAAAACAACGGCGATCTGTCTGTGTCTGCGCTGTAATGTGGCGCACAGCGCAGAAAGGAAGTAACTGTTTACTTGGCCAGGATTAACGCAAACCAGGTGGACTTGATTTTGCGGTTCAAGTTTGCAGTCTCAGAAAGCGGGGAGACGCGGCTTGACCGTATATAGAAATTGGAGACGCCGTTGTTTATTCAATTACACTTTTTTTGACATGTATACTTTGACTTTTTACCCTTAAAGATGAGTGTGCAGATTGTTTCCTGTCCGCTGTGAGGAGGCAGGCTGGCGATTAGCTGAGCCGCGCAGGGGGGTTTCAATCCAAAGTTTTCTCCTCTCCAGTGGAGACCCCTCTCCTCCTGCCGGGACCGGGATGCTCGCCTTCAAGTGAGAATAGTGTCGGCTGTGACGCACAATAATGGACGTCTTAGTTTTTCGTGACAAAAAGTACGCTAACCTTTCTCAAACTCGGATATCTGCGTTATAAAGAGACCGCACTGATGGATGCCGTGTGCGTCTCCAAAACGGTCTATTTAAAACCATCTGAGACCGTCCGCCGAGGAAAAGAAACGAGTTGTCTGCTCTCTTCGGTGCGGAGAAATGCGCACCAGCCAGCGCTGCTCCTCCTGTAAGTACTTTTACGTACCGCTTCCACTCCAGCACACGCCGGCGAGATGCACACATTAAGCCCGTGTGTGCGGAGCTGTGCGGCGGTGCGCCTGGCCCGGGGGGTCCTGCGGGAGCTGGGCGTGCTCCCCCGGGCGCTGTGGCTGCGCCGCCGGCGGGTCTGTGTCCGGCCAGTGCTGCTGGTCCTGCTCGCCGCCGTCCTCTTCTACCAGACCCTGATGGTGGCCAGGGGTCGCTTTAAATGGAGCCAACCGGGATCTGACGAGGGGAATACATCCACCGAAACCGGGGCCCCGAAGGACCACTGGAAGCGAGCCGCGCCGAGAAACTTCGGGCGTCTTGTGTCTTTGCTGGATGTCGTATTAAACCTGACACACGTGAGTGTTGTGCACCTTGGACATGCATTATTCATGTGTTGACGGCGTCCTTGACATTGGGAGCAAGTGAGTATTAGGCTATGAAGGGATAAGGGGGAGTCGACGGTAAGTGGTTGTACACACAAACGCACATAGCCTACAGCCCTGCACATAATCCGAGACAAATGCATAAATCAGAGTGTGTGCAGAAGTTTTATTCAGTTTAGCCCTGTAGATGGACCTTTATGTCGTTTTTAGAGCCTACACTATGCAATGGTGCATAGTTGTGTCGTGAAAAGTGCACTGATGTCATTTATCTGAGTGAGTTGGTCCTTTCTGTGTATTATTAGCTGAGCTCTCCCAAATGTGTAGATGTGAAAGGCATCATGTATGTAGATTTCTGCACGCCAAACAACGGATATCTCTTGGTCTATAATGCAATGAAAACTGCAGTGACAATCATGTTTAGAGTGGGGTATGATTGCTGATGGTTTGCTTATTCCTATTTCTCTTGGATGCTCTGTGCCATTTTTGTCCATATTTAGAATTACAGTTACATTATTGAATTTAGCCTATGGTTTTAAATGTATATATGAACCTTTCACAATTCCAAGCTGGCAACCACAATATCTGTTTTCACAGAAACTTCTTTTTTAATGCATAAATGCATAGGTTTGATGCTAAGCGTAAAATGAAATGAAATACTTAACAATATTCTGCTTTCTTTACCAAGCAACTCTTCCAAAAGGGAGGATCCAGAAGTATTTCTGTGTCTTTGTGTTTACCCCTCAACAACCAGTGAAATATAGATTGTCATTCTTACACAATCCTCTAAGAGATCTTCAAAATGCTTGGAATAATGTCACATGATTTTAGTGTTTTTCCCTTCAATGGGATATTGTTGGGGATATGCTACTGTACATTTCTCTTGAAAACAACTATTTATCACCAGAGATCTGTGAAATAATCACTCTGTTCCGTGTAGTTTTAAAAGGGCAGAGCAGTATTCCTTTCAGCGGTTTGTGTGTATACATCTTTGAAAAGAACTTGCAGTCTGACTAAACTATTGAGTGTGGGCAACCCAATGATAACGGCAAGAATGTACTCTTAAGTTATGTAACAGCCCCTCTTGCTGAGAAGGGATGGTGGTTTATTCCCGTGATTTGCTCCAGCTGAACACCCTCCAGATTTTGTCTCCTATGCTGAAGCTGATTTTGTGAAGCTTGAGAGACTCTCAAAGTTACAAGTCCTCAGATATGCTTCACACCAACTTACAATGTCAGATTCTGTTCTTATCAAACCTTTGCCCAGCACTGTCCCATTGGTCCGCTCCAGGGTATTTTTATCTCTAAACTTAAAGTAAGGAATTTTATCCCTGCAGCCAACTGTAACAGAAAGCCACATCCTGTGCCCGAGGAAGAAACAGTCGTGCCAGTTCTTTCTAAAGTTACCAAGTGAATAAACAACACAGAATAGCTAAACAGTTCTGGCCCTCTACTGTTTGAATTTAATTTGAATAAAGACAAAGCAAAGCAGCATGCATCATTTAGTGTGCAAGTTGAAGCGACCAGTGTGATTGCAGGTTTTGAGCATGGACACATTTTCCAAGTTATTCCTGTGTTGTTTCTTTGTTTGTATTTCAATAAAACATACACAAAACACACAAACTCTTACTGCATCCCTTGAAGTGTAAATAGCCTTTAGTGTGCACTCTACACTGTAATGTTTTATGCAGGACACCATTAGAATAAGGTTTATCTTCACCAATTTTCTTGTTACCTTTATTATACTTTGGGAATCTAATTATATTTGATTTGTTTTTATTTGTAAATATGAGGACCAAGAGCAAATCATTCCTAAAGACAGAATAGTTTGCCTTTGCTTGATATTTCCACAGAACCATCCAATACTGGAATCGGGAGAGAATCTGTGACAAATGTTCCATTTGTTTTTCCGATTTGTGGCAGTTTATTGTGCGTATTCCTCTTTCTGTAGATTTTGAAAGGGACTCTGACTGGTGACTGTTTTGAATTGGTTTTGTGCTTTTGCAAATCTTTAAAACTCAAGTATTTTAAATGTCAGTTACTGTCTGGAAGTATCAATCATGGTTTCGCTAAATGCATTAGCACCCGTTTGCAAACTCAAAGTAGGGATAACCAAAGCTCATCATCCGAATGTTTAATTGGCCATGATTACTTAAAACATTTTGAGATTATATCGGCAAACAACAAAATGTACATGTATCACTGATATAATTTAGTACTACTAGTCCATGCACAGTGGGCTGCCCCTTTTATACCATTTTAGGCATTGAGCTGATTTAAACCAGTACAAAAATAGTGTAATTATATGTTCCAAATGTGCTGTACTCTGTTTTTTAACATGAGTAACCATACAGTTACTTGCTGCAGTAATTACCATGGAGGTACCATTGGAAAATAAATAAACACAAACGTATATAAAAATAGCTGCAAAACCTCAGACAAGCTAATTAAAGAACACAATTCTAGAGTCTATAAGTTGATTGTTTGATGCAGATGCCCACACAATGCTTGTATGTCAGTGGAAGCAGATAGACTCCACCTGACCTTTAGCCGTGGGTTCCTCCTGAGACCCCAGCCTCCAGTGTAGCACACCAGCCTGGGTTATGACCCCCTTTCTAGTAACCCGGGTTCTGATTGTCATTAGTGTGGATGCACGTGCATGAGTTGACTTGGCTCAAGAGCAGCCCGCCTCAGGAAGTGGGCCAGGCATCCAGCCAGCCGGCCAGCCAGTTTTAACCAGCAGAGCGGGAGGTGAAATGCACTTCATACTTCCTGCAGTGACCGTGGAGCTCAGCCGCTAATTGAAATTGTAGTGTGAGAGTGCGTACCCGACCCAATAGGCACTGTGCTGTAACTTGTATAGGGTGTCCCGGATAGAGGATGCTAGTGTCAAAGGGGCTATAGATTACACTGTGCCCCTGGGAAAAACTAATCTTCCCTTATATAGGACACAGAGTCCAGGGGTTGAGCTGTAATAAATGCATTTACTTTTCTCCTGTGCATAGTCTACTTATAGTAGTTAAAAGCTTCAGCATCCAATTGATTGAGCACTTTTTTTTAGAACCGTTTGTGTGTTGAAGTTGGTGGCAGAATATTTAAATTTTCATGTTCTGGTGAAAATGTTCTCTGTGATCTGCACAATTTTCATCTTTCAATCTTTTAATTGTTGTTGAAGGGTGTAACTTTATTATTATTATTATTATTATTATTATTATTATTATTGAACCAGACACAAGAAAGAAATTACCCATAGAAAATAACTGCATGTCAGAGATAATATCTGGTGCCAGAAGGAATTTCCCCATTTAGGTTCTGAAATGTTCTTCTGATGTGGTGTGTCGCACAGATGGGAACATTTACAATGAAGGAACTGCACGTCCAAGAGGATGTGTGCACCAGCAGCCAGATGTGCCAAATGACATACACTTGCATTATCTGCAAGTTTTCACATTCCTTTATTTGAAACAATGCCGTTTGACTATCTAATCTACTGGTAATTGAATTAAATATTGTTCATTAAACTACATTTGTTTATCAGTGATAATATTTCAGAATTCGTTGAACACAAAGGCAGCAGAGAGAAAAATATTAGAGTTGATTTAAAATAATTATTGTAAAAGGGACTATTGGCAATCAGATAATGGAATTTAATGTATGTGAATTTCTCATCTTTTTTTTTAAGAATCTAAAAATGTGACGTTTCACTAAATGTATACAGCAACTAGAATTGGTCTGTTTACTCCCTTTTACATGGCTAGAACATTCTCTTTCTTACCTCAAAGAGATATATCCTGCCAAATAATACTACCAAATAAGTACCTTCAGCCTTTTCCCCTCATTTGTTCCACTGCAGTATTTGTTGGGTATTTATTTTGTGGTAGTGAAACCTATTATACAATGGAGCAGACTTCAGTATTTTCTTACTTCAAAAATACTGGGACATTTAAGTATAAATGTTGCATAACTTCAGTATTCTTTCCCCCCCTTGAGGAAAAGCAGCACATTGACTGTGAAGATAAATGACAGGTAACTAGGTTGACTTTAATCAGTTTGTGAGTGTGCAGTCTGTAGGAAGGAACCACAGTGTGGAGATAGTACTGACACCAAGTGACAGACTGCAGTTTAGATAGCAATGAGAGTTAACCGTGCAAATGAGAAATTCAGAAGTTATCAGATGCCAAAGTCTGGAAACCTCATGTATTTATTTGGAAACCACACATCACTTGACAAATATGTGGGGTTGGGAACTATAAAAAAAATGTGGGGTTAACTTTATGTGAGGGACATTCTTCTGGTTGCGATAAGCAATCACACTTGGTGGCGTTTGAATCCCAATCCTGTCCGTCACTGCGAATCGGTGAAGAACAGCTTCGGACTCGCTGTTCCTTCTGCTCAGCAGCTTTGCGCTCGCTGGAGTTCCTTCTGGTCACTGGCCAGCTGATCTCCGGGTTCTGATGCTCTGAGCTTTTGTCCATTTTTGTCTTGCTCAGACTTAGTGTTCCAGCCTTTGCTGAAATAAGTAGGAAAATATATTTTTTATTTCTATATTTTAGAGCCATCTGCTTCTCCCCATACATGGAAATAGAATTAATTACTCTGGATATACTAAAATATGTATATCCATTAGGTAGACATTAAAGTTCCTTCTCATGCTACCAGATCTACCTTACAGTGAAGTGGATTGCTGATCTTATCCATGCAGTGGTGAATATGCATCGATGGTGTTTCAAGTCTTGGTTGCCTCTTTGTGGATGTAGATTGGATTGTTTGGACAATGTCTTTATGAAAGACAATTATTACTAATACAGTAATTAGCAGGAGATTCATCTGCATAGTTTAATTTGATAGAATAGACATTTGTATAATGATAAAAGACATAATGTCATATGTGTGTGTGGTTAAAACTCGATAGGTTTGTTTCCTGTAAATGTTAAATGTATGTGTGAGTTCAACCCTAATTACTTTGTGTAGTTTATGCAGGAGAGCACATGCTGAAACTTCTTGAATATATTTAAAGAAAAATAGTTTTGTTGTTTTTGTTTTCAGGTCGAAACAATCCATCGCAACCAAGCTGGAAGCACCAAAAGGGCAGTGGTCCTGACAGGCTACCACCTAACAACTGGCACAGAGGTACAGCTGTATCAGCGTGTACTAGAGCAGCATGGGTATACAGTCAGTGTATCAAGGCATGCAGAAACCAGCCCTGTACTCAAGCTGAACTACAACCAGCAAGGTAAGTCAAACCACTCTGAGTGCAACATGTTAGTGTAAGCCCATAGTTTCAATTAATAATGAAAGACAGGTCTGAGCCTCACAGGTGTGAAGCACAGACATGGGATGCTAGATGATTATGAAGTACAGTTGTCCATCAAACTTGTTTTCAGGTTATTATAATAATTTAACAAAAATAGTATGTGCAAGTGTGCAATAATCTTACAAGATCATAGGTTCCTCAGTAGGATTATGCTTCAGTTTGTCTTGAAAAGAAGTGTATGGTGTCCCACCCATGTATTAAAAGTGCACATTCTAGTAAATTATATGTACAGTGCATCCGGAAAGTATTCACAGCGCTTCACTTTTTCCACATTGTTATGTTACAGCCTTATTCCAAAATGGATTAAATTTATTATTTTCCTTAAAATTCTACAAACAATACCCCATAATGGCAACGTGAAAGAAGTTTGTTTGAAATCTTTGCAAATGTATTAAAAATAAAAAACAAAAAAAGCACATGTACATAAGTATTACCAGCCTTTGCTCAATACTTTGTTGAAGCACCTTTGGCACCCATTACAGCCTCTTTTTGAGTATGATGCTACAAGCTTGGCACACCTATTTTTGGGCAGTTTCTCCCATTCTTCTTCGCAGGACCTCTCAAGCTCCATCAGGTTGGATGGAGTGCGTCGGTGCACAGCCATTTTCAGATCTCTCCAGAGATGTTAAAATCGGGTTCAAGTCTGGTTTCCTCCAGACATGAGTTCAATCTTTAGTTCATCAGACCAGAGAATTTTGTTTCTCATTGTCTGAGAGTCCTTCAGGCGCCTTTTGGCAAACTCCAGGCGGGCTGTCTTGTGCCTTTTACTGAGGAGTGGCTTCCGTCTGACCACTCTACCATACAGGCCTGATTGGTGGAGTGCTGCAGAGATGGTTGTTCTTCTGGAAGGTTCTCCTCTCTCCACAGAGACACGCTGGAGCTCTGTCAGAGTGACCATCGGGTTCTTGGTCACCTCCCTGACTAAGGCCCTTCTCCCCTGATCGCTCAGTTTGGCCGGGCGGCCAGCTCTAGGAAGAGTCCTGGTGGTTCCAAACTTCTTCCATTTACAGATGATGGAGGCCACTGTGCTCATTGGGACCTTCAATGCTGCAGACATTTTTCAGTACCCTTCCCCAGATCTGTGCCTCGATACAATCCTGTCTCGGAGGTCTACAAACAATTCCTTGGACTTCATGGCTTGGTTTGTGCTCTGACATGCACTGTTAACTCTGGGACCTTATATAGACAGGTGTGTGCCTTTCCAAATCATGTCCAATCAACTGAATTTACCACAGGTGGACTCCAATCAAGTTGTAGAAACATCTCAAGGATGATCAGTGGAAACGGGATGCACCTGAGCTAAATTTTGAGTGTCATGGCAAAGGCTGTGAATACTTATATTCTTTTTTTCGTTTTTTATTTTTAATACATTTGCAAAGATTTCAAACAAACTTCTTTCACGTTGTCATTATGGGGTATTGTTTGTAGAATTTTGAGGAAAATAATGAATTTAATCCATTTTGGAATAAGGCTGTAACATAACAAAATGTGGAAAAAGTGAAGTGCTGTGAATACTTTCTGGATGCGCTGTATATTTGCTTGGTAACCTCTCTTAAAGTGGGGGTCTGATTAAATCAAAACTGTTACCCACCTGTGAATAGAAATCTACAAACCTGTAATTCGTAGGGGTTATGTTTACAAGTAGAAGAATTAATCATCTAACAACAAACAAACAAACAATCAAAAAAGACACCGCTGAGTACAAAGTTTTCGAATTCTGGGAGAGTTGAAGTTTTGATCAGACCTTTTTTTTTTTTAATTTACACAAATGTGAAATATATAATTCCAATAGAGCAGCTTTCTTATTAAAGCTGACTTCTCACTTTCCCTGCAGCAAAACTTTCAAGTTCAACAGTGTGTTGTAGACACACACATACAGCACATTTTACACAGTGCTTGACAGATTCTGCCGGTCACTGAAGAGAAAGTAGGAGACTAGCTTTACCAAGAGGTGGGGGTGATGGGAAAATATTATTTTTACAGGAAAACAAAACATTTAAAATGGGGCCCAGATTCCTCTTCAGTTACAAAGTAAATAATGTTAACCTCTTCTGAGAGATGACTTCAGCTTTATCTTGTTAGCCTTAAAATGCCTTTAGAATGACAGCATTAAATATGCCTGACTTTTGTTTAATTAGTCTTCTCAAAAGAGGAAAAGTTATTTAACTCCACGACACGACAAGTTATATTAATTTTGCTCACATTCCAATTATCACAAATCGGCCTGATGCGAATGGGAGAGGAATGGAGGTAGACTACTGAGTGCAAACACAGACATGTATGTGAGGTGCCCAAGTCGGGGACTGCTGAACTTTGAGTTTAAAAATAATAATAATAATAATTGTGCTGGCAGGGTTTCAGGGGGGCGTGACTCTTTAAGGCCTCACATTTCTGTCTTGAATGAAGCTGTTCTTGTTGCACCAGTGCAAACTCCCAGCGGGAATAGAGAAATCTCAGCATTTGCAATGTGTGGTTTTCAAGTTCTGCTTTGTGAGTATAAAGAGCACTCACAGAGGCTGAGGTGTAATGTGGCCACACGTGACTGTCAGTGATTTCTTATTGATGTCTGTTCTGGACAGTGTTAGTTCCAGACAATGCCACTCCAACCTCTGTTTTTCTTCCAGGCGCTTCCGAGTAGAGATAAAAATAGCTCCCGCTGAATGTGCTTAGGCTCGGTGCAAACTTTATTAGCACCGAGCAGAGGAAAATAAGTACACAATGCTGGGCTGCCCACCATTTATTGTTCAAGTTATTTCTCTTTGTCAGTTTTTTTGTGTGGCGGGGGGGGGGGATTTCTTTATCATTTTAATGCAATGTGGTGTTAGTGCGATGATTACATTGCAATTCTTAAGAAACTGACTGAAACCTTACTGCCTCAATCACAAGTTATAGAGACAAAGACAAGTTATATTAAATAGCACGGAGTGGGGGTTTATCTGACTTGGGAGCAGCAGGAATATTTATGTTTCTAGTAATACGATGGCCCAGGGTGGGCCCGCTGTACTGTTCTGAAACAATACAAAATATGATGCGTAAGCACCACTTTCACATCAGTTCGTTGGAATCATTATGCAACTGCATGAAAAGACAAATGTCTCATTTTTGTTCCAAGGAAACTAATGTGTTTCCTTGGGTGGTTCGAGCTCACAAAATAGTTCCCAGATGTTTAATACGCTTGGCTCAGTGACAGTGTCTGAATGTCTGTACGACACAGGGGGAATTATTATGTAATCGTTTTTTATATTTCTCGGGCATAAATGGTATTTTTCAAGAATTGCAGCACAGTGAGTTAATTTCAAGTACAGTTCAGTGTTTTTTTTTTTTGTCCTTTGCCGTGTTGGAGGAATACAAAAGTAGGGATACATCCTGGTCTTGAGGTCTTGTAATGCAGTCGTTTAAATATTTTCAGCATCGAACGAGATCTCGACGCAGAATGCTCAGCCTCGCTCTGAGCCCTTGATATCTAGATCAGCAGCGTGCGTGTTTTTCCTCCAATGGCTCTCCTCCCCATAATCAAGAACCCTTTGAAGCTCTGAAAAAAGCTAGAAGAAAACTTATATTGTCATTGTCTTCATAAGGAAATCAGAAGTGACCTACAGATCATGCCAAGAATCTTTATGCACTCCCCCACAGGAAAACCATCCCCTAATAGAGAGGTGCTCGGCCTTGCATGTGGTGAGCCGGGATGTCTGCTATTTAAGCTGCCGGCTCTGCAGGCTGCAAAAGATCCTGAATTGTTCTCTGCACACACATCTTTACCAGCTGTTTTTGTTGTTGTTGTGAATAATTTAGATGTTTTTTTAGCTGTTGTAGATTGTAATGATTACTAAATTATTTGAGGTCCCAATGATTTCATGGTTTACTTGTTTTATCAACATAAAAGCTTCTTCTTAGAAGTGCATGTGTATTTGGTTGTTTGCAGTTGAACATTTCCTAATTGCTTTTTTAGTTTTCTGTTTAAATAAAAATCTAATACTTAGTTTTGTTTCTAGATGGCAGTAGTTGGGATATCCTGATTTGCCTGCAAAGTTCTGAAAGAAGCTGCCTGATTAAGATAGATTTCAATAAACTGCAACCTCTTCAGAAGGTAAGACCATGCAATATTATCTGTGTATGTATCTTTAATATATATGCATGTGTATGACTGTGCCTAGTAAGATGTGACTGTCAATCAGATGTAATTGATCTAGTTTTACAAATGATTTAAACCAGACTGCTACAAAGTAACATTGAAAATGACAACAACTACAACCTATTCAAGGAGCTCACACAGACATAGAGGTTAAAGGATCAATGGACAGCATTCCTGTAATTCGTCTACTGGTTTCATACTTCATACTCGTATGCTCAAATTCATTTAGAGGACTAAGATTTGCTTTGCTAAATGTGCATCTTACTTTTTTACTAAATTCTTCACAAAATAAAAATTGGCAAAAGCATGTAACATGTTAGTCCCTGGTTTCATAAACGCCACATGTAACATTTTCATAAGCATCTCATTTGTTTCTTGAAATGAATGCTTTGCCATTGAGGTTGTGATTATAGTGCTTTAGCACAGGGGGAACCACTAACGCATTTCTTTCAAGTGAGGTGCACTGTGGCTTCAGGGTACAATTTCTTTCTGTAGGTCAACATGATCCCAGGAATTAAGCAGGCATTCTCCAGTAAACACGGGCTGTGCCTTCTTCAGTCTGATGAAAGGCTGTCAGGTAATTAACGGTCTGTTTATACACTGAAAGCAGGTTCAGCTAGTCTACATAATAACTTTGGTGCTTGCATTATGTCATTATTAAGGGTTTCATGTCTTTGTATATGCAATTATTTGAGATGATGCCATCATATTTGAATGGCATTTCTTATGGAGGACAATATCTGACCCTTTATATTTTAAGTGTAGGTGTTCAACAGGACTTAATTTATTCTGTGCTTATGATGTTTTCTCATAACACATCTGTATAAACTTCAGCTTAGTGAACTGTGTTTTATCATACCAGGTTGGTTGAGTTTTCTGCACTCTGCCTGTTTTTTGGGTTTTGGAAGCTAGGATTGCAATTAATTAATTTTTTGGAACACTGAATTAGACTTGTCATGTTCTCATCGAGCACAACATCAACTTTAATGATTAAGTGCCTTTTATTATATTCCACTTTACTTATGTAAGCTAAACATGTTCTGTGTCTTTTTGCTGCGTGTAAACACTGGTGGTTTGGCTCTGGGTCTTGGTTATTTGCTGTAAGCTCAGTCACCTTTGCTGTAGACCCAAAGTAAAACAAAGGCTGGACATTAGATTTCACTTTTGTTAAATGTATTTGGGTGTGGTGCTTTATTAGGGGTAAGCAACCTAGGCCATATATACACGACTGGCCGTATAGCCACAGTGAGGGAGCCAGGACAGGTTACTGTGGCTCGTTATGACCAAGATTGAGAGAGAGAGCAGAACTCCTAGGGAAACGCTGAAGCAGTAGCCTGGTTAGAATTATTTTTCCTTCTCTGTTTATGTGAGTTTGCCCACAGCCATTTACTGTTACTGTTGATATTGTTAAACAAACACTAAGGAAATGGTTGCCTATTTGCAATAAACACTTTCACTGTTGCATTGGCATCATGTTTATAGAGTTGGCTGTGACTTCTTTGCTGAAAAGTTACCCCGGGGAGGAAAAGGGGTGCTAATCCTTGACATGAAAATATTTTTCAACTTCCAAAATAAATGTTTTTTTTAATCCAGGGAAGACCACAAAGCTCCATTAGTTATTTATATTATTTAGAGATTCACTAGCCTGATTCCTGGTGTGATGTTTTCAGTGCAATCCAGTTCAGCTTTAGGATTTAATTAGGATCCCTGTGCTTGAGGAATTCCTCGCAGTCCTGACATGAAGTGAGAGGATGTCAATGTGCAGACGATGTCAATGTGCAGACGATGCCAATCTGAGGAGTGAAGTCTTATTCTTGTGAAGAGGGACTGTGTTCTGAGCCACTGTCTTTGAACACTACTAAGCATGGCACACATTCGTAGTCCTTAATTAATTTGAAATTGCATTTTGAAATAGCGGATAGTCGATCTAACATTCAGTATCTATTTGAAAACATTATGAATTGGACTTCACTTGTCAAGGGTCCCACTTTACACAGAAAATTCAGTGCAGAATTAAGTTTGCCTGTTTTTGTTAGATTTGTAGCTAGTTTTTGTTGCTTCCATAAAAATAGCTGGAAAAAATATCCATCCCATTTTATCAATCAGGTCTTCTTGAACTTATGTGTGTATATATTGGTGTGTGTGTGAGTAATACAAATTTGTGAGAACTCAATATGCATATAAAATCAATACTCCTTGTTACCGGAAGTTAAGTTGAACAGCTGATAAGAAGACCAATACTTTTAACGCACAGGTGCGCTTTTGACAGCACAAGTATAAATATGCCAGGCAGGGTGTGGGTGAAAAATGCAAGATATTTATTGGCATTGCATTCTATTTCAGACGTACGGCTTCCAATTTCTGCTCTCGCCTGTGCGGCTCACAGTGTCCGGCCAGGGGACCCCAGCCACCCTGTCAGGGACAAAGGGTCAGTCACTGTGTGAACTGCTATCACTGAAATATTCATAATTTCTGCTCCAGGTCAAGACCCAAGGATACAGGCTTAGTGAGAAAAACAGTACAGCCAGAAACCGATAGTTAACATGATGTATTCTGACATTTACTTATAATTCAGCCAGTGTTATTTTTGTTCGTATACCGGTTCTATCACTTTGAATTAATTTGTCTGCTTTTATTCGTCCAAAAAAGGTAAATTGAAACCGCCTTGTTTTAAAACGCTATGAGGTCGTAAGTGTCTCTCTGTGTTCTAGCCCTTGAGCTATTGCTGTGGTTCTTCAGCTGTTCTCTCTGCTCACATATGATTTGTTTTGGTTGCAGGATCAGGCCTAGTGCCCCTCAGGACCTCTCGGTGGGACAGGATGCCTTTGTCACCGTCCGGGTGTACGTACTCATCACCTCCATAACGCCGCTCACGGTTTTCTTTCATTCCACGGGGCTGGTGAGGACCGAGCCCCAGAAGCACAGCTACGCGGCCAAGGTAACGAGCTTCATTAGCACAGTGCTAATGAAAAGCAGGTGTGTGGAAATATTTACCACCTATTGCTGTTCATGTCTCCTGCTTGTAAAATAGTGGGGAACTGTGCTGACTTGGTGTTTGGTGAATGATTTATTATTTGTATCCTTAAGAAAAAAGAGAAGCTACTGGCCTCCTGGGTGGCTCAGTTGGTCAATGAGCTGTCAATGTCAATGAGATGAGCTGTGGTTCACCGGTTCTATATCGGCTCATGTCATTTGCCGATTGTGAGCGGGAGTGCTCAGTGGCGGAACGCAATTTGCCAGCGCCGCCTGGGGTAGGGCAGGCTAAATCATCTGGGTCTCTCTCGGCTCGTCGCTGACGAACATCCCCTACCTGGGCACCTGCAGGTTTGCAGTTCCACCGAGAGGGACGCGCCTCTCCTCCAGTCGTAACTGAACCTCTCGTGTGGGCTGTGTAGCCTGCAGTGCGTAAACTGAGGGGCGGTTGTGATTGGAGGATCCCAGTCGTACTTGCTCACCCTCTCCACGTGTGTGGGATGTGGCAACGAGCCGAGTGCATTAGCACATTCAACTATTGATGTGGAGAAAACGCAAAAAATAAGGTGTAAATCCAAACTAAAAAGAGGAAAAGAGTTTAAATGAGTCTAAATAGGCTCGTATCAGTAGCAATTCATTTGAAGCCAAGCCGTCTGCTGGAATGTGGGAAAAAAATGAAAAACACTGCTGTTGTACCCTTGAGCAAGCTACGTTAATATGGAGCTGTATAAATGGGTAAGTGTATGTAAGAATGTAGAATACATCATTCCTTTTTCCCATAACTGAGCCTCTTTTGACACTATAAAACCACCCACATTACAAGTTGTCAAATATTTTTAAACCATTCTTTTTTGTTGTGACTTCTGATTACACTTGACTTGGTGTGTAGTGCCACCTAGTGGTAGAATGTCTGCTGCGTTTTATAACATTTTAATTTTTTTTTTATATACATAAATACCTTTCCTATGAACTAATCACATCTGTGGCTTTTAAAGGGAACCATCTTTTGACTCCTCATGTCATGTCACATGGTTCAGGTTTTTTCGGGGGTAATTATTCATGCAGGTAAAGCACACTGTCTATGCCATGGTCTAAATACTTAACTGTGACACCAGTTGGCACTGAAGTACTATTAAACTCCTTTCCTCTGTTTGAAGCCACCTGGATCTAATCGGCTGTGAAATGTCTTCCAGTTGCATGTGTTTTTCCTGAGAGCTCTTGGGAAAGAAAGCGCACTTCAGGCTTTGATCAACATGAAGGAGACCATTGGGCAGATTGTAATGGCAGCAGCACTGTCTGGGCAAAGCTCATCCACAAGACATCCGACTTTGACAAGGTTAGTCTGATGTCATCAGTCCCATTTCCTCTGCACTGACACCTGCAACAGGGAGATTACCTCCAGCACAGGGCACTACAGAGGTAGAAGGAGCAGAGGGAGGCTCAGTTAATTAAAAAAAATCCCCAAACTAATTGGGTATTTTCTGAGAGACTCAGAGGCAGGTGGATCGATGCAGGCAGCAGGAGATCGACCACTTCTGGCTGTAACAGGTTAGTATCGCAGCACATTGTCACACCATGTAATGTGATGGCACTAACTTGAGCCACACTAAGCCCAGTTCCACAATCTGAGCAAGGTTAGGTTTTTAGCACCAGAACTGCCGAGATTTCGTACCACATACAACTGCCTCACCCACTTAATGTGCAGCACCTTTATAAACCAGCTGTGTGATGAAAATGAAAAACAAAGAGTTGAATACAAGTTAATATTTTTACATATGAACATCACACACAACATTTTCAGGGCAGAAACACTGCATTTACATTGAAAAATTGCTGGACTTGGACTGAGTGACACTTGTTTGCTCATTGCTTGCTGTGTTGGTGGTGATGTGATAATCCATACAGATCAAATGTTGATGCTGCATGAACTGTTTATGCAAGAAAAGTGTGGCTCAGCTGTGTCCCGGCATAGAAATGATGTTACTTTGCTTTTTCAGAAGGCTTATTTCAATCAGCCTAGCAATATTTTAGTATGGTAAATTATCATTCTTTTTGTGCTTTTAGTTCACTCATTTCCATTCATAGTGTATCTGAGAATATAATATTTAGGAATGTGGAAGCATTATCTTCAACTTGCCATGCGTGGAGACTTCAGACTGTTCAATGTCTCCGTATTGCTGCGTGTGAATTGACTGTACAGGGTTTTGGGGGGCCTATCAAAAAGTCATACCCTCGGGGCCCAATGTGGTTTAATGCGGGCCTGCCAGCCACCCTGGTTCATCGTTGGGTTTCCCTCTGGACCAGCTCTTCCTCAGTGTTCACTATAGTTGTTTGTATAGTCCACATATTGCCAGTTTCAATACCTGTCCAAGAGGTGCTGCTGGGACGAGGGTGGACTGAAAGAGACTTTGAAATAAACCTGAAAGTCCCGCAGAGATCTTTGGAGTGATTGCTGGCCTCTGCTTTTGCTCTCTGTCCCGCAGGTGTAGGTTCTGTTTTCAGTGGATGACCTTCACTCTGAGCTTCAACTCGTCACTGGTGCCTGAGGTGGTGAAGGTGAGTGTTGTCTGTGTGCAGTCTGTTCTGAATATGACTTGTAGACCAAACAGTGTTGAAATGAGCACCAAATATCAGGACTGGGGCAAGACAGAGTGGAGAAAGTGTAATTATACTGCAGGCAAAGTGCAAACTCCAGATGCAGTGAAATAGGGATAAAACATTAGGACTCAAGCAGAGCTAGCGGGTAATTATACTCTATTAATGGGGCACTTCACTTTCCTATACAGCCACCTAGCTGTTTATTATGATCGGTGCAGTCAGAGTTTGATACCTTGAGGTCTGGTTCTTCTCGTCAATATTCTTTTGAGTGTCCACCAGAGGGAGCTGTGATATCATAAGAGCCCACACTGATGGGGTCCTGTTCAGCTGGTGGGCAAGAGAGGGGCAGGAAATGTTCAGCGTTAAACAGTATTTTTATTTTGTCATCTTTTGTTGTGTTCTAAGGTTCAGGATGAGTTAAACTTTGACGATTTAGAGGATCCTATTTTCGATGGCCAAATAACCAAAGAGCTCATCCTGGAGGACGTGCTGAACTTTGTGTTGCCCAGCTTCTCCGAAAGCGATGGCCTACTGCAAACCTTTCAAAATACATTGAGGGAATTGGGGGAAACGGTAAGGTTTTTGTTCACCGCAGTATATTACCGCGTCCCGCTGGGCAGGGTTCACCGCCTCTGTCATCAGTTCATGAATGTGCTGGTTAACACTATTCCGCTAACAAAATTTTCATAAATTTATATGGCTCTGATAGGGGGATAACTGCAGATACCTTCAAAATAACTACTGCTTCAACAATTCAAATACACTTCCTTTAGCATAATTCAGTGTTATCCAATATCATAGTCTAATGTTATTTGCATTGTTTAAAACTCTTACTAAACTGTTTTATTGGGGGGTGGTGGATGTATTGCATTAATGTTTTATTATGATGATGATTATTTTTATATCTAAGAAGTTGTACTCGGTTATAGACATGTCTTTATTACAGTGCGACTGCATGTTGAATCATCTGGCCTGTCTTGTCTTGTC